>NW_027507903.1:373990757-374590757 GCF_037356315.1 Lithobates pipiens | reverse complement strand
CCAGCCGGAAATTAAAAACCCTCTTGTCCGGGGTGAGGGTCCTCATTGGGAATGGCTGCATCAGATGGTTTCCCAGTGCAAATGCTTCATCCGCAATGAAGACGAAGGGGAGTCCTTGCACAGTCTCCTCCAGAGGTGGCAAGCTCAGACTGCCACTCTGGAGTAGAACTCCGTCTGCGTGACCACTCCACCATCTGGCCATTTTTCCCCCACGTCCACATACAGAAAGTTGTATGTCGCTGACACCACTGCCAACATCACAATACTATTATATCCCTTGTAATTATAATAGTAGGACCCAGAGTTGAGGGGTGGGACGATGCGGACGTGTTTCCCATCAATTGCAACTCCACAATTGGGAAAGTCCCAACGGGTGGCAAAGTGGGAGGCCACAGTCTGCCATTCCTGTGGCGTTGAAGGCAACTGTGTAGTCAAACAAGAATAAAAAATTAGTCATTTTGCACACCAACATTGCAAGCAGATTAGACAAACATTTTTGGCCAAGATCAGTATAACATTTTTAGAAATTAGAATTTAAAGCCAAAACTATAAGGTTCCCTTATCATATTTCTCACCAAATCTGATGGCCCATTGCAAAAAATTGGGGGGGGGGGGATGTTTTGGACAGGTAACCCTCTCCACTTCATTGGGAGCTGAATGCATAAATAATGCGATACTGTGGCCAGTCCCTCCTTACTTACACTATTGGCAGCCCACTGGAATGGTAAGAAGTGTCATAATACAAAAAAAAAAAGCACCAAACAAGTGGAAGCACACTTTTACATTCTGCTATTACCTATCAAGATAATAATAGGAGAAAAAAAACCTTAAAACAGTAGCATTAGAAAGTATTGAGGCAGGCCCTTGCACCACATGCTTTGGTGAATTCATCCATAAATCTGACCACAAAAAAGGTAGGTATAGTATGTATTGGGTTTGGCAAAGTCAGCAGATAGAGGATTGCTATCAGCTGACCTAGCAGTTGGGGGAGGGGAGTTCTTAATGAGTTTGGCCCACCAAAAAAAAAAAGATGACACTCTGCATGAATTTAAGCACAAACATTACATTTGTACACATTTTAGGGGGTTTTTATGGGATTTTTATGGGAAAGCACTACTATGGAGCTGACAAAATACATTGCTAAGTGACTAGGCTAGAGGTGTATGGGCCCAGAAGAGCATGCTGGGGAGGTTAGTGAAGGCAAATATGCACGAAGGACAAAAAAGGAACTTTAAAAGCTTCCAGCATGCATGAGGACAAAAGGGCACAGCATATTACAGCATATTCCAGTCATGGTAATTAGGGAATGATGAAAGAAATACAATACATAAGCAAACATTAAATACTTAGAATGTGATGTTAAAGGAGAAATCTTACCTTAATATAGTCCTTCTGCAGGACCTGTATGATGGCAGAATGGGTCTCTGGAATAATGATCCCCAGAGCCTGGGGGGGGAGATGCCTGTGGAGAACTTGAGGTCCTGAAGGCTTCTCCCTGTCGCCAAGTACCGCAACGTGGCAACTAGCCTCTGCTCCGGAGTGATGGCTTGCCACATGCAGGTATCCTGCCTGCTGATATAAGGGGACAGCAAAGCCAGCAGACAGTGAAAAATGGGGTCCATCATCCGGAGATAATTCCTGAAATCATCAGGATTATTCTCCCGTCTCATGAAGTAAAGGTATGTGCGAGAATTGGTCACACTGGAGCAATCAATTCTTGCTCCATGAACTCCTCCTCGCCCTGTTCATGGACTGGGCTTGTGTCAAAGCTACAAGCCCATCACCAAGCCCCTGCACAGCACAAACTCTACGATGAGTATGTACACGAAACATGGCTTCAAATCGGTTGGCTGGTCAGAACGGACTGACAGAAAGCACCGATAAACAGCAAGACCTGAAAGAACGAACTGAAAACCAGAAACAAGCGGACAATAAGCACAGAAAATCCAAAGCATACTATATAAATATAGGCCGCAATGACAAACAAATGCAAACTGACTACACGCACTGATAAGCAGATACGCACTAACAAGCACAAACTGTAGAACAGTAACGATCTGAAGCACAAGAAATGATATGTGTAATTCATTGGTAATTCAGGGGTTGACAAATTTGCTTGGAATCTAGGAGCAAGCTAAAAAAGTTAGGAGCCAGGTCCGTGACAGCGATCTGGACCTGTCCCTGGCCTGACATGGAGACAAGTGAGGGGAAGATAGCCCCCAGCCCCCCACCTGTCTCCAAGTCATTACCCATAGCTCTTAGAGGGACATTTTATTTATTTAATTTTTTTCAAATTACAATTTTTTTTAAATTGCATTTTAGTGTAAATATGAGATGTGAGGTCTCTCTGACCCCCCCAGATCTCATATATAAGAGGACCTGTCATGCTTTTTTCCATTACAAGGGATTTTTACATTCCTTGTAATAGGAATAAAAGTGACACACATTTTTTTTAAAAGAACAGTGAAAAAAATAAAAATAAAAGTTAAAATAAGAAAAAAAAAATATTTTAAACGCGCCCTGTCCCGCCAAGCTTGCGTGCAGAAGCGAACGCATATATGAAAGCAGTGTTCAAACCACACGTGAGGTATCGTTGTGATCGGTAGAGTGAGAGCAATAATTCTAGCCCTAGTCCTCTGTAACTTAAAATGTGCAACCTATAGAATTTTTTAAACGTCGCCTATGGAGATTTTAAAGGGTAAAAGTTTGTCGCCATTCCATGAGCGGGCGCAATTTTGAAGCATGACATGTTGGGTATTGATTTACTAGGCATTATCTTTCACAATATAAAACAAAATGGGGCTAACTTTACTGCTTTTTTTATTAAATTATTTTTCCCCCAAAAAGTGCGCTTGTAAGTCCACTGTGCAAATATGGTGTGACAGACAGTATTGTAACGACCACCATTTTATTCTCTAGGGTGTTAGAATAAAAAACATATATAATGTTTAGGGGTTCTAAGTAAAGGGAAGGAGATAGGCTGGCAGGCAGGGGAATCTCCATTAGCATTGCTGGTTGTCATTCCAACGGCCACAACAAGAGGGCGCCAGATTCCAGAAGGAACCATAGGATTGCAGAAGGCCTCAAAGCCAGGGCCTCAATTACCGGCCGCCCACGGCGCGCCCTGACGCGATCACGCCGGGGGGTCCACGGAGACAGGATACCCCCAGCTGTGCTGCCCCAGGTGCCAGGTCGCTAATTCTAGTCACAAATGTGACCTGGCGCCCGGGTTTTGTCGAGCCCTGGTGTAATTTATGTTCCAAGAACGCCTGATGGTGCTCCCTGCATATTGGGCCTCTGTATGTGGCCACGCTGTGTAAAAGTCTCACACATGTGGTACGGCCATACTAAGGAGGAATAGTAGAATGTGTTTTGGGGTGTAATTTGTGCTATGCATATGCTGTGTGTTAGGGATAACTTGCTAATATGAAAATTTTGTGAAAAAAATATCTTGATTTTGCAATGAATTGTGGGAAAAAATTACAACTTCAAAAAACGAACTATGCCACTAACTAAATACATTGGAATGTCTACTTTCCAAAAAGGGGTCATTTTGGGGGGGTATTTGTAGTTTCCTGGCTTGTTAGGGTCTCAAGAAACAAGATATGCCATCATTACTTCAGGTGTGATCAATTTTCAGAGATTGGCACCATAGCTTGTGGACTCTATAACTTTCACAAAGACCAAATAATATATACCAATGTGGGTTATTTTTACCAAAGATATGTAGCAGTATAATCGTTGGCCAAAATATATGAAGAAAATTACTAATTTGAAAAATGTTATAACAGAAACAAAGAAAATGCCTTTTTTTACAGAATTTTTTGAGTTTTTTTCTTTTATAGTGCAAAAAATAAAAAAACCCAGCGGTAATTAAATACCACCAAAAGAAAGCTCTATTTGTGTGAAAAAAGGACAAATATGTCATATAGGTACAGTGTTGTATGACTGAGTAATTGTCATTCAAAATGTGAGGGCATCGAAAGCTGAAAATGGTTAAACAGAACTCTGGGATTTTCCAAAAATCCCCCATTAGAACACCCCCCCCCCCCCCCACACACACACACACAAACACACACACACCAATAAACAGTTGTTACATTTGTGAAATTTCTTCCATTTAATATATATGACTAATTACATTTTCAGGAAGTCTGTTTGTGATTCACAAAATGCATCATCTTTTCTTGCAGGTAGGAGGTGTTAGAACAGTGATTGCATGCTATCCCATTCTCTCTCTTTAATTGTAATCAGCCTACATTTGCTATGAATACTTGGCATGGGAGTGAATGTGGGAGGTACACAAGGCTTGTATGTAAATGTGAACTCGCCCACTTCAACATCAATCCCACCCCTCATTCAGCAGCCAGCAAGCCATACATAACACACGGTATGATAAGTTACAGCCTTATAAATGCAAACCAGTGCAACGTGTCAGGAACCACCAGAGCCAAATGCCAAGGACCACCACCAGAGCCAAATGTCAGGGACCACCACTGGTGCAGAATGTCAGGGACCACCACCAGTGCCGAATAGATGGGAGTGAATGTGGGAGGTACACCAGGCTTGTACATGTAAATGTGAATTTGCCCACTTCAACATAAATCACACTCCTCATTCTGCAGCCAGCAAGCCATACATAACACACGGTATGATAGGTTACAACCTTATAAATGCAAACCAGTGCAACATTTTACAAAAAAGACAAAAGGTGGGGCTTCTGGACTTTTTAGGCACCATGTATACAATAACAATCATAGAATAAAGATAAAAATCAATATTTTAATAAGAACATATTTCATTGTACTAGACAACAGAGATTGCTAAAAGAGCATCTAATCACAGCAGGACTCATATCCTCCATACTATACAGACTGTACCGCCATTTCACATTTTCACTTTTGAAAATAGATAGTAAACATTTAATACATAAAGTATAAAGTGTAAGCGCTTAACATATGTGGCTGTGAAAATAAAAAACAAAACAAAAAATGCCCCTAAATAATCAATGAAGACAACTCAAGATAGTGAAGCTTAAAGATAAATACCATATATACTAAAAAAGAAGTATATATGGACCTAATATAGTGTATATATATATATAACTATAACTTGTTAGTGAGACATGACCCCAAATCTGAGGATAACAACTTCAAAAAAAGAGAAAAAAATAATAAATACATAAACAATCAAGTCCATATATTGATAAATAGATGTGCAGATGTGAATCACAGCGAACTTCGGTGAGGACAAGAATCCCAATCTGATATGACCATAAACAATTCCACCGCAGTGTAGCTCCCACCACCTTAAGAAGCACTGGCTTACCACAGGTTTACCAAATGGAAATGACCCGAATAGACTTATATCTAAGGGGTCAACAATAGCTTATGATTCCAACTACTGAGTAGGGATGAGCTTCGTGTTCGAGTCGAACATATATTCGACTCGAACATCGGCTGTTCGCCCCTTCGGCGAATTTCGAATGTTATGGGCCGTTCGCGCCAAATTCGTGTGGCGCTCACGGCCCACACTGCTGGCTCATGATTGGCCAAGCATGCACTGTGACCCCGCATGCTTGGCCAATCACAGCGCCGGCAGCGAGGAGAGCCATGATTGGCCACAGGCAGGATGCCTGTGGCCAATCATAGCTCAGGCTGTGTAGTACACGCCCCACACTATATAAGGCCGCCAGCGCGGCGGCCTTGTGTAGTGTGTTGGCGTCTGAAGCAGTTAGTGGGTGTTCTGTGTACCTTCAACACAGTATACACCGATAGTTATCGGCCGATTTTTCGTTCTTGCTCTTCTGTAGTGTTTGTTGTCTGCGTGCCCTGACCGCAGTATACACCGCTATATTCACCTATATAGCTAGCGATATATCTATCTTTTATAATAGAGCTTGCAGTCAGTGTTAGGAGCTTGTGCGTGCTGTCTGCGTGCTCTGAACCCAGTACACACCGCTATATCCACCTATATAGCAAACTATCTTGCTCGTTTTAAATAGAGCTTGCAGTCAGCGGTAGGAGCTTGTGCGTGCTGTCTGTGTGCTCTGAACCCAGTATACACCGCTATAATCCACCTATATAGTAAACTATCTTGCTCGTTCTAAATAGAGCTTGCAGTCAGTGGTAGGAGCTTGTGTGTGCTGTCTGCATGCTCTGAACCCAGTATACACCGCTATATCCACCTATATAGTAAACTATCTTGCTCGTTTTAAATAGAGCTTGCAGTCAGCGGTAGGAGCTTGTGCGTGCTGTCTGCGTGCTCTGAACCCAGTATACACCGCTATATCCACCTATATAGCAAACTATCTTGCTCGTTTTAAAAAGAGCTTGCAGTCAGCGGTAGGAGCTTGTGCGTGCCGTCTGCGTGCTCTGAACCCAGTACACACCGCTATATCCACCTATATAGCAAACTATCTTGCTCGTTTTAAATAGAGCTTGCAGTCAGCGGTAGGAGCTTGTGCGTGCTGTCTGCGTGCTCTGAACCCAGTATACACCGCTATATCCACCTATATAGCAAACTATCTTGCTCGTTTTAAATAGAGCTTGCAGTCAGCGGTAGGAGCTTGTGCGTGCTGTCTGCGTGCTCTGAACCCAGTACACACCGCTATATCCACCTATATAGCAAACTATCTTGCTCGTTTTAAATAGAGCTTGCAGTCAGCGGTAGGAGCTTGTGCGAGCTGTCTGCGTGCTCTAAACCCAGTATACACCGCTATATCCACCTACATAGCTCTTCTCTATTTGAGCCATCTGCCATCTGCAGGAGTTATTGGAAGTTGTGTGTGCCTCCAGCACAATATACATTACCCAATTGCTGTTTTTCCCAACTCCCTTCAGGCCATTACCATGTCTGGAAGGTCAGCAAGAAGAGGCAGACAGGTGCGAGCCAATAAAAGAGGGCAAGCAGGCTCTGTGTCTAGAGACAACAGTGCTGGTCGTGGACGCGGTGCATCGTCATCATCAGCACGTGGCCATGGGACACGCTTGTCCTTCTTTTCAGCAGCTGGACATGTTGAGCCGCAACATGCCAACGACTTGTTAGAGTGGATGACCAAGCCCTCTTCATCCTCCTCATCCTCTCTCACCCAGTCTCAGGGTACTAGCAAAGCAGCTGCCAACGCATCGTCTTCCCTCCTCTCAATGTCATCATCAGTGACTCCTTCCCTAGACCCACCACGTCCTCCTGAGGAGTCTCCTGAACTCTTTGAGCACAGTGTTGGGTACATGCTCCAGGAGGATGCCCAGTGTTTTGTAGGCTCTGATGATGATACTCAGCTAGAGGAAGGCAGTAGCGTGAATGCAGAGAGAGATGATGCTCAAGAAGGACAGCAATCTGGCAGTCATGTTCCACAAGCTGCAGCTTGTTCCACAATACTGCCAGGTTTGCTCCAGCGATGAAGAGGGAGGGGATGATGAGGGCACTGACTCCACGTGGGTGCCTGGTAGGAGAGAGGAGGAGGAGGAGGCACATGTCCAACGAGGCAGGATGCCCTACGGGGGCCAGTTTCGGGCAGCACACCGACTGAATCACACCGCAGAGCTCCGCCTGTGCAGGGCGCTGCCTCTGTGCGTTATTCTAAAAGTTCTTTGGTGTGGGCCTTTTTTGAGACAAGTGCATCAGATCGCTCCGCTGCTATTTGCAACATATGTCTCAAGCGTATCTCGCGTGGCCAAAACATCAGCCGCTTGGGCACCACATGCTTGACCAGACATATGTTGACCTGCCATGCAGCTCGTTGGCAAGCGTACCTCAAAGACCCACACCAAAGAACAAAGCGGATCTCTCCTTGCTCCTCATCAGCTGGCATCTCCAACCCCACTAGACCTTCAGTCCTCTCTGAAACCTGCTCTGAGAGGAATGAAGGTGTAGAATTAGGTGTGGCACAGCCAAGTGCTTCCGGGCACTCTGCTAGCAGTACACCCACGTCCGATTATAGCAGGCAAATGTCCCTGCCCCAGCTGCTGGACCGGCGAAAGAAGTTCACTCCCAGCCATCCACATGCCCAGCGGTTGAATGCTAGCTTGGCTAAATTGCTAGCACTTCAACTGCTGCCTTTTCAGTTGGTAGACTCGGCCCACTTCCGTGAGTTTGTACAATGTGCGGTTCCTCAGTGGCAGGTCCCCAAACGCCACTTTTTCTCACGGAAGACGATTCCGGCTCTCTACCGGCATGTGGAAGGCAATGTCCTTGCCTCGCTGGACAGGGCGGTCAGCGGTAAGGTGCATATTACTGCTGACTCATGGTCCAGCAGGCATGCACAGGGACGTTACCTGTCTTTCACGGCCCATTGGGTCACTCTTCTGGCAGCTGGGAAGGATGCAGGACAAGGTGCAGTAGTGTTGGAGGTTGTTCCGCCACCACGCCTCCAAAATGCTACTATTGGTTGTGACACACCTCTCTCCTCCACCCCCTCCTCTTCTTCTTCCTCCATGGCCTCTTCCAGTGCTCTGTCCTCAGAACCAGCGGTGCTCCGTAGGCGTTCCAGGGGCTACGCAAGTACGCAGGCAAAACAATGCCATGCCATGCTTGCGCTGGTTTGTTTGGGGGATAGGAGCCACACTGGGGCGGATGTTTTGTCAGCTCTGCAGGGGCAGGCCGAGAGGTGGTTGACGCCACGCCAGCTTAAGCCAGGAATGGTGGTTTGCGACAATGGCACCAACCTCCTCTCCTCCCTCCGACAGGGACAGCTGACCCATGTGCCCTGTGTAGCTCACATCCTTAACCTGGTGGTGCAGCGGTTCTTGGTCAGGTACCCGGGCTTACAGGATGTCCTGAAGCAGACCAGGAAAGTCTGTGTGCATTTCCGCCGATCATTTAATGCCTGTGCTCGGCTGGCTGAGCTCCAAAAGAAGTTGAACCTGCCCAAGAAGCGCCTTATATGTGACATGCCCACCAGGTGGAACTCAACGTTGGCCATGCTGCAGCGGCTGCACACGCAGCGGCTGCACACGCAGCAGAGGGCCATCAATGAGTACCTGTGCGACTACAGCACCAGGACAGGGTCAGGGGAGCTCGGTTTTTTTTCACCACGCCAGTGGGGCATGATCAGGGATGCATGCACTGTCCTGTCACCATTTGAGAAGGCCACAAGGATGGTGAGCAGTGACAGTGCATGCATCAGTGACACTGTATCTCTTGTCCACCTCTTGGAGCATACGCTGCATGGAATAATGGACAGGGCACTTGAGGCAGAACAGAGGCAGGAAGAGGAGGACTTCCTTGCCTCTCAAGGCCCCCTTTGTCCAGACAGTGTTCCTGCTGTGCCACCCATCACACAGGAAGAGGATGAGGAGGAGGAGGAAGAGGAGGAGGAGGATTATTGTGTCGGCATGGAGGTGGAGGCTGGCACTCAGCATCAGCAGCAGCAGCAGTCTTGTAGGGATGATTTACAGTCCCAAGAAACCCGTGGACTTGTACGTGGCTGGGAGGAGGTAGCTGCGGATCATGTTGTCCTTAGTGACCCAGAGGACTCCGGACCGAATGCCTCAGCTAACCTACGCTGCATGGCCTCCCTGATCCTGCAAAGCCTGCGGAAGGATCCTCGTATTCTTCGGATCAAGGAGAGGGACCATTACTGGCTGGCCACTCTCCTTGATCCACGATACGAATGGTAATGTTGCCGACCTTATCTTGCCATCGCAGAGGGAGCAGAGGATGAGACATCTCCGGGAGGCCTTGCAGAAAGGTCTGTGCAACGCGTTCCCAGAGACTGGGAGGTTACAAACTCCTGGTCCTGGACAACGTGTTGCTGAGGCATCGACCAGAAGGAGCAGTGGAGAAGGTGGCCGTCTGACTGATGCTTTCAGACAATTTTTTAGTCCGCAGCCCCAAGGTATGATCGGTTCCAGCAACCATCGGCCAGCGTCTGATTTACATGGTGCAGGAATACCTAGGGGCAAGGTCAGACTTGGACACCTTTCCCACCGAAAATCCTCTGGCTTACTGGGTCTTGAGGATGGATCACTGGCCAGAGCTTGCACAGTATGCAATTGAGCTACTGGCCTGTCCTGCATCCAGCGTTCTTTCGGAACGCACCTTCAGTGCTGCTGGTGGCTTTGTTACCGATCACAGGGTGCGCCTGTCCACCGAATCAGTTGATCGACTGACCTTCATCAAGATGAATCAGTCTTGGATCACCCACAGCTACCAAGCACCTGAAGCTGATGTAACCGAATAATTTTTTTTGAAATATCACATTCCTTCAAGATTGCCTATGCTGATGCTGAGTGACTGTCCTGTTATGTTGATTGTCTATCCTCTTCCTCCTCCGCTGATATGTTGGAAGAACATCTCTGGTTCTGGGTGATGCCATCAGCCCAATTTTTCTGCCCCTGTTTAACAGGGGCGTTTAATTACAATTTTTGATGCAATGCTTTGCAGCAGGGCTAATTCCTGCACTAAAACGAATGTATATGGGAGAGGTTGCAGTGTGGTGGCACCAGCACCAGTGCCTAAGGCCCAATTTTTCTGCCCCTGTTTAACAGAGGCGTTTAATTACAATTTTTGATGCAATGCTTTGCAGCAGGGCTAATTCCTGCAATAAAACTAGAGTATATGGGAGAGGTTGCAGTGTAGTGGCACCAGCACCAGTGCCTAAGGCCCAATTAGTAATTACAATTCTTGATATAATATTTCGCAGGAGGGCCCATTCCTGTGCCCACCCAGAGTAACTGTGAGGACTTATAGTGTTGTGGCACCAGCACCACAACCACCAAAGGTCAATTTTTCTACCACTGTTCAACAATGGCATGTAATTACAATTCTTGATATAATCGTTCACAGCAGGGTGCTCCAGCGCCCACCAAGAGTCACTTTGAGGGCTTACAATGTTGTGGCAAAACCAACACCTTGTTCCACCATTTCTGCAGAGCATATAGGGCAGGCCCCTACTTTCAAACATCCAACTTACAAACATCTCCTACTTGCAAACGGAAGGAGACAACAGCAAGTGAGATGAAAAAAGATGTACGACAAAACAAATTATACAGGGGTGATAACCCTTCCCTATGTTTTCCAAAAAGCTTAAAAATAGTTTTTTTGACTGGAGCTACACTTTAAAAATGTATCAGTTGAAAATTACAAACAGATTCAACTTAACACAACAAACCTACACAGTCCCTGTCTTGTTTGCACCGCCTGTATACTGCTGTTCTGAGTATATAGGGCCTGGGGACCACACGCATTTCCTTTTTTTAATATGGGTACAGGGTTCCCCTTAATATGCGTACAAGACCCAAAGGGGCTGGTAATGGGCAGGGAGGGCTACCCATGCCATTTTTCTCAATGATTTTCAACCATATTGCAGGAACCAGATATAACATTAAAACCGCAAGCAGTTTTAAATTATGATATTTCCGTTAAATGTCATTTTGTGCAGGGACTGTTCTAAACACGGGAAACACGTGGCACTTCACATACTACAGACACCCCCCAGGCACAATATTTAAAGGAATATTTCACTTTTTTTTTCTCACTTTAATCGTCATTAAAATCAGTGCTCCCTCCAAAACGGCCATTTTTAAAAACATTTTAGGCATTGACCCATGTCCCCAAACTCCTTTTAGGACAGCATCTTGCATATTAGCCTTTAAAATTAGCACTTTTAATTTCAAATGTTCGAGTCCCATAGACTTCAATGGGGTTCTAAAGTTTGTACGAATTTGGGGTCCGTTCGAAAGTTCTGGTGCAAACCGAACCGGGGGGGTGTTCGGCTCATCCCTACTACTGAGGCACTGGATTCAGCATTCCATAGTTGAGTGGGTCCCAGGGCAAGTAGTTATTTCAATATGACGGACTGTATATAATCACCGTTTTTAGAGAGACAACTCCGGCATCAGCTCAGACATAGAAATGGAAGGATAGAGCCAAGATGGTGTAATAACGTTTAAAAAAAATCGCTTTATTAAAAATAAAGTATCAAACTCACATTTCCATAGTTGCTAACAAACATGTCAGAGGAAATAGGCAGTGGTAGAGATTCTCCCGACGCGTTTCGACCTACGGGTCATCATCTGGAGTGGACTCCTACCACTGTTACACTGCCTTATATAGATAACATACCTTAATGTAATTAGGATCCCCCCTATGTGTCACAGGTGTCCACTTCCGGTACGGGCAAAATGGCGGCCCGGCGTGCATTCCACGCCTCTATCCCATTGCGTTCCACCTATTCAACTCAATGGCTGGAACACAATACCCTATGAGCTAGTATTGCATCTATATAAAATAAAATGGAGCATGTAATGTATGTCAAATCCGCCTAATATAATAACAAGATTCCCATTGCCAATTGTAAGAATCGTAAATAGTTCCCACAGCCATACAGCAAAATAGACCCGGAACAGGAAGTGTACAAGCGCTCGTCACTTCCGGTGACCTGCGCACTGTTGACAGTGTGTCTCTTCCAATAGAGCCGAAAGCGGAAGTGAGCCACGCCTCCTGCGGCGTGGCCGCAATGGTACAGACACCTGCAACCAGAAGTAAACAAACGTCACTTCCGGTATAATACAGAAACGAGGCTTGAATATAAACCAGCCTAATACTATCGCCCCTAACACCAGAGGAGTGAGTTTGCAGTGTCAAAACCACTACAGCAACGCCCCTAGTGTCCAAATAAAGGGGAACAATAAGGAAAAGAGCCCATAAAGAAAATTATGTAAAAAATTATATAAAAAAAATAATTAAAGGAGTGCGCATGCGCGGGACTTCCGGATCGCCACGCTAACCGGGAGCTCCGCTCCGCTCCGGCCGTCTAAGGCATCCAGACCGCGCGATCGTTAGCGAATCTTCACATCGAGACCATCCACGCACTCCGGACACGTCAGAGACACCTCCCGTATGTCGCAGGGGCTTCCCAAGAGGGACGTTAACCGGCATCTTAACTTTGGCCTGGTTCCCCCTGAGCCTTCCAAGATGGCGGCCGCGTTGAACCCATGCAGCAACACCGCTACAGGCCCCATCGATGCAGACCCTCCGCTGACTCCTCTTCCTCTTGTGAGTAGTGGCCAACATCCCTTCTCATCCCCGGCATCCACTGAATCTCTCCTGGGCAGACTGCAGACCGGGATGCCTTATTTCCCCCTCAGCAATACACCGGGCAGTATGCTAGCTTCCCCACAGGCCCCTGTCATGCAGGCTATTCACTCCCCTGACATGGCACAGCTTCTTAACGGCTTTTCTGACATGCTGGCAGCAGGCCTTGCTCAAAATGCTTCACAGATTACTACATCCATTAAAGCAGATATACAGAGCCTAGGGGCCAGGATAGATGCGATTGAACAAGCGGTTGATGACTCTAATGCACGCACAAACCAGAACACTTTGTGTATACAATCACTTCAGGACCAACTTGAAACTGCCCATTCCAAATTAGAAGATTTGGAAAACAGAAGCAGAAGATACAATTTCCGTATCAGAGGCATCCCCAAATCCACTTTAGATGTGCAGGACACAGTCAAAGCCCTGATTAAAGATCTTATCCCTGATATTCCTGACCACAGGCTGGAACTGGATAGGGCGCATAGAGCCCTTCAAGCCCCTCGTCAAGATGGCCTCCCCAGGGATATTGTTGTCAAACCCCACTTTTATGGGGTCAAAGAGGAAATCATGAAGAGATCGCGTAATAGAGAGGACATACTTTTGCACGGCAATAAAATCCAGATTTTTGCTGGCATCTCTCCGGCTACTATACAGAAGAGGAGATCCCTCAAACCACTCCTGGAAGTCCTTTCCCAGAAATTGATTAAATACAGATGGGCCTTCCCCTTTCGCCTGCAATTCCAGTATAAGGAGAAATCCTACAACTTCACAAACTTCCAAAACGGCGAACGTCTACTTCTCCAGCTTGGTCTCATCTCCCAGGATGTCGACCATGACCAGATGGAAACCCGTTCCAGCTCCTCTAAGAGGCCCCCTCTGACCAGCCCACTTCCCCCCGATGTGGATGAAACAAAAGTCGAAGAGATACCGTGACTCCATCCCCCCAAGATGACTCCCTCGGCCTGCGTTCCCTGCTGGGAACGGCCCTAATCCTCTGCCTAGGCCGGCTTTTTCTCTAGGAATGATCCACCTATATACCCAGACAGTTCTTTCTTTTTTAAACTTCTTGCTTTTTTGAACATTTTTTTACTTTTTTTTCTTTTGAACTTTTACTTTTTGAACCTTTTTTTTTTGTTTTTTGTTTTTCTTTCTTTTTACCCCCCCCCCTTTTTTTTTTTTTTATTGTATCATTATCTATCTTATCATTATGTGTTGTTTGTTTGAGCCGGTCTGTTTAACCCCAATGTTTTGATGGTTCACCTACGTGGATCGGACCCCTGGTGGTCCCCCCGTCATTTTGAAATGTGTAATGCCTTGCGGCCGGAGCGGAACTCTTTGCCGCTCCCCCTGTTGTAGTCTCGGGGGTTCCTTATTTTCCCTCGGGACGCCACCAGGCTTTCATCCCACTGTAGGGATGCCTTCTTACCGTTCCCTATTCTGTTTAGGGAACCGGAGCAGGTGCTGGCCACCCAGCCCTGCTGACATGCAGCCCAGGATAGCTTCTTTCCTGGACCTGCTCTCTTCTCACCCTTCTCTCTCTCTCCCCCTTTCTGGCTTTCCCTCCTTTTTTTTGCCCCCTTCTCCCTCTTCCCTCAGGTACCTCCAAGGGGAGCTCCCCACCCGTCTTCCAAGCGGCCCCGGGATCGATCCCGCCTGTTGTCTCCAATGAACTCCTCTCTGCTGGATCAGGTGAGACCCTTATGCTTTTTTTTGCTCCTCCACCCTCATGTCCATGGCTGATGATCCCCCCACGCTCCAATCCCTCCGGATAGGGACACACAACACGCAGGGCCTGAATTCCCCAATGAAGAGACGCAAAGCCTTCCATGGCTACAACTCGAGAAAACTTGACATTATCCTACTACAAGAGACCCACTTCCCGAAAAGCTTTAACCCTACCTTCTTACATCGTAATTACCCCACCTTTTTTCTTGCTAACGCTGAGGATAAAAGGCGAGGAGTGGCCATTCTCATTTCTAAACACATCCCGTTCACCCTCTCCAATATAGTCAGAGACAGTGAGGGGAGATACCTTCTTCTTAAAGGCCATGTGAATGGGACTTTGTTCACCTTCATCTCATACTATGCTCCTAACAAGGGCCAGACCCGTTTCTTCTCCTCGATGTTAACTTCCCTCTCTCCTCACATAGAAGGTAAAGTGGTCCTAGGCGGCGACTCAAACGTCGCCTTCGACCTCCTTTCTGATAAATCATCCCTCCACAAAACCATCCTTAAAAGGCCGCCCAAACAGAGCCTCACTATCGCACGACTCCTCCACTCGATGGGCATGATTGATGTCTGGAGGGAGCTTCACCCCACAACTAGGGACTACACACACTTTTCTGCTCCGCACAACACGTATGCCCGCATCGACCATATCTTCCTACACTCTTCAGACATATCACTGGCCTCTCAGGCTACCATATGCGAAGTCCCCTGGTCTGATCATTCCCTAGTTTCTATTACGCTTTCAGGTCTGTTGAACAAAGCAAGCACCCCTCAATGGCGCCTTGGGGACTCTCTCCTATCCAATGCAGCTCACCGCACTATGCTTGAACATGAACTGAAGGCTTATTTCCGTCACAATGACACTGATGATATCTCTCCTGGCACTCTTTGGGAAGCCCACAAGGCGGTCATGAGGGGTAAAATCATACAACTTTCTTCACGCCTAAAGCGAGAGAAACGAGTGGACATCGTAAAACTTGAGAAAGAATTTCGCTCCATCAGCCAAGCCCACAAAGCTAACCCTTCCCTCCCTTCTCTCGCACGCCTCGACGCGGCTAGGCTTGCACTTAATACAGCTCTCACCTCCAACGCGGCACAGCACCTGCGGTGGGTAAGCGGTAGATTCTACCTTAATTCTGACAAATTCGGCCCCCATCTCGCGGCTAAGCTCTCCCCGAAATATAGAGTAAGAGCTTTACCAAAAATCAGATCCCTGTCTGGCTCTCTGACCCAAAATCCCAAACAAATTCTAGAGGCCTTCCACAAATTTTATTCCGACCTCTACTCGGGCCCTAACCCAGGTAACGACCAAACGATCGACTCGTTTTTTAACAGCATTCCCCTCCCCAAAATTTCTGCTGCCCACCGATCCATCATGGATGCCCCTTTCACTGAGGAGGAGGTCAGTGAGGTGATCAAGTCCCTGAAAAAAAACTCTGCCCCTGGCCCGGACTGATTCTCCAATTGTTACTATAAATCCTTCTCGGAAATCCTCTCCCCCTTCCTGACCCGATTCTTTAACTCCCTGGGCCAGAACTCACCCGTTGACCCAGCTTCCAATCTCGCATACATATCTGTCATACCTAAACCTGGCAAGGACCAGAGCCTAGTGAGCAACTACAGACCCATTTCCTTGATCAACAACGACCTCAAAATAATGACAAAAATTCTCTCTAACAGATTGGGCTCCTTTATAAGTTCCTATGTCCACAAAGACCAGGTAGGCTTTATCCCGGGGACACAGGGCCCAGACCAGATACGGAGAGCTGTAGACATTATCTCTGTCCTCCAGGCTCGGTGGGACGTAAGCCCCCCCACAGGAGGGCTTCCTCCTCTCGCTTGACTTACAGAAAGCATTTGATACTATCACTTGGCCCTTTTTAGTTCGCACCCTTGAGAACTGGGGATTCGGTTCTCCTTTCAGGACCCTCCTGAGTTCCTTATACTCACAGCCCAGGGCTCAAGTCAGACTTCAGGGACACCTCTCTGACCCGTTCCCGATCTCCAAAGGCACCAGACAGGGTTGTCCCCTATCTCCCCTTCTCTTTGCCATAGGCGTCGAATCGCGTGCAATCGCTATCAGGAACCACCCAGGCATCCATGGAGTTCAATGCGGCCAATCCGTACATAAGTGTGCATTATTTGCTGATGATGTCCTCCATTTTGTTACCAACCCTCTTATATCTACTCCCAATATCCTCCAACTTCTTCTTCAATTCGGGCAAGCCTCAGGGTTACAGGTTAACATGTCCAAATCCTTAGCCCTTAATATCTCCTCCCCCCAAGCCACAGTAGACCGGCTCACGGAACGTTTCCCCTTCTCCTGGAGCACTTCCTCCATTCCCTACCTGGGAGTTCACCTCACTCCCAAATATGATCCAACTCTACAAACACAATTACCCCCCTATGTTTAAGAATCTCAAGACGGATTTAGATCACTGGTCCCTCCACAAATTATCATGGATCGGTAGGGTGAACGCGGTCAAAATGACCCTTCTCCTTAGGATTCTTTACCTATTCCGCTCGCTCCCCATTCTTGTACCCCAATCTCACATCCAAACACTCCAATTGTCCATTAACCGATTTATTTGGGGGTCCTCCACCCATAGACTCCCCAAGAACACTCTATTCCGACCCAGACGGAAAGGAGGCTTGGGCTTGCCCAACCTCCGCTGGTACTATCACGCTGCTCACTTGAACCAAATTTCGACTGTTTACTCGAGAGGACCCAAACCAGATTGGATTGAAATGGAGAGACAGGCAATCCCCAACTTCACCATTGACTTTCTTCTTTGGCGCCCCTCAAAAAGCAGACCCCCGATCATGTCCCCTACTCTCTCCCATTCCTTTGCGATTTGCGACACCCTGCATAAGCTGAATAATGTTACTTCCAGCTGGCACCCCCTAGCCCACATCTTTAATAACCCCGCCTTCCCCCCCGGTTTAAATATTAAAGCTTTTCAATGGTGGCTGGACAAAGGCCTTTACAGGATTGGTCACTTTTTTAATATGAATGGGCCCGTCACTTTGAAGCAATGCATCTCCCAACTCGCCATGCCCCCCACGGAGCAGTTCCGCTTTCACCAGATAGTTCACTTCTTACGCACTCTCCTACCCACCAGTTCAGACCGCCTCGGGGTCACTCCCTATGAACAGTGGTGCGTATCGGCCACGGACATGAAGGGGGGAATCTCCCTGATCTACACAGCTCTGTCTACCCCCTCGGAGAAAACAAGCTATATGCAAAGCTGGGAACGAGACCTTGACTTGGAGTGGGACATGGACACTTGGCACTCCTATTTCACGAGGGCCTTCGCAGGGATCCTTAATGTCTCCCTCATTGAAGCAGACGTTAAGGTCCTCACTAGGTGGTATCTGGTCCCGACCCGCCTAGCTAAATTCTACCCTCGGACCTCGCCTCTCTGTTTTCGAGGCTGTGGTCACTTGGGCTCCCTTCTCCATATCCTGTGGGAGTGTCCCCGGGTCAGAAGCTACTGGAACAAGATCTTCTCCCTGATCCGCAAGGTCACTGGCGTTGCGGCCCCCCAAACTCCAGCTATAGTGCTCCTGAACCAGCCAATCCCTAAAATCTCTAAATACCAGCAATGTTTGATCCATTACATTCTCATTAGTGCCAAGATGACCATAGCCCGGTCTTGGAAGTCCCCAAGGGTCTCGTACCCAGCAGCTAAACAAAAAATCTCCTGGATTATGTTCCAAGAAAGGACCTCTAGTGTCATCATTGATAAATCTAAAAGATTCAAAAAAAATCTGTGATCCCTGGGCTCGCTACGTAGGGGTTCTCCTCTAGTCCTAGAACGGGACGTAATTTTGACAACCAGTGTCACAGCGAGATCCCCGTCTTTCCTAAGGAGCTCCCCCTGACATGGGTACCTCCCCGACCCACTCCTTCCCCTTCCCCCTTTTCCTCTTCTGTCCCCTCTGCTTCTGTCCTGTCTTTCTCCTCCTCTTTACTCCGCCCCTCCCCTCGAAATCTTTCGTCGGGAGGTGATGGATATATGGCACAAGATCAGAGCCTGGACTGAGCAAGATTATTCGCTCCTACCTATCGGCCTGCAATGGCACTGCTGTCTTGTGGCCCGTAGGGCCTACCCCACTCTGGCCCCTCCCTTTGTATCCTTTTTGGGGGGTCCAGAGTCGGATCGCACTAATTGCTATGCTATCAGTCACTGAGTTTGTATGGTTGACATTCTTCCTTTTAAGTTGTCCTATGTCAGGCTTGATGCACACGGTATTCCTAGGGGGTTAGGGGTTTGGGGGGCTCTGAGCTCCTGGCACAGTCTGAGCCCGTGTGGGGTGTCTGGAAGCCGGGCTCCCCAAAGGAAATTGGATTCTCCCCTTACCACTAAACCGTACCCCTCTCCCCCTCCCCTGGATTTCTCTTTTAGTAGCGGACTCCCATGTGCATCACTCGCTCCCCCCCAGTTCACACGAGCCCGGCATCCATGGCCTTTATCTTCGTGGATACTGTTCGCGGGTGCTATTCTCCCCCTTTGTATTGTTCCTTGGCATACTGTTTTTTGTTCCTTACCATGTGCCTTACTGCTGACTCTCCTGCGTGAGAGCAATTTGATCCATGTATCATCTTTGTTTCAATAAATATCTTTTAAACTCAAAAAAAAAAAAAAATTTAAAAACATATATATTAAAAAATATATGCGCAAAATATTAGAGAACATATTAAAAAAGGAAAAAGTAGAAATGAGTCCTAGCTCGGAAAAATCCTCTGCCTATATATTATGACTGTAGAAAGAAAATAACCCACTCATACCAATAATGGTCTATGTGTAAGGTGACCAAAAGGACCCATAAGGAGTGGACCAAAACAAAAAATGTCGGCATCAAACCAACTATTCTTACCTAACAATATTAGATGAATAGGGCCCAACTAGCTAATCGTATTACAATCTATTTAATGAATAGGGACCCAGGCTAATAAAAATCATCGCCCCATTTAAACTCTGACCCATTGTTAATTGTAAATGTAAAAAAAACAAAAAAAAAACACCGATATTCATACTTTTCAAAATCAGGCCAATCTTTTAAAGCAACAATTCATCGATAAGGGATATCAAGCATCAATCCTAGAGAAACAATTACAGGAAGTTTCTCATATCAGTAGAGACACTTTACTGCAGGTCAAAACGCCTCGGATGGATGGAGACGAATTCAAATGGTCTTTACTGACCACATTTAATATTCAACATAGACAACTAAAAAATATTTTTAGTAAACATTGGGAAGTCTTAAAAAATGATTCCATTCTAGGCCCCAAACTTCCTGAACGAGCCAGGGTTTTGTTTAGAGGTGCTCCATCATTGCAGAGCAAAATAGCCCCTAATATTATCAATCCTCCAGTTCGCCCCACATTTTTTCACAACCTTGCAGGGTATTTCCCTTGCAGGAAATGCACTGTATGTCAGTACAATGCATTGACGCAACGGAAGATTGTGGAGTTCACATCTACCGTGACCGGGAGGAGATACTCCATTAAATCTTTCTGTACATGCAAAACAAGATACATAGTTTATTTAATAACTTGCCCATGTGGGAAACAGTACGTTGGTCGTACAACAAGAACATTCTCTATCAGAGTAGGTGAACACATTTCCCTGATTAAAAGTAAGGAATCCAAACATACGGTGCCAAGACACTATAGGGATTTCCATAATAGTGACCCACAGGGCACACAATTCGCAGTGATTGATAGGTACACTCCACCATGGAGAGGGGGGCCCTCACAAGAGGGGTCTCGAGGTTGGAGGCCTACTGGATTTACGAACTTCAATCCCACTCCCCATTCGGCATGAATGTGGAGTGGGATATTAATGCATTTATAGATGATTCTTAAAAGAACTAATTTTTGTGAACTGTGCTTTTTTTTTTTTTTTTTTTTTTGTGGGTTTCTCCCCTGTGTGTCACTTCAGTGGACATTTTATTGGTTTTATTTGGGATTGGCTTTGACGATAATTAACAATGGGTCAGAGTTTAAATGGGGCGATGATTTTTATTAGCCTGGGTCCCTATTCATTAAATAGATTGTAATACGATTAGCTAGTTGGGCCCTATTCATCTAATATTGTTAGGTAAGAATAGTTGGTTTGGTGCCGACATTTTTTGTTTTGGTCCACTCCTTATGGGTCCTTTTGGTCACCTTACACATAGACCATTATTGGTATGAGTGGATTATTTTCTGTCTACAGTCATAATATATAGGCAGAGGATTTTTCCGAGCTAGGACTCATTTCTACTTTTTCCTTTTTTAATATGTTCTCTAATATTTTGCGCATATATTTTTTAATATATATGTTTTTTAATTATTTTTTATATAATTTTTTACATAATTTTTTACATAATTTTTTACATAATTTTCTTTATGGGCTCTTTTCCTTATTGTTCCCCTTTTTTTGGACACTAGGGGCGTTGCTGTAGTGGTTTTGACACTGCAAACTCACTCCTCTGGTGTTATGGGCGATAGTATTAGGCTGGTTTATATTCAAGCCTCGTTTCTGTATTATACCGGAAGTGACGTTTGTTTACTTCCGGGTTGCGGGTGTCTATGTTCCATTGCGGCCCCGCCGCGGGAGGCGTGGCTCACTTCCGCTTTCGGCTCTATTGGAGGAGACACACTGTCAACGGTGCGCAGGTCACCGGAAGTGACGAGCACTTGTACACTTCCTGTTCCGGGTCTATTTTGCTGTATGGCTGTGGGAACTATTTACAATTCTTACAATTGGCAATGGGAATCTTGTTATTATATTAGGGGGATTTGACATACATTACATGCTCCATTTTATTTTATATAGATGCAATATTAGCTCATAGGGTATTGTGTTCCAGCCATTGAGTTGAATAGGTGGAACGCAATGTGATAGAGGCTTGGAACGCACGCCGGGCTGCCATTTTGCCCGTACCGGAAGTGGACACCTGTGACACATAGGGGGGATCCTAATTACATTAAGGTATGTTATCTATATAAGGCAGTGTAACAGTGGTAGGAGTCCACCCCAGATGATGACCCGTAGGTCGAAATGCGTCGGGAAGACTCTACCACTGCCTATTTCCTCTGACATGTTTGTTAGCAACTATGGAAATGTGAGTTTGATACTTTATTTTTTATTAAAGCAATTTTTTTTAAACATTATTACACCATCTTGGCTCTATCCTTCCATTTCTATGTCTGAGCTGATGCCGGAGTTGTCTCTCTAAAAACGGTGATCATATACAATCCGTCATATTGAAAGAACTACTTGCCCTGGGACCCACTCAACTATGGAATGCTGAATCCAGTGCCTCAGTAGTTGGAATCATAAGCTAGTGTTGACCCCTTAGATATAAGTCTATTCGGGTCATTTCCATTTGGTAAGCCTGTGCTTCTTAAGGTGGTGGGAGCTACACTGCGGTGGAATTGTTTATGGTAATATCAGATTGGGATTCTTGTCCTCACCGAAGTTCGCTGTGATTCACATCTGCACATCTATTTTTATCAATATATGGACTTGATTGTTTATGTATTTATTATTTTTTTCTCTTTTTTTGAAGTTGTTATCCTCAGATTTGGGGTCATGTCTCACTAACAAGTTATAGTTATATATATACACTATATTAGGTCCATATATACTTCTTTTTTAGTATATATGGTATTTATCTTTAAGCTTCACTATTTTGAGTTGTCTTCATTGATTACTTAGGGGCATTTTTTTGATTTTTTTTGATTTTCACAGCCACATATGTTTAGCGCTTACACTTTATACTTGACGTCTTTATAGCTAAAAAATCCCAGTTTTAGCGTGTTGGCAGCTTTTTTTTTAAAAATGTTGTTACTGCGCAGTGTTACTGTACAGTGGTGTGAAAAAGTGTTTGCCCCCTTCCTCATTTCCTGTTCCTTTGCATGTTTGTCACACTTAAGTGTTTCGGAACATCAAACCAATTTAAACAATAGTCAAGGACAACACAAGTAAACACAAAATGCAATTTGTAAATGAAGGTGTTTATTATTAAAGGTGAAAAAAAATCCAAACCATCATGGCCCTGTGTGAAAAAGTGATTGCCCCCTAAACCTAATAACTGGTTGGGCCACCCTTAGCAGCAACAACTGCAACCAAGCGTTTGCGATAACGTGCAATGAGGCTTTTACAGCGTCCTGGAGGAATTTTGGCCCACTCATCTTTGCAGAATTGTCCTAATTCAGTTACATTAGAGGGTTTTCGAGCATGAACGGCCTTTTTAAGGTCATACCACAACATCTCAATAGGATTCAGGTCAGGACTTTGGCTAGGCCACTCCAAAGTCTTCATTTTGTTTTTCTTCAGCCATTCGGTGGTGGACTTGCTGGTGTATTTAGGATCATTGTCCTGCTGCAGAACCCAAGTTCGTTTCAGCTTGAGTACACGAACAGATGGTCGGACATTCTCCTTCAGGATCTCTTGGTAGACAGCAGAATTCATAGTTCCTTTTATCACGGCAATTCTTCCAGGTCCTGAAGCAGCAAAACAGCCCCAGACCCTCACACTACCACCACCATATTTTACTGTTGGTATAATGTTCTTTTTATGAAATGCAGTGTTCCTTCTACGCCAGATATACTTGGACACACACCTTCCAAAGAGTTCCACTTTTGTCTCATCTGTCCACAGAATGTTGTCCCAAAAGTCTTGGGGATCATCAAGATGTGTTGTGGAGAAATTGAGACGAGCTTTGATGTTCTTTTTGCTCAGCAGTGGTTTTCTCCTTGGAACTCTGCCATGCAGGCCATTTTTGTCCAGTCTTTTCCTGATGGTGGAGGCATGAACGCTGACCTTAACTGAGGCAATTGAGGCCTGCAGTTCCTTGGACGTTGTTGTGGGGTCTTTTGTGACCTCTTGGATGAGTCGTCGCTGCGCTCTTGGGGTAATTTTGGGCGGCCGGCCACTCCTGGGAAGGTTCACCACTGTTCCATGTCTTCGCCATTTGTGGATAATGGCTCTCACTGTGGTTCGCTGGATTCCCAAAGCTTTGGAAATGGCTTTATAACCCTTTCCAGACTGATAGATCTCAATTACTTTCTTTCTCAATTGTTCCTGAATTTCTTTGGGTCTCGGCATGATGTGTAGCTTTTAAGGATCTTCTGGTGGACCTTACTGTGTCAAGCAGCTCCTATTTAAGTGATGCCTTGATTGTGAACAGGTGTGGCAATAATCGGGCCTGGGTGTGGCTAGAGAAATTGAACTCAGGTGTGGACAACCACAGTTATAGTATGTTTTAACAAGGGGGGCAATCACTTTTTCACATAGGGCCATGATGGTTTGGATTTTTTTTCACCTTTAATAATAAACACCTTAATTTACAAATTGCATTTTGTGTTTACTTGTGTTGTCCTTGACTATTGTTTAAATTGGTTTGATGTTCCGAAACACTTAAGTGTGACAAACATGCAAAGGAACAGGAAATGAGGAAGGGGGCAAACACTTTTTCACACCACTGTATATACATAACATTTAATACATCATCTTCAGAAATATGATTATTCTACTCGCGGTATTAAGTGTACTGCTTGAGAAGGAGAAAGCTCTACATGTTTCGCGTGTTTTAACACGCTTCTTCTGGAGCGAGAGGTTTGTGTGACTAGTAAACTAACAAAGAAACAAAAAAATTATTATTAATTAATCATACAAAAATATTAGATTATACAACATCATATCCCTAACAGAATAGGAACTAAACAACATAAGTCAACATATGATGTATTGTAGATTAATAACAGGAATGGGGATCGCATCGTCAAAACCAGGGGGAGGGCAGCAGCGTATATATAGGTCACCACGGGGACATGTAAAACATAATAACTAGATTTCAATAGTAACAAGAGGTAAAAAAAAGAGAAAGACAAAAAACTCACTCAAAAAAGTGGGTTCAAAACAGCACTTGTTGTACTTCTGTGTATCCACAGCACCACTCTGTGTGAGATGAATTTTTTTGATTAGCAACCAGTGCAACATGTCAGGGACCACCAGTGACAAATATCAGGGACCACCACCAGTGGCAAATGTCAGGGACCACCAGAGCCAAATGCCAGAGACCACAAGTGCAGCATGTCTGTTCCACAATTGCAGCTTATCAGGGACCACCAGAGCTGAATGTCAGGGGCCATCACCAGTGCCAAATGTCAGGGACCACCAGAGCCAAATGTCAGGGACCACCACCAGTGCTGAATGTCAGGGACCACCAGAGCGGAATGTCAGGGACCACCAGAGCGGAATGTCAGGGACCACCAACACTGCTGAATGTCAGGGACCCCCACCAGTGCTGAATGTCAGGGACCACCAGAGCCAAATGTCAGGGACCACCACCAGTGACGAATGTCAGCGACCCCCACCAGTGCTGAATGTCAGCGACCAGCAGAGCCAAATGTCAGGGACAACCAAAAACGAATGTCAGGGACCACCAGAGCCAAATGTCAGGGACCACCACCAGTGCCGAATGTCAGAGACCACCAGAGCAAAATGTCAGGGACCACCAGAGCCAAATGTCAGGGACTACAAGTGCAGCATGTCTGTCCCACCAGTGCAGCTTGTTAGGTACCATCACCAGTGCAGAGCGGGGATTATTATTAGCAATCAGTTGCATGACACAGTGGGGATCTCCTGCTGTGTCAGATATAGTATATGAGAATAGAGAGCACTGATGTCCCACCTCTGGGTATTGTGATTGACAGGGCACTGTTCTTATACCTGGAGGGAGGCGAGACAGCAGCGCTCGGTTTTCTCAAATACTATACCTGACACAGCGGGCATCCCCACTGTGTCATACAACTGATCAAACTGATTGCTAATAATAATCCCCGCTCTGCACAGAGATAGCAGGCGGGGGTGGGTGGTGGCGGGGCAGAGCGGAGGGGCCGATTGCTGGCAGGGAAGAGGGAGGAGGGAGGAGAGAGGAGGGCACCTCCTCCATGGGCGGCACAGGGACTGTGAGACCACAACATGTCTGCTTCCTCCCTGCCAGCAGTCTTACAAACAGGATTTCAGCAGGCAATAAAGTTTTTTCAGCAAGTTCAGCACATTCACCCCTCAGGGGTGAACAGATCCTAGACTAGAGAGCCCTCCCAATAGTTCCCTTGATGCACCATGATAAAAATATGTATTTCAACAGTCTAAATAAGAGTTTCACCAAAATATATGAAACTACCTGGTAATTAGGCTTAGTTTTTCCACATCAATAGGATATTGTGCAATGAGGTTTTGCCTTCCCTCTCTTTGAGTGTACCATACTTCATTTGCCTTTGTGAGATCAACATTGACCGTGGAAAGTAGGAGAGCCCATACAAGTGGTCAATTTATTATACCGATCTACCAGCTGAGAGTTCGAGAGACCCGTAAGGTTCATATCTTTCTCGTAAGAAGCTAATTCTCACATTTGGGAGTGGAGCATGTTTGGGTGACCAGCCACAGCACTGATATTATTATGAATACATGAGTGGAACACCATCTTTCTTATTAATTTGTTATTGGACCTAATAACATTATATTTGATTACGGCACTTTGCACTTTATTTCCTGCATGGCAGCATGGAATAAATGGTGGTTGATTATATGAACTATATGATTTATTTATCAGTTTGAAGCCATTCTTGCACTTTATAACTATATGAATTATATCCTTTTTATTTATTTTGCAGTACACTTTATTGTAGCATGCACTTATTATTTTGTGTGAAGACATCACAACACTTAATCACACACATAGGTTGGACTTGATGGACTTGTGCCTTTTTTCAATCTCACCTACTATGTAACTGTGTATGTAACTTTTTTTTCTTATACAGTATCTCACAAAAGTGAGTACACCTCACATTTTTGTGAATATTTTAATATAGCTTTTCATGTGACAACACTGAAGAAATTACACTTGGCTACAATGTAAAGTAGTGAGTGTACAGCTCGTATAACAGTGTAAATTTGCTGTCCCCTCAAAATAACTCAACACACAGCCATTAATGTCTAAACCGCTCGCAACAAAAGTGAGTACACCTAAGTGAAAATGTCCAAATTGGGCCCAATTAGCCATTTTCCCTCACCAGTGTCACGTGACTCGCTAGTGTTACAAGGTCTCAGGTGCGAATGGGCAGCAGGTGTGTTAAATTTGGTGTTATCACTCTCACTCGTACTGGTCACTGGAAGTTCAACATGGCACTTCATGGTAAAGAACTCTGAATATCTGAGAAAAAGAATTGCTGCTCTACATAAAGATGGCCTAGGCTATAAGAAGATTGCCAAGACCCTGAAACGAGTGTGGTGGCCATGACCATACAGCGGTTTAACAGGACAGGTTCCACTCAGAACAGACCTCGCCATGGTTGCCAAAAGAAGTTGAGTGCACATGCTCAGCGTCATATCCAGAGGTTGTCTTTGGAAAATAGACGTATGAGTGCTGCCAGCATTGCTACAGAGGTTGAAGGGATGGAGGGTCAGCCTGTCAGTGTTTGGACCATACATCAAATTGGCCTGCATAGCTGTCATCCCAGCAGAAAGCCTTTTCTAAAGATGATGCACAAAAAACTCGCAAACAATTTGCCGAAGACAAGCAGACTAAGGACATGGATTACTGGAACCATGTCCTGTGATCTGATGAGACAAATCTAAACTTATTTGGTTCAGATGGTGTCAAGCGTGTGTGGCAGAAACCAGATGAGGAGTACAAAGACAAGTGTGTCGTGCCTACAGACAAGCATGGTGGTGGGAGTGTCATGGTCTTCATGAGTGCCAGCACTGGGGAGCTACAGTTAATTGAGAGAACCATGAATGCCAACATGTACTGTGACATACAGAAGCAACATCAACTCTTCATTCAGAACCATAAATTGAAAGGGTGGAGGTATATAAATTGCCATGATTAATAGTTCCAGGCCATTCACCTTAGCATGTAGGAATAGATACCTGCCCTGGGGGTCAGATTTAATCAGCAATGGGGAGAATTGTGTTGCCTTAGCCACCATAGCTACCCCCCTAGAGTTATTAGTGTGTGGGGCTTGATATTCCCATCCCACCCATGTTTTTTTGAGTGTCATCATAAGTTGGCCTGTCAGGTGAGTCTCTACCAACACCATAATATCTGCTTTTTGCGTTTAAGAGAGGACCGCACTACGCTTTGGTTTGGCTCCAATTCCCCTGACATTCCACGTAATGCATTTCAGATTAGACATAGTAGTGGATATGAACATCGGCTTCTCCGATCCCAACACCCCGCACGCGGCCATCGCGAGCCACCCGAACAATGGGGGGGGCCCGCAACATTGCCCTCCGGGCACGCGGGAACCCGAGGGCAGAGATTGCCATCCTGTTACTCTGTTGCATAAAATACCAATTTCTTAAAATTATAAACCAAACAACAAACATAACCAGAAACTGTATTAAAATACTGGTCTGACTGGCCCCACTGCACATGCAGAGTAAGGGCAGCCACAGCATGCCAGGGCTGGGCAGAACAGGGAAACCTTCCTTGTACCTTAAAACATGCGATACAGTCATTAGTGAGGCCAACCAGGCCCATGAAGGCCCATAGGTCTAGTGAGGCGATTACTCACTATAGGTCGGACAACCATATGAGGGATGCGACTCCCGGGCACTGACACTCAGAATAGCCAGCACAGGGGACAAAACAGGAGAAAAGGGAATGGGCATATGTCCCGGCTGTCATAACGGGCCAAGGCTTGCTGCTACAGTAGAGATTGTGGGGCTTCAGTTCAGTTTTATGCTGATTGGAGGCATAATGTGGGCAGCGAAAGAGGAGCAGCCAGGAATGCAGGGACAAAGGAGTAACCAGGGTAAAGGGACAGTAAAAGGATCCAAGGTGTGGGGGGATGTATCGGACCTCATGTAGGAGGTAGAGCCCCGTTCATTCCGTGGGCGTCCCACGAGGCAGTTTTGGGAAAAAACAAATGGCACAGTACCTGGAAAGGGACCGGCTGGAGCCCCACAACAAGTCCAAACGCGGCAGATCCCCAGCACGGTCCCCCCACTGCAAATCAGGTTTGTGTCTGTGAAAAGTAGACAGGGCTTCAGACAGGGTCACGCGCAGGGGCCGCACCATTCTCCAGCCATGCGAAGACGGCCTCCAGTATGTCAAAGAAATGCGCCCTGTCCTCTACGGCCACCCGGAGCCTGGCCGGGAAGAGCATGGTGTAGGAATAGTGACGGATCGTCAGGGTGCACCCACCAGCAGACAGTCTCGTCCATCTAGTAGACCCCTGAGGTGCAGAACTCACATCCCTGTTGCGCACAGGAACCAGACTATGGCGCATAGATGTGGGCATGCGCGAACAGAAGCAGTCGCGCATCTTCGTGCGTGACGGCGCTTGCGTGCACCCGTGTCCGCCCGCCATTTCCGCACACCCGCGTGCCCTTGCGCTTACGTACACCCACGCTAGCGCCAAGTGTAGGTATTTAAGCCCAGCCAGTGCTTTGCCCAGTGCTGCTTTGTCTTCAGCTTCTGAGTGTCCTGTGTCCGGTTAACCTGTGTCCTGATTTCTGTTATCTACCTGGCTCCTCTTGACTGCTCCCTGAACTCTGCCTGCACCGACCTCAGCTTGGCCTGACCTACCTTCTGTCTTCTCCCTGGAATCTGCTCTGCTGATCCGGCTTGACCTAGCTTGTCCCTGACTATGATCCTGCCTGCACCCTGTACCTGCTGTGTATGACCCTGCCTGCCTGACCTTGCTACTTGCTGCTGTCATCTGCACCTGCTGGTCTTCTGCTGGAGTCTCCCCATGTGACCTTGCTATTTGCTGCTGTCATCTGCATCTGCTGCCACCTGTTGGTCTTCCGCTGGAGTCTCCCCGTGTCTTCACCAGCTCTATCGGGACCAGTCGCCCAGCTGCCACCAGAGACTTCCTGGCGCTCATGTGACCTCTGTTTACTCTATCAGGGGCCCTGAGTCAGAGTGGTAAGGGAGGCCTTGCTCGTCCATTCAGGCTCTTCTACCATGTACGTGATACGGATCCTCAGTTGGCGCTTGGCTTCGCTGAAGAGGTGCTGATATTGTGTATTAAAGAGGAAGTAAACTCTCCCACTCTGATGCTTCTTTTCATTTAGTCCATTATAATAAGTAATTATCAAACTATAGCCACTGTAATCCAGCCCAAATTGCATATTACTTACTGTATAAAGAAACTTTAAAAAACGTGTTTGCAGGGGTTAGGCAGCTTCATCTTAAGTATTGTTTTCTGAGTCCACAGTGGAGTGTATTTCCACCCTTACATTGAGCACTTCCTGTACTGTTAACCAAGCCTCCTTCTCAATCCAACGTTTCTATGGCAACCCTGCTTCCCTGTTCATAGCTGACTTGTTTAATTTCATAGTATTTACTTGTGCTGATTACCTAGTGTTTGCCTGTATGCGTCCTATCAGCTTCAGCTGATAAGACTGCAGTACTGCTGTCCCATTCCCTGGTTTGTGATGTATGTCATGTCACATGGTCACATGGTGTGTAGGAGGAAGCTCTGAGTGATTAGCAGCCTCCTGGGAGTTCAATGGTGTGCTGTAGGAAGTCCTGATAACAGATAGATAAGACATAGAGCGTGTGCCATAAATCAGGGGAGATCTGGGCATGCTTAGTGGCATTTTTCTAAAGAACAAAAAGGATTACAACAATACTAAGCAAGTAAGGAGATATCTACAAGCAGTGTTCATTGGGGTTTTTTATGCTGATTTACATGGGACAAAGTTGTGGGGCAGGGTTTACAACCACTTTAAGCCTAGTGATTTCACTGTCGAGTAAAATATCAAGGGTGTATTGACCAATCAATGTTTCCATCAGTTCTAAACTACAATGAGTCAGTATTTTTTCCCAAGAAGATTTAAAGAGGGGGAGGGGCCCTTCATGGTGGGAAACAGCTGAATTCTTAGGCCCAAAGGGCAGGTCTCTTCCCTAATATACTGTTTAAAGTATTCCATGTGCCAGTGTAAGTGTGATTTATGTTTAAGGAGATTGAACATGCGATCAAGAAATGTTTTTATTTCTTCATTAGATCTAATGTTAGTTGTCAGACACGAAGTCTGAATTTGAGTCATAAAGCCTGTCCAAGCCATGCCTAAAACATCCATTATAAATGGCCGCCCTGTAGGCCACTCAATATAAATACAAAAAGAAACAACAACAAAAAAATCACAAATTTTTACTGTATTAGGTGGGATCCTTATGGGTAGAGCTCCAAAGGGATGAAGCTAAGGGGAAAATAATACTGGGAGTATGCTATAGGCCCCCTAACCTGAGGGAGGAAGGGGAGACTGATCTGCTATCACAATTTGGATTAGCAGCAAGGATGGGAAATGTTATCATAATGGGGGATTTTAATTATTCAGAGAGACTGGGCAGAGGGAACCACACATTCATCTAAGGCTCACCAGTTCCTAAATGTCTTGCAGGACAATTTTATGGGTCAGATGGTAGACGCACCAACTAGAAATAAAGCGATACTGGATCGACTGATTACCAACAATACAGACTTGATCACGGATGTTGAAATACGGGGCAATTTAGTAAACAGCAACCACAGGTCAATTGGCTTCTGTATGAATCACACAAATAGGAAACATAAGGGGAATACAAAGACATTGAATTTCAAAAGAGCTAACTTCCCTAAACTATAAACCTTACTAGAAGGAATAAATTGGGATAAGATCTTAGGAACAAAGAACACGGAGGAGAGATGGGTTTGCTTTAAGAGCATATTAAATAAGGGCATTGGCAAATGCATCCCATTGGGTAATACATTTAAAAGTGTGAACAAAAGTCCTGGATGGCTTAACTCCAATGTAAAAATGCATATAAAAGCAAAGGAGAAGGCCTTCAAAAAATACATGGTTGAGGGATCATCATCAGCATTTAGACTTTATAAAGAATGTAACCAGAAATATAAGGGTGCAATAAGGACAGCTAAGATGGAACATGAAAGACACATGGCGGAGGAGAGCAAAAAAAATCCCAAGAAATTCTTTAAGTATGTCAATAGTAAAAAAGGAGGACCGACCATATTGGCCCCATAAAGAATGAGGAAGGACATCTGGTTACAAAGGATGGGGCGATGTCGAAGATATTGAATTTATTCTTCTCCTCTGTCTTCTGGAGAGAATCGGGGGGCTTCAGTAACCAAAACTGCAGTGTTTATCCTCAAGACACATCACGGGAAGCACCTCCATGGTTAACAGACAACAGAATTTAACTTAGACTTGGGAAACTTAAACTTAATAAATCACCAGGACCAGATGGCTTGCACCCAAGGGTACTTGGGGAACTCAGTCAGGACCGTTGTTCCTAATTTTTACTGACAGTCTACTGATTGGAGAAAAGCCAATGTAGCACCAATATTTAAAAAGGGCCCGAAATACAACCCTAAGAATTACAGACCAGTCAGCATAAAATCAATAGTATGTAAACTCTTAGAGGGGCTGATAAGGGACTATATACAAGATTTTAATAATGAGAACGGTATCAGCAGTAATCATGAAGAATTCATGAAGAATCGTTCTTGCCAAACCAATCTACTAACCTTCTATGAAGAGGTGAGTTGCCCGCTAGATAAAGGAAGGCCCGTAGACGTGGTGTATCTGGATTTTGCAAAAGCATGACACAGTTCCCCATAAACCTTTACTGTACAAAATAAGGTATCTTGGCATGGACCGTAAGGTGAGTACATGGATTGAAAACTGGCTACAAAGGTGAGTTCAGAGGGTGGTGATAAATAGGGAGTCATCGAAAATGGTCAGGGGTGGGGTCCTCCAGGGTTCTGTGCTGGGACCAATTTTACTTAATTTGTTCATAAACGACCTGGGGGGAGAACCTCTGGGGGAATCTAGGATGTAAAGGGACCTGGGGGTCCTAGTAGATGATAGGCTCAGCAATGGAATGCAATGCCAAGCTGCTGCTAACAAAGCAAACATAATATTGGCATGCATTAAAAAGGGTAACAACTCCAGAGATAACACGATAATTCTCCCGCTCTACAAGACTCTGGTCTGGCTGCACGGCCACTCAATAAAATTAGAAGAAAAGAGGTTTACCTTAAACTACGTAGAAGGTTCTTTACAGTAAAAGCATTAAGGATGTGGAATTCCCTTCCACAGCATATAGGGATATACAATGTAATACTGACATATAATCACACACATAGGTTGGACTTGATAGACTTGTGTCTTTTTTTTCAATCTCACCTACTATGTAAATCTCAAATTTACAAATGAATTAACAACATAACAAAAGTGTAGAAAAGAGAACAACAGGGAGTAACAAAGATTGCACTGGGCTGTAAGGTCAGATATCCAGGGACGAGGTATAGAAACTATTTGGATTCAACCTTCTGTGCAAGTGCCAACTTCCTGGCGGGCTCTGCATGTGTGGGTTGCGAACACGCCTAAGCTCATCCTTACTGGTTTGGGTGTGAAGGGCTAAATGAAAAGATCGGAGACCTCTTAGTTGATGCTAATCACGAAAAATGTGCCAAACCTATTACCTGTAGTGCCGCATGCAGTGTGGAGGATGAGTTTCCCAGATAAAGGATAATTTCTCCTCAATCACACCTACATTATTACCTTTAACTGAATCTGCAGGATGCATCTGGCCAGTAGGGGGCACTAAGGCAAAAGCAAATAATCCCACGGAAAGTGGACAGCCCTCTCTCGGCCGCATCCCACCAGGAAAAGTGTTTATTTTATTTTTTTGTTTATTAAAAAAATTGAAAGGATTGTTGTGCTGACTCCATACACAGTATTCAACCTCTTACCAACCACCCCACGTACATTTACTGTGGGTGGCTACTCCTCTACGCAGAATCACATACAGGAATGTGATTCTGTCCTTCCGTGCCTCGGGTGCACATGTGTGCCGCCGGTGACCTGCTCCAGCTGTGATTTGGCACAGCGGGAACCAATCAACAGGTTCGGTGGACATAATGTCCCCCAGGACCCTTCGATCATTAGAGGCAGAGCCAGAACGGTGATCTGCCTATGTAAACAAGGCAGATTGCCGTTCTGTTACAAGGGAAGGCAGTGATCTTGTGTTTCTGCCAAGCAGAAACATGGATCTCTGCCTTCCTCCAGTACAAGCACCCCCCACTGATGTTAATCCTTTCCCTGCCAGTATCATTAGTACAGTGACATATTTTTTATCACTGATCACTGTATTAGTGACACTAGTCCCCAATTAGTTTCAAAAGTGTCAGTTGCAGTATATAAGTCGCTGATTGCTGGCATTACTAGTAAAAAATAAATAAAAGAAAAAACTAATTCAAGAAAAATCTCATAGTTTGTAGACACTATAACTTTTGTGCAAACCAATCAATATATGCTTATTGGCATTTTTAACAAAAAATATGTAGCAGAATACATATTTGCCTAAATTGATGAAAAAATTAGATTTTTTTACTTATTTTAGTCGGTATGTTTTATAGCAGAAAGTAGTAGTTTTTTTGTTTATAGCGCAAAAAATAAAAACCACAGAGGTGATTAAATGCCACAAAAAGAAAACTCTATTTGTGGGAAAAAAAGGACATACATTTTATTTGGGTACAATGTACAAATTGTCAGTTAAAGTAACACAGTGCTGTATCGCAAAAAATGGCCTGGTCATGAAGGGGGGCAGACCTTCTGAAGCTGAAATGGTTAAACACTTTGTTGTGGGCCCAAAAATCCACAATAAAGATTTTTTTTTTTAACTGGAAAAAAGAATTATTGTATAAACTTCATAAAACGTATTCAACTTTTTCTCTTCCACAGCAATTCTTCCCAATCTACATATTTTTGTTAGGAAATTACTTAAAACTCCCAAACTGATGCATGTTTTTTAAAATAAAAGGGTGACAGTTGCTATTTTTTTATGTTGCACAAGATTTGCTCAACTGTTTATTAAAACCCATAAGCTCAGGAAATAATACAGTAAAATGAACTGAAGCACATGCAAACACAATATAATACCCAATTTTGGTCAAATATAAAAGATAGGGTTTCATAAATTAAATAGATACCAAAAATGGCAAGCCCTAAAACTGCAGGGCACATGAAATGGTGAAAAATGTCAAAGTGTCTATAAGCAATACTTTATAAAACTGTATCATACTTACCATCATTTTCCTTTCCTGTTGCCTATCCACGCCAGCATAGATGTGATAGCGCTCCGCCTCGACTCCTCCTTCAGTGCTAGTGAATTGCATAAATTAACTTCTTCAATACAGGACACTTGCACCCCCTTCTTGTCCAAGCCAATGGTCGCTGTTTAACCTGTTCCCGACCAGCCGCTGCATTTGTACTCGGGGGCCACAATGATCGGATTCGATCCAGAACCGATCATTCTCCAGTCCTGGGCTAATGAAATCTGGCCTTGACCTGGTGATCATTCCTAGCGAATGAGATCCTTCCCCTGTCTGTGTAACTGTAAACACTGACAGAGGAAGTGATATCATCCTCACGTCGGTCTTTTCCGTTCAAGACCGAGGAGAAAGAGCAACTAAAAGTGAGTTGTACAACACTACACCGACACCAGGTTACATAGGCACACAATTCACTCCCCGATCACCCCCCCCCATTTAACCCCTTCACCACCTGTCACTGTGTCCTCCAGTACAGCATTCAGAGTTTTTTTTTTTGATCACTGTACTGGTGTCATTAGTGACAAAAATCAGCGTTAGGGAAATTAGTCTAAGCCCCTGTACACACGGTCGGACATTCTGCCAACCAAATCCGAAAGATTTTGTCCGACGGATTGTGTCCGAAACTGTTGCATACACACGGTCGGACCAAGTTGTCGGAAAATCCGATCGCTCAGAACGTGATGACGTTATTTAGTTACGACGGGACTACGTTCGCGCTAGTAGCCAATAGCTTTGGTGTAGGAATTTGATCTGAGCATGCGTGGCACTTTGTCCGATCGGAAATTCTCTACAAATGATTGGACAAGGTCTGATTGGACCAGTTTATCAGAAAATATTTCCAACAAGTTGGAAAATTGGGTCCGACGGATATTCCGACGGAAATAGTCCGATGCATATGACACACAGTCGGATTATCCGACAAAACGGTCCGATAGGACACATTCCGTCAGAATCTTGGACCGTGTGTACAAGGGCTTAGGCACAGATAGGTCTAGGGACCCCCCCTCCAATAAAGGTTTAACCCCTTGATTACCCCGTCACCTGTGATCACTGTATAAGTGTCACAAGTGACGCCATTTAGCTAGTTTATTTTTTATAGCGTCAGGGCACCCGCCATATTTTACCTGATAAAGGTTTACCACCTGATCACCCAGCGGGTTTTATAAGTTAGGTTTTAGGGTCAGATAGGATCTGCGTCACTCCAGGCAGCTTCAGATTAGTGCCAGTAGCACTAATACCCATGCACGCACCATACGCCTCCCTTAGTAGTATAGTGTCTGAACAGATCGATATCGGATCAGAACTATATTAGCGTCCCCAGCAGTTTAGGGTTCCCAAAAATGAAGTGTTAGCGGGATCAGCCCAGATACCTGCTAGCACCTGCATTTAGCCCAGCCCAGCCCACCCAAGTGCAGTATCAATCGATCACTGTCACTTACAAAACACAACATACATAACTGCAGCGTTCGCAGAGTCAGGCCTGATCCCTGTGAACGCTCACAGTTTTTTTGGTAGTATTTAAATCGGTCACTGACAGTCAGGTGCTTTTTTTCTTGTGAGACTCACTACTGTACCAGTAAATTTAGAGACCAAAATTTCAAATCAAAGGTACTGTAGTGAAGAGGCCTACACGTTTCTGAGCATGACAGTGAAGAGGAAGTCACTTATCTGTCAGATTCAGGCTCAGAATACAAACCTGTAGACAGCAGCGGCACCCTGACAGATAGCTCTGGCGACGGAGTTGTGGTCCCTGCCAAGGTCAGGCGTACCAGACCCCGTTGTTGTTCTGCTGTTGTTGAGGTGCAAGAACCTCAGGTCCCTCGTATGGAGCAGAGAGCCAATACTAGCGCCGCTCATCCTTCTGGTGAACTGGCAAGCACCAACAGCCTAGTACATCCTGGTCGTACATCCAGCACTGCAGTAACACTTGGTGACGTGGCAAGTTCCATAAGTGCAGTTCAAGCTGGCGAGGTGGCAAGCACGAGTAGTGTCCCGCTGCCACAAAGAAAAAGACAAAGACAGGCCCTGTATATTCCTGCTGCATTCACCAATCCTAATTGGGAACCCATCACTTCTGCAGCACCCGTACTTCCCCCATTCACTGGCCAACCCGGAATTCAGGTGGAAACCGTTGATTTTACGTCACTTGATTTCTATTTGTTGTTTTTCACCGAAGATCTCTATAGATCTATTGTGGACCAAAGCAATTTATATGCTGGTCAATTCATTGTCGCTAATCCCCAGCTGACCCTTGCCAGAATAAGGAAACCAATTGCGGTTTCCAAATTTAAGCCCTTCCTGGGCCTATCCCTCCTCATGGGCATAACTAAAAAGAGTGAGTTGCGGTCATATTGGTCCACTGACCCAATTCACCATATGCCCGTGTTCTCTGCCTCCATGACCAGGACACAATACCAGCAGATCTTGCGGTTCATGCATTTCAATGATAATGAACTCTGTCATCCTCGGGGTGACCTTGAATTTGATCGGCTCTAACAAATTCGGCCCCTCATTTTTTTTTATTTTTTTATTCTTTATTTAAATTTTCCATTTTCCACTCATAAAAACAAGAAGGGATCTGTCATTATACATAATAAATTACATCACTTATATATCACCAGTCCCCCCCCCACCCCCCCACATCCCTGCACGTCACCTCAGTACTATAAGCTCACCTAGTTGACCCCTCCTCTTACCTTACATACTCTTTCCGACTCTAATTTTTTGGTGTTATCTCCCACACATACCTCCAAGAATTTTTGAAACAGTCCCAGTCCTTCCATTTATCTTTCCTTTCACCTTCCTTTCCCACCTCTCGCTCTTTATCTTGCTCCCTCTCTATTTTTTGAATATAGTTTACTCCCTTTATCCACTTGCTTATCTTTGGACGTTCTGGCTTCTGCCAATTTTTGGGGATCAATCCCTTAGCTATATTTAATAAGATTGGCAACAGTGAGAATTTATATGACCCTATCGGTCTATCCGTCCCGTGAAACAGACAGACCCATGGGTCAAGAGGGATAGATTCCCCCGTTATCTCTTTTATCAATGCTAAAATCTTAATCCAATAGTCTTTTATGGTGGGACAATCCCACCATATATGTAACATTGTGCCTGCTATTTTGCACCTTCTCCAGCATTCTGGTGATGTTTCAGGTTGATAACTACTCAATCTATCCAGAGTAAGGCACCATTTCACCAGGCATTTGTAGTTTATTTCTACCATCCTGGTATCTGGTGCCGTTTCGTGTGCCAATCTCCATATTTCAACTAACCTATCACTATCACACCTCGTGCCTATTTCCCTTTCCCGTTTCTTGATACTTGGAGGGACATCCCCCTTCTCCTCCTCCACCACAATTTTATATATTTAAGCAATACTATTTTTTATATTCCCCTTTACTATCATCTTTTTCATTTTAGTGTATTCCTTTTCCGATCAAATTGGATCGAATTCGGCCCATCATAAACCACTTCAACCAACGTTTTGCAGCCTTGTTTACTCCCCATAAAGTTGTCTGCATTAAATGAGTCCCTGATTAAGTTTTCTGGCCACTTGTCATTCAAACAGTATCTTCCCAGCAAGCATGCCAGATACGGGGTCAAGATGTAAAAGCTTTGTGACAGGGCCACAGGCTATACATATAGTTTTATGGTTTACTAGAGAAGAGATAGTTACATATGGAGGGCTGGTAAAATTGTGTGGGACTTGGTGTAACCCTTATTCGGAAAGGGGTACCACTTGTATGCGGACAATTATTACAAAAGTGTGCCACTTTTTAGTCACTTGTTTGATCATCAAATTGGCACATGTGGCACTGTGCGATTTAATCATTGGGGCGTTCCCCAGCGGCTTGTAGATTCCCATCTTAGGCTGGAGGGAGAGCATGCTTGAGATGTAATAATTTGCTCATTGTGAAGTGGAGGGATAAGAATGTTTTCATTTTGTCCTCCCTTCATGCAGACATGACGGTCCAAATTCCTATGGCGACTGGTGTTGTGAAGAAACCCCTCTGTGTCCATGAATATAACCTTAATATGGGAGCGGTGGACCTCAATGACTAGTTGTTGGCGCCGTACCTAACTGCCCGTAAGGCCAGATGCTGGTACAAAAAGTGTCATTTCAATTTCTTAATGCTTTTGTGCTATACAAAGCTTCAGGACGAACTAGATCCTTCCTTAAATTCCAAGAAGAGATCATCAGAGCCCTTCTGTTTACAGGCGATGCTTTGGCCCAACTTCCCAACGCAAATGCAGTAAGCCGGCTGCATGAGAGGCACAGGGTCTCGGGGTCTCGAAAGATGTGATGGGCATCACATTTTGAGAGACCCTAATCTGCAATGTTCAGTTTGAAGTTTTTTTACAGTTCTTATAAAAGTGAAAAAAAGTGGGAAAAAAACAAAACACACAAACACAAAATAAAAAAATAAAAAAGCCAAAAATTGTTGCGGTTGTATTTTTCTGCTCTCTCTTATGTTCGCTCTCTACTGTTCGCTCACTATTGTTCTATATCTATCGTTCTCTCTCTGTTTTATTTTTACTATATTTTAATGTATTTGCTTTGCAGGTATGGTATGTTATACCGTAATGTTTGTTTTATTATTAACCATCATTTGCCGAACCGAACTTATAATTTTTCCTCCCCCATATGCCCTTTCCCCTGATCTCACTGTCAAAATTGATGGCACAACCATAAGCCCATCCCCACATGCCAAGGTTCTAGGTGTAGTCCTGGACTCTGAACTCTCCTTCAAGCAACACATCCAATCGCTGTCCAAATCCTGCCGCCTCAACCTCCGCAACATCTCCAAAATACGCCCCTTTCTAACCAATGAGACAACAAAGCTCTTAATTCACTCGCTGGTCATCTCCCGCCTCGACTACTGCAACTCCCTTCTCATTGGCTTACCTCTACATAGTCTATCACCTCTTCAATCCATTATGAATGCCGCTGCCAGACTCATCCACCTTACCAATCGCTCGGTGTCTGCTACTCCTCTCTGTCAATCCCTCCACTGGCTTCCGCTCAGCCAAAGAATTAAATTCAAAATACTAACAATTACATACAAAGCCATCCACAACTCTGCCCCCAGCTACATCACTAGCTTAGTCTCTAAATACCAACCTACTCGTCCTCTTCGTTCCTCTCAAGACCTCCTGCTCTCTAGCTCCCTCATCACCTCCTCCCATACTCGCCTCCAGGACTTTTCCAAAGCCTCCCCAATCCTATGGAATGCCCTACCCCAATCTGTCCGCTTATCTCCTACTTTATTAGCTTTTAGACGATCCCTGAAAACACTTCTCTTCAGAGAAGCCTACCCCACCCACACCTAACTGTATTTTCATTTTCTCCATCAGCTCATCCTCCACAGTTATTACCTTTTTGTTTCAACTTGACCCTCCCTTCTAGATTGTAAGCTCTAACGAGCAGGGCCCTCTGATCCCTCCTGTATTGATTTGTATTGTAAGTGTACTGTCTGCCCTCATATTGTAAAGCGCTGCGCAAACTGTTGGCGCTATATAAATCCTGAATAATAATAATAATAATAATAATTTGCTTTCACAGCAACAGCATTTGCTCCCACTATACATAAAGCCGTGACTCCAGCGCTGTCAGAGGTGATTTCACCACCACAGTTAACTAAAAAAATAGCATATATGCCGAAGCATGGGGGCAGGGGTGGAGGAGCCATTTGCTCCTAACATTAGGGGCGGTTTGCTCTCGTGCTTCGGGAAAAATATTTTTTTAGGCACAGATTGCAATATTTTATTTTTACTATGTTTTTATTGTATTTGCTTTGCAGGTATGGTAAGTCTTACTGTTATACTGTAATGTTACTTTGTTTTAGGCCCCGTTCACACCAATGTTAATTAGATGCGAGCTTACATCACATGCAATTCGCAGGGCATTTCAAAATACATTCATTTTAATGAGGCTGGTTCACATATCTGCGGTGCATTCACACTCCGCATTGCACAAAAAACGTGTGCGTTTTCTAGGCAGTGCGGCCCAGCTCAGCTGCGAATTCAGGCCCATTATCTTCTATGGGCACGCATCTGATTCGCAAATGTGTTCCGGTGTGAACAGGATAAAATACTGATGCAATCCTGAGCTGAAACTGAAGCAATCCTGAGCTAATACTGATCAAAAACTGACATGAAACACTGAACAACTGAGTTTTCTCTTCACAGGGAAACCTGCGCTTCAATTCGCACTGCACAAGTGTGAGCCCAGGCTTATTGTTAACCACCATTTGCTTAGCAGGTACGCCATTCAGCTGCAGCACGGGTTTATTTATCTTGACAGCAACAGCGTTTGTTCCCACCATATGTCCAGTGATGTTGGAGGTGATTTCACCACCACAGTAAGGGTCCTTTCACAGAGCAGGGAGATGACAGGTCCGTCTCTGCACACTGCGCAGGGACAGACCTGTCAGAGCGCCACTCTCCCCTATGGGAGATCGGATGACGACGGACCGCAGTGTCCGTCGTCACCCGATCCGATGACGGATGGGAAAATAGCTTTTTCCTCCGTCACGCTTTTTTGGATTGGAGCGGGTCGGATGTCAGCGGACTTGACCGCTGACATCCGACGCTCCATAGAGCTCTATGGAGCATCCGTTCAGGTCCGCCTGAAAAACTGACAGGCGGGCCTGAACGGAACGGTAGTGTGAAAGGGGCCTTAAAAAAAATAAATGGTGCATGTATGCCCACCATTAGAAGTGGGTGGATGGGTGGATGAAGGGCGGTATTCTAATTGTGAGCATACCCACCGATCAACCTCTTTTTTTCGTTCAGCCCACAGGCTGCATGACAGGCTGACTGGACTCTGAGTGGTTATAATAGAATGATGCCTGCAGGTTTAGGTATCATCTTGGTATTATTCTTTTCAGCCAATGGTCGGCTTTCATATAAAAGGAATCCTAGCAGCTAATTAGCCTCTAGACTGCTTTTATAAGCAGTGGGATAGAATGTCCCCCCAACGTGTCTCTGGCTCTCCTGTCAACAGGGAACCCAAGAATGCAGCCAGTGGTTCAACCAGCTGACCATAGAGCTGATCAGAAACCAGAACGGCTCCAATCATCTGTATGGCCTAGGAAACCAGAAGCTACGAGCATTTCATGACTTCGGTTTCGCCGGATATAAACATCGCCATTGGGAAATTGCCAAAGCATTTTATCACACTGATTTTGGTGTGGTCAGATGCTTTGAGGGCAGAAGAGAGATCGAGGGTCTAGCAGACCCCATTTTTTTTCAAAAAGGAGTACTTGTCACCTATTTCTATCATAGGGGATATTTACATTCCCAGAGATAACAATAAAAATGATTAAAAAAAAAAAGAGAAAGGAACAGTTTAAAAATATAATAAAAAAGCACCCCTGTCCCCCTGTGCTCACGCGCAAAGGTGAACGTAAGCGTCGGTCTGGTGTCATATGTAAACAGCAATTGCACCATGCGTGTGAGGTATCACCGTGAAGGTCAGATCGAGGGCAGTAATTTTAGCAATAGACCTGTAAATCTAAAATGGTAACCTGTAAATGTATATAGTTTGACGTCGCTGCACGATTGTTCACAATTTTAAAGCATGTCGTGTTTGGTATCCATGTACTCGGCATAAGATCATCTTTTTTATTTCATCAAAGAATTGGGCAATATAGTGTGTTTTAGTGCATTAAAATTTAAAAAAGTAGTTTTTTCCAATGCACAAATACTATGTGAAAAAAAAATTGCAACACCCACCATTTTATTCTGTAGGGCCTTTGCTTTAAAATATATATATAATGTTTAGGGGTTCAAAGTAATTTTCTTGCAAAAAAAATATATTTTTTCATGTAAACTAAAAGTGTGAGAAATGGCTTTGTCTTCAAGTGGTTAGAAGAGTGGGTGATGTGTGACATAAGATTCTAAATGTGCATAAAATGCCAGGACAGTTCAAAACCCCCCAAATGACCCCTTTATGGAAAGCAGACACCCCAAGCTATTTGCTGACAGGCATGTTGAGTTCATGGAATATTTTATATTTTGCCACAAGTTTCGGGAAAATTACACTTTTTGTTTGTACAAAGTTGTCACTAAATGATATATTGTTTAAACATGGCATGGTTATATGTGGAATTACACCCCAAAATGCATTCTGCTGCTTCTCCTGAGTATGGAGATACCTCATGTGTGAGACTTTTTGGGAGCCGAGCCACGTACAGGACCCGAAAACCAATCGCCGCCTTCAGGATTTAGAAGGGCGTAAAATTATGATTTCCCTTCTTCACTACCTATCACAGTTTCAGAGGCCCTGAAATGTCAAGATAGTTTTACTGAGAGGCATGTTGTGTTCATGGATTATTTGATATTTTGCCACAAGTTCGGGAATACATTTTTTTTTCTTTTTACACAAAGTTGTCACTAAGTGATATATTTTTCAAACATGGCACCATGGTTAAATGTGGAATTACACCCCAAAATACATAATTTTTTTTTCAAATTTCAAAACTTTGTGAGAAAAAGTGAGATCTCCAAAATACTCAACATGCCTCTCAGCACATAGCTTGGAGTGTCCACTTTCCACAATGGGGTCATTTGGGGGGGGAGGGGGGGGGTCTCAGCATTTCCTGGCCTCCGAAACTGTGATAGGTAGTGAGGAGTGAAATCAAAAATGTATGCCCTTATAAAGCCTGAAGGCGGTGATTGGTTTTTGGGGTCCTGTACATGGTTAGTCTGCCAAAAAGTTCCACACATGTGGTATCTCCGCACTCAGGAGAAGCAGCAGAATGTATTTTGGGGTGTCATTCCACATATGCCCATGGCATGTTTGAGCAATAGATCATTTAGTGATAACTTTGTGCAAAAAAATGTTTTATTTTCCTGCAATGTGTGACAAAATATAAAATATAAAATGGACTCAACATGCCTCTCATCAAATAGCTTGGGGTGTCTACTTTCCAAAATTGGGTCATTTGGGGGAGTTTGTGCTATCTTGGCATTTTATGGCCTTCAAAACTGAGATAGGTAGTGAGGAGTAAAATCAAAAATGTACACCCTTCGAAATCCTGAAGGCAGTGATTGGTTTTTGGGGTCCTGTACGTGGCTCGCCTCTCAAAAAGTCTCCCACATGAGGTATCCCTGTACTCATGAGAAGCGGTAGAATGTATTTTGGGGTGTAATTCCACATATAGCCATGGCATGTTTGAGCAATAGATCATTTAGTGATAACTTTGTGCAAAAAAATGTTTTATTTTCCTGCAATGTGTGGCACAACATAAAATATTCTATGGACTCAACATGCCTCTCATCAAATAGTTTGGGGTGTCTACTTTCCAAAATTGGGTCATTTGGGGGGGTTTGTGCTATCTTGGCATTTTATGGCCTTCAAAACTGAGATAGGTAGTGAGGAGTAAAATCAAAAATGTACACCCTTCCAAATCCTGAAGGCAGTGATTGGTTTTTGGGGTCCTGTACGTGGCTCGCCTCTCAAAAAGTCTCCCACATGAGGTATCCTTGTACTCAGGAGAAGCAGTAGAATGTATTTTGGGGTGTAATTCCACATATAGCCATGCCACGTGTAAGCGATATATCATTTAGTGACAACTTTGTGTAATTTAAATTTTTTTTCAATCACTTGTGACAAAAAAAAAAAAAAATTCAATGGACTCAACATACCTCTCAGCAATTTCCTTGGGGTGTCTACTTTCCACTGCCCTGCCATTTTAGCACCTCAAGAAATGAACTCAAAGCTGCGTAAATTACAGAAAATGTACCCTAGTTTGTAGACTCTAGGGATGGGTGTACGGTCCGGCCTGAGCATAACTTTGGTTGTTCGGATGTTCTTTGCCACCGGAACACCTTTAAAGTCTATGGAACATTAACATGAAAAATCAAAAGTGATCATTTTAAAGGCTTATATGCATGGTATTGTCATAAAAAGTGTTTGGGGACCTGGGTCCTGCCCCAGGGGACATATATCAATGCAAAAAAAAGTTTTAAAAACGTCTTTTTTTTTTCAGGAGCAGTGATTTTAATAATGCTTAAAGTGAAATATTCCTTTAAATTTCATATCTGGAGGATGTATATAGCATGCCTATTCTGGTATGAATATTAAGGGGAACCCTGAACCAAAATTTTTAAAAAAATTGCGTGAGGGTTTCCCCAAAAATCCATACCAGACCCTTATCTGAGCACGCAACCTGGCAGGCTGCAGGAAAAGAGGGGGGACGAGAGAGCACCCCCCGAACTGTACAAGGCCACATGCCCTCAACATGGGGAGGGTGCTTTGGGGTAGCCCCCCAAATAGAAACAAGGGGACCCCCAGATCCCAGCCCCCCCATTTGAAATGGTAACGGGTACATTGTACCCATACCATTTCACCAAAAAAGTGTCAAAATGGTGAAGAAAAAAAAACACAACTTGGGACAAGTCTTTTATTTGAAAAAATAAAAATGTCCCATGAAGTCCATTCATCTTCTATGGCTCCACCGACAGACCGAAAAAGAAAAAAAAATGCCACTGATCCACTTCATGGGAGGCACCCACCGTCTGACGCCTCCTCGCAGGTGTCAGTTCTTATATAACTGAACCACTGGGAAGTCCCCGTGCATCAGAGGGGGGCGTAGTCACCCGGGTACGTTACCATGTGGCCCAGAACCCAGTTACATAAGAACTGTCACCTGGGAGGACACGTCAGATAGCGGGTGCCTCCCATGGAGGCGGATCAGTGGCTTTTTTCTTTTTTTTCAGGCCATCGGTGGAGCCATAGAAGAAGATGAATGGACTTCGTGAGCCATTTTTTTTTTTTAATAAAGGACTTGTGTGTTTCTTTTTTTTTTTTTTTACATTTTGACACTTTATTGTGAAATGGTACAGGAACAATGTACCCGTTACCATTTCAAACAGGGGGGGGGGGGGGGCTAGGATCCGGAAGGCCTTGTTAAAGGGGGCTTCCAGATTCTGATAAGCCCTCTGCCTGCAGACCTCCACAACCACCGGACAAGGGTTGTGGGGATGAGGCCCTTGTCCCCATCAACAGGCTACCCCAAAGCATCCTCCCCATGTTGAGGGCATGTGGCCTAGTACAGTTCGGGGGGCACTCTCTTGTCCTCCTCTATTTTCCTGTGGCCTGCCAGGTTGCGTGCTCGGATAAGGGCCTGGTATGGATATTTGGGAGGACCCCATGCCATTTTTTTATATTGGCGTGGGGTTCCCCTTAAAATCCATACCAGACCTGAATCCCTACACCATTAAAAAAAAATTGGCACAGGGTTCCCCTTAATATCCATACCAGACCTGAGGGGCCTGGCACGCAATTATTTTTTTAATTTTAGTTCGGGGTTCCCCTTAATATTCATACCAGACCCAAAGGGCCTGGTAATGGACTGGGGAAGGATCCCATGATGTTGTTTTCAATTACTTTCATCTGTATTTCCGGTACCCACAATTCATTATAGCCACTAGTACTTTTAAATTACTTTTTTTCTCTTAGAAATTTCATTTTGTGCAGGGACTGTTCTAAACATGGGAAAAATTTGCCACTTTGCAGGCATACTATAGACACCCCCAGGTATGAAATGTAAAGGAATATTTCACTTTTATTGTTTAACTTTAAGCATTATTAAAATCACTGCTCCCAAAAAAATACATTTTTAAAACTTTTCTTTGCATTGATACATGTCCCCTGGGGCAGGACCCGGGTCCCCAAACACATTTTATGACAATACCTTGCATATAAGCCTTTAAAATTAGCACTTTTGATTTCTCCCATAGATAATTCATTATAGCCGCGAGTACTTTTAAATTACTTTTTGTCCTTTAGCAATGTCATTTTGTGCAGGGACTGTTATAAACACGGGAAGCGTATGCCACTTTACAGGCATACTATAGACACCCCCAGGTACAAAATTTAAAGGACTATTTCACTTTTATTGTTTCACTTTAAGCATTATTAAAATCACTGCTCCCAAAAAAACAGCAGTTTTTGAAACTTTTTTTGTATTTGTACATGTCCCCTGGGGCAGGACCTGGGTCCCCAAACACTTTTCATGACAATACCGTGCATATAAGTCTTTAAAATTAGCACTTTTGATTTCTTCCATAGACAATTCATTGTAGCCACGAGTACTTTTAAATGACTTTTTTTTCTTTAGAAATGTAATTTTGTGCAGGAACTGTTCTAAACATGGGAAAATGTGCCACTTTGCAGTCATATTGCAGGAAAAAAAACTACTGAATCACGAGTGGACGCAAAGAATGTCATACATGTTTTGCTGAAGTGTTTTTGACTGCAGGGCACACACTGGTTATGCAGAGCAGCCCTGAGCCCAAATTTGAGCCAGGTTTTAAAGGGAAAAGGGGTGGGGGAAGCTTAGATAGTAAGACCTACCCCTCACTAGCAACAATAACTGATTGAGTAGTTTTCCCTAAAGCAAGATGGCGGCTGAGGCGTCGCCGCCCAATGCACGTGCGCGCTAGCCCCCAGAGAAGTCTTTGATAGATATTGCACTCAGTTGTGCTACTCTGGGCTGCACGTGTACACTGAGCCTTGGATACACAACGCGTCACGAGGGAGGATGCTACCCCCTCCGCTGCCCAACACTCCCACCTCCTCTCCCCACTGCCAGTACAGTGAGCGGGGAACAGGAAACCTGATGGCCACGGTAGGACTGTAAGTCCTGAGGGGAAGAATAAACTGATGCAAATGGCCTACCCCGCGATTCTAGCCGGGTAATAGAGGAACTGTACGGAGAACCTGGTCCAGGCATGCGTGGATCAGGAATAAACATCTTAAAGGAGACAAATTTTTCAGCTCTCGGCTCTTTACTAATTTCTAAAGCTTTACACCAAAACTTTGTTTATTCCAGAACATAAAGAAGACAAAAAACCTGATCTGACCAAAGGAAGAAAGGAAATCTGATCATCCCGTCATATCCACCAGCATTCGTTTTTCTCTCAAAAAATCAGCAGACTGCGTTCCTGTGAGGAAACTCTGCGGGATCCCAAAAGATCCACAGAAGGGGTTCCCAGTCTTATCAGCACTAATAGCAGCACAAGAACAGGGACTGCCAAAGGCAGGGGTATGAACGTTCTGCTACTCTTCACCAGTTCCAGAGGTATGAGGAAAAAAAAGGAGAATGTTAGGGGAGGGGCTATGCCTTTAATTTATGCTATTCACTAGTCCTGAAGGAGGAGTTGAGGCGGAGCTCTATCACATGTATGCTGCCATGGAGGCACCAATAAAAGCCTTTTCAGGTCATCAGTTTATAGAACAACAAATGATGGCCCTAGAATTATTGCTTTGTGCAATGATACCGAATATGGATTGTGTATTCTCTGTTTATCTTCATGCATGTGCATACGTGTGCATTTGTTGCTTTTAAAAAGACTAAGTTAGACTCACCGGTGACGGTATTTCTAAGAGCCTTTCAGGACAACCCCGGAGAGAGTGTAGCTCCACCTTGTCATTAGGAAACACATGCCCACTTTAAAAACACCTCCTCTTCCTCCATGGCTTCAGGTATTGTGGCCTTCCGACACTGGAAAACAAAGCACAGAAAGCACAACACCATGGTAGAACTTAATACATTTACTAAGCATAACCTAGGGAGGGAAGTAACGGTTGTCCTGAAAGGCTCTTAGAAATACCGTCACCGGTAAGTCTAACTTAGTCTTTCTCAAATCGCCTTTCAGGACAACCCCGGAGAGGATAACCGAGAAACTTACCCTAGGGCAGGACTACTGCCTGCAGTACCTTCCTGCCGAAGGCCTGATCTGCTGCAGACAGTAGATCTAACCGGTAGTGCCGGAGAAATGTCTGAGGGAGGTATTTCTCCTTTTGCTTTATAGGCTTCTGTTATAGCCAACTTAAGCCACCTACCCAGCGTACTTTTAGAAGCTTTCTCCCCCTTGCGTGATCCAGAAAAAAATCACAAAAAGGGCGTTTGATTTTCTAAAATCTTTAGTCATTTTCAGAAACTGTAATAGATACCTTCTCACATCCAATGTGTGAAAAACTTCCTCTCCTGCATTCGCTGGAGTTGCAGAGAATGTAGGTAACACTATTTCCTGCGATCGATGGAAAGCTGAGGATACTTTCGGTAGGAATGCTGGATCCTTCCTCAGTACCACCCTGTCCTGATAAACTCTAAGGAAGGGTTCTGTAATAGCTAGAGCTTGGTGCTCGCTGACTCTCCTGGCCGAGGTGATGGCCACCAAAAAGATTGTTTTTAAAACCACCTTCTGTAAAGAAGCTTCTTGTAAGGGTTCAAACGGTGCTCCCGAGAGACCCTGTAAAACTGTAGACAAATCCCAACTGGGAAAGTCTTTAAGGGCTACTGGTCTACTTCGAGCAAGAGCCCTAAAAAATCTAGAAATTAAAGTTTCATTAGATAAAGTCTTTTCAAAGAAAACTGATAAGGCAGCCACCTGAGTCTTCAGGGTACTGGCTGCGAGACCCTTCTCCATTCCCTCATGGAGAAACTCCAATACGGACACCGTGCTCTTGACCTTGAGCTCTCTAGAACTACACCAGGAGTTGAACTTTTTCCAGACTTTCATGTAAATTGCCTGTGTAACTGCCTTCCTGCTAGACAGCAGGGTCTTTACTACTTTATCTGAGAGACCTTTGGCTTTTAATAGGTCCTCCTCAGAAACCAGGCGGTTAGCTGTAGAAGTTCCACCTCTGGATGATTTACTGTCCCCTGGGATAACAAATCTTTTCTGAGTGGTAACCTCCATGGGGGCTTCGAGGCTAGGTTTCGAAGACCCGCGAACCAAGGCCTTTTTGGCCAAAAAGGAGTGACTAGTATTAAGTCTGTCCCTTCTTCCCTGAATTTCCTCAGTACTAGTGGAATTAGAGGAAAGGGGGGAAAGGCGTAGCACAGCTGGTAATGCCAGGGGTGAGCAAATGCATCCAACCCTATTGCTGCATCTCCTCGGTGAAGAGAAAAGAATCTGTCCACCTTTGAGTTCTGCTGGCTGGCAAAAAGGTCTACCTGTGGAACCCCCCAGGCCTCGGAGATCATCAGGAACACTTCCTGATTCAGACTCCATTCTGCCTCTAGCAATTTGCGCCTGCTTAGGAGGTCCGCAAACAAATTCTGAGAGCCCTTCAGATGCACTGCCGATAGTGAGGCTGTGTTCTGTTCTGCCCAGGCTAACAACAGATTGGCCAGCTCCATCAAGCTCCTGCTCCTGGTTCCCCCTTGCTTCATAATGTAGGTAACCGCTGTTGTGTTGTCTGACAACACCTGGACATGGTGGCCTCTCAAACTCTGCTGAAAGGCCACTAATCCCAGAAAGATCGCCTTCAACTCCCTCCAGTTGGATGATCTTTGAGCTTCCTGTTTGGACCAGACCCCCTGAGATGTCTGACCATCCAGGTGGGCTCCCCAGCCCCAGGCACTTGCGTCTGTAGTAAGGCGCTTGTCCACAGGAAAGGTCCACACCAGGCCCCTTGAGAGGTTTGCCTGGTCTCTCCACCACCAAAGAGCCCTTTTCGTCCTTGACGAAATTTTTAGCTGTTTTTCCAAAGGATCCTGATGGGACCAGCTTGACAGAACCTCCCTCTGAAGGGGTCTGGAATGGAACCTGGCCCACTGAACAGCCGGGATTGCTGCCGTAAGCAGGCCCAGAACTGCCATAGCCGTCCTGACTGAGACTGTCTGGTTGCTCTGTATCCGCTGTACGGCTAGCTGCAACTTTTCCTGTTTTTCCAGCGGTAGGAAAACTTTCTGGAGAATCGAATTTAACGTATACCCCAGAAATTTCATTTCCTGTGAGGGGGTCAGGATTGACTTCTCTAGATTTAGAAGCCATCCCAGGCCCTCGAGGTGAGACTGGGCTCTCTGGAGATTGACTAGGACCTGCTCCCTGGAGTCTGCAAAAAACAAAAGGTCGTCCAGATAAGGGACGACTGGAATCCCCTTCAACTTCAGGGGCTCCAAAGCCTCTGCCATAATCTTTGTAAAGACCCTGGGAGAGGACGAGAGTCCGAATGGCAGAGCCCTGAATTGGAGGTGTCATACCGAACTCCCCACCTTCAATGCCAGGCGCAGGAACTGCTGCGATGCCTGATGAATGGGTATATGAAGGTAGGCATCCCTTAGATCCAGGGATGCCATGAAGCATTCTGGGGTCAACAACTTTGTGATGGAGAAAATTGTATCCATCCTGAAATGTTTGTACCGAATGAACCTGTTCAGAACTTTCAGATTCAGGATTAAACGGTACTTCCCTGAGGGTTTTTTCACCAGAAAAATATGTGAGTAAAAACCCCTGCCCTGCTGGTTTACTGGGACTTGAATCAGAACCTCTTGCTGTATCAGCTCCTGTAACAAAAGCTTCATTGCAGAGGCCTTCTCCTGATCCCTTGGCAATGTTGTCACATAAAACCTGCTCGGGGGTGGTTCTGAAAATTCCAACCTGTACCCCTGATCGACAATACTCTTCACGAACAGATTTGGAGACAGCCTGTCCCATTGTTCGCGAAAAGCTGACAGTCTCCCCCCCACTGGGGAGATATTGTCACTTGCTCTTAGGGGACTGCTCTGGGGGAGATCTAAAGAGGATTCCACCCTTGCCTTTGCCCTTCTGTGAACCCCATCTGCTGTTGCGATCCTGGTCTTTTTTATGGGACTGCTGAAAAGCACGAAAATTCTTTTTGGCAACCTGCTTTTTCTTAGCTGGAAAAGCCTTCTTTTTATCGGCTGTCCTATCCAGCACAGACTCTAAATCGGGTCCAAAGAGCAAGTCACCCGAGAAGGGGAGACCACACAGTTTGACCTTAGAAGCAGTGTCCCCAGACCATGTTTTCAGCCAAACTGCTCTCCTGGCTGAATTTACAAGAGCCGAAGACCTAGCGGCCAGTTTAACCGATTCTGCTGATGCATCCGCCATATATTTGACTGCATTCAGGATCAGTGGAAAGGACTCTAAGAGATCCTTGCGGGGTGTCCCCGCTTCAATATGGCTCTTCAGCTTCTCTACCCAACATTCCAGATTCCTGGCCACTACCGTAGCTGCCATAGCTGGTTTTAGACTGACTGACGCAGCATCCCAAGCCTTTTTAAGGATGGAGTCAGCTTTTTTGTCCATTGGGTCTTTAAGGATCCCCATATCCTCAAAGGCTAGATCTGTTCGTCTGGATACCTGCGAGAAAGCTGCATCGACTCTGGGTTTTTTGTTCCAAACCTCTGAGTCTTTATCTTCGAAGGGAAACCTTCTTTTGAGAGCTTTAGAGAAGAAAGGGGCTTTTTCTGGGTCCTTCCACTCTTTTCTCACCGAATCTGAGAGGACCCTGTGGACTGGAAAAACTCTCCGTTTTGTTTCGTCCAACCCCTGGTACATTTTGTCATGAATTGACAGTTGTACTTTTTCTTCTTGAATTTCTAGAGTAGTGTAGATTGCTTTAAGAATGTCATCTACTTCCTCTAGTGATAGCTTGTATTTAGAGCCCCTGCTATCTTCTTCCTCTTCCTCCTCCTCAGAATCCCTGAAGGAGATGAGAGTACTACCCCCTTCGTCTCCAGAATCCTCGGTATCCACCTGTCTGGACGACGACGCCCTGGGGCTGGGCGGTAAGTTCTGAGGCTCGGTCTGTGCGGGAGGGTTTTGTATCAGGATGGACCTGACTGAACTCAAGGAGTTTGTCAGCTCTTTAACCGAAGAAAACAAATCCTTATATTGCTGGGATGTTTCCTCTTCCACCAATTCTCTGATACAATTTCTGCACATTGCCTTCTGCCATGAATCTCTGAGGGGGGTCTTGCAAGAAGGACATTTTCTCTGACCTGGTCTAACTTTTCCTAGTGGTTTTTCCTGAAACGACATGCAGGTTTAACTCACTAAAAGCTCTCAACAACCAGTTGCTTAACACCAAGCCAGTGCAGAGACCCACCACCAAACAGACCACTAGTGAGACCCCAGAACCAGGCTGCAAAAGGTCAGAGCGAAGTCACCTCTGACCTGCAGCGACAGGCCCCCAAGAGGGGGGAACAGACAAAGACATAGCCCAACAGTGAAGCAGAGGGTGCCAGTGCACCTTACGTACCTGGGCTGGACCGGTGCTAGGGGCGCCTGTCTCCGCCATAGCTGGCTTACACTCCTCCATCGCTTGAGTAAGGCAGCTATCACAAACAGCTCCGTCATTTTTTAAATTTTCCCGGCCGCCGCGTCATCAGGGCCGGCCGGAAGCGGAAGCACACGGTCACCTGACCCGCCCCATGATCCCTGCGTTCCAGGCGATTGAACCACGGCGCCACGCCCCCTCAGAGCGCCTGCGCGTCACCGTAAACGACGCTGTCGCCCCCGGGACCCGGCGCCGAAAACGGAGCCACGCCGCTGACCTGCAGCGACCTCCGCCAGCGACAGAGCCCTCCCTGTGCTAAATCAGCGGACACCGGGCACCCGACGCCGGCACTCCGAGGGTCCTTACTCCCGTGAGACGGCGGGACCAGGAGCTCCAGGAGTCCTCCCCCACTGGAGATGCTGCTGGGGGTCAAAAGAAGTAACAACCTGTAACGAAAGGTAAGCCTTACTCCCCTGCAGAGAGTGTAGCTCTCCCCTGGTTCAGGCACATGCTTCCTCCAAGGAGGAAACACAATAACTGAAGCCATGGAGGAAGAGGAGGTGTTTTTAAAGTGGGCATGTGTTTCCTAATGACAAGGTGGAGCTACACTCTCTCCGGGGTTGTCCTGAAAGGCGATTTGAGAAAAAAAAAATTTCATTTAACTTTATTGCTATCAGAAGGAGGCTGTCAATTTGATAGCATTGACAGAGGCTCTCTCTATATGGAGACATCCAGGATCTTTTAGACCCCCCCCCCCCACCCCCCCCAATAGCTCGTCTCTTTCCACTCCAGCTGTTCAAACTGATTGAGCCACCATTTACCCAACATTTCAGCCAGGATTTTTACAGGATGAACGATTATCCAATTTTCCACAAAGATGCGCATCATGATGTAACCGAGATATTAACTTGTACAACATTTTTTGAACTACAGAGGCAAATGTAGCTACACTAGGATCTTTTGGGTCATTCTTTGCTTCGGATCATATATGGTATTTCTATGGTTATTTCGGTATGATTACTGTGCACAATGAAAGAAAATCTGACATTAGGGTTATTTACGAAAGGCAAATCCCCTTTGCACTACAAGTGCAAACTACACGTTCAAAGTGCACTTGAAATTGCACTGAAAGTGCACTCGCTGTAAATATGAGGGGAAGATCTGAAGTGAGGGGAAGCTCTGCTGATTTTATCATCCAATCATATGCAAGCTAAAATGCTATTTTTTATGTTCCTTGCATGCCCCCCTTGGATCTACAGTGACTGCACTTCAAAGTGCATTTTACACTTGTAGTGAAAAGTGGATTTGCCTTTAGTAAATAACCCCCGTTGTGTTCAGTTATATAAAAAAAAAATCCAGCTTGCACTTTTTGTTTTTTTTACTGTCCAAACAGTTGAAATCAGCTGTCAAAGGCACTATACTAATGAACATATAATTGGCCGATCATTCCTCTTATGGAAATTTTTGTCCGACTTTCTTATTGTGCATTTTGGCTTTAACTGTGGTCTCGAACTCCCTGCAGGAGCAGGGATGGTACTTCACAAACCAATAAAAGTGATTGCTTTTACTTGATAGCCAGGAGCCTGCGAAAGAAACAATACCTGCATGGCTGCTGCTGCTTCATCTGTGAGCTTATTTTAAGCTCTTGACTACCAGGAAGTTTGTAGGCCATATTTCCTAAATTACAAGACACATACTACTTTTTAAGCCAAACGTTCAAAGTGTGAATTTTTCACAAAAAAAAACAGTATTTGATCAGTTTATTGTAGGACACACTTGCTAAATAGGACTGCATGAAGATTTTCAAGGCCAAAAATCCACAATAAAGTGCAGTGCACGAGAAAAAGGACTCCTTAACCACTTCAGCCCAGAAGGTTTTACCCCCTTCCTGACCAGAGCACTTTTTACAATTTGGCACTGCGTCGCTTTAACTGGTAATTGCGCAGTTATGCAAAGCTGTACCCAAATGAAATTTGCAGCCTTTTTTTCCACAAATTTATTTTGTTGCTATTTGATCACCTCTGCGGTTTTTATTTTTTGCGCTTTACACAAATAAGAGCGACAATTTTGAAAAAAATATATTTTTTTTACTTTTTGCTATAATAAATATCCCCAAATTTTTTTTAAAAAACACATTTCTTCATCAGTTTAGGCTAATATATATTCTTCTAGCTATTTTTGGTAAAAAAAACGGAAAAAAAACTCAATAAATGTATATTGATTGGTCTGCGCAAAAGTTATAGTGTCTACTATATTATGGGAAGCATTTATGGCAGTTTTATGGCCTTTTTTTTTCTTTTTTTACTAGTAATGGTGGTGATCTGTGATTTTTAGCAGTATTGCGACATTGTGATGGACAGATCGGACACTTTTGACAAATTTTTGTGACCATTGACATTTATACAGCGATCAGTGCTCTAAAAATGCACTGGTTACTGTGTAAATGACACTGGTAGGGAAGGGGTTAACACTAGGAGGCAATCAAGGGGTTAAATGTGTGTTCCCTCAGTGTGTTCTAACTGTATGGGGACAGGACTGAGTAGGAGAGTAGACATATCGCTGTTCCTAAATAGTAGGAACAAACAAAATGTCTCGACATGTCAGGTAAGTATTTAGGGGGGCTAGGGAGGAGATGTACCCAAAAGATTTTTCACCGTAATGCAGAGAATGCATTAAGGTAGAAAACCTTTAGCCTTTAGAACCACTTTAATAATTGTGTCAACAGAAGATCAGGTGGCAGCCTTTTAAATCTGAGAAACAGATGCCTCTAATTACCCATACAAACATTTGATGTGGATGGGGGAATCCCTCTCGCTGTGGCTTTGTATTTTGACAGTGGGGAGAATTTAGATCCATGTATGGCTGGCTTAAAATATCTGGCAGAATGTGTTTTTAACTGGGAAAGAATCCTACATTTCAGACCTTATCAATAGCTTGTTTGATCCACCAAGCTTGAGTGAACCAGGGGGTAGTGAGACCCTTGTGGGAGCCTTCAAGCAGCACAAATTGTGTGATTTCCTAAAAGCAGCACAGCTGAGATGTAAAGTCTCACAGCATGTACCATGTCCAGATAGTGGAGAGAAATGCATAAGGTGAAATGCAGAGACCACCTTTGAGAAAAAAAAAATGCCTTAGGCCTTATGACAGCCCTGCTCTTGTGCAACACTAAGAACACCAGTGACAGCCCTTGGCACCAAATGGGCCATTTAAACTGGCTCATTCCCCAAGATCAATGCTGTCTGGTCTCAGCATTTCCTATGTCTCCTGCTATCCGTTTGCCTGTACCAGCTCCTGTTGACCTACCTGGCTTGCTCCTGACAACTCCTGCTATTTGCCTGCATGTAGCCTTGGCTTGTCCTTGTTTATGCTCCTGCTTGTTGCTTCTACTACCTCGCTGCCAGCCTGTTGCCAACCCTGCCTGTATCTGTCTACACTTCTGTATCTGCACCTGTTCTGGACTTCACTGGTGTCTGATCCAGCCTGCATGCACCTGCCTGTGCTCCAGTCCTTACCAACACCAGTTCCGCTAACTGCCATACCCACGTTCTAGTCCGTGGCACCCAAGTACCAGCCTGCTCCAGTCTCCAGCCTGTCAGCTGTTCCTGGCCGTCCTGCTGTGTCATTGTTCCTCTACAGCTCTGCTTTCAGTTCCGGTTCAGCTTCACTGCTAGCAACTCTGCCAGGCACTCGTACAACTCTGTACTGCCGCTCCTCCTGTCTGCTCTATTAAGGGCCTTGAGTCAGAGGTGTATGAGAGGCCTTCCTCTGCATAAAATACTCTACTACCAGATACGCGACAAACGCTTTACCGCCGAAACCCCCCACCCCAGTGTGAAAGTGCCCTAGGGAATCCCTTAAGGCTCCCAAGGTTACCAGAACTAGTGTCCCCATTGGAAGATTTCCACTTTATTACTTTTATTGGGACAACCAAAAGTTTGTGATTTTCTTTTACTTTCACTTTTGATGATAATGGTAAACAGGACAAATAGTGAGAATACATTTCCTTAATGAAGTGTGACATAATGAAAGGTGAGGTGATTTAGGGACGCTATATATCACCTCACATGCTTTTTTAATATGTAGGAAACTAAGTTGGACACTGGTCCAGGTTTTGCAGGTCACCTTGGCAGTGTAGGTTTGGAGCCAGGTTTTTCTTCTCACTTGTGACTAAAGCATCTTTCACTTTCACTTTTGATGATAATGGTAAACAGGACAAATAGAGAGAGTACATTTCCTTAATGAAGTGTGACATAATGAAAGGTGAGGTGATTGAGGGACGCTATATATCACCTCACATGCTTTTTTTTTTCTCTGACCTAGGATCCAGGAAGCTAAACCAGAGAGAGCTACATGTGGAAAATGCACTATAAGAGAAAGGAAATAGGTTTGGCATGCGCTTCTTTTGTTGGTGACTGGGAGAAGCCTGTCTGCACTGTTTAGTTAGTGCCTGTATGGTCAGGATTTATTTTCCGTTTTTGTTTTGTTTGTGAATGTTTAACCTATTTAACCACCTTGCGCCCACGCTATAGCCGAAAGACGGCTACAGCGCGGCGCTCAATTGCCGGTAGGGCGTCCCTGGACATCCTCCTGTTTACATCGTCCCCCTGCACGCTTCCGTGGGCGTGCATCGGGGAGATCTGTGTTGGCCGTGTCCCCTGCACACAGCCAATCACAGATCATGCTAAATGGCCAATCACAGTGGCCATTTAGCACTTGGAGTGTCCAATGAGATGACCTCATATGTAAATATGAGATCATCTCTCATCGCTGGCTCTCCCTCCTCACACAGAGACTGCATGTGAGGAGGGAGAGCGACCTCCGACTGCAGTGTAAGCCCTGAGTGTGTGTGAACACACACACATGCCCACAGTGCCATCTGTCCCCAGTGCCACCTATCAGTCCCCAGTGTCACCTGTCAGTGCCATCTGTCCCCAGTGACACCTATCCTTTCTATCTGCCCCCAGTGCCACCTGTCAGTATCACGTGCTATCTGTTATCAGTGTCATCAGTGCCATCTGTCAGTGTCACGTGCCATCTGTTATCAGTGCCATCTGTTATCAGTGTTACGTGTCATTAGTTCCATATGTTATCAGTGTTACGTGTCATCAGTGCCACGTATTAGTGACATTTGTCATCAGTGCCACGTGTCATCAGTGCCATCTTCACCAGTGCCACATATTAATGGAATCTGTCTTCAGTGCCACGTATTGGTGCCACATCAGTGTCACGTGTCATCAGTGCCAATTATTGGTGCCATCTGTCATCAGTGTCACATGTCATCAGTGCCTCGTATTAGTGCCATCTGTCATCACTGCCACATGTCATTGTCCAGGGCAATCAAAAGTGTAATAGATAGTCAACAAGTTAGATGTGTAATCTATGCTCCTAGAACACCTGAAGGTACTCCCTGCATGTTGGGCCTCTCTATGTGGCTAGGCAGTGAAAAAGTCCCACACAAGTGGTATTGTAATACTCAGGAGGAGTAGCAAAATGTATTTAGGGGTGTCATTTGTGGTATACACATGCCATGTGAGAGAAATAACTTATTACAATGACAATTTTGTGGAAAAAAATCTTAATTTTGCAAAGAATTGTGGGAAAAAATTACGACATCAAAAACCTCACCATGCATCTTACTAAATACCTTGGAATATCGTCTTTAAAAAAAAGGGATCATTTGGGGGATATTTGTAAGAAATGAGATAGGCCACCAGTACATCAGGTGTGATCAATTTTATATGATTTGCACTACAACTTGTAGACTCTAACTTTCACAAAGACCAAATAATATCCACTAATTTGGGTTATTTTTTACCAAAGATATGTAGCAGTATAAATTGTGGCCAAAATTTATGAAGAAAAATTAATAATTTGCAAAATTTTATCACAGAAACAAAGAAAAATGCATTTTGTTTTCAAAATTTCCAGTCTTTTTTCATTTATAGCGCAAAAAAATATAAAACCCAGAGGTGATCAAATACCACCAAAATAAAGCTCTATTTGTATGAAAAGAGGACAAAAAAATAATTTGGGTACAGTATTACACGAGTAATTGTCATTCAAAGTGTGAGAGCACCGAAAGCTGAAAATTGGTCTGGTCACGAGGGGGGTTTAAGTGCCCAGTAGGCAAGTGGTTAAATAAAATTGACTACAAGTCAGAATTTTTATAAAGAACTGCCGTTGGACTGCCTTTTTCCCAGGGAAGGTGATCCCAACACAGACAGAAATAAGAACTGACAGGTGTTCTAATCAATCTCCACACCAAATCCAAAAAGAAAAAAAGAAAAAAAAAGTTTTGCCTTTAGTTATACTTTAAAGTGGTGTTCCGGCCGAAATTGTACTTTTTAGATAAAAATACCCCTATAATCTTCATGCTTAATGTATTCTAGTAAAGTTATGCTGTAAACCAAGGACCATTTTGTATTTTTGCATCATTGATTTCTTACTTTTGCAATTCCCAGCAGGTCGCGGGGAATGCTGGGAATTCCATGCATGCTGGTTACCCAGTTAGCACCCCCAGATCTTGCCCATGCTCAGAGCAGCACGAGCTGTGTAATAGGTTGTAGATCGGGTTTCCATAGCAACAGCAATGTCAGAGGAAGTTGCCGCCCTTTAGCTATGGAAACCTCTCCTCCCCTTCCAGAGACCAGGAAGTTTATATACATTTACAAAGATTATAAATTTAGAACAATAAAAAGCTCCTGCAAAAGGTAATTTCCTTTTTAAAAGATGCTAATTGTAAATGATATCCCTTGTTTCTGTGCAGATTTTAAATCACAGGCTCCAGATTTTGTGTCACATGGCTTTGGGTGTATCTGCCTCCTGCAACTACACTGCTGTTCCAACCAGAGAATTTCATGGGTCAGAAGGGCAACGTAAAAGCCAGATACCCCCTGTGAAGACTGACAGACTGTGTGTAAAGGAATGTGATTTCAGCCGTGTGTGTGTGTGTGTGAGCTCTGCCAAGTGACCTGCCAGGGGTCCCTGTCCTCTGATTCTCCAGGGGTAATCCCTGTCCTCTGATTCTCCAGGGGTTATCCCTGTCCTCTGATTCTCCAGGGGTTATCCCTGTCTTCTGATTCTCCAGCGGTAATCCCTGTCCTCTGATGTAAATAGGAACTCTGGGAACTCAAAACTTTTAAGCCACTTTGAGTATCTTGGCATGCGGTGGATGTATCTGGGGGGGCATGTATAGATTGCGTGCCCTAAGGTTCGCCAGTATTTCAGTCACTAAAGATGTGCATATAGCCTTATTAAATAAGCCTGTTGAAAATACAGTGGTGTGAAAAAGTGTTTGCCCCCTTCCTCATTTCCTGTTCCTTTGCATGTTTGTCACACTTAAGTGTTTCGGAACATCAAACCAATTTAAACAATAGTCAAGGACAACACAAGTAAACACAAAATGCAATTTGTAAATGAAGGTGTTTATTATTAAAGGTGAAAAAAAATCCAAACCATCATGGCCCTGTGTGAAAAAGTGATTGCCCCCTAAACCTAATAACTGGTTAGGCCACCCTTAGCAGCAACAACTGCAACCAAGCGTTTGCGATAACGTGCAATGAGGCTTTTACAGCGTCCTGGAGGAATTTTGGCCCACTCATCTTTGCAGAATTGTCCTAATTCAGTTACATTAGAGGGTTTTCGAGCATGAACGGCCTTTTTAAGGTCATACCACAACATCTCAATAGGATTCAGGTCAGGACTTTGGCTAGGCCACTCCAAAGTCTTCATTTTGTTTTTCTTCAGCCATTCGGTGGTGGACTTGCTGGTGTGTTTAGGATCATTGTCCTGCTGCATAACCCAAGTTCGTTTCAGCTTGAGTACACAAACAGATGGTCGGACATTCTCCTTCAGGATCTCTTGGTAGACAGCAGAATTCATAGTTCCTTTTATCACAGCAAGTCTTCCAGGTCCTGAAGCAGCAAAACAGCCCCAGACCATCACACTACCACCACCATATTTTACTGTTGGTATAATGTTCTTTTTATGAAATGCAGTGTTCCTTCTACGCCAGATATACTTGGACACACACCTTCCAAAGAGTTCCACTTTTGTCTCATCGGTCCACAGAATGTTGTCCCAAAAGTCTTGGGGATCATCAAGATGTGTTGTGGAGAAATTGAGACGAGCTTTGATGTTTTTTTTGCTCAGCAGTGGTTTTCTCCTTGGAACTCTGCCATGCAGGCCATTTTTGCCCAGTCTTTTCCTGATGGTGGAGGCATGAACGCTGACCTTAACTGAGGCAAGTGAGGCCTGCAGTTCCTTGGACGTTGTTGTGGGGTCTTTTGTGACCTCTTGGATGAGTCGTCGCTGCGCTCTTGGGGTAATTTTGGGCAGCCGGCCACTCCTGGGAAGGTTCACCACTGTTCCATGTCTTCGCCATTTGTGGATAATGGCTCTCACTGTGGTTCGCTGGATTCCCAAAACTTTGGAAATGGCTTTATAACCCTTTCCAGACTGATAGATCTCAATTACTTTCTTTCTCAATTGTTCCTGAATTTCTTTGGGTCTCGGCATGATGTGTAGCTTTTAAGGATCTTCTGGTGGACCTTACTGTGTCAAGCAGCTCCTATTTAAGTGATGCCTTGATTGTGAACAGGTGTGGCAATAATCAGGCCTGGGTGTGGCTAGAGAAATTGAACTCAGGTGTGGACAACCACAGTTATAGTATGTTTTAACAAGGGGGGCAATCACTTTTTCACACAGGGCCATGATGGTTTGGATTTTTTTTCACCTTTAATAATAAACACCTTCATTTACAAATTGCATTTTGTGTTTACTTGTGTTGTCCTTGACTATTGTTTAAATTGGTTTGATGTTCCGAAACACTTAAGTGTGACAAACATGCAAAGGAACAGGAAATGAGGAAGGGGGCAAACACTTTTTCACACCACTGTATCTCTCGACATACCCAGACCTTAATTTACTTGATGTTCTTCTGCGGCTAAAATCGCCATACCAACAGCATGAAAAAGCTCTGTTATAGCTATGGCCTTAATGAAACAGAAACTTATGTAGATCATGCGTGAGAAACCATGATTTAGACCAAGACATAAGTACAGTTAAAGTTTACACTTTACACTTAGTTTACACTTGTTTAATAATAAAAGTAAATCAACCTCAAGGATAAAAGGTAATGTAGGATCAGGATGTGCCAACACAGGAGCAGAAACAAAGGCAGCCTTGAGACTCTCAAAGGTCTTAATGGACTCCGGAGACCAACTCTGTGGGTTACCGTCCTTTATGGTCATATCAGTCAGGGGCTTGACCAGAGACAAGAAGTTACGAATAACTTTCTTATAATAATTGGCAAAGCCAAGAAAATGCTCCAGAGGACGCAAACCCATGGTTTGGGAGCCACTGTAGGACTGCTGAAAGTTTCTCTGGGTCCATCGAAAAACCAGCAGTAAAAATGACATAACCCAGGAATTTAACCTGTTCAATGGAATTAGCACTTCTCCAATTTACAATAGAGATTGTTCTCTCTTAGTTTCTAAAGCACACGACAGAAATCGGTGGGGTGGTTCTCCAGGAACTTGGAAAATATGAGAATATCATTGAGATAAACCACCACTAGTGATGGCTGAACGGTTCGCCCGGCGGTCATTTCGCGGCGAATTTCGGCTGTTCGCGGTCCGCCCGTTCGGCGGACTATTGGCGCTGTTCGCCCGGCGGACTTCCGTGTTTACTGTGTAAAAGAACTTTGACCTATGATGACACATCCATCATGGGGTACAGGACAGCCAATTGAGACATTACAGCACATGGACACTTGGACATTCCCCCTAACTTATAAATAGACCCGATTCGGCGGCCATTTTACATTCTTTCTTCTGTCACTATAGGGAGAGGTTGCTGTGTGGAGCAGGGAGAGATTGCAGTGACCCAAATCGCTAGCTATTTGGTACACAAAAGTTCTTTTCAGGACTGGTATAGGTGTTAGGTGTATATAGGTTTGCTGTGCTACTGATTGTTGCAGCAGCCTGAGTGTCTTTTGTCAGTTTAGAGAAAGGGACAGGACGGTGTGTCTGCTGTAGGGACAGTCAGTTTAGTCATTAGCTGTTACTATCAGGTCCACAAAAGTGCTATTCCAGTTATTGTTCCAGTAGCCTCTGTTTTGTCAGTTTATATAGGGACAGGCAGGAAGCAGTGTGAGGCAGTGAGGGTCAGTTTAATCAGTAGCGGTTACTATATTAGGTCCACAAAGGTTCTTTTCAGGACTGGTATCAGTGGTATGGTAATAGGCTTATACACGTATAATATTCTTTCTTCCAAATATAGAAAGAATATTATACTTGACTGCTGCCCTTCTGCTGCAGTCTGCTAATCATTCACAACCTACTTGTTCCACAAAGCTCCTTATAAGGACTGATAATAACCTGGTGTAGGGTGCTATAGTACATAGGGTTGAGTGAGGTACAGTCTGCCATTCTATAAGGACTGGTATAGGTCCACAATACATAGGGTTGAGGTGCACTACTGCTGACCGCTGCCCTTTACTGCAGCAGTCCTTCATCGGTATAGGGACTGATGTACAGTCTGCTAATCACTCACACACAACCTACTTGTTCCACAAAGGTCCTTATAAGGACTGGTAACTTGGTCTGTCTAGGGTGCTACAGTACATAGGGTTAAGTGAGGTACAGTCTGCCATTCTATAAGGTCTGGTATAGGTCCACAATACATAGGGTTGAGGTGCACTACTGCTGAACGCTGCCCTATACTGCAGCAGTCCTTCATCGGTATAGGGACTGACGTACAGTCTGCTAATCACTCACACACAACCTACTTGTTCCACAAAGGTCCTTATAAGGACTGGTAAGGTATAGGGTACTACAGTACATAGGGTTGAGTGAGGTACAGTCTGCCATTCTATAAGGACTGGTATAGGTCCACAATACATAGGGTTGAGGTGCACTACTGCTGACCGCTGCCCTATACTGCAGCAGTCCTTCATCGGTATAGGGACTGACGTACAGTCTGCTAATCACTCACACACAACCTACTTGTTCCACAAAGGTCCTTATAAGGACTGGTAAGGTATAGGGTACTACAGTACATAGGGTTGAGTGAGGTACAGTCTGCTATTCTATAAGGACTGGTATAGGTCCACAATACATAGGGTTGAGGTGCACTACTGCTGACCGCTGCCCTATACTGCAGCAGTCCTTCATCGGTATAGGGACTGAGAGTTTTGTCACAGGGTCATTTAAAAAATGACAGGCAGAGGAAGAGGCAGGCCCTTCCGCAGGGGTAGTAGGGGTAGGGCAGGAGCAACAGGCTTGAGCCAAAGTGGGAAGTTGCAGAAGGTGCGTTCAATTACTTTAAAGGATGCACCAGACTTGGTTGAGTAGCTCACTCAGCCTTACTCTTCTGCACCCTCCTCATCCTCTCGATCTGCACCCTCTTCGTCACTCTCTGCTATGTGCACCCCCAAAGACACTACCACTAACAACACCACCACCACATACCTTCCGCTTGAGTCACAGGAATTATTTTCCGATCCATATCAAGACATTTCTGATGCGCAGCCACTCTTGGTATTGGATCAGGAAGAGGAGGTAGCAACAACCGCTACTCAGCAGTCTGACGACAGTACCCAGATCAGCCCAAGGAGGAGGTTGGTCCCCGGTGTTGCTGCCTACTCCGAGATCTCTACTTATAGCGGTGGAGAATGTGACGTCGACGATGACATGTCTAGTGATGTCACGTGGGTGCCCACAAGAGAGGAAGAGGAGGGGAGTTCAGAGGGAGATATGGACCAGCAGATAGGGAGGAGAAGCAGGAATAACTTACATTGCACAGGAGGGACAAAGCAGACTGCAAATGTATCAGGAGCGAGTCATCGACCAATGGACGGTCACATCTGGCGCTCCCAGGACACCGGCACATGGCTCCGCAGTGTGGGCTTTTTTTAACGTGTCCGCTGCTGACAATAGCGTTGCCATCTGCAATCTTTGCAGTCAATGCATTAGTCGCGGTAAGCCCAACACTCACCTAGGGACGACCGCCTTAAGAAGGCCTCGTCTTCTACTTCTTCTCCTCTCTCCTCACAATTGTCCTCCACTCCACCTTCCATCACGCCAAGCTCACGTTTTTCTGCAAAAAGGCAGGCTTCAGTGGGCCTAATGTTCGAGCGTAAAAAAATGATGACGCCGGATAACCCTCTTGCCCAACGGTTGACGGCTGGCTTGTCAGAACTCATAGCCCGCCAACTACTGCCATATAAACTGGTGGACTCGGAGGCCTTTCGCAAATTTGTGGCCATTGGAACACCACAATGGAAGGTCCTAGGAAGGAAGTATTTCTCAGAGAAGGGCATCCCAGAGCTATATGGCCATGTTCAGCGGCAAGTGAATGTATCTCTGACACACAGTGTCGGTGCCAAGATACACCTGACCACAGACATGTGGCCTAGCAAACACGGGCAGGGAAGGTATATCACTTTTACTGCCCACTGGGTGAACCTTCTGACGGCCGTCAAGCATGTAACCCGTGGCACCCATGTAGATTTGGTTTTACCGCCACGGATTGCATGCAGGCCTGACTCTTCTTCTCCTCCTCCTCCTACTCCATCCTCCTCCCTCTCCTCCTCGGCTGACTTCTCCTTTTCCGCTGCTAGCGTCTCTTCCGCTGCGCCGCCCAAGCTCCCCAGAACCTATTCGACATGCCAGGTGAGACGTTGCCATGCCGTGCTGCGTCTGTTGTGCCTGGAAGCCAAGAGCCACACTGGCCCGGCACTCCTTTCAGCTTTGCTTTCACAGGCAGATCAGTGGCTAACACCGCTCAATTTGACAGTTGGTAAAGTGGTGTGTGACAACGGTGGCAATCTGCTTAGCGCATTGAAACAGGGCAAAATCACGCACGTGCCATGCATGGCACACGTCTTAAACTTGGTCGTGCAGCGATTCCTTGTCAAGTACCCTAGGGTCCAGGACATCTTGCGGCAGGCAAGGAAAATCTCGGCCCATTTCAGAAGATCTTACACGGCCATGGCTCGCCTTGCTGACATTCAGCGGCGACACAATCTGCCGGTCAGACATCTTATTTGTGATTGCCCGACGTGATGGAACTCAACCTTCGTATGAAGTTAACGTCTACCTGTATGAACTCTGCGGCAGAACAGGTTCTGGGGAGCTGGGGTTTTTTTCACCGTGCCAGTGGCTGCTCATGCGCGACGCATGCAGACTTCTGCGCCCATTTGAGGAGATCACCAAACTGGTCAGTCGCAGCCATGGCGCCATCAGTGACATGGTACCTTATGCCTTCTTTATGGAGCGTGCATTGCGTCGTGTCATTGATCAAGCTGTGGAGGAGCGGGAAGATGAGGAAGTCGCAATGCTGGATGAATTCCCAGGGGGGGCTACTCTATCTGAGACAAGTCAACAACAGGAGTCTGAAGAGGAGTCAGAGGAGGATGGTGCCAAGGCGGATGAGGAGGAGCAAGAAGAGCATGCTTTAAACCTTTCTGGGATCCCTGTTGTGCGTGGATGGGGAGAGGAGAATGAAGAGGACCACATTATCCTGGATGATGAGCAGGAGCCAGGCCACTACACCGCTTCCACTTTAGTGCAAATGGGGGCCTTCATGCTCCAGTGTTTTAATAGGGACCCCCATATAAAAAGCATAAGGGTCAAGGACCAGTACTGGGTGGCAACGTACTTAGACCCCCGCTACAAACACAAAATGGCGGAAATGTTACCGCCGCCACAGAGGGCTGGCAGAATGGAGCACTTCCAGGCCTTGCTTCGAGAAATGCTGCATTCTGCCTTTGCGTGCGCTGGCAGAGGAGCAATTCCCACTCCCAGAGAAGGAGTTGCGGGTACCAATCCAACAGCGCCTGTAAGAAGATGTGTTGGTGACTTCGGATATGAGGTCATTCTTTCAGCCGACCCATCGACAGGTGTCATTCGGATCCAGCATTAGGGAACGCCTAGACCGTCAGGTGTCCGACTACATCGGGTTAACGGCCGATGTGGACGCTCTGAGGAGTGATGAACCCCTGGACTACTGGGTGGGCAGGCTTGACCTCTGGCCAGAGCTTGCCCAATTTGCAATCGAACTGTTGGCTTGCCCCTCATCCAGTGTCCTGTCCGAAAGGACGTTCAGCGCAGCAGGGGGATCGTGACCGATAAGCGTACTCGCCTAGCTCACGACAGTGTTAACTACCTCACATTTCTAAAAATGAATGAGGCATGGATCTCGGAGGAATTCAACACATGTGACCAGTAGACCATGTATATGTCTATAAACAATTTTTTTAGTCGAGCACAGAGACCTTCTTTCTTCATTTGGCTCACTTCCTTGTCCAAAAAAAGCACACCGTACTATATGCCCGTACCCTCCTCTTTGAAGAGGTTGAGCGGTGTCATATTTCTACTGGGGCTGCTTATTATGAGGGGCTCCCACCATCCCTGTGCTGTGCTGACATCCTCCTGGGGCTGTACCTCTGCTGTGCATATTTTGAGGTGCTCCCACCATCCCTGTGCTATGCTCATTATGAGGGGCTCCCACCATCCCTGTGCTGTGCTGACTTCCTCCTGGGGCTGCTTATTATGAGGGGCTCCCACCATCCCTGTGCTGTGCTGACTTCCTCCTGGGGCTGCTTATTATGAGGGGCTCCCACCATCCCTGTGCTATGCTGACATTCTCCTGGGGCTGCTTATTATGAGGGGCTCCCACCATCCCTGTGCTATGCTGACATCCTCCTGGGGCTGCTTATTATGAGGGGATCCCACCATCCCTGTTCTATGCTCATTATGAGGGGCTCCCACCATCCCTGTGCTATGCTCATTATGAGGGGCTCCCACCATCCCTGTGCTATGCTCATTATGAGGGGCTCCCACCATCCCTGTGCTATGCTGACTTCCTCCTGGGGCTGCTTACGGTGCAGGTGTCAGTGCTGTATATCACGGTGCTGCTGTCAGTGCTGTATATCACGGTGCTGGTGATAGTGCTTTATGTCACGCTGCTGATGTCAGTGCTCTCTATCACGGTGCTGTTGTCAGATGACTCTATCACGGTGCAGGTGTCATTGCTGTATGTCACGCTGCTGATGTCAGTGCTCTCTATCACGGTGCTGCTGTCAGTGCTGCATTTCACGGTGCTGGTGTTAGTGCTTTATGTCACGCTGCTGATGTCAGTGCTCTCTATCACGGTGCTGCTGTCAGTGCTGTATATCACGGTGCTGGTGTTAGTGCTTTATGTCACGCTGCTGATGTCAGTGCTCTCTATCACGGTGCTGCTGTCAGTGCTGTATATCACGGTGCTGGTGTTAGTGCTTTATGTCACGCTGCTGATGTCAGTGCTCTCTATCACGGTGCTGTTGTCAGATGACTCTATCACGGTGCAGGTGTCATTGCTGTATGTCACGCTGCTGGTGATCATCTCCTGCACCCTCTTCTTTGCCTACCCTGGTCCCGGACCTTCCCTCTCCTCCATTGCCTTCATGCGCTCCACAGTCCTGAATTGTCACAACAATTTCCCATATAAAAAAAGAATGCTTGTAGTTGTCGATCCCAGATTCACCTCATACATGTGTTATGTCATTGGCCATGTGGTGGGACTATGTTTGCACAGCTATTGATTATTTTGTGGCTGCAAATTTGACCTGTAGGTTTGCGAAGTTCACCTCCCATTGAAGTCAATGGGGCTCGCCACGAACGTTCCGGTTCGCAAACTATCGGCCGCGTTCGCGGTCCGCGTTCGCGAAACGTCCCGTCGGAAGTTCGTCCATCACTGACCACCACACATAACTGCAACAAATCTCGGAGGACATCGTTAATTCCTGGAAAACTGCCAGGGCATTGCAAAGGCTAAAAGGCATTACGAGGTACTCATAATGGCCTGTTATGGTATTAAATGCAGTTTCCACTCGTCACCCTCCTTAATCCTCACGAGATTGTATGCCTCTCTCAAATCAAGCTTTGTGAAAACTGTTGCTCCCTTGAGACAGTCAAATAACTCGGTAATCAATGGAATTGGCTAGGCATTCTTAATGGTGAAATGATTGAGACCTCTATAATTAATAAAGGGTCTCAGTTCACCACTCTTCTTCTTCACAAAGAAGAAAGCAGCACCAGCAGGAGATGAGATTTGCAGATGAATCCTGGAGAAAGTGCGTCTGCAACATACTCTTCCATGGCCTTATCCTACAAGACTGACAAAGTGTAAACCCTGCCATGAGGGGGTATGGCACCAGGTTGAAGGTCAATTGGGAAATCATACGACCGGTGTGGAGGCAAACTCTTACTGCATTGTAGCGACCAGGAGAGAACCTCAGCATGGAGCCAATCAAAGGAGGGGTTGTGCCTCTGTAACCAAAGATAACCAATAACCAGTGGAAACTTAGGTGAGGAAATAATTTGGAATTGGATTATCTCATGGTGAAGAGCTCCTATGGCCATGGACAATGGAACAGTCTCATGAGTCACATGAGCAGGCTGTAGAGGTCTCCTGTCCAGAGCCTCAGTGGCAAGTGGAGTGTCACACAGCTGCAGGGGAATCGATTCAATACAAAGGCAGCATCAATGAACAGGCCTGCAGCCCCAGAGCCGATGAGAGCCTGTATCTCAACGGACGACTCAGGCCAAGAAAGGGTAACTGAAACCAGGGGGTTATCCTTCTGGATAACTGGGGATGAAACAATGCCACCTAAGGTCTGTCCATGACAGGACCTCAAGGTTCGAGTGTTCCCTGGACAGATAGATTAATGCTTCAAAATGTGAACTGCCTGGCCACAATAAAGGCACAATCTCTCCCTCCTCCTAAGGGTTCTCAAATCCGCAGAGAGACACGTGAACCCCAAGTGCATGGGTTCACCTTCACTGACTGAGTCAGTACCAGGAGGCATGGGAGGTGGGGGAGGCAAGGGTGGGACTGCAAGGCTCAGAGAAAAATGTACAGGATGCTTCTGCAACTGGCGTAATCTGCAACAGTTTTTGTACTCTGTTTTGATGGACATGAGGCACTTAGCAGCAGAAGCGGGGCATGCGGGAACGTCAAATACCCTTTTAAAATAAGCTACAAACTCAGGGTAACTCAAGACAACAGGTTTGTGCATCTCCCATAGAGGGTTTGCCCAGGCCAAGGCTCCCTCAGAAAGCAAATATGTCACAAAACCTACTTTGTTTCTGTCCGTGGAAAACGCCTGGGGCAGCATCACAAAGTATATCTCAATCTGATTGAGAAACCCTCTACATTGGATTGAATCACCCCCAAATCACTGGGGAAGCAGAGTAGAACAAGACATACCTCTTATAGAAGCAATACTCGAGGCTGGTGCCTGCACAGAGAGTGGAGCAGCAGCAGGGATGGCCTGTAACACAGGTTGTACGGGAGCAGCCAGAGTAGGAGATTCCAGGTGAGCCATGCAACTCAGGAGCATTTGTGATGCCATGGCAAACTGATCCATGAGGTGACCCTGCTCATCCAATCTGGAAAAAATATTACAAACAAGTGGATTGCCTGCATCGTCTGAATTCATGGCCTTCGCCTATTATTGGCAGAAACCATGAATCAGACTGAGACAGAAGTACAGTCAAATTACACTTGTTTAATAATAAAAGTAAATAGAGGGGGCAGGACCAAGATGGTGACCAGGACAGACGTCTAAGTGCAGAGCTCCACAGCCACGGGGTAAAAATATCCCTCATAACCATCCTGGGCAAGTTTAATCCTGCCACTAGGTCCTGCTATCAGCTCTGACAGATGATGACAAGACAGAGAAACCAATCGGGACTCCAACATACAAAGAAACACCCATTAAGATCACCGGAGCGTCCGTACACATGGCAGGAGCTTCCAGCATGGCAACGCATACCTCCAACACTGACCCGATCCTAATGGAGCATGCTAATTTTACAGCCCTGGTGCAAGCAATAAGCAATTGCCAGACTACGCTCACATCTAAGATTGACTCCCTGCAACTGGAGATGTGCCTCATGCGGAAGGACTATGATAAAATCCATGGCCGGGTGGACAAGGCAGAGCGCCGGGTGGGAGCTGCAGAGGACTTGGTGTGAGACCACTTGGCCGCCTGCATTCCGTTCAGGTGAGGCTGAAGCACCTCAAATCCAGGGTCGAAGATTCCGAGAAGCAGAATCGGCGCAGCAAACTTCGGATAATAGGCCTGCCGGAGGGAGTGGAGGGCAACGACACACCTGCCTATACCAAGCACGTTCTATGCACGCTCTTCCCTCAGGCAGCCTTCTCATTTCACTTTGTGGTGGAGCGGGCCCACAGAATGTCACCTACCCGCGGACCTCCGGGGGCACCTCCCCACACATTTATCTTCAGGCTGCTAAATTTTAGAGACCACAATTTGATCCTCACGGAAATCCAGAAGATGTTCTTCCTGGACTTCTCTGTGGACACTGACAGAGCCCCGGACCTTTTCTCCCTATACTCCACTGTGGGGTAACCCAGAGCTGGCCCTCTTGAGGATTGTGCCTGACCCACAAATATGGGCCAGACACGGAGTAAAAACCCTCCAGGACATAATGCCTGGGGTCCACCTGCTCTCCTATAGCGAACTGAAAAATAGATTCTTGCTTCCTCCATGGATGTATTTCAGGTACATGCAGCTTCGAAATGCGATCCGAGCACAGTTTCCAGATCCGATCACCCTGGCTGTACACTTGGTTTTAACAACTTCTCACTGCATGCAATATAGATAGAACACTATCCTCCATATACCTTAGACTCACCTGTGCGAACAGTACTGGGGCTGGCAGAGCATTCTCTGCTTGGCAGAGAGATATAACAAGCCTGACAGATGAAGATTGGTCCGAGAACCTCCAACAATACATCCCCCTTATGATCGCAGCCAAAGATTGTTTCATACAGGTAAAATTTCTCCATAGAGTGTATTATACTCCACAAAGTCTATCAGCTATTTACCACTCCTCTGACGACCAATGTCCGCGCTGCAGAGGGGGAATAGGTAATTACATACACATGGTCTGGGAATGCCCACTGACTCAGACATTCTGGCAGGCGGTGGTTGCTGACATCAGTTTGATTAGTGGGATACCCCTCAAACTTGACCCCCTGATTCTCCTTTTAGGAGTGACTGATAATATACCTACCAACAAGCACACCAAGATGTTTATCTTTTATACTGCTTACCAGGAAAACCAAATTGATTAATTGGAGGGTACTTGAGCCACCCCGGATCTCCACATGGAAAACAATGGTGAATCTTCCACTGTATAAGCGGACATATATGGGCCGCAACTGCCCAAAAAGTTTCTGAAAATATGGTCGGCATGGGTGGAGGACAGACATCACACAGTGTAGCTTGCTAGGTGGCTCCATTGCCCCGGCTTCTCTCCCTCCCCCCCCTTTTTTTTTTTCACTGAGTCACTGTGGAGAGATAGGAGCTGACAATTATCCGACAACTGAGCGGCCAACTCAGAGGAAGGAAGGGCTAAATGTTAAATGAAAAGGTAGTGAGTGTCTTACGATATAAGCAACCAATCTTTGATAAAATATGGTCCCCTTGGCTGGATTATTTGCAGGTCCCATTAGAGTGAAGCCGATAATGACTGGAGGATCCCCAGATGGACTCACTTCTTCTTTCCTCTTTCTCTCTCTTTACCATTTCTAGTGTTCCTCTGATTCTATCCAATCTAGATATTATGCTCTCACTGCTCTTTCCATTCCTTCCCTCCACCCATTTGCTTTTTTCTTTTCTCTCTCTCTTCCTACCAAAACAATTTTTGTTATAGTTGAGGGATCGGAGCCCCCTATAGGGGAAACAGGGAAAATACTTGACTGAACTAGAGCCCTCTTCATTATTTTTGAGGGCCTACTAACAGTGATTATATTTCAGTAAGGTCTCAACCTCATGATCTTTCTGCTCTTATTGATTCTTATTCTGATTTACAGAGCAATAGTCCGCACAGCTACCTCTCGGTGTTAACAATGTTTTCGTAATGTATTATACAAAAAACTTCAGCGCTAATAGGTCTTCCAAGGTGTGGAGTAACAGATAAAATGGTAGTGTGAAGGTATATATGGTATCCAAACCTGGATGGATGCTGTCTTCTTCAGATGGAGTAATCTGAAAGGAACTAAAAGAAAAACAGAAATGGAGGGCGTGCACATCTAATGCATTTCGGGGGTTTCCTCAGGGGGTGCACAACAAAATCGTGTTAGTTGTACCATGTGTTCTGTGCATGTCCATGCACTGTGTTTATGGCCTTTTGTCAGTTGCATACCCACTTTTATATAAAAAATTCTTATTATTAAATTATCTTTGGTAATGCACTAGGTGTGCACACCTTCCATTTCTGTTTTCCTAGTAATGTATTATGTTCATAACACAAAGTTTATTTTTTTTGTTTATTTCTGTTGATGCTCATATGTTCCTCTGTGGTCTTATTGAAGACCTAACCCATTTACCAAGATCTTCTCCTGATGACTCTCCCCCCCCCCATTTCTGTCCCAACTCTTGTTGTTTGATTCAGAGCATGCGATGATTGTTTGCTGCTCTGCACAGTACTCATTTACAGTGCTTTGCAAAAGTATTCACCCCCTTGGCTTTTTACCTATGTTGTTACATTACAGCCTTTAATTCAATGTTTTTTTTAACCTGAATTATATGTGATGGATCAGAACACAATAGTCTAAGTTGATGAAGTAAAATTAGAAAAATATATACATAAAACTATTTTTCAGAAATAAAAAAATAATTGGCATGTGCGTATGTATGTTATGAAGCCCATAAAAAGTTCTGGTGCAACCAATTACCTTCAGAAGTCACATAATCAGTGAAAAGATGTCCACCTGTGTGCAGTCTAATGCCCTGTACACACGGTCAGAAATTTCCGACAGAAAAGGTCCGATCGGATTATATTGTAAGATCTCAAATTTTCCGACAAAAAAATCCGATCTGACTTTTTCCGATAATTTGTAGAGAATTCCGATCGGACAAAGTGCCACGCATGCTCAGATCAAATGACGAGACCAAAGCTATTGTCTACTAGCCTCAACGTAGTCCCGTCGTAACAAACGAACGTCATTGCGTTCCGAACAATCGGATTTTCTGACAACTTTGTCCGGCCGTGTGTATGCAACACCAGTTTAGGACAAAATCCGTTGGAAAAAATCTGACAGCTTTTGTGGTCGGAATGTCCGACCGTGTGTACAGGGTGTCACATGATCTGTCACTACATATACACACCTTTTTGAAAGGCCCTATCATAACCAAATAGAAAGAACATGGCACAACAGCAAACTAAAATTATATACAATAGAATGTCCTGTGAGCCTCCACTAACAATAATAAACCAATAAATCCTCTTTGAATCAGCTGCAAGCAGTAAACATGTCTCATAAACCATGTAAAAGTACTAAAATTGCATTAAAAACGCTGAGGAAGATACGAAATTCCCTTGTATCGACACATGTAGGGGAAGGGGACAGGACGGCACGCTTAGCAGCTCAGCTGTTAGGAACGATCAGCATACCATCCCGTTACTGGCCGGTTTCAACCATTCGTTTTTTGCTTGATGTAGAATGGCGCACTGAAGCGTCTGGATATTGTGAGTACCCTGTGTGGGACCTGTTTATTTTTGTTTCAATAAATTGCATAAGCCTACTACACTATGAGATCCTCTTTCATTGATTTTCTGAGGCACATTGGCGATTGATCACAGATTCCAGACGCACTGTTGAACCCTGTAGTGGTTCCAAAGCCTGTATTGACCAAGCTTGACAGCAAGGTCACACACCTTAAGGTGAGCCTTCATTACATGGGGGGGAGCACCTGTGTGAGAACACAGTGTCTGATTATTGCATCACTTTCACAGAATACTGAATTGCATGGAGTGTGGAGCACCAGTAAATTGGATCAATTTGAACTTTGCACAGTGCACTTAAAGAGGAAGTAAACCCTGATGAGTTTACTTCCTCTTTCATTCCCTGCAAAGGTAAAGCATAATGGACTACTATGCATCGCATAGTAGTCCATTATGTGTCACTTACCTGACACAGGAGCCAGCGAAGTCACCGCTGTCCCCTGTAGTCTGGCGCATCCATCTTCTCGGTGGGTCTCGCTGCTCCGCCGCTGTCATTCGGCGAAGCCGCAATGATGTCACTCCCGCGCATGCGAGCTGCCACGAGCGGCATATTCGCCGTTGGCGGTGCCGCACTTGCCGTAGACAGCGGCGCCTTTCTTTCGGCAAATATATCCTAAACCGTGTAGGTTTAGGAGATATTTCTTGGACCTACAGGTAAGCCTTAATCTAGGCTTACCTGTAGGTCAAAGTGTGTTGTAAGGTTTTACAACCACTTTAAGCAACTTTTTTATAAATCCAGTATTTGAATATATTTAGATTTCCACAGACTTATTTGCTTTAATATTTTTCATCACTATATCAGCACATTGTCACTTTATTATTTGACTATTAAGCACTTGTTATTTTATATATTTTTCATCATATATTTTATACATTATTTATTACCACGGTGTAGAGGATATATTTTTACCAGTTCAGAGGCTTTCTGCTAATACCTTTGATAGCACAGCGTTTTTAATGCGATTTTATGGCACAACAGCAAACCTGCCAGGAGACGGCCACACACCAAAACTCATGGACTGAGCAAGGATGGCATTAATCGGAGAGGCAGCACAGAGACCTAAGTTAACCCTGGAGTAGCTGCAGAGTTCGACAGCAGAGACTGGAGTATCTGTACATAGGACGACAATAAACTGTATGCTCCATAGAGTTGGGCTTTATAGCAGAGTGGCCAGAAAAAAGCCATTACTTTCAGCAAAAAACAAAATGGCACGTTCCGAGTTTGTGAAAAGGCATGTGGGAGACTCCCAAAATGTATGGAGGAAGGTGCTCTGGTCTGATGAGACTAAAATTTTACTTTTTGGCCAAAGAAAACTATATGTCTGGCGCAAATCCAACACATCACATCACCCAAAAAACACCATCCTCACAGTGAAACATGATGGTGGCAGCATCATGCTGTGGGGATGTTTTTCAGCAGTCGGGACTGGGAAACTGGTTGGAGTTGAGGGAAAGATGGATGGCGCTAAATACAGGGATATTCTTGAGCAAAACCTGTACCACTCTGTGACTTGAGACTAGGACGGAGGATCACCTTCCAGCAGGACAATGACCCCAAACTCACTGCAAAAGCAACACTTCAGTGGTTTAAGGGGAAACATGTAAATGTGTTGGACTAGCCAGACCTCAATCCAATAGAAAATCTGTGGTCAGACTTAAAGATTGCTGTTCACAAGCGCCAAACCATCCAACTTGAAGGAGCCGGAGCAGTGTTGAAAAAAGAAATTGCCAGTGGTAAGATGTGACAAGCTCATAGAGACTTATCCAAAGCGACTTGGAGCTATGATAGCCGCAAAAGGTGGCTCTACAAAGTATTGACGTTAGGGGGGTGAATAGTTATGCACATTGACTTTTTCTGTTATTTTGTCCTATTTGTTGTTTGCTTCACAATAAAAAAAAAAAAAAAAAAACAACATCTTCAAAGTTGTTGGCATGTTCTGTAAATTAAATGATGCAAATCCTCAAACAATCCATGTTAATTCCAGGTTGTGAGGCACAAAACATGAAAAATGGCAAGAGGGGTGAATACTTTTGCAAGGCACTGTACTTTGCCTTTTTCAAAATACCAATAAAAACAATTGAAACAGAAACTATCCACTTTGTGTCTGTGTGCCATTTAAAAGGTATACATAACATGTCTTAACCTAGAGGTATACATAACATGTCTGAACCTATACACATATCTATACAGTCATAATCTACTTCTTAATTAACTTTAATAATCCCTCAATCATTTCTAATGAACTTTCCAATATTTGATCCCTTTTTTATGTGTGTGTGTGTGTATATATAATTCTTTTTTTTTTCTTTAGGAGAAAACCATCCCCTGGATTTTGGTGCAGGATTACTATCATGCTTGTGTTCATGCTCCCTTTGTGAGTGGTTTAACTTTTGAGTTATCAGTAAATGGTTTACCAATGCTGCACTTAGAGGCGCTGTATTTCTTTTCCTTTGTTGCATTGCAGAGATTGCTTCTAGCTCTTCAAACTGGCTGCCCTTAGTGCTGGCATATGGATTCCTCTCCCTCTTCATCTTACAGACTGTTGCTATGGACTTTGTCCCTCCTATTGAGAGACTCTTTTAATCACATTTATTTGATCTGTGCACACCTCCAGGATCTCTCCTCAAACAAGCGCTGAGTTTATTTTTTGTCTAGCATGTCAGAGGGATGGGAGAGTTCACAGGGTCAAGGCAGCATAAGAGAACATGCATTACCAAGCAGAGCAACTACCCACCCCAAGTGGGAAGGAGAAATTTGAGACTTGGATGAGTCGGTTCAGTCGGTTGAAGAATGGAATGTCTCGGAGGCTATGAAGCAGCAGCAGTTGAGTAAGGGTCTTCGAGGGCCTGCCGCAGAAGTGATCTGAAACCTATGCATTGGTAAAAAAAGATTGTGTTGCTATGGATTACATAGATGCTCTTTATGTCTTTGGAAGGGTGGAAAAGACCCCTGATCTTCTGTACAAATTCAATCATACCAGCACAGAGCAGAGAGACTCTCTGATTATATCGAATAGATCTAATGCTACACCAGATCATCCTTAAGAAGGGCATCGATCCAAAGACAGCTGATCAAGCTTGTTTAGACCGGGTCTTGCAAGTGGCTGGCCCAAACCACCCTATTGTTATGAAATTGCTCTTGAAGGGAGCCTGAATGATCCCAACTTACCCAGAACTTACCCAGAGAAGTTGGGGAGAAGGAAGCACTGTTGGAGGAGAAAGACTTGGGGCCAAAAGAGTCAGCTGTTAATGTCGGGAGGAGAGAGAGGGTGTATGCACGCATCCAGCTTTTCAGATGAGGACATTGAGGCAGAAACCGAGCCAAAAGTACCTGTCAGCCCTGACATTAAAAAGTCAACAGTTGAAATGGAGTCGTGGAATTGATGACTCACGTTGCGCAGGCCCAAGCACAGATGTATCAAGCTTTGATGAGGGTGATGGAAACTCAAGGGGTGGTACAGGGACAAAGTCTCTGCCCCGGAGGGCTGAAGGTGTTCCCAGCATGGGAAAGGAGGTGTTTCAGACGTGGAGAGGCTAGGTGTTTCAAGGTTAGGTGCCCCAAGGCAGTAATAAGCCCAGAGCTGCTGGAAAAGGTGTTGAAATAAGATTTCCACAAAAAGGCAACATTCACCACACCACAGTAAAAACCATTAAAGACAACGTTGTCAATAGTGTTAAAAACAAAGAAAAAGACCCGGGCTCACTTGCATTACCCACTATCATATCAGCAGTCAACCATGAGCAGGGGTGAGGCACTTAGTTGAAAGCACAAATGGCCAAGGAATTGCTGAAACAATTATGAATCTAGCTAGACCAATGGTTTAAACACATCAAAAATAGTCCTTGAAAACAATGAGGGGAAACAATCCATCCGTTTGTGTGGACTGCTTGTTGATTAAACAAATGCCTGCAGGCGCTTAATCAAAGATGAAGGATCAGATCAACTAGCATGTACAAAAGCTGGCAGAGGAACAGAGGCAGAAGAGTTAATATTACAGCCTGATATGTGAAGGTGAGGGGACATCCACTTAACGGTGGAAGCCACAGTGCAGTAAGGATGAGAATAATTTGAACTAAGTCCCTGGAACAAGCTCACCCAAGAACGCACTGATGCTGCTTCCTTACTGACAGATCTGTTCATGTAGGTAGTGTGTCGCCTGTAAAGTCTCTTTCAGAGCTCCACAGACCGCTTGGTCAGCAGATCAGCAAGAGAGCTGATGCAGACGTGGAGGTGTATAAGATGCTGATAGTACTTCTCCAAACTTCAAAGCTCAGACAGCTTGGTGCGCACCATGAAAGCAGATGGCGGTATGTGCTGAAAGTTGATCAATTGATCAGGTGGGGAGGCAGATGAAAGGGAGCCATGCAGATGCAGGTGAGGCCAAGTCAGATGACCTTCTAAGCACCAATGCATTTCACTCACATGACGTGAGTTTCATCAGGGCACTGTGAAAGTCCAGAACTGGAGTTTACCAAAGGTAAACTAGATATCTCCCATTTTAATTGGCTCCATCACTTAGTACAGTCTTAAATATATACGCCAGGAAAAACGTTTCTGGTGGTTCATAAAAATGGTTACAAGTGTAGCGATGAAGCCTATAAAACCCATAAATCGCTTGCTTGAATAGACAAATAGTACCAGTATATAACATGATGTTTCCCACATGTATAATAACAAAATGGCCAATAGGTAGATCTAATTGTAGAAACCACCTAGCACAAGCATCCATACTTTATTAGCAATATAGGTGTTGATATCCACAGTAAAATTGAGGAATTGAATTAGATAAAATTATTTAATTGAGTGGATGAAAATAAATATAAGTGATTAATGAGAAAATAACATGCCTTATTTTAGACCCAATGGACATCATCACTGAGTCTCCTCACCTTCACATATCAGGCTGTAATATTAACAGTCTCTTCTGCCTCTGTTCCTCTGTCAGCTTTTGTGCATGTTAGTTGATCTGATCCTTCATCTTCCATAAAGCGCCTGCAGGCATTTGTTTAATCAACAAGCAGTCCACACAATATGGATGGATTGGTTCCCCTCATTGTTTTCAAGGACTATTTTTGATGTGTTTAAACCATTGGTCTAGCTACATTCATAATTTTTTCAGCAATTCCATCCAGCAGTCCATCAGTGCTTTCAACTAAGTGCCTCATGCCAGCATATGGTTGACTGCTGGTATGATAGTGGGTAATGCGTGTGAGCCTGGGTCTTTTTCTTTGGTTTTAACACTATTGACAACGTTGTCGTTAATGGTTATTACTGTGGTGTGGTGTTCTTCAAATAAGAGTTTGGCTCCCTCTAGTGTGCTTTCTATTTAATGCTATTAAGACTTTTGTTTGCTTTCATTAAAGCCACGCTCCAAAGCATTGTGGGAGATTTGGTGAATGAGGCAGTGACTCGTGTGTTAAAACTCAGTCTGTGAACTACTGACCCACAATGCCCAGTTCACCTACCCACAATGCTAGGTCACAGAACAGCCTGCTGGGTAGTGACATAAAAGGGAGAGCACGGCCATTTTCCAGCCTCTTGGGACGCCATTTAAAGCCTGCCTGCAAGGAGGTCTGTGTGTGACCGACAGACTGCAGCTTGGAAGGCATGGAGCGGAATTGTTTGGCCACCGAGGAGCTCCAGAGCACAGTCAGCTGGACCAGCATTTGGATGGACCAGAGGACACAAGATTTCTAAAGGTTTCCTGCATTACATTTACATCAGCCATCAGAAGGTGCGGTGTGACAGCGCCAGTTTGGATCGGGACTGAGATACCAGGAAAGGAGCCTTGCGAGCATCTGGGCCTGTTGTGGTGTCATTCTCTATATTTAATTTACCACTTTGTTTATTGTGCTAAGTACCTTCTCAGTAAACTTCTTACGTGGTTAATTGACAATTGGTGTGAGACTATATCTATTACTGCAACTGATGAAGTGATGGGTTCCAAGGATACGGCAAATATACTGTGCGGTGTATCAATACTGTATTTCTCCTTACTGTTAGGTCTCACACTAACATTACCATACAGGTGTGCCAGAGGGGTTGAGTCTGTTCTTGGGGTTGATGGGCAGAGTATAGGACTAAACATTCATCAGCAGCTCCTACGGGGGTAAGTGCTACACGTGGGGGCTCGCCCGGGATCGTACAATCAACCACCCCCCCCCCCCCCCGGAAAACACCCCTATTAGCACCAGAATGGATCTTGCCACTGTGATTCGGTGGTGCGAGGCAGAAGGCACCCACTCAGAAGCGAGTGTGGCAATTGAGCTCCCAGGGGAGGCTTGGGAGGAAGAACAAATCAGTAAAGTTGTGAAGGCACCATCCCCAGACAGAAAGGCATGAGTGATTGCTGTCAGACCAGATCATGGGACCTCCCACACTCATGCACTGTTGCAGTGGGGAAAAGGGTTACCTGAGAATTTCAAGGACCCAAGTGTGCAACTGGCCAACAAAACAGTTTTGTCTAATACATCCAAAGGTTCAAGACGAGGGTCCTACCAGCTCCACACAGGCGAAAGTAGCTACAGTGAAAATTCCCTCCCGGCCACATTTGGCCGTGGTGGGGCCGGAACTCTTTGGAGCCCTAGGGGACTTTGTGTCAAGATGCCAGAAGGACACTCCAATATATTTTGGAACTGGATATCGCAAGCTCAGCATTTTCTCTGGGAGCCAACCTGTGCCTCCAGGACAGGACAACTTTGAAGAGTATATAAAAAAAGATTTGGGTAGATGAGGTATGATCAAAATGTAAACTGGTACCACATCCCGAATTATGATTTTCTAAAGATACAGGGGAAATGTAAACAGGGGACTGGAGGGTAACCAACCCCCGGGACTTTTTTTAAAACGGTACCCAATATTATGACAAAGAATAAAATCAATATAATTTTATTGAAAATACAAATATATAAAACGTTTCCAGAAAGGAGAATTATATGAAAGTAAACAGGTCCTTCGATACAAAAGACTAGCATAAAGTTTATACAGAACTATACATGTTACCGAATTTGTACATTCTATATGCTGCATTTTTTTCTACTACATTTTTCGCTCTTCTGAGCTTCCTCAGGACATGGCAGCTTGTACAGTTGCACAGAAAAACTGAAAAGATATGTACAAAATAGTCATTTATTGTTAAATACATTGTTAAATACATCATAAGTTTGAAACACACTTGTTTCTATTTCCATAGGGTGTCTGCTTCAACCATCCATAGTTGATCAAAGCAGACACCTACTAAACTAGCTAGAGATTCAAATAAGGACATTGAAGAAAATCTAATATAACAATAAGTATCGATCAATGTATCATAACGATCTATATGCCAAAACTATAACATAGAAATGACCTTGGACAGTTGCACAAATTGTCCAATTGAAGATTTACAAATAAAATAAAATACAACTAAACACAAAGTAGCTGCCTTACCCAGTGGGTCTTTTTTGTTTGTGCTTATTCAAAAAGTTATATAAAATCAGAATATTGATGAATGGAGAAAGTCACAGTGTAAAAAACTGTGTGCAAGTGGGGGCGCCACTGAGGAGCCACAGTGTTCCCCGGCAGTCTGTAGAGGCACGAGAGATAAGGTAGAGTAAGTATACATCTGTAAGTTTAAGGCTAAAGAAAAACATAAAAACCTCCAGTAAAAATACCTGAAAGATGTTTGAAGAGGTAAAGCGGCTACTTTGCTAAGTGTTTAGTTGTATTTTATTTTATTTGTAAATCTTCAATTGGACAATTTGTGCAACTGTCCAAGGTCGTTTCTATGTTATAGTTTTGGCATATAGATCATTATGATACATTGATCGATACTTATTGTTATATTAGATTTTCTTCAATGTCCTTATTTGAATCTCTAGCTAGTTTAGTAGGTGTCTGCTTTGATCAACTATGGATGGTTGAAGCAGACACCCTATTGAAATAGAAACAAGTGTGTTTCAAACTTATGATGTATTTAACAATAAATGACTATTTTGTACATATCTTTTCAGTTTTTCTGTGCAACTGTACAAGCTGCCATGTCCTGAGGACGCTCAGAAGAGCGAAACATGTAGTAGAAAAAAATGCAGCATATAGAATGTACAAATTCGGTAACATGTATAGTTCTGTATAAACTTTATGCTAGTCTTTTGTATCGAAGGACCTGTTTACTTTCATATAGTTCTCCTTTCTGGAAACGTTTTATATATTTGTATTTTCAATAAAATTATATTGATTTTATTCTTTGTCATAATATTGGGTACCGTTTTAAAAAAAGTCCCGGGGGTTGGTTACCCTCCAGTCCCCTGTTTACATTTCCCCTGTATCTTTAGAAAAACTTTGAAAAGTAGCTGGACCAGACCACGCAAGCCCTGGATGAATGGGACATTCCTGAGACTCACAAGAAACGCAGAGAGCTTAAGAGGGCCTGCCTCAGATTCCATCCACAATTTGAAGCTCAGCAAGAAAAATTATGTTGCCCAGGACTACCTAGACATTCTGCAGCATGTGTTTGGGTGAACAGAAAAGGTTTCCGGTCTAATCTACCAGTTGGAGCACACTTACCAAAAATCCAAACCCTTAGAAAGGGCTCCTGTGGTCGCCTCTGAGCAACCTAGAGTCCCACTCCCTTTAACCCAGGCTACCTGATGTCGGAGAGTCAATGCACACCTGCATACCAGACCCCCAGAACTCAAGAGGATCCAGTTAGATCAGAAAGAGCAGGAAAGGAGAGCAACTACAAGCCACCAAACAGACAAAGCCTGCCACTTCCTATAAACTCCCTCCCAAGTTAGTGGGACCGTCTCCCAAAGTCTCCATTCAGGTAGAGGGAATCTACACCAAAGGCCTCTTGGACACTGGGGCTCAAGTTACTCTCCTCTACAGAGACTTCTACGACAAGCACCTCAAGCACTTGCCACTACAGAAGTTGGAAGAGCTGGAAATTTGGGGCCTCAGGACTATCTACCAATCAAGCTGGCCTTTGACCCCTCCGTAGTAGGAAAGGCAGAGACCTTTTATACATTGGCGGTGGTCTGTCCTCGTCCACCAGGAGCTGTAAAAAGTTCCATCATTATAGGGACTAATACTGATCTAGTGAGCGAAGTGGAATCAAATAGTATTTCTATATACCTGACAAGACCAGCTATGTATAATCACGGCAATTACCACATTAACAGGACCCTCTCAGTACTGAGGAGACAGCTTCTTGATGAACACAAAAGAAATGACTGCAAAGTCTAAATGTTCAAAGCTGATTTAATTCTGGTATACAATTTATATACATGATTATCAACCAATCATTACATAGAACATTGGAGTGATTTAACACAGGGGTGTACATTTCACATCATTACATATCATAAATACAAGCGGGAGTCCGCCGTTTTTTTTTTTTTAAAGCCAGCAGCTACAAATACTGCAGCTGCTGACTTTTAAAATAATGACACTTACCCTCCCAGCGCGCCCGTGATGTCGGCACCCGAAGCCGATCTCTCAATCGTCTCTCGGGTGCTACCACCACCATCTTGGGTATGGGAATCGCGCGAGTCGCGCTGCGCAATAAGGATGGTCCCCTCAGTTTCTGGGATCCGTGAGTTTCCCAGCAGGCAGCGGGGGACTTTCGTAAAGGGGCGTAGATTCTGCCGAAAGGGGCGTACTTTCTGCAGATATCTATGCCGGAAGTGGGTGCAGATACCTGTACTGTACAGGTATCTGCACCCCCCTCCCCCCTGAAAGGTGCCAATTGTGGCGCCGGAGGGGGGGTCCCAATGAGCGGAAGCTCCACTTTAGGGTGGACCTCCGCTTTAAATACCCAACCCCTTAAACATGGCTGACCATAGTAACCATGCCATCTGCTTCCATGTCTCATAGTCATGCCTTTGGTGTTCCCCTTTATACAGGACAATGTCCCAGACAGTCTTACCACAAAAGCTTTATATAGAAAGATGCTGCTGTAAGCTATATTTTCTTACAGGTGTGCCTTATAAAAAAACCTTCTACAAATGTTGAAAATCAGAACTAGTGATCTTAACTTGAGTCTGAATATACAAGCTAAGATATATGAATTTGTATGGCTCTTTAGCCGCACAAAATGGAGTCACTTCTGTTCAGTCATATTACTACAGTGAGAAGGCTGCTAGTACCTCGTATTCAAGAGCAGAGCACTTCAAACCCCAGAATACACCCTATGCTGAGACAAGCTTATCGGCACCTGGTGCAGGAAAAAAAAGCCCCAGCAGGAGGAGTGGGAAAAATCTGGAGGTTGGATCGGAGTGAGAAGACATTACAGCCCGGTGAGTTAGCTTGTTTGAGAGCATCCGTCAAGTTGAATTGGAAACAGCCAGGCCCTTTCATTGTCCTTGAAGCGGCCAGTCAAAAAGAAGATGGAGATAATTCCAGAGGTGATCTCAACCCGGGCACTACAGAGAAGTCATGGAAGGATCTTGTGTTTGCAACACTACAGCCTCACCGGTGAAGATGCCAGCTAGGATGTTGCTGGGGAAAGTAAACACAGCCACCCCAATCTCACTGTATGATTTGAGGGGTGGAGGGAAAGATGAAATCCCTGTGGAAGAGTTTTACCCAAAGAACACTCCTCTCACAGGTTGCGGTTGTGTATCAACTACATGACACTGAACCGAAGGACCATTCCTGACCAATATACCACACCCAGGATAGAAGATGTGCTAGAGTTTGTCAGTGGCAAAGTGGTTCAGCGTGCTGGACCTGAAGAGTGGATACTATCAAATCCTCATGCACCCTGAAGATAGAGAGAAGACTGCATTCATTACCCCATTACCTTTGAATTTGACTGCATGCTTCAAGGCTTGTCTGGTGCCCCAGCCACCTTTTAGAGATTAATGGAGAAGACTGTGGGTGACATGACCCTGATTGAAGTATTGGTATACCTAGATATCATCATGTTTGACTTTGGAAGAGCATGAAGAGCTCCTGGAGAAGGTCCTAAAGAGGCTCCACAATAAAGCCCTGAGGCTCTCCATGGAAAATGCCAGTTCTACCAACCTTCAGTCAATTACCTGGACATAGTGTCTGCAGAAGGAGTGGCTACAGACCCTCAGAAGCTGGAAGCTGTCACTTTCTGGCCGAGACCTACTAATGTGACCAAGCTTAGGTAATTTTTGGGATTCTGCTCGTATTACCGGAGATTTGTTGAGGGATTTGCTAAGGTAGCTTGCCCACTCACTGAGCTATTGAAGGAGGAAGAGGACAACACAGACTCAGTCAAGTCTGTAAAACCAGCAGGAGGGTCAGGAAGCCCAAAGAGTCCATACAAGAGCAGTGGACCACCCACTGTGAAGAGGCTTTCAAGCAGTTGAAGTGGAGCCTTACAACTACTCCAGTCTTGCCCTATGCAGATCTAGCCAAACCACACAAATTGCACATAGACGCACCTTCACCATTTCCAGAGTGTGCACCCTGTGACTATCCACAGCAATTTGTTAGGAATTCCCAATGGCGTATGTCATTGGTGAAGATATAGAGGATGAAATTAGAAAACTTTTGGGGACCTCAGTGAAAGAACCAATTGGGCGTCCCAAGGTAAAATGGAGCTCCAAGACTCATGAAGGGTCAAGTCAGAAGCAGTCAGCAAGATCTCAAACTAAAAAAAAAACAGACACGCAGGAAGGGTAAAAGGACACATGAGATCAATGCACCCCATCCTAGTCGTATTGATACTAGGAGGGTTCAACCATTAAGGAAGGTAGCTAGAGTTTATAAGATTGAGACTCAAATGAGAGATTTGCCAAAGAACTTGATAGTGCCTTCCCCAATAGTTTCACTTGAAGTGGAAGGGATTGACAGCAAAGCCTTGCTTGATACGGTTGCTCAAGTAACGCTACTATATAGGGATTTCTATGATAAGCAAAAAGCACCTGTCGATGGGGTGGGAAGGCTGTGGCAGTTGGGAACTCAAGAACGAAAAATACAACCAGGCGAGAGAGTCTGTTTGACGACCACCATTAAGCTGTCCTGGGACCAGCCGGGTCCATTTTTAGTGCTGGAAGTTGATTCATTGGAGGAGGAAACTGGTATAGAGTTGGTCCCAGAAGTTGTGCCTACAAGATGTTGCTGAAGAATGGGGGAAGGATCTCTATCAGTGTACAGAATATCACCAGCCAGCTGATCCGCTTGAAGCTTTGCATGTTGTAGCTACCCCTGTTAGGGCGAATGACTTGGTATCATCGGATTTCAGAAGAGGAACCTGTATCCAAAGTCATCATTTGTCTCCCTGTTTGAGAGAGATAGAGTAAAAGCCCAGATTGCCAGGTGGGAAGAGATGTTCTCCAAGAATGATTTTAATGTAGGCGCACAGCGTTGAATCCGAGTGAGTGAGGACAAGCCTTTTAGAGAGAGGGCTCGGCGGATCCCTCTGAGTGATCTAGAGGATCTTCAGGAGTAGTTGGCAGAACTGAAGAAGTCTGGGGTCATTAGAGAATCTAGGAGCCCCTATGCCTTTCCGATAGTGGTAGTGCGTAAGAAGAATGGTACTATACGGATGTGTTTTGATTATAGAACATTGCATCAAAGAACACCACACTTCACATAGAGGATGCTTTGCACTGTCTGTCTGGAGCAAAATGGTTCAGTGTGCTGGATCTGAAGAGTGGATACGATCAGATCTTGATGCATTCTGACGATCGAGAGAAGACAGCGTTTTTTAGCCTGTAAGGGTTCTTCAAGTTTGATCGCATGCCCCAAGGGTTGGCAGGAGCCCCGGCCTCCTTTCAGAGGTTGATGGAAAACACTGTGGGCGACCTGAATCTGATAGAGGTGCTCGTGTACCTAGATGATATCATTGTGTTTGGGAAGACACTAGAAGAGCATTAGGCCAGAGTCAAGAAGGTTTTCCAGAGCCTTCATGCGGAGTGTAAATTCTACCAGACCTCAGTCACCTATTTAGGACAGGTGGTCTCAGCAAATGGAGGAGCTACCGACTCTGGAAGCTGTTATCTCCTGGGCTTGACCTAGGACTGTCACGGAGCTGAAAGCCGCCTTAGGATTCTGCTCTTATTACAGAAGATTTGTGAATAACTTTGCTCAAATGGCGAAGCCTCTGAATGAGTTACTGCAAAAGCAAGTGAATGAGGTTCACAGAAGTCGCTTCCAGGGGAGTTCAAGCACTTGGGTCCAAGGAGGCCACGTGATCCTGTTCAGGAAGCTCCAGTCTTGGCCTATGTTTACCCTTCCAAGTCTTTTGAGATGCACACGAACGCCAATTGAGATGGGTTAGGAGGATACCTCTATTAGGAAGTGGAAGGAAAACTTTGCCTGGTTGCATATGTGAGAAGAACTATCCAGTGCATAAATTGAAAATTTTCTGGCCCTCAAATGGGTCGTGGTGGATAAACTACGAGCTTATCTGTATGGGGCCACTTTTGTGGTGAAAACCGACAATAATCCCCTAACTTACTTGCTGTCTACTGCTAAATTAGATGCTACTGGCTGTCGGAGTTCCAGTTCAGCCTGAAGTACAGACCAGGGGCTGCAAACCGGGATGCCAATGCCCTGTCTCGACAACTGCATGTCTCCAGTGACAATGTCAGGAACTGGGTTCATCTCACCCCTGAAGGGGTTCATAGTGTGTCAAGGAGTAGAGCATCATCACAAGGGGACCGCAGGAGCTGAAGCTGTGGGAGTCACCCCCCGCAAGAGTACCTCGGCATTATTGTGACGTAGCCCAGAACTGCCTCAGTTGACCAAGGAGGACATGAAGAGGGATCAGTGGGAGGATCTGTTGAGCAGCCTGGTTAAGAAAGCACTGATAGCTTGGGAATCTCAGATGTTGTTGAAAAGTTCTGTAGACAGTGAAAAAGTGGTCTACAAAGAATGGGAGCGAATGCAACTGGAAGATGGCATCATCTACAGGAAAGGTCCCATGGAAGAACCAGGAGGTGTTTAACAATTGTTTCTCCCAGAAAAATACAGAGTGGTTGTGTTAACAGCCCTTCATGATGATTCTGGGCACCTGGGGCCAGATAGGACTCTTAGATTAGTGTCATGGCTGGGCTTAGTCCTTCCTTCTCTCAGCTGGCTGCTCAGCTGTCGGCTGATTGCCAGCTCCTCTCTCTCCACAGTTACTCTGCTGTTGATTATATCCTGCTCATCAGTCCTGCCTATTTAAGCCGTCCATCAGTCCAGAGGAGCTCTGCCTTCACCTTGGTCAATATCACAGAAACTATCTCCTGCGATCCTGTTCAAGACTTGCTTTGTTGACAGCCCTTCTGGCTCCAGATCCTGCTTGCTGTTCCACTTCAGTGATCCCTGACTTCTGCTTGGCTGACTATCCGTTCCAGTTACTGAACTTTGGTTATGTTTTGACTACATTTGTTCTTTTCACTTTTATTATTAAACAAGTGTGATTTAACTGTACTTCTGTCTTGGCCAGATTTCATTGTTTCTGACAATTAGTTAGGGGTTGATTTTATTGGCTGTTCATGAGAACTGAAGTAAAAAAAGTGAAAAGTTAAAAAAATCAAGGGCCCATGAACCTGGTGTGCATTGATTTCTTGTGTCTTGACCTGAGTGGGTGGAGAAATGTCCTGGTTGTGACAGATCATTTCACCCGCTTTTCTCAAGCTTTCCCGACCAAAGACCAACAAGCCAATACGGTCGCCAAGAAGTTTTTCGTTCACTATGGTCTGCCTCAACGACTGCATTCAGATCAAGGTTAGGATTTCAAGCTTAAATTTGTAAAACTTTTGTGTGAACTGCTGGCCATTCAAAAGACCAGAACTATCCCTTATCATCCACAAGGGGAACCACAACTGGAACGTTTCAATCGAAGCTTGCTAAACATGTTGGGGACTCTACTTTTAGAGAAGAAACAGCAATGGGGTGATTACATTGCCACAGTGGTCCACGATTACAATTGCACAGTGAACGACTCCACTGGATACTCCCTTTATCGGTTGATGTTCGGAAGAGAGGCTTGTTTGCCTGTGGAACTGGCTTTTGGGACATCCCGGATCATACTTCCCAAGCTTCTTATAAGGGATATGTAGACAGACTTCGAAAAAATTTGAAGGCTGCGTATGAGCTAGCCAAGGAACGATCCACTGCTAGGGAACAAAAAACAAAAAAAATTGATCTGGAAGTAAGGGTTCAAGACTTTAAACCAAGAGATTGAGCACTGCTGCACAATCTGGGAGTGCCAGGGAAAACATAAGTTGGCCGACCATTGGCAGTCTCAACCCTACATTGTTTGCAGATGGCTTCCTGTTTACCAAATTCGCCCCAAGGGTAAGACTGACTCCCTTAAAGACAGGGCACCGAAACCATCTCCTGTCTAAATCCGAGGACGTTCTGGTGCCTTCACCTCCTGGTCCTGATGTACCTTGCCCTCCCACATTCAGGTCTATAACAGGTCGGATTTTCAAGCCTGTCCCTTTACCAGACATTGTGGAGGAAAGTGAGGAAGAAGAACTGACCCTTGACTGGTTGTGAGTTTCCCCTCCTGAAGACATCACTAGAGTTCCTTTGTCTCCAGTAGATGACATGAAGAAAATCTTCCTACTAAAAAAGGGTGGAACCTCAACCCCTTGAGAAAGACAGGCCTCTCCCTGTGAGTGAGACTAGAGGGGTTAAACCCAAACTAATTGGCAACTCGGGAGCACAAGGTCTAGAAGAAGCTCCTGTTTCTCCCCTCCAAGATGTTGTGAAAGAGAATGTACCTGCAAGAGAGGAGGAACCGAAGCCGGGTTGTAGTTTCTGGGGTAGAGATCCTGGGCTTGATCCCTTAAAGAACATATACTCCGGACTTAAACGGAAAATCTGCCCTCCCAGAAGACTCACATACGACAATCTCTTGGTGAAAGCTTTGATAAACTAATTTCTACAGCTCAGTGTTCTAGTCAAGAGACAGTTTCTTCTACTGAACCTTTGGTAAAGGATGATCCTGTTCCACCCTCTGATGCTGCTGGATGGGCCACTAATCTGTTATTGGCCTGTAAACAAAGCGATTTAGCACTATCTGAAGACTCATGTAATTTACTATTGTCAAATCCCTCTGTTACTCAGCTCTTTGCCACTGTAGATTCTGGTTAGCAGATTATTATTTACAGGGCTCCGACGTGTTAAGCCATGCATATTCAGTGTGATTGTATCATACCTTTGATGGACCAAAGACATATATGTGGGGGGAGGATGTATCCGGAGCAGACTATGGTTATCTGATTTTGCAGACAATCGGTTACTATTCTAGCCCTGCTTCTATGTCCCCCTAGTGCTGGATTTCAATCACTGACATCATCTCCTGAAGCACAGAGAAAGGCATCCTGGGAGATCTAGTTTCTTTAATAGGCATGGCTGATATTGCAGAATTGACTGTGAACCGCTTTTACCAGTAGACTGTCTGCTCCCAGGGGAATTATGGGAGAGATTATATAGGGATCTGCAGACCAGGCCCACTTTCTCTTGCTTCCTGAATCTCAATGCGTGAGCACAACTCCACTGCTGTGTAAGAGGATTGAGGTCTAAGACGTGATCCAGAGTCGCACCGCTCCAGCCCCAGCTAGTTCAGCCGTTGGTTGTAGGCAGGATGCCCTGCAGCAGCGCTAAACACTGCGGAACCAGACCGCTGAGTCCACAAATGGATCCCTGTCTTGGTCCATCTGTAAGAGGAAGTATCGTTTGGTTCCACGGGGAGATGCTGAAGTCTATCAAGACTGGTGAGGGGGCTTAAGGCCACAGATCTTATTGTTTGCCAAGTACTACACTTTCAACACAGAACACCTGCCAGGAATCTCTGTTCTATGAGCTCCAACGTTGGCGGTGAAGACAGCAGGCTGTTAGGATAGTGTTGCTAGTACTTTTAAAGGGGACACTTAACTGATTACTATATTATACTATCTCTCATTAGAATACAGATTTAATAGGTCAGTCCGGGGTTCTCCTTTAAAGTGGACACTTTCCTTACATCCATTGATAGTTTATTTATAATACTCTATGTGATTGTGTATATTGTTGCATTCATGTGTCACTATTAATTGCTATTGTTACAAGTGTCATTTCAACCTAGTCTTGGCTCCACCCAGAATTTGGTTGAATAATTCTGGTCTACTCCGCTCATCTCGAAGAAGTAACGTCAGAGAGAGTTGAAACTATATGTTTTGTGTCTGTGTGTCATTTAAAGGTATACATAACATGTCTGAAACTAGAGATACTGGAGAGTTCACAGGGGTCAAGGCAGCATAAGAGAACATGCATTGCCAAGCAACCCCTGGGGGGGGGGGGGAGGGGCAGTGCTACATTGATAGCTACATTAGACAACATCCCAATCACATCTTTGTTAAACAGTTAACAAATTCCTATGATGGGGGCGGGAGGGGGTGGTACTTTTTGAAGCAACTGATTAGAGCCAGAGGCTCTAATAGGCTTCAAAATAGGGTGGGCTTGGGGCACAGAGCGTGTGCCCTAATCCCACCCAATTGTGTGATGATAGAATTTTCTCTATTTTCACACTAACGCTCCTCCCCAGCAATCAGGGAGGCAGGTCAGACCGGTTTCCTGATTGGCCAAAGTGCCAGGGCATCCTATTGGAAGAGGAGGCACAGAGGACACACGAGAATGGACATCCCGCCACCACTGCTGCTCTGGTAGACTCAGGACTGGCTGTAAGTGCCAGACCACCTGTGGGGGGGAAGGGGCTGTCAGAGCTGCGGGCAGGGGGGCTGTCAGAGTGGGAGGAAAATCAGACCTGCAAGAAGGGGGGAAATCAGAGCCGCGAGCGGGAGGATAATCAGAGCCGTGACTTCTGGATGCTGGTTTGCGGTGTAAAACGTGCCCTACTATTTTGTGCCTCATCATACATGGAAAACGGCATGCCATTTTGCAAATTTTTCCATTGATCCTGCATGTTCCAGGAAGTGTGAAGAAAAGTCCACGTTAAAATGCAATGTAATGCACCGCAATGTAGCATGCCAAAGCACGTTGCAACACTTGCATTTACCTGTGCTCATTGCACACATTGCGCCGTGCCTGGACTGGACCCTTAAAAATCAATCCCATACTGTAACTGAAGCTCCCTACATCTTTCGAAAAACGGCAGCAATGCCTGAATAAACCATGTTGAAAGATGACATCCACAAGGCTTTCATAATCTATGTCCCAGTTCCTAAAACAATCCCCACCATCCTTTCCCCCTCAGCCAGGCAACTGGTTATGTGAATACCCTTGTAAAGTCTTTGTAGGGAACTGCTGACATCCTTATATCAGAGGTGCCTGTGATTGGTTGATCTTTTTTGTGATGTTTGTCCCACCTATGCACCTTCATACCTTTTGATGGACAATCATCAGTGTTCCCGACCGCTCTGTATGGCTACGAGGGCAGTTATTTGAAAGCGGGGGGGGGGGCTGTCAGAGCTGAGAGCGGGGGACTGGCAGAGCCGCGAGGGGGGTGTGCAGAGCCATGGGGGCAGGGTTGCCGTGGTGGAGCGAGCATGTCAGCTGAGTATGTTAATACTGGAGTAGTAGATGGCAGTGAAAGAGTTAACCCATCAAGTGCTTGTGACACCTGTTGGGAGGCTGAGAACTCTGATGCTGGAATGTGTGCCACTGTTAATATAACACATTGGACTGTTACTTTGAGTGGGCCAAGCGGCACAGAGGGAGTTAAGTCAGAGCTCAGGAAAGAGCGCTCAGAGAGTCTGCCCAATGGCGGAATCTGTACTCAGAGTCTGTCAATCCAGAGAGAGGGGCGGAGGAATGGCACCATATCCAGTTGTAGCTGGAGAGGTACCAAGAGGAGAGGGCAGCAAGATGGCAGGTGCTAATGCGACTACAGGGGCTGCTGTGGGTGATGGATTCTCAGTCAGGCTGACTGAACTGCCGGGCAGGATACTGACAGACACATGGAGTACGGCTGCTACCCCGAGAAAGTCTGGCTGTGCAGCGATGACGAGGTGGAACACCTGGGACTGATATGTGGCAGATGCCAGCGGGTTACCGTTAAGCTGTGGGCCTGCGGTTGGTGTAGTCACTGTGCTGAAATGCTATTGAGGAAAGTGCCCAGTGACATTCGGTCAGTTAGTAAGCTAGTAAACTGGGAGACAGAATATTCTGCTTAAGTGAGAAACACTTTTGTGGTAGCTCAGCAATAAGGTCAGCATTAGGGCTGGGACTAGTGCTGTATACCCAAACCATACTGTGTCAGACCAAACAGATGTGCACCTTTGCTGCAGTAACACTCACACTATATATATATATATATATATATATATATATATATATATATATAATTATATAAAATTCAAAGACTGAAGTCCGTGAGCTCCTTAGGAGAGGGTGAGCCAAGTATCTTGGATGTGGGGTCTCCAATGTTCAAGAATGTGTTTTGGTCCATAGAGGAGGGGATGGGAGACTGGGGGTCAGCGACAGAGTCAAGTTGGGACTGTGAGGCTGAGAGTGGCTCTCAGTTTTTGGGGCTGAACAGTGAAGAGAGGGAGCACAATGCCCAGATGGCCCTATGTGCTAAAAATCTGAGGTGCTGCCAGGCCTATGTGGATAATGCACTTTCGTCAGGAATCAAGCACAGAATGAGGCTTACCGATGCTTCATCCAGAAAGTGGTAAGCCCTTTTGCTCCACAGGGAAGAAGAGACTGAAATGAGTTGCCTAGATTCTCCCTTTTCTAGAACATAGTCCAAAGGCGAGTGGCTCTCGAGTACAGGTATAACTTCCCATATGTCTCAAGGAAAATCATGGAGGAGATTGATGCAAAGAATGTCTAATGGTGTGAAGAGGAAGTGTGGAATTTCATGTACTCGATGTTATAAAGCCCTTTAGGAATCAGTTCAGCCCTGAATTATGGCAACAGTTCTTTTCTATAAAACAGAACTGCAGTCAGAGGCTCAATATACATGGATAGAGTACTAGTAGTGAAAGCAGACTGCAGAAAGTGGGAATTGTCTGCCACCATCCAAGACACAAATGGAGAGGTCAGGATACCCTATCCAGACTTCTACTGCTGAACCAATGGGGGGGGACTGTTTTCATCTTGTTTGCGGTTATTGGCCCTAAGGCAGACCCACTTTGTTGCTGTGGCCATGTTTGAATTTCCAGGGGCTGCTGAATTAGTGTCTTTACTGGAAAAAAGACTGCTTTGAAAGAAAAAGGGGGCCCGTCAAGTTGAGAGCTGACACTTGGGAAGCCACCCCACCCCCCCCCCTTTATTTTCAAGTTTGTCTTTTTCTCCCTTACATCCCTGCAATAGAAGAGGAAGAGAGCTCTACTTTTACCTATAGGATCAGCTGAGACTTACAGATCACCTAAGCAACTGTTATGGCCTAGGAGAGGCTGCTTAAAGGGATATTAAAGAGGAATTAAAACCTGATGGGTTTAACTTCCTTCCTTTGCCCTTGCAAAGTAAAAGCATAATGTGCTAGTATGCATTGTATATGTATATGTATGTGAGACCTGCAAACGAAGCCCGTACTGTCCCCGCTGCAGGCTGCATCCATATTTGCCCCTCTTCCTTTCAGGGGCTGCGGATTCCTGCTCTGTGACTAGCCGGAACTGTGTCACGTCACTTCCAGACATGCGCGCGGGAGCCGCCAGTCATGGTACTCACTCGTGAAGGAACAGCACGGGGGGGGGGGGGGGGGGGCGTTTCTTAACTCCGCTTGTGCCAATGACATGTCATTGGCGCAAAACACAGTAAATATCTCCTAGATGCCGCACATTTAGGAAATATTTACAGTACCTATAGGTAAGCCTTATTCTAGACTTACCTATAAGTACAACTTCCACAGAGAGGTTTACAACCTCTTTAAAGTCTTGTTTTATTTTTATTTTTTTTATTTTAAAAATAACAAACATGTTATACTTACCTGCTCTGTGTAGTAGTTTTGCACAGAGAAGCCCAGATCCTCCTCTTCTCGGGTCTCTCAAGATGGCCCCTCCCTCCTGTTGCGTGCCCCCACAGCTGTGGCTTGGCCCTGCCCCCTCTGTCTTGTCTCTGTCATTGGCTGACTTTGACAGCAGTGGGAGCCAATGAAGCCCACTGCTGTGTCTCAGCCAATCAGGCGGGAGGTTTTCGTGCAACATCGCTGGATCGACATGAGGTTTAGGGAAGTATTAGGGGGGCTGTTGCACACAGAAGGTTTTTTATTTTAATGCATAGAATCTCTTAAGATAAAAAACCTTCTGTGTTTAGAACCACTTTAACTCAAGTTTACTAAATTAATGGGGTTTCAGTTATTCTCTGTTGAAGCTTGGCCTCAAGCCATGCCACCTGCATTTTAATTCTGCACAGAGAGGGGAGTTCCTGACCCATGTTTGCTGGTGTGGGGCTGGGGCCGTGAATCCTTTGCAAGAGTATACTGAAGGACACTTTGCGAAGACACCCACTCAGTTACCGGGGAGTGAACTATTGGCCCAAATCAAGAGCTATACTACACTCTAGTTGAGGAGAGGATCGCCTAATTGTATGTGCCTTTATTACTACTGAGGCCCTGTATGGGTCGCCATCTTGAAAAAAAAGAAAAAGGACTCTAAAGTAAATGTTGTTTTGACTGAAAGCTAATATGCATTTCTAAGGTAATTAGATAGATTGGGTTGTCTCTTTCTGTTCCTTTATTTCAGGGCTCTAGAAGACAATGTGGCAAGAGTTAGCCCTTAGGGGGCACTTCATGGAGGACCTTTCTGCATGAATGTTAGCATAGACATCTAGAGTGTGTTCGTTTTTGTGGTAGGGTCGCATCTGCGGAGAGGATGTTCCTGTCAGGACTGGGCTCAGCCCTCCCTTCTCAGATCTCAGGCTGCTCAGCTGTCGGTTAATTGCCAATACTCTTCATTCAACAGTGACTCCCCTGAGGATTATATCCTGCTCATCAATCAGCCTGCTGGCTATTTAAGCTGCTTGCATCAGATCTCCTGTGCCTTCACCTTGGTCAACATATCTGGATACTCTCTGCTGTGTTTTCCTGTTAAAGACTTTTGCCTGGCTGACCTCCTTTCTGGTTCCTGATCCTGTTTGCTGCCTCTGACTATGCTGATCTCTGGTTTCCTGTTTTACTGGCTTGTTCTGATTACCTGATCTGGTTACCAAACCCTGGCTATATATTGACTACATTTTCACTGTTTATACCATTTTATTAAAGTGTGCTTTTTACCGCACTTCTGTCTCAGTCTGATTCATGGTTCCTGACAGCTCCCACAATTAGCTAAAACATAGGATGTACTGTCCTTTACTAAATACTTTCTTGCAGGACTGCAAGGACCGATCCCACCTCAACTGAGGCAATTCCACTGTCACTGTTGATTGACCTTGAACTATGTAAATATGTTAGCCATCTTATGAGTACTTAGGATTGTGTTTTCAATCATCTACCTTTTTTTGGAGGTGGGTGCATTAAAGTTGCACTGGGTAGGGCTCTACCTAATTATCCTGTGAATATACAGTACAGACTAAAAGTTTGGACACGCCTTCTCATTCAAAGAGTTTTCTTTATTTTCATGACTATGAAAATTGTAGATTCACACTGAAGGCATCAAAACTATTAATTAACACACGTCCAATTATATACTGAACAAAAAAGTGTGAAACAACTGAAAATATGTCTTATATTCTAGGTTCTTCAAAGTAGTCACCTTTTGCTTTGATTACTGCTCCGCACACTCTTGGCATTCTGTTGATGAGCTTCAAGAGGTAGTCACCCGAAATGGTTTTCACTTCACAGTATTACCTCTATAAGAATTAATGTCTGGTTCCCCAGCGATACGGGAGCGATCTAGTTCAATGCAGAGAGTTTCTCCACTAGGTTGAGATCTACTTTGAGATGCTGCCCCAGGCATTTCCCACGGACAGAAGCAAAGTAGGCTTTGTGATATCTTTGCTTTCTGAGAGAGCCTTGGCCTGGGCAAACCCTCTCTGGGAGATGCAAAAACGCAGTGTCTTAAATTACTCATAGTTTGTGGCTTCCTTTAAAATCGTATTTGACGTTCCTGCATGCTCCACTTTTGTTGCTAAAAGCCTCATGTCCATCAAAGAGGGTACAAGAACTGTTGCCGATTACACCATTGACTTCCGTACTTTGGCAGCAGAGATGGCTTGGAACAATGAGGCCCTCGTGGCTGCTTTTTCTCATGGTCTCTCAGATAACATCAAAGATGAGATAGCAGCCCGAGACATAACCACTGAGCTGGAGCAGTTGATCATGTTTGAGACCTCGTTTTAAAGAGTGCTTGTGGAAGCCTCCTGTACGCTTGGCTCCGAGTTTTGTAGTCCCACCCTTGCCTCTCTCATCTCTCATCCCTCCTGGTACCGCGTCTGCCAGTGAGGTAGAACCCATGCTGTTGGGTTTCACATGTCTCTCTGCAGATGAGAGGACCTTTAAGAGGAGAGAGAGATTGTGCCTTATTGTGGCCAGGCAGGTCACTTTTTGAAGTCTTGTCCTACCCATCCAGGAAACGGTTGCAACTGAGGTCCTGTAGGGGACAGACCTTAGGTGGTGTTATTACGTCCCCAGTTATCCAGAAGGATAAGCCCTGGTTTCCGGTTACCCTTTCTTGGTCTGAGTCGTCCATCGAGATACAGGCTCTAATCGACTCTGGGGGTGCAGGCCTGTTCATAGATGGTGCCTTTGTGTCTGCACACTATTTTGCTGCAGCTTCGTGCCACTCCACTTGGCATTGAGGCTATTGATGGGAGACCTCTACAGCCTGCCCATGTGACTCATGAGACTGCTCAGTTGACCATGGCCATAGGGGCTCTTCACCATGGGATAATCCAATTCCAAGTTTCATAGTTCGTAAGGTTGAATAAAGACACCAGTCCATCCAGTTCAACCTGAGTGTCTACAATTGTCCCTATCCCTGTACATTGCACACTCACATTGGTCCCTACCCTCAAGGAGCCCACAATCCAAGGTCCCAATTTATATACTAGGGCCACTTTTGGACAGAAGCCAATTAACCTGTCTGCATGTCTTCGGATTGTGGGAGAAAACCGGAGTACCCGAAGGAAACCCACGCAGGCACAGGGAGAACATGCAAACTCCAGGCAGGTAGTGCTGTGGTTGGGATTGCGAACCAGCGACCCTTCTTACTGCTAGGCAAGAATGCTAACCACTACACCACTGTGCTGACCAAGTCATTTTCTCACCTCATTTTACAATGGTTATTGGTTATCCTTGGTTACAGAGGCACAACCTCTCTTTTGATTGTCTTTGTGCTAAGGTTCTTTCCTGGTTGCCACAATGCAGTAATACATGTTTTCAGAAAGTGGCTAAGGTCTTGTGTACCTCTTCACCCTCCTCCCTGCTGGAGTACCGCTATTTTAGCGATATCTTTCACAAAGGTCAAGCCAGTAGTTTGCCTCCCTACTGGTTGTATGATTGCGCAATTGACCTTCAGCCTGGTGCCATACCCCCTCATGGCTGGGTTTACCCTTTGTCTGTCTTGGAAGATAAAGCCATGGAGTATGTTGCTGAAACACTTTCTTGTGGATTAATCTGCAAATCCTCTTCTCCTGCTGGTGCTGGTTTCTTCTTTGTGAAGAAGAGTGTGAACTGAGACCTTGTATTGATTATTGGGGTCTCAATCATTTCACGATTAAGAATGCTTATTTGATTTCATTGATTTGATCGCCTCAAGGGAGCAACGGTTTTCAGGAAGCTCGATTTGAGAGGGGCATACAATCTCGTGAGGATCAAGGAGGACGACAAATGGAAAACTGTGTTTAATATCAGAACAGGCCGTTACGAGTACCTCGTAATGCCGTTTGGCCTTTGCAACCCTTCGGCAGTTTTTCAGGAATTTATTAACAATGGCCTCCGAGATTTATTCCAGCTATGTGAGGTGGTTTATCTTGACAATATCCTTATATTTTCCAGTTCCCCAGAGAGCCACCACACAGATGTCTTGTCCTTCAGAGGCTGAGAGAAAATAACCTGTATTGTAAATTTGGAGAAGCGCAAGTTCCATCGTCAACAGGTTAAATTCCTGGGTTGTGTCATTTCCACTGCTGGTTTTTCGATGGACCTAGAGAAACTTTCGGCAGTCCTACAGTGGCCCCGACCCGTGGGGTTTATGTCCACTGTAATGTTTTCTTGGCTTTGCCAATTATTATTGGAAGTTTATTTGTAACTTCTTGTCTCTGGTCAAACCCCTGACTGATATGACCAGAAAGGAAGGTAACCCACAGAATTGATCTCAGTATTCCATTAAGGCCTTTGAGAGTCTCAAAGCTGCCTTTGTTTCTGCTCCTGTGTCGGCACATTCTTATCCTACGTTACCCTTTACCCTTGATTGATGCGCCTGAGATTGGAGTCGGTGCCCTTCTGTCTCAATGTCCTACCTCTGAGAGCGCTATGCATCCTTGTGGCTACTTTTCCAAGAAATTGTCACCTGCGGAGTGCCATTATGAGATTGGGAACAGAGTTGTTGGCGATCATTTTAGCCCTTAAAGAATGGAGACATCTCCTCAAAGGTACCACTGTGCCGGTTCTCATTCTGACTGAGCATAAAAATCTCACATTCTTGTCTGAGGCTAAACAACTCTCTCCCAGAAGGGTGCAATGGGCTCTTTTCTTGTCAAGCTTCAATTATAGTCTCATTCTTACTAGGTACTAAGAATGTAAGGGCTGATGCATTGTTGTGACAGTTTACCTCCACTTCCAAGATGGAGTCGGTTCCTGTGATACCTCCCGACCGTATTCTGGCTACGGTTCGTACCAGTCTCACGTCACCTTTGGGTGACAGAATTCTTGCCTCTCAGGTCCATTTTCCTCCTGAGAAACCTTGTGACCGCTGTTTTGTCCCTGAGAGTCTTTGCACCACTGTGATACAGACTTACCATTCTCCCAAGGCTGCTAGCCACCCAGGGAAGAATCAACTCATTTGGGCTACTTCCCAACAATTCTGGTGGCCTAGTCTCCGCACTGATGTAGCTGTCTTTGTAGCTGCTTATTCCATGTGTGCTATGAGTAAAACTCCATGACACCTTCCAATGGGCTTCCTATAGCCTATACCCAATGGAGAGAGGCCTTGGACCAACCTGTCTATAGATCTTATTGTGGAGTTACCCAACTGCCAAGGCAACACAGTTATCCTTATGGTGGTTGACCGATTCTCAAAAATGTCACATTGCATTCCACTTAAGAAGTTGCCCACATCCAAAGAACTGGCATCCCTTTTTGCTCGGGAGATCTTTTGATCACATTGGCTACCCAAGGTTATAGTCTCGGACAGGGGTAACCAGTTTGTATCCAGGTTTTGGCAAGCCTTTTGTGCACAGTTGGGAATTCAGCTTTCCTTCTCTTCTGCGTATCACCCGCAGTCTAATGGGGCCACAGACCAAGCTAACCAGTCCTTGGAGCAGTTTCTATGTTGGTATATTTCTGGCCATCATATCAACTGATCAGACCTCTTACCTTGGGCAGAGTTTGCTCACAATAGTGCCATTAATAACTCTTCCCGATTGTCTCGGTTTATGGGGAATTATGGGTTCCAACCATCCACATTGCCTGACTCATTTGTTCCTCAGAGCATTCTTGCATTAGAGGAGGATCTCTGTGGTCTTTGTTTCACTTGGGTACAGGTCCAAGAGTCTTTGCGACGTGCCAATGGTAGGTACAGACTCCATGCGGACCGCAGGCGCCTTCTAGCGTCTTCCTACCAAGTTGTAGAGAGGGTCTGGCAAACATCTCGCAACCTCTGACTCCATGTTCCTTCACTGAAATTGGCACCACGGTTTATTGGGCCTTTCCGTATTCTCGGGATTAAGCCAGTGGCTTATGCTTCAGACATTCCTTCTAATATGTATATCTCTAATGTATTCCATGTCTTCTTATTAAAACCTTTGGTGTGTAACATCTTCACCACTTCATTGCCACATCCTCACCCAGTGCCGGCTGAGAACCATGAGGAGTATGAAGTAAAATCCATTATTGACTCCTGTAGGTTCTGTGGGCGCATACAGTACCTGGTTCATTGTAAAGGAACGCTCTTGGGTCTAATTCTCGGACATACGTGCCCCTGTCCTCCTCCGTGCTTTCCATAGATGTTTTCCCCTCAAACCTGGTGGCCCTCTGAGTGGGAGGGGTCATTAAGGAGGGTGTACTGTCAGGGCTGGGCTCAGCCTTTCCTTCTCAGAGCTCAGGCTACTCAGCTGTTGGTTAATTGCCAATACGCGTCATTCAACAGTGACTCACCTGAGGATCATATCCTGCTTGTCAATCAGCCTGCTGGCTATTTAAGCTGCTTGCATCAGATCTCCTGTGCCTTCCCCTTGGTCAACATATCCTCTCTGCTGTGTTTTCCTGTTAGACTTTTGCCTGGCTGACTTCCCTTCTGGTTCCTGATCCTGTTTGCTGCCTCTGACTATGCTGACCTCCTGTTTTACTGGCTTGTTCTGACTACCTGCTCTGGTTACCAAACCCTGGCTATACTGTATTTTGACTACGATTGCATTTGTATTTTGACTACGTTTACACAGTTTGTACCATTTTATTAAAGTGTAATGTTTACTTCACTTCTGTCTGTCTGATTCATGGTTCCTGACAGCTCCCACAATTAGATAAGATAGGATATACTGTCTTTTACTAAATACTTTCTTGCAGGACTACAAGGAGGCAATTCCACTCTCACTGTTGATTGACCTTGAACTATGTAAATATGTTAGCTATCTTAGGAGTAATTAGGGTTGTGCTTTCAATAATCTAGATTTTTGACAGTGAGTGCACTAATTAAAGTTGCACAGGATAGGGTTCTACCTAATTATCCTGTGAATCTATGTACAATAGAATATATATTTTTCTACACTATTGTATTTATTAGCCACATGTGGTATGCTGCATTGGCCCTGTTACTTTGTTAAACCCCTCCCCCCACTCCAAGCTTGAGTGAATTGTAGGGGTGAATTGTAGGGGCCGTGCCCAGGCCAGTGAGGACATGGCTGTTTTGGTGGAGGGGGGTGAGTGAAGCACCTTCCTAGATAGGTGCTAGAATGTAGATAGTTGGATATAGTATAATTGGCCTTCTGCTTAATAAGATTGTTAGACAAATTTATTGTCTCTCTCTCTCTCTCTCTCTCTCTGCTTAACAAGAAAGCTATAAAAGCTTTGCTAGTTCATCCTGTGTGAAGGTTCATCTGTATCCAGGTAACCAAAGAAGGTTCTAAGTGGATAGTTCGAGCCATGCAGATGAGCAGTATGAATATGGATACAGCTCCAGCCAATTACAGGGAGTGCTGCCCCTGAGCATGCTGTGTGTTAGTATTTATATTCAGTTAGCACATGGAACCTGGGTCTTTTCCTCAGAGGAGAGGTCCAGTTGGGGGGGGGGGGGTGAGCTGTCACCTCTCCCCAGCCTCAGCCTCATGTCTTTGGATTCTGTCTGGTATCACGGAGGAAGGTGACCAGGGCTTTGTGAGTACAGACTCCCCTAAGGGGGCCCTAGCGATTAGTGCTGCTGAATCCCCCTCTGGGCGCTAGAAGTCAGCTGCTGGGTGTACGCTAAAGGGGACACCGGCTGGTGTCTTGATGAGTGGGGTACACTCAATTCCTTCTCTTTGCAAGAGACTTTGCTCATTTCTGTACAGTATGCTACACAGTTGTACTGAGAAAGCTGTCCTCAAGTGTGAATAGTTAAATTTGGAGAATTATACCCCTTTTCCTATCCAAGTTCCTAAACCAAAATAAAACAAAAAAACTTTCAACCCCTAGACTCTTCATAGCAGTAACAAGCAGTTGTACACCTGACCAAAAATACTGTGTGCCTGGCTGCGGGGCAGAGATTAGACAAGGTCCAGGGGAAATACTAGTAGCTCCTTAGGGGTAGCGCTACACACGTATTTGTCTTTGTGCAGTCTGTCTTTGTTTCATGCAAGTGTGTTGTCTATGACTGTGTGTGCAGTCAATATGCTCTGTGCTGCCCACAATCTTCACTTTGAGTACTCCAGTGAGGGCACAGGTTGACAATAATGAAAGAAAAAAAACACACACACACACAGTAGGAGAATGTAACACTGCTATGGACAGTATGTGGGGAAATGCAACACATAATTGAGAGCAGAGAGGAAGAAGAGGTACATAAAGCCATAGCAGTGTAAAGTTCCTGTATGCAGAAAGCTTTCAATACTGCTAACAGGAAAAGTGCTATTCTCAAAAGGAGAGGTAAAGTGAACACTATATGGAAGCGCAGAGAGGGAGATAAACATACACTCATTAAGGGTATAAAGCTGAATAAGTGCTAAATGCCTCTAGTATGCTTCATTCTTTATGTTTTAAAGTATAGCACATGATACGGGAAGTATAGGTATACAGGAGGTATTTTTTGCTGTGGAAGAGCAAGACCAATAGGTGTGCTCAGTTCTCACTGTCCTCACGGTAGAATCCTTAAAAATGTAATTGTGATGGGGGCGTGGTCTCGGCGATGCACTAGAGCAGACGTGTTAAGTGTGAGCTCCGCCGCCAGCATTCTTTAAACGGCATCTACAGACTACTAAAACGCACAACGACCTCCGCTGATGATGGGGAAGAGATCGGGAAGGCCCCTCTCCCGGAAAGTGGGCGCTGGCAGTTCGATTAAGCGATACATGTCCGCTGAACCGGCCGAGTCTGAGCATCCGGATGGCCTAGGCCGCACACCGCGTGGCACGCCGGCTGGAGTAGGCACCTCCTCCCAGTCCAGATCCAAACGCAGACACTGCTCGCCGGATTTCTCAGGTGGCTCAGAGGGGGAGGATGGAGACCCTGATCACTCAGGAGTGGCATCGTTGGTGAGTGATCTCCCGACCAAAGCAGACCTGGCGGCTATGCTTCTGAACCTCGAGAAAGTTATTAAAAAGGAGGTGTCGGCGGTCCGTTCGGATCTTTCACAGGTCCTGCTCAGGGTGGAGGAAACGGAGCAACGGCTTGATCGCCACGCATCCGCAATTAGAGCACTACAGACATCCACACACCAACTGGCCGTGGCGCATCGGATGGCGCTATACAAACTCAAGGACCAAGAAAATCGTAATCGTCGCCACAACGTTCGGATTAGAGGCCTACCCGAGGCGACGGTGGATGAAGACCTGCTTCCATCCGTTACAGGTATCTTTAATACTCTCCTTGGCCGCCCGGTGGGTGACACGCTGAAAATTGATAGAGTCCACAGGGCCCTCCGTCCCCGCAACCTTGGCACGGACGCCCCCCGGGATGTTATCTGCAGGGTCCATCATTTTCCGGATAAGGAGCTTATTATGCAGAAGGCCAGAGTGGCATCCCCCTTGGACTTTGATGGCACTATGCTTTCTTTTTCCCCCAGATTTGGCCAGGGAAACATTGGACAGGCGCAGGGCCCTGCGTCCACTCACCGAACTGTTACGGGCTGCGTCTATTAAGTACCGGTGGGGTTTCCCTGCAGCTTTGATTGCGACCATTGACGGCAGGTCGGTGGTCCTTAGGTTCCCGGAGGACCTGGAGAAGTTCTGCGCATCCCTGAACATAACCCCACCGGACCTCCCAGGCTGGCAGGAATCTCTCCCACCCGTGGTGGATAGCCTTGAGGCCCCATGGAGTAAGGCGAATCGCAAGCACCGTGCCTCTTCAGCTGGAATCCCTATGCATCCTGCCTAAAGGCGAGTTCTCTTTCCACGCGGAGGCGTTCAACTTTACCCCACTTTGGTGCTGACCCAGGCACCCCACCTTAACTTCATGTGACTTGACGGCTGCACTTGTCACCCTACATACTTTTGCTCCGTTTTGCTTTCAGGAGCCTTCAGGGACTGGTTATAGCAGAGTCATGGATCTGACTCTGATCTGTGTTTACATACTTACCGGACAGGTGAACTGTGCAGCCCACAATCGGTTGGCCTGGGGGCCTGGTAATTCTTTTACAACTTAATTTGCATTTTCATTTTAATTTTCATTTTAATGTTTGTTTCGTTGCCGTTCTTTTATAGCTTTCTTTAGTTGTTAATGTTTTAAGGTTACTGTTGTCTGGTTAAAGTTTTCACAATTTAGCCACTCCTATGTTCACTTGTGATATGTGCTGCTGGCGGTGGAGCCTCCGAGCACCTCTAGGACTTCCTTGCTCGCTTTCCTCTTTCCCTGGTCTATGCCTGGTCGCTCGGGCTTTCCTGTCGCATCATGGCAGCATACACTCTGGGTTGTGACTCCGCCCCCACAACCTGATAGGACCACATAGCTATAAGATGAAGATACGCCCCCCGCCCCGGTATTCTCTTATTTTTCCTCACCTGTTGGGACCGCACGGATCATCACCCTCTTACCGCTTCGCCCCAGCCAGGTTCTAGCCTCTCCTGGGTGGAAGTCCTTACCGGTACAGCCTCTAAAGGAAGCTAAATGGAAGGAACCCCACTCTGGTGATCTCAGGGGTATGAATACTTTTTCTCTGCAAACAGAGCATTGCCTCTATAGCCGTTGGAAGTAAGCCTTAAATAGGCTGAAGGCATATAATAAAAAGATTGGTCTTTAAGCCTTAAACAGGCTTAGTACCTGCGGTGGTCTCCGGTTTCCTCTTCCTCCCTGGTGTCACTCTGTCTGCAACCTGACAGCATACTCTCTGCCTTCAGTATCTCTTGTTACCTTAGGTTGTCTGGTGCCTTTACCCCAGTGTTGCCTTTCTGCCATATTTTACTTCCTTTTCCTTAGCTCTCTTCCTGGTTACTCTGCCGCTTTGCACATGCTCACTGTGCACTTTGGGCAGCCTGTGTATGTCTATCTATGTCTTTTCCCTTTTCCAAGATGGCGCCGGCGGCCGCATGGCACTACTGAGCATGTGCGGGCGGGACATGACCCCGGCTCCAATTTTAAAAGGGGAAGATGCCTTTTTTAACGCAGATGTCTTTTTTTGCCTGTTTTTTGTGCCCAGCTGAATTTCATGACTGCTGCATTTCTGTTTTTTTCTACCCCAGTGTTGCCTCTCTGTTTGGTAAGTATCTTCCCTGTATTTTTCTTCTCTCTATTCCCCTCTTGGTTCTGTTATGGCTTTATCTTCCTTACCTTTTTGTGTTACCTGTGTCTTCAGGCTTCCTCTGTTTCCCTATCCATGGAGACCACTGCTACAGCAGATCACCACCAGCATAATAGGTAAGAGGGGAGGAGTTTGGTAAGTAGAGAAGATCGAAAAAGAGAGCAGGACGCACTAGCGCTACCTAAATGGTTAGCCCCATCAGGTCCGCAAGATCATCTCGCAGAGATTCCTCGCATAGAAGAAGCCGCTCTGGCCATAGGCGGAGCCATTCGGGTGGAGGAAGTCGCTCAGGGAAAGGGAGTCGCAGAAGGAGTCGCTCCAGGTCTTGTTCAAGGCGCAGCCATTCCCGCCGAAGAAGATCCCCTGACCGGAGGCGCCATTCACCAGCACGTCACTCCCATCCTTATGAAAATACCTGCTGGGTATGCGGGGCCATAGCCCTTCCAGATATGTTGGCATGCCGCCGGTGCTTTGAAGAAGCCACCAGAGAGAAAGGGCAAGAACACAGAGAGCTCACAGAGTCTTCTGCCCCACGTGTCGCTCCCGACACGGAGTTATCTCCACGGGGTGCTTCGCTGGCTCCCCCAAGTACTTCCAGAGAGAATGATTCTCCTTCAGATGAGGAAGAACTAGAGGCTTCAGCGGGCTTTGACTTCTCCCTAATAGAGCCTTTTGTGAGGTCAGTGAAGGGGGCCATTAGCTGGGAGGAACCACAGGAGGCCCAACCCAAAAGGAGAAAATATTTCCCGAACCTGATGAGAGAACCCCGTCATCCCGGCAAAAGAGGTTAGCCTTTACCCGATACGTTCAGGATCTGCTCCAAAAGGAAGCAATTACCGAGGTGCCCCTATCCCAAAGAGGTCGGGGGTTCTATTCCCCTCTATTTCTAGTAAAAAAGAAATCAGGGGACCTACGTCCGGTCCTGGATCTAAACGTAAACCGCTCTATCCAGGTAGAAGCATTCAAAATGGAGAGCCTACAGTCTATCCTCCAGGCCATAAATCTGGGGGACTGGATGCTCTCCATAGATCTACAGGGCGCCTACCTCCATATCCCTATCCATTCAGAACTCCAAAAGTTCCTCAGTTTTTCACTAAACCACAGACACTTTCAGTTCTGAAGTATTCCGTTTGGAATTTCTGCAGCTCCCAGGACCTTTACAAAGGTCCTTCTTCCCGTTATCGCGCATCTGAGGGAGAGGGGGCTGCGAGTCCACCATTATCTGGACGATATTCTCCTCCTCTCAGACAGCCGGGAGTCGCTGTTACAGCATCAAAAGATCCTCGTCTCCACTCTGCAGAATCTGGGATGGCTCATAAACTGGGGGAAGAGCCAGACTCGGCCCACCCAGAGAATGATCTTCTTAGGAGCCCAGTTGAATACAGTGCAGCTGCCTCTGGAGAAGTCTTCCCTGTTGGTCCGGAAGGTGAAGAAGGCCATTCTAGCAAGATCCCTGTCGGCCAGAGTATGCCTCAGCCTTCTAGGCTTCTATCAGCGACAATTCCTATGGTCCGTTGGGCTCAGTGGCACACCAGACCTCTGCAGAACTCCTTCCTACATCAGTGGGATGGTTCATCCATGACCCAGACGATCCGGATCTCGGAGACAGTCAGGCGCTCATTGCGTTGTGGTCCCCACAACTTAAACAATTGCAAACACATAGTCATCCCTCCTCAGGAGGTAGTGACCACGGATTCCAGTCTAGAAGGTTTGGGAGCCCACTACCAGTCCCATGCAGCGCAGGGCCGTTGGCCTTTCGAAGTACGGGACTCGGTATCGAATGTGCTGGAGATGAGGGCGGCTCTACAGGCTTTCCTGGCCTTCAGCTCCCTTTTAAGGGGGAAGCAGGTCCTCTTAAGGATGGACAACAATGTTGCTGTTGCCTACATAAACAGACAGGGGGGGAGCAGGAGTCCCTCCATGATGCGGGAAGTTCTCCCTGTGATTGAATGGGCACAGTTGAACCTGTCAGACCTGAGGGCGACTTACATCCACGGGTTCGAGAACATCTTAGCTGACACGCTCAGCAGGGAGTTCGCCTTCAACAAAGAGTGGTCCCTGAGCCCTCAGGCCTTCTCCCTCATCTGCCAGACCTGGGGTCAACCAGACATAGACCTTGCTGCGACTCCGGCAAACTCCAAATGCCGAAGGTTCCTGTCGAGGTTTCCCTTTCACTTAGCGGAGGGGACAGACTGCTTCCAGCATCCCTGGAACTTCCATCTCGGGTATATCTGCCCTCTGACTCCCCTGATGCGAGATTTCTCTTAAGGCTCAAGAGATCAACGGCACTGGTGATAGCGGTGATTCCTTTTTGGCCCAGGAGGCCATGGTTCACCACCCTCCTACAACTGAGCACGGCAGACCCTCTTGCTCTTCCCTGTCAGCCGACTTGCTCTCCCAGGGCCAGCTACTACATCCAGATTCGGGGAAGCTGTACTTGATGGCTTGGGGGCTGAGAGGGCTAGGTATCTGTCAGGGCTGCTCCCAGAAGGTAGCTGATACCCTGCTCCAGGCCAGAAAACCTACCACCAACTGCACCTACCGCAGGGTCTGGGAGAAGTTTGTTGTCTTCTCTCAGGACCTTGGCCGGGATCTGTCCTCCCTTTCGGCTCCTCTGATCCTAGAGTTCCTGCAATCAGGCTTAGACAAAGGTCTTAGCTCTGGTACTCTGAAAGTTCAGGTGTCAGCTCTATCCGCCCTGACAGGGGTTAAATGGGCTCACGATCCCCTTGTTATGCAATTTCAGAAGGCCTGTCTTAAACTAAGACCACCTAGGAAGCCTTCCTTTGCAACATGGGACCCATCAGTCATCTTAGAGGTACGATCCAAAGAACCCTGTTTTCCGCTGGAAAACATCTCCCTCTGGCACCTGACACTAAAAGTCACCTTTCCTGGTCGCAATCACATCAGCGAAGAGTTTCAGAGATGCAAGCATTACTGATTAAGGAGCCGTATCTGATCATTCATCCGGACAGGGTAGTTCTAAGGCCCTTGGATCACTTTATCCCAAAGGTGGCATCCTCTTTTCACTTCAACCAGGAAATCAACTTGCCAGCTCTTAACACAGACCAGGGTGACCCTCATCCTCTGGATGTAAGGTGCAAAATCATAAAATATCTTTCCCTGTCCAAATCCTTTAAAAGATCGGAGAACCTCTTCATCATTCCCTATGGCCTTAGGAGAGGTCAAGCAGCTTCGGCCCGAACCATTGCCTCCTGGTTGGTGAAGGCCTACTTGCTGAGTGAGTCGCAAATTCCTGAAGACCTTAGGGCTCATTCCACCAGAGCAGTGGCCACCTCCTGGGCAGCGTATTGTAGGGTCTCAGTGGAAACCATCTGCAGAGCGGCCACTTGGTCCTCCAGGAACACCTTTATCTCTCACTACAAGGTGGACTCAGCTCAGCTATCAACAGTAGAATTGGGAAAGTCCATTATTCAAGCCAACTCTTCTATTCCTTGCTAATAAACGTTTACCTTTGCATCTCCCACCCAGTCTGCGAGTTAATCCCCAGAGTGTATGCTGCCATGATGCGACAGGAAAATGGAAAATTGTATACTTACCTTTCCGTAATTTTCCTTTCCTGTCGCATCTTCATGGCAGCATACAATATCCCACCCACAAAGGTGATTCATATATACAGAGAATACCGGGGCGGGGGGCGTATCTTCATCTTATAGCTATGTGGTCCTATCAGGTTGTGGGGGCGGAGTCACAACCCAGAGTGTATGCTGCCATGAAGATGCGACAGGAAAGGAAAATTACGGAAAGGTAAGTATACAATTTTCCATTTTCCCCCCCTTCTGCGGGGTGCTGTGCGGCGCGCCGTCCCTATATCCCTGCTCCTTCGGGGGTGGGGGGTGTGGGGGCGCCATGCTGGGCATGTGCCCTGTTTGGCACTGCGGCTGGGTCTGCGTTCTGTCCCTTGTGCTCACTCTCTTTTTCTTCTTTCTATGTTTCTTCTCTGACCCTTACCTCTGTCCCCCCGTCCTCTCCTTCCCCTCCCTCCTCCTATTGATTTATGCGGTATTCTGCCTCCTACAGCCCGTCCCGTGTAGTGTACTGATGTTTGCGGTTCCCCCATCTTTGCTCCAATGGCCAAGACAAACCTAATCTCCTTTAATGTTAGGGGGCTCCACGCCCCGGGGAAGAGGCATAACCTCTACAGGGAATTGAATCACCTACGGGCAGATGTGATCTTCCAGCAGGAGACACATCTCACGCACTCGTCCACAGTTAAGTTAAGCTCTCACCACTACCCCACGTGGTACTACAGTTTATCTGACACGGGTAAGGCCAAAGGTGTGGCTATTGGACTCCGCAGGGGAACCACATTTATCTTTGAATCAATGATGTGTGACCCAGCTGGGCGATTTTTATTCTTGAGGGGTACCCTAGGCAGCATGCCATGTAGTTTGGCCACTCTGTACTCCCCCAACCGGGATCAAGATAGTTTTATTGCTTCCACCCTGAAGAAGTTGCGGGATTTCTCACATGGGTGTGTTATACTTGCTGGGGACTTCAACACACCTCTTCAACCCTCCCTGGACACTTCCAGGGGCAGTGCGGCTACCTCCCATAAGCGGTTGCAGTTCATATGTAAGCACCTGCATGACTCACAGCTCATGGATGCTTGGAGACTCATGCACCACCGCGATCGGGACTTTACCTATTACTTGTCGGTTCACCAAACCTATTCCAGAATTGACTTAATGTTAATTGACCACCGACACCTCCCACTCCTGGTTTCCTTGGCCATAGAAACTTCTCCCATTTCTGATCATATGCCCATTGTGCTTACCATTCCACTGCCACCTAAGCCTACGAATTGGAAATTAAATGAGGGTCTCCTTGCTGATGAGTTAGACACCAAGGGCTTAGAGGAGGAACTTACCCTTTACTTCCAGGATAACCTGAACCCCGATATCTCCCCGGGAACGTTGTGGGAAGCCCATAAAGCTCATATTAGTGGTAAACTTATTGAATTAGGGGCCGGGAAGAAGAGGGAACGCACACAGCGACAGACCGACCTACTCTCGGAAATTAAACATTTAGAGCAACAACATAAAGCCTCACAGACCTTGGCACTATTTTGCGCTCTCACAGAGAAGCAAGAAGAGTTGAAGGCCCTTTTACACCTAGACCAGAAAAACCGGCTCCGCCGACTGGCCCACAGTTTCTATGAATGGGGCAATAAACCTGGTAAATTGCTGGTGCGTTCCCTCCAACAGAGGCACGCTGCCTCGTTCATAGCTAAAATAAAGTCCTCCTCGGCGACCACGGTGTTTGATACACCTGGGATTGTCGACGAGTTCCGCAACTTTTATCAGCACCTCTACCACGTTCAACACTCTACCACGGACCGGGAGTTAAAAACGCAACTCATTAGGGACTACTTGGAATGCGCCAATCTGCCCAAATTGCCTCACAACACTTTGGCCTCCCTTGAGGGGGAGCTCATCCCTGCAGAGTTACGTACAGCTTTAAAAACCATGTCTAATGGGAAGGCACCAGGTCCGGATGGCTTCACGGTAGCCTGCTATCGTTCATTTGCAGACATTCTAATCCCCCACTTGACTAGGTATGCCAACACGACCTCGGAAGGCGGCGGGTTTCGCCCAGAGACCCTGCATGCCCATGTCACTGTCATACCTAAACCCGGGAAAGACCGATGTGACTATGGGAGTAACCGCCCTATATCGCTACTGAATGTTGACGCCAAGATCTATGCTAAAGCCATTGCTAGTAGATTGCTCCCCTTGGTCTCTCGATGGGTATCACTTGACCAAACGGGCTTTATTCCTGGGAGGGAAGCATGAGATAACTCACTACGTACTTTATCCCTAATGCCACATGCACGTAGGACCTCCCGGCCCACCCTTCTACTCTCAACGGATGCTGAAAAGGCGTTTGATAGGGTGGACTGTGAATTCCTCATAGCAACACTTTCCCATTTAGGTATTAATGCTCCCCTACTCTCCCAGATTTCCACTCTCTATCGCTAACCCACGGCCCAAATACGTGTTAACGGTATGCTGAGTGCTCCTTTCACATTGTATAATGGCACGCGCCAGGGCTACCCCCTTTCCCCAATTCTATTTGCGCTCTCCCTAGAACCCTTTCTCTCCGTAGTTAGGCAGAACCCGAATATCCATGGGATAATAGTTGGCCGCACTGAACACAAATATGCCGCGTATGCGGATGATATTTTATTTTTTATACAGCAACCTCTAACTACGCTCCCCAATTTTCTGTCGAAATTCTCCACTTATGGTGCTGTTTCCAACTTCAAGATTAATATGGCTAAGTCGGAAATCCTAAATGTGTCCACCCCGTTGTGTATAGTTACACAATTGAAACGAGACTTCCCCTTTCAATGGCAAGCAAGGCAGATGAAATATTTAGGGATTTACCTTACATCTAACCCACATTCTCTTTTCCGAGCCAATTACATGCCCTTGCTCAATGCACTACGAGTCGATATACAGAGATGGACACAACTTGCCCATTCATGGTTGGGAAGGATTGGGGTGGTTAAGATGAACCTGCTGCCTAGGATACTATTCATGTTTCAGATGATACCTTTTGGAATCCCCCCGGGTTTCTTCATAATTATTAACTCCTTAATTACTAAGTATGTGTGGAGAAGGAAAAAACCTAGACTACCCAGGTCGTTACTTATTAGGTCCAAGCGTGATGGTGGCCTGGCTTTGCCAGACCTTAAGACTTACTTCCGCTCAATAGTGCTGGCCAGGCTCTCCGACTGGACATTTTGCAAACACACTAAGCTTTGGGTTGAGCTGGAAATTACCCTTTGTGGGTCTGACCCTTCGACGCAAATGTGGATACCAAAGAGATACCGCAGTCTATCACCTGATACCTCACCGCTTACCCTCTCTTCTCTGATGATTTGGGATCAGCTGTGCAAGACTTATGGTTGGCTGTATAATTCACCTTTACTGCCCCTTACTGGTCATAACTATTTTCTGCCGGGGAACATAGACTCTAACCCCCACCTTTGGAACTTGGGGTCCAAAACTCGCCTGCACCAGGTCCTGAGTCCAGCAGGAGTGCTGCCCCTGCCTTCCATAGTGTCAGACCATCCTATTTGATTTGTGGATCAGTGGAAACACCGACAACTATCTGCCTTTGTTAACTCACTGCCAAAACCCTTGAGATCTCTGTCAGACTTAACGCCTGTGGAAGTAGCCTTCTTCGAAATGCAACCAGTGGAAAAACCCATCTCGTATTTTTATCATGCTCTAATCTCGATGTCGTCATCCACTTCCCCCACATTTATCTGCAATTGGGAACGGGACCTTCATCAAGAGTTGGACTCTGATCAAGTAACCAGTATTCTCACCTTGACCCATACTTCGTCGGGAGCCTCTAAAGTGGCGGGGATGAATTACAAGCTCATCACCAGATGGCACTATACCCCAGTTTTACTCCATAAGTTTTTTCCTCAAAAATCCCCTCTATGTTGGAGGGATTGTGGAGAACTAGCCCTTAGGGGCAAAGCAGATCTTGCTAAAAAGATATGGTCCGGCTGGTTTGCCTTTAAATATACCTCCGCATACGCGGAAATTATGGCCCAACCTGCTTAAGTAATTTACACTTAATGTTTGATGTTTTCCTGTTTTATCCTTGAGACGAGTAAAAGTGGTGCACTGCATATTTTCATGATATGAGGCGGATATACCTATACCCTTGCCCCCACCCCCCAAACCGCACTCCCCCTCCCCCCTCCTTCTCCCCTCCCCCCTTTTCTCTTTTTTGGCTCTCCCTCCTCTTTTCTTTTCTGCTTCTTTGCTCTTTTCTTTATACCACCTGTTGCAAAACCGGAAGGGGGACATACATTTCTTACGCAATTTTTGAAACAATGGCATTTGCACTCCTATTGCAATGGTAATTGGTATGCAAGCCCAGCTGTGTAATTATGGTGTACTGGAAATTGCTTATCCATATGCTTTCGATGTATACATTGTATGTACCTCCTTTTCTAATAAAAACTGATTTAAAAAAAAAAAATGTAATTGGGATAGCATAGAATTAAGCTATCTTACCATACTTATCTCCATCTTCTCCCTTTGCGCTTATTCTTCTTCCTAGTATTTGTATATGTTTTCCACTTGTTCTGCTATAGAGCTGATAGAGCCGAAGCTGCTTTCTACTCACGTCATCTCTTCCTCTTGTTTGATTTTCTACATGAATTCGAAAGTCAACATTTTCTTCAGCAGCAAACATCTAGCGGATAAGGAGAAAGAAGTAAGTAGAGCCAAAATAAGAACTGTCAGTTGCTGAAAAATGCCTGCAACATTTACAGACCTATATAGAAATGTCCTAGTGTGGAAGTAGCTAAAGTGAAGTGAGCACAACCAAATAGTATTATTGATCATAATAATTGTCAAGCCAGCTATAAACGATTCTTGTATATAGCATGCTGAAAAAAACTGCATTGCCAATGCATCAAAGACAGCCTCAATGCGGTTGATGGCTAGCATATGAGAATAATACAAGTGGGTTTTTTGTGTAAGGTATTATACAGAAGTCCAAAATTAAGAATTATTACAAAGGGGAATTTCTAATAATTACACAACAAACCACATAAAACAGACACAGATACAGGCATTAGTGTTTAGGGAAAAAGCTAAAAATTACCACTGCATGTTAAAGTAAAAATAATGAAAATTCAAATGAAACGCAGCACAATGAAAATAGAAAATAATAATTTTCACCAAAATATTATTGCTGGGTTTGTATGCCCAACAGTTGACTGTGTGTAATCCTAATTCCTTTTTCCCCAGCCATCTGAGCGAAAGCCTACAACTTTTTCTGGGTTTAAATGCTTTCTTAGCCTTACCCCAAGCATGGTAATCACAAAAAAAAAAAAAATGAAATCCTTTTGGTCCACACATGCTCTCAAAGGGTATCTTGTTACATATGCACAAGGGATTTGCCTACTTAAAGTGAGTGTAAAGGCTTGTTTTATTGTTTTTTTAATATTTTTTTAAATTACCCCTCCCTCCTTTGAGTGCTCCTCAGCCAGCAGCTTGCTACAGAGGGCACCCAAGCCGAGTCAGAGCTCCGTGTATCCATTCAGACATGGAGCCCCGACCTGGCCCCACCCCTCTCTCCCTTGATTGGCTGACTTTGACAGCCTCGGGATCCAATGGTGCCACTGCTCCATCTCATCCAATCAATAGGAGTGTCCTGGGTGGTTGAGGTGATCGTGGATCACCCCCTTCCCACTTTTTTGGAGACCATCCATGAAACTCACCAGAAACAGCTTGAAAAGGTGCAAGATCCAAAGGATGAAAATGTCGTGGATGTACCTATGCTGAAATAAAATGTGGCACAGGTGCATCAACAAAGTTTCATCACCAAAAATAATCAGTTCCCATTCTCCCAAGTGACACAGGTACTTAAACATTTCCAGTCTTTATGCTGGCTTAGTAGAGGAACTTGCTTAACTTGTACAATGTGATTGTACTGAATGTGATTTTATTCAATTAAAGATTCACTTTCCAATTGACTGATGGCTCTCTTAACCACTTCAGCCCCGGAAGGATTCACCCCCTCCCTGACCAAGCCCTTTTTTGCGATACGGCACTGCACCACTTTAACTGACAATTGCATGGTCGTGCGACTTTGTAGCCAAACAATATTGACGTCCTTTTTTTTTCACAAATAGAGCTTTCTTTTTATCACCTGTGCAGATTTAGTTTTTTGCGCTATAAACAAAAAAAGAGCAAAAATATTGAAAAAAAAAGCAATAATTTTTAACTTTTTGCTATAATAAATACCCCTCAAAAAATATAGGCCAATATGTAGTCTTCTACATATTTTTGGTAAAAAAAAAAAAAAAAAAATGCAATAAGTTTATATTGGATGGTTTGCAAAAGTTATTGCGTCTATAAAATAGAGATAGATTTTTAATATCATTTTTTTTTATTAGTAATATGATGGCGATCTGCTATTTTTATCATGATTGCAACATTGCGGCGGACACTTTTGACACTATTTTGGGACCATTGGCATTTATACAGTGATCAGTGCTATAAGAATGCACTGAATGTCACTGGCAGGGAAGGGGTTAAACACTAGGGGCCGAACAAGGGGTTAAGGGTGTTCCCTCAGTGTGCGCTAACTGTGGGGGGGGTGGGCTTACTAGAACATAACAGAGATCACTGCTTCCAATGACAGGGAGCAGTAGATCCCTGTCATGCTGCTAGGCAGAACATGGAAATGCCTTGTTTGGTTCTCCCCATTCTGCCTCTCCGTGCCACAATTGTGGGCCACCGGTGGACATAGAGTCCGCGGGATCCGTGGGCATGCTCTCAAGGCAGCGTGCGCATGTCCGCCGATGACGTATTGACATACGGGTACATCGTTTTGCGCACCCATGCCATTTTGCCGACGTATATTGGCATGAGCCAGTAGGCAAGTGCTTAACAAACTATAACATAAGCCCACTGTGGGCAACGCAATCCTTTATGGTACCCATTAGGGATGAGCTCGGTGTTCGAGTCGAACGCATGTTCGACTCGAACACCGGCCGTTCGCCCGTTCAGCGAATTCAGAACTTTGTGGACTGTTTGCACCATATTCTCGTGGCGCGAATGGCTCACAATGCATTACGCTATCACAGTGCATTGCTGGCTCATGATTGCCCAAGCATACACTGTGATCCCGCATGCTTGGCCAATCACAGCGCCGGCAGCGAGGAGAGCCATAATTGGCCACAGATATGATGCCTGTGGCCAATTATAGCTCAGGGGGTTTAGTACACACCCCACACTATATAAGGCCGCCAGCACGGTGGCCTTGTGTAGTGTTGCGGCGTTTACGGAGAGAGCAGGATAGGCAGGGACAGTGTGTTCTTTTCTTGTGAACCTAGCGCTGTTAAAGTGGGTGTTGTGTGCCTCCAGCACAGAATACACCTGAAGCTACCCTTTATTGCTGGTGTTCTGTAATACAGGAATCTGCAGGAGTTTAAAGTGGCTGTTGTGTGCCTCCAGCACAGTATACACCTGAAGCTACCCTTTATGACTGGTGTTCTGTAATACAGGCATCTGCAGCAGTTAAATTGGGTGTTGTGTGCCTCCAGCACAATATAATCCTGAAGCTACCCTTTGTTGCTGGTGTTCTGTAATACAGGCATCTGCAGCAGTTAAATTGGATGTTGTGTGCCTCCAGCACAGTATACACCTGAAGATACCCCTTACTGCTGGTGTTCTGTAATACAGGCATCTGCAGCATTTACAGTGGGTGTTGTGTGCCTCCTGCAGTGTATACACCTGAAGCTACCCCTTATTGCTGGTGTTCTGTTTCTGTAACACAGGCAGGCAGCTGCAGTAATTACAGTCGGTGTACTGTGTCATCTGCTCAGTGTGCACCTAAAGCTACCCAATTGCTGGTTTTCCCATCTCTCTGCAGGCCATTACTATGTCTGGAAGGCCAACAAGGAGAGGCAGACAGTCACGAGTCAATAAAAGAGGGCAAGAAGGCTCTATGTCTAGAGACAACAGTGCTGGCCGTGGACGCGGTGCATCGTCATCATCACGTGTCCATGGGACACGCTTGTCCTTATTTTCGACAGCTGGACACATGAGCAAGCCCTCCTCATCTCACCCAGGCTCAGGGTACTAGCAAAGCAGCTGCCAACGCGTTCTCTTCCCTCGTCTCAATGTCATCAGTCACTCCTTCCCTAGACCCACCATGTCCTCCTGAGGAGTCCCCTGAACTGTTTGAGCACAGTGTTGGGTACAATCTCCAGGAGGATGCCCAGCGTTTTGAAGGCTCTGATGACGATACCCAGCTAGAAGAAGGCAGTAGCGTGAGCGCAGAGAGAGGAGATGCTATAGAAGGACAGCAATCTGGCAGTCATGTTCCATCAGCTGCAGCATACTGCCAGGTTTGCTTCAGTGATGAAGAGGGAGGGGATGATGAGGTCACTGACTCCACGTGGGTGCCTGATAGGAGAGAGGAGGAGGAGGCACATCTCAAACGAGGCAGGATGCCCTCCGGGGGCCAGTTTAGGGGCAGCACACCCCATGAATCACACCGCAGAGCTTCGCCTGTGCAGGGCGCTGCCTCTGCACGTTATTCCAAAGTTCTTTGGTGTGGGCCTTTTTTGAGATGAGTGCATCAGATCACACTGCTGCTATCTGCAACATATGTCTCAAGCGTATCTCGCGTGACAAAAACATAAGCCGCTTGGGCACCACATGCTTGACCAGACATATGTTGACCTGCCATGCAGCTCGTTGGCAAGCGTACCTTAAAGACCCACACCAAAGAACAAAGCGGACCTCTGCTTGCTCCTCATCAGCTGGGATCTCCAACCCCACTAGGCCTTCAGTCCTCTCTGAAACCTGCACTGGGAGGAATGAAGATGTAGAATTAGGTGTGTCACAGCCAAGTACTTGCAGGCACTCTGCTAGCAGTACACCCACGTCAGATTGTACCAGGCAAATTTCCCTGCCCCAGCTGCTGGACCGTCAAAAGAAGTTCACTCCCAGCCATCCACATGCCCAGCGGTTGAATGCTAGCTTGGATCAATTGCTAGCACTTCAGCTGCTGCCTTTTCAGTTGGTAGACTCGGCCCCCTTCCATGAGTTTGTGCAATGTGCGGTTCCTCAGTGGCAGGTCCCCAAACGCCACTTTTTCTCATGGAAGGCGATTCCGGCTCTCTACCGGCATGTGGAAGGCAATGTCCATGCCTCGCTGGACAGGGCAGTCAGTGGTAAGGTGCATATTACCGCTGACTCATGGTCCAGTGGGCATGGACAGGGACGTTACCTATCTTTCACGGCCCATTGGGTCACTCTTCTGGCAGCTGGAAAGGATGCAGGACAAGGTGCAGTAGTGTTGGAGGTTGTTCCGCCACCACGCCTCCAAAATGCTACTACTGGTGATTGTGAAACACCTCTCTCCTCCACCCCTCCATTTCTTCTTCCTCCATGGGCTCTTCCAGTGCTTTGTCCTCGGAACCAGCGGTGCTCCGTAGGCGTTTAAGGGGCTGAGCAAGTACGCAGGCAAAAAGATGCCATGCCGTGTTTGTGCTGGTTTGTTTGGGGGACAGGAGCCACACTGGGGCAGATATTTTGTCAGCTCTGCGGGGGCAGGCCGAAAGGTGGTTGGCGCCACACCAGCTTAAGCCAGGAATGGTGGTTTGCGACAATGGAACCAACCTCCTCTCCGCCCTCCGACAGGGACAACTGACCCATGTGCCCTGTGTGGCTCACGTCCTTAACCCGGTGGTGCAGCGGTTCTTGGGCAGGTACCCAGGCTTACAGGATGTCCTGAGGCAGGCCAGGAAAGTCTGTGTGCATTTCCGCCAATCATTTAATGCCAGTGCTCGGCTGGCTGAGCTCCAAAATGAGTTGAACCTGCCCAAGAACCCCCTTATATGTGACATGCCCACCAGGTGGAACTCAACGTTGGCCATGCTGCAGAGGATGCACACGCAGCAGAGGCCATCAATGAGTACCTGTGCCACTACAGCACCAGGACAGTGTCAGGGGAGCTCATTTTTTTTCACCACGCCAGTGGGGCATGATCAGGGATGCATGCACTGTCCTGTCACCATTTGAGGAGGCCACGAGGATGGTGAGTAGTGACAGTGCATGCATCAGTGACACTGTATTTCTTGTCCACCTGTTGGAGCATACGCTGCGTGGAATAATGGACAAGGCACTTGAGGCAGAACAGAGACAGGAAGAGGAGGACTTCCTTGCCTCTCAAGGCCCCCTTTATCCAGACAGTGTTCCTGCTGTCCCACCCATCACACAGGAAGGAGGAGGCGGCTTGTGTCAGCATGGAGGTGGAGCCTGGCACTCAGCATCAGCAGTCTTTTAGGGATGATTTACAGTCCCAAGAAACACGTGGAGTTGTACGTGGCTGGGAGGAGGTGGCTGCGGATCATGTTGTCCTTAGTTACCCAGAGGACTCCGGACCAAATGCCTCAGCTAACCTATGCTGCATGGCCTCCCTGATCCTGCAAAGCCTGCGGAAAGATACTCGTATTCTTCGGATCAAGGCGAGGGACCATTACTGGCTGGCCACTCTCCTTGATCCACGGTACAAGGGTAAGGTTGCGGACCTTATCTTGCCGTCGCAGAGGGAGCAGAGGATGAGACATCTCCGGGAGGCCTTGCAAAAAGGTCTGTGCAACACGTTCCCAGAGACTGGGAGGTTACAGACTCCTGGTCCTGGACAACGTGTTGCTGAGGCTTCGGTCAGTCACAGAAGAAGCGGTGAAGAAGTTGGCCGTCTGACCGATGCATTCAGACAATTTTTTTGTCCGCAGCCCCAAGGTATGATCGGTTACAGCAACCATCGCCAGCGTCTGATTTACATGGTGCAGGAAAACCTAGGGGCAAGGTCAGACTTGGACACCTTTCCCACCGAAATTCCTCTGGCTTACTGGGTCTTGAGGATGGATCACTGGCCAGAGCTTGCACAGTATGCAATTGAGCTACTGGCCTGTCCTGCATCCAGAGTTCTTTCGGAACGCATCTTCAGTGCTGCTGGAGGCTTTGTAACCGATCACAGGGTGCGCCTGTCCACCGACTCGGTTGATCGACTGACCTTCATAAAGATGAATCAGTCTTGGATCACCACCAGCTACCAAGCACCTGAAGCTGATGTAACCTAATAATTTTTTTTAAATGTCACATCTCTTCAAGACTGCCTATGCTGATTCTGAGTGACTGTCTTGTTATGTTGACTGACTATCCTCTTCCTCCTCAGTGATCCTGCTGATAGCTTGGAAGAACATTTTTGGTTTCCGGGTGATGCCACCAGTGGCTAAGGCCTAATTTTTCAGCCCCTGTTTAAGAGGGGCGTGTAATTACAATTTTTGATGCAATACTTTGCAGCAGGGCTCATTCCTGCACTCCAACTAGAGTATCTGGGAGAGGTTGCAGTGTCGTGGCACCAGCACCAGTGCCTAAGGCCCAATTTTTCAGCCCCTGTTTAAGAGGGGCATGCAATTACAATTTTTGATGCAATGCTTTGCAGCAGGGCTCATTCCTGCACTCCAACTAGAGTATCTGGGAGAGGTTGCAGTGTCGTGGCACCAGCACCAGTGCCTAAGGCCCAATTTTTCAGCCCCTGTTTAAGAGGGGCATGCAATTACAATTTTTGATGCAATGCTTTGCAGCAGGGCTCATTCCTGCACTCCAACTAGAGTATCTGGCAGAGGTTGCAGTGTCGTGGCACCAGCAACCAGTGCCTAAGGCCCAATTTTTCAGCCCCTGTTTAACAGGGGCATATAATTACAATTCTTGATATAATATTTCACAGCAGGGCCCGTTCCTACACCCACCGAGAGTAACTGTGAGAACTTATAGTGTTGTGGCACCAGCACTACAACCACCAAAGGCCCAATTTTTCTACCACTGTTCAACAATGGCAGTTTTAAATGACTTTTTTTCCGTTTAAACGTCATTTTGTGCAGGGACTGTTGTAAACACGGGAAACACATGCCTGGATTATTTCCTAAGTGTACATAATATAACTGGGTACTAACAATTATAGGTAAAGTTGATCCAGGGAAAATCCGATTGCCTCTCGGGGGATCAGGAAGGAATTTATTCCCCTGCTTTAGCAAATTGGATCATGCTCTGCTGGGGTTTTTTGCCTTCCTCTGGATCAACTGTGGGTATAGAATTGGGTATATGGGATTGTATGATATTATTATTCATTTTTTTTTTTTTTTGTGGTTGAACTTGATGGACATGTGTCTTTTTTCAACCTAACTATGTAACTTCACAGGCATACTATAGACACACCCCAGGCACGATATTTAAAGGAATATTTCACATTTTTTTCACTTTAATCGTCATTAAAATCAGTGCTCCCGAAAAAACAGCCGTTTTTTAAAAAAAAATTGCCGTTGACCCATGTCCCCTGCGGCAGGAGCCGGGTCCCCAAACCATTTTTAGGACAATATCTTGCATATTAGGCATAAATATTAGCACGTTTTATTTCGAACGTTCGAGTCCCATAGACTTCAATGGGGTTCTAAAGTTCGTACGAATTTTCGGTCCCTTCGAAAGTTCTGGCGCGAACCAAACCGTGGGGGGTGTTCGGCTCATCCCTAGTACCCATACCCATTCACAAACCTTAATTTGAGGCATTTCCATTGTGAAGTACTTGGGAATTAAGCACAACTGCAAAAAGTTAGAGGATTTAAGGTAGAGGTAGCAAAAAGTTAGTGACCGCTTGTTTAATAGAGTATACAGCAAAAATGCCTTTAAAAAGGCAAATAAAAAGGACTAAACTCACAAAAACAACTTTTGTAAGGGAAAACACAAAAAAAAATAGGATATGGGAAAAGTATGTTTGTAACTATATAGAATAGTTGATTTTCCATAACCAAATCAATTTTGAACCACTTGGGAACATATTAGCACATAACAATGTCAAGTCAAGTTCATTAATCATATTTCAACACTGGAAAGCCACCTCCTTACCTGATAAATTAGCTGATAAAGTCATTTTTCAAATCTCAAAACATGGGGGCCAATTCACTAAGGGTGCTTTCATACTGTTCCTTTGAAGCGTTAAAAAATGCATATGCTTTTGTGATACATTTCGTGTGCATGTTCTGGTTGGCATGTACCTGACTCAAAAAATGCACCGAAAACATGAACGCAAGGCAGTTTAGGGTGTTTTTGGCTTTTTTTTATGCATTTTCTATTCATGTAAATGGGGGGGCTGTGCTTTTGCTGTGGTTTTGAAAACTGCACTAAAGATGCAGCATGCAGAGCTTTTCAAAACGCACCATACAGCGCAGTGTAAATCTTAAGATTTATAGTGAAATATTTTGATTGTGTTTTTCTTGCATTTTAGCAGCAAAAACACATTAGTGTTAAAGGGCTCTAAGAGTTAAATACTACATTATTATTAGCTGTAAAATACCGTAACTAATGCTGTATTTAAAAAGCAAAAATGCAAGACGTCAAAAATCAACCGTTAAACAACACATTTGATAATTTGTCTGGTATGCGTAAATTATTGCATTATCTGATCATATTTTACCCTATACAAGGTCACTTCTGGTGGGCGGTACTAGGTAGTACCGAAGGCATTACCACATTTCTGCTGAACGATGGGGAGACACAGAGCAAGTATGCAAAGCAGCTAATGTACAAAGGAAATCAAACAGCAGCCATGCTTTGCCGTTTTGCTGCTGTGTTTTCCCACAAAAGTGCTGTCCATGCACATAGCTGCTTGGCATGTCAACAGGAAAAGCATACATCTTTTTTGCACCACATGTAAACACCTGCCCTCACAATGCCAAAGCATCTCTTTCTGGCTTTCTATAAAGATTGTAAATAATTAATTTTATTAACAAAAATAGTTAAATAACAGTAATACACAATCAATGATAATAGTAATTACAACAGCAGTAAAAATAATAATTACTGTGAATATTGTTGTTATGCCAATTATTATTATTATGCCAATTATTATTATTTTATTTTTTTTAATTCTTTATTTAAGGGTATGCAACATAACACAATAGTATGACATGACGGCACATTCTTGACAAAGATCATCAGTGGTAACATGTTGAAAATCAAAATTACAGAGGTTACTAGTCACTAATATCTAATAACTAATCATGTAATATACCAAGTGTCATTACGGTAACAGATACTGACAACTCTTTAGGAAAAAAACATTACAATGTGGTGAAAAATACTTACAAGAAAATTACTCGCATGTACATACTGAGAGGATCAGGTCACCTAAAGGCACATATATTATTGTTAAACATATTGTTACTAAACCAGTGTTGCCAACCACCTGTTAATCTACAGGCAGCCCGTAAATTTCAGCCCATTTTTGGGCTGCCCACAAATGCCCATCATGGGCAGCGCCGTAAAAAAGATGGCAGCAGGCCGACAGTGCAACTGCGCCTGCTCTGTCCTGAAGACTGCCGAGCTCAGGAAGGCTTGCCCATTTTCGGCTGGGCGGGGGCATGCGCAGTGATGCGGAGCAATTATTTAAATGGAAGACACTTGGCGGAGCCTTGCCAGTTGCCACAGCACACTCATCATGTGAGGATGGTAATATAAAGGAGGCAGAGGATACTGACGTGCAAATTAAGGGGGGCAGAGAAGGACTCTATGGTGAAGGGGCAGAGAAGGACACTGATGTAGGAGGAAGAAGGGGCAAGAGAAGGACTCTACTGTGAAGGGGCTGAAGGGAGGCAGAATTGGACACTTATGTGAGGGGGAAAAATAAAGGGGAGCAGAGAACGACACTGCTGTGGGGGATGATATGAAGGTGTACCATGTCTCCGCAGCCTCTGACCACCTCATGTACCATGTCTGCAACCTCTGACATCTCCTGTACCATGTCCGCAGCCTCTGACCATTGCCTGTATCATGCCCGCAGCCTGACTATCTCCCGTACCATGTCTGCAGCTTCTGACCATCTACTGTACCATGTCCGCAGCCTCTGACCATCTCCTGTACCATGCTCGCAGCCTCTGACCATCTCTTGTACAATGTCTGCATCCTCTGACCATCTCCTGTACCATGCTCGCAGCCTCTGACCATCTCTTGTACAATGTCTGCATCCTCTGACCATCTCCTGTACCATGTCTGCAGCCTCTGACCATCTACTGTACCATGTCTGCAGCCTCTGACCATCTCCTGTACCATGCTCGTAGCCTCTGACCATCTCTTGTACAATGTCTGCAGCCTCTGGCCATCTCCTCTACCATGTCTGCCACCTCTGACCATCTCCTGCACCATGTGTGCAGCCTCTGACAGTCTCTTGTACCATGTCCGCGGCCTTTAAGCATCTCCTGTACCATGTCTGCAGCCTCTGACCTACTCCTGTATGATGTCCATAGCCTCTGACCATCTCCTGTATCCTGTTCACAGTCTCTATTCATCTCTTCTCTTGTATCATGTCCGCAATATCTGACCATCTCTTGTCTTTTATGTCTGCAGTCTCTGAGGGGGTCTGGAGAGGAGTCTAGAGTGGGAGCGCTGATGGGATGGGGGTCACGGGAGGAGTCAGACATGTGTGGACTGTGGAGAGGAGACTATAGGATAAAACCAGAGCCACCAAGCTGGAGCCATCTGACTGATCCTTGCATGGTGCACTAGAGAGGAGGTCAGTAACAGAGCCACCAGGCCAATCTGGGGGGGGGGGGGGGGGGCGGGTGGTCACTGATGTAAGGTGGAGTGAATACAATAATGTAAGGGGGCACTGATATAAAAAAATCCCCATTTATAGCAAGGAACCCCCCTTACCTTAGCGTATTCATTTTTCGGAAAGTGGGCTCTGGTGACCAGAGCCCCCCCCCCATCAGAGTTCCTGGCATTCTCCTTTTCATCATAGTCTGCAGGATTCCCCCATACAGTGCAAGGGCAATGCTGCAGACCCTGATGTAAGTGGGAACTCGCATGTGAAGGGCAATGCTGTAGACCCTGATGTAAGTGGGAACTCTGATGTAAAGGGAAACGCAGTGGACTCCAATATAAGGTGGTCCCTGGTCTCCAGAGACCCCCTTACATGAGAGTTCACCCCTAAATAATGATCTGCAGTGTTTGCCTTTACATTAGAGTTCCATTGCACTGTAAGGGGGAATCCTGCAGACTCTGACATATGGGGGGGACTCTGTGCTGGCTGGGTTATAGTAACCTGACTTTCATGTAAATAGAGAAATGTGTTTTTTGACTTTTGTTTAACTTAAACACATTGCTACTATCACTAGCAATGTGTTTAAATGTTAATATTTGCACTGTTTAGCACTAAAAACTGTCATTTTTAGGTACTTTTTTTGCAGTGGCAACAAAAAATGCGGCGCTGTCAGTAAATGTCATAATTTTTTGCTGGTAAAAATTTTGTGTCGTTTGTAAATTTTGGCGTCCTGCAAGAAAATTTCACTTTGAGGGGTTGGCAACACTGTACTAAACCCAGGACTCTGCATTCACTATGTTTAGCCTCATACAGTACACAGAACATGGAAATGCAATTATTTTAGTAAATATAAACTGCTAAAATACCTTTTCTCATCAGCAGTATATAGCAGTCTTGTGACTTCTATCAGTATCTGGTTAAAACTTGTAGGAAGAGTTTTCATTCTCCTGACTGCCCTATGAGGCTGCTCTGTCTGGATTGGCTCTGTGTCAATCACATGCACCCCCCAAGAAAAAATGAACTCTCTAGCAATGCACACCAAACTGAGCATGTGCAGAGTGACTCCAAATCCTCTATCTTATAAAGGAGATGGTTTGGGGACAGTGGAATAAGGGGAGGATCTGAGAAGACAGTATCAAACAGCCTTTTTACACAATGTGGAGGATTAAACCTTTATATTGGAATTTTGGTTGGAAAAAGCTCTGATGGCTTTCCCAATGAAATTCTGACAGGATTTCGCTCAAGCTGTCTTGCCTACACACGGTCACACCAGATTCCGACCGTCAAGAACGCGGTGATGTACAACACGTACGACAGGACTAGAAAAAGGAAGTTCAATAGCCAGTAGCCAATAGCTTCTGTTTATTAGTTGAATCTGAGCATGCGGAATTGCATACACATGAATGGATTTTCGGATAGGAACTTTTTCCGACCGAAAAATTGAGAACATGCACTCAATATTTTTCTGGCCGAAATTCGGCCAGCAAAATTCCGATGGAGCATACACACGATCGCATTTTCCGACCAAAAGCTCTCATCGGTATTTTCCTGGCCGAATTTCTGAACGTGTGTACTAGGCAATAGGTTCCACAGGGAGTAGAACAAGCATGCTTTACTGCATATACAGACTGATTTTACCTGTTGTGGACTTAGTAACACTTTAAAGTGGTTGTAAACCCTTACAACACACTTTGACCTACAGGTAAGCCTAGATTAAGGCTTACCTGTAGGTCCAAGAAATATCTCCTAAACCTACATGGTTTAGGAGATATTTGCCGAAAGACAGGCACTTTGCAGGGAATGAAAGAGGAAGTAAACTCATCAGGGTTTACTTCCTCTTTAAATAAAGCTCTTCTATTTGATTTTAAAGGCATTTATAAAGATTGATTTATAAGTATGATGCAAATGCATTCTTCAACAATTAAGCATGAAAATTCATCCACCATAACACAAAGGGGAAAACTCAGACCTCCCCCCCCCCCCTTTTTTTGCTCTCTCCCGCTCACTTTTTTCACATCTCTCTCTCTTTCACATCTTTCTCTCTCCCTCCCTCTCTTTCTCCCCCTCTTCTTTGTATCTATTCACATCTCTCTCATATCTTACTTTCCCTCTCTCCCTTTTTCTCGCTCTCTCTTTTCCTCTCATTCTCATTATCTCTCTCCCCCTCTCTCTTTTATCTTACACCCCCACCCCCAGATCTTGTTCTCTCTTTCCCTTTCACTTGCTCTCTCTGATCTGTCTTTTATCTCACTTTCATAGCTACTCTCACTCCAAAGCTCAAACACTCATGTTTTTTTCTCTGCAGCCTCAGCTGCACTGGGCAGTGAATGAATGAGAAGTGCTCTGTGCTGAGCGGCTTTCTGTTCATTTGCAAACTAAAGCTGAAATACTTCACACACACAGTTTACTATGCTTATGATTGAACACAGTGAGTGTGTTCACTTTGTTCATTTAGAAAAAGGAAGGGGCCAGTAATTGACATATTGATTAGCCCCTTCCCCTGCTCTCCATCCTGAAACATCCCCCACAATAGCTGGAGAAGTAGGAAGTAGGGAAAGTAGGAAGGTAGGGGAATTGGGAAGCCAGCAGGACTGCGGGGGGGGGGGGGGGTCTGCACACCTGACACACACCCTGCGCACGCCTATGCATACTCAGTCTCTCTCTCTCTCTCCTTTTTCTTGGATCTTTCTCTTTCTTCTTTTGCAGTCTCTATATTCTCCCTCTCTGTATGTATTTGTGTGTATATATATATATATATATATATATATATATATATATATATATATATATATATATATATTCCTTCACCTAGTGGTCAACGATAATTTAAAGATTGCTCCAGTTTGCTTTATTGCACCATATAGACAAAAAGACATAGCTCAAAAACAAACAGAAAATGACACTGGAAAAAGGTCAAGATAAACTCCAGAGATATGCATGAAAAGAGGCGAGTTAATAAAATATTATTAATTTACAATAAATACATGATTTGTATGCCTTGTATGTGATAATTTTGATATTTTCTGATGGTTTGGACAACCTCCAGATTTGGAAAAAAATAAATAAGGGAGACATCACAAAAATTCAACTGATGTAGGTATTACACATTTTATAATTTAGCGTAACTATGTGGAATCTTGTCATAATTAAACATGACAATTTCTTTTCTAGGATATGTTGCAAAGGTAAAATATCCCCTGATGGTTGAAACAGGAAAAACACCAAACATATCCCACCAGAAAACATCACAAATAAATATAATATAAAGCTTACAAAAGAAAAAAAAAAAATAATGTAATATTTGTGTCGAATAAGTAAACATTTTTCAGTTCCTTTATGGTTCCAGTGGAGCAATAGCATGGAAAAAAAATAAGTACTTCCTCAAGAATAGTCAGCGGTGGGTCAACAGGATCACCTGCAAAAAATAAAAAGGTTAGTGACACTCACGGTTGTATGACATTAAAATATGACAATATAAATCTATTTTTTTTTAATATATATTTTTGAAAAAGCTACTGTAAGCAATCTGTGTGGTAGTGACAAGGAAAGTGACCTGCAACAACCCAAATGGCAAGACAGAGAAGGATAAAGAAGGAAGCTATCACCCACATGCTCTGCAATAAAATACAATACAATACAATACAATACAATACAATGCAACAAATGGACAGCAGCACTGAAATTGAAGATGAAGATGTGGACAAGATGTACAAACCATATAAAGACAATTGTGGCAGTAGCAAAGGCAACGGTAAAGTAAATCACTTCAGAAGACATGGAAGAATCACAGCAATGACAATTTTGCTGAAACGTGTAATGCCAAAAAAAAAAAAAAAAGGAAACTAAAAAGAGCTGATGGCCGGCAAAGAAATCTGAAAATATCCCATCAAATACTTACTGTAATTTTCCTTTCCTGATGGACTCCATGGCAGCATACATTTGAGTAGCTCCGCCCTCGCTCCTACCCCATAGGGCTCCACTTCCATAAATTTTGAGGCTGAGCAAGAGGCCATGTTTTGTAACTACCATACTCATGGCACAGAGGGGACTCCTGCTGCCATGAAGTCCATCAAGAAAGAAATATTTGGCAAGTATTTGATAGTAATTTTTTCATTTTCCTGACAGACTTTATGGCAGCATATGTTTGGAAACTAACCAAAAGAACAAGGGTGAGGATGCCAAAAAAAAAATGTAAGGCTTTAATTATAGCGCTTAGCCAACAGAAAACCTTACAGCTTAGAGGTGAGCCTAAAAACGTATGGGAGTTGGGTCCTATTGGGTAGAAGTGAGGGCGGAGCTACCCATATTCTTCCATGAAGTCTGTTAGGAAATGTGAAATTTACACAATGTGAAAATCTAGCCCTCTGTCAGGTATGGGTATGGAGATTGAGATGCTAAGAGGGCTCCCCTTGCGGCTAAGTGCAACGCGCCCCTGGAGTTGGGGACAGGGAGCGCGGTGCTCAAAGAAGCACGGTTTGCCAGGTGCTTGCTTGAAGTCAGATGAGCTGGCCACTGAGGGAGGACTGTAGCAGGCTGAAAGCAATAGATGAACTTGCTGTGTTTGGTAAGTGGAGAAACCAGGAGCCAGGCCAGAGGTCATACAGGATAAGTCAGTTTGGAGCATAAACAGGGACAAGCCAAGGTCCTACACCGGAGGCAGGAACCGAAGCAAAGTCCAGATGCAAGCTGAGGGTCAAACCGGGAGATCAGGAACAGAAACAAAGTCCAGATACAAGCCAAGGGTCAAACCGGGAGATCAGGATGCGAGGTCAAGGCAAGCTGAGTCAAAAACGGGTAATCCACAGCTCAGGAAACAGAATCACAAGGCACATAGGAAAGGTGAGATAATCCAGCAATGTTCTGTTGCTAATGGCTGGCTTAAATAGGGCCGTTGGCGCCAGCGTCTGTCACGCTACTTGCGAGCCGCCGTGCATGCGTTGTATTACGTGTGCGCCAATGCGCGCCACTGTGTGCTGATGAGCGGGGAGCGCTCCTGCACATCGCAGAACTCTCTGTGGGCATCCATGTTGGTTCTGGCCAACATTTCCAGTTCTGCGATGGCCATATCCCTGATAGTGCCCCCCCCCCCAGGGGCAGCCTCCAGATGGCGAAATTTGACCATCTCTCTGGATAGCTGTTGCGGAACTTCCATAACAGTCTAGGAGCATGCATGTTGTCTGCCGCTTCCCAGGAATTTTCTTCTGAAGTATACCCTTTCCACTTAACAAGAAATTGAGTTTGCCTACCTCCGAAAGTCCAGGATGGCTTCTACTTCATATTCTGTGTCGTTACCTATAGTAACTGGTTTAGGTGGCAACTCTCCTCTCCCTGGGAATGGGTTTGGCACAGCTGGTTTCAATAGAGAGACGCGGAACACCGGATGGATCTTGTAGGATGCAGGTAACAAGTTCAAAAGCCACAGGTTCACTTCCCTTTTGATCTCGAATGGAGAGATATTTTTCCACGGTTGCTCTTGGACTGGTAAGGGCCTTAACAGACCCAAAGACTTGTTATTGGAACCTTTGTTGTGTTGGCAAATCAGACATGAGTTTACAGGGAAGGTCATCACAGGTATCGCTGGACAAGGTCGATCGTCTTCCGAACCCCGAAATGCCCGGCCAGTTGGTGATCATGAAATTTTTGCAAAATTTGCAATCTGACTTGTAGGGGGACAAAAGTTTTGCTCTGATGCCACATGATTCATGATTCCTTAGGGCTGAAATTCCTGGCTCTGTGCATTGGAGAGAGGCTTGTACAATAGATGCCCTTAAATCTGTTTGAAATAAAAGGTTCTGTGTAAACAGGATTGTGCCAGGAGTGATTTCTTCTGGGGTGTCTGGGAACATCCGAGACCAGGCATCAGCTTTTCCATTCCTGGATCTAGGGCGATAAAGGGCGATAAAGTACTATGGAAATTAAATCTCAAAAATAATAATGCCCACCGTGCTTGACGCCGTTTCAGACATCTGTTAGTCCTTAGATACTCTAGGTCTTTGTGATCAATAAAGATCATGATGGGATGTGCTGCTCCTTCAAGCATTTATTCTTCCAAAGCCATCTTAATGGCCAAAAGCTCCTGATCTCCGGCATCATAGTTCTTTTGTGGTTGAGTCCTCTTCCGTGAAGAGAAGGCTACAGGATGTAGCAATGATTTGGGGCCCCATCTTCTGTGAAGAGAAGGCTATAGGATGTAGCAATGATTTGGGCCCTGTCGCTGGGAAGCCCCTGTGGCCACTTCTGATGCGTCGCTTCCAGAACATAGAGCAATGCAGGATCAGGATGCTGAAGAACTGGTGCCGAAACAAATACAGCTTTGAGTCTGTCAAAGGCTGTCTGAGCCTCAGGGGACCACTGGAATCTGGAATGCAAATGGATTAGTTGAGTATTGAGTGCTATAATGGCCAAAAAGTTCTTAATAAATCTTCTCTAGAAATTTGAAAAACCGCCAAATCTTTGAACACCCTTCTTGTCCGAAGGGGCTGGCCATTCCAGGATCGCTTTCACTTTTTAGAGATCCATGGCCACTCCCTTAGTAGAGATGACCAGTCGCAGGAACTGAATTGACCCCTTCGCAAAGTCCCATTTTTCAGCTTTTACGTATAATCCATGTGTTCTTAGGATAGCGAGTACCTTCTTCATGTGGACTCTGGATTTCCAGGGTGGTTTAGAAAACAAGGATATCGTCCAGATATACAATGATGCAGTTATCTAGATAGTCTTGAAAAATATTGTTCACAAAGTGCTGGAACATGGCTGGGGTGTTAGAGTCAATCACCAAATATTCGAAGTGTCCAAAACGTGTTCGGAATGCCGTCTTCTACTCTTCCCCCTCATATCGGAATCAGATTATAAGCACCCCGTAAATACAGTTTAGAGAAAGCTTGAGCAGAACGGAATCGTTGGAAAAGCTCCGGGATGAGAGGAATAGTGGATAGCGATTTTTGATGGTAATTAAGGTCTTAATGAGTTATTCTTTTTTCAACAAAGAAAATGCCAGCACCCACAGGGGACGAAGAAGGGCGAATAAACCCCTTTTCCAGGTTTTCAGCGATATATTGTCGTAAAGTCTCAAGTTCAGTTTCTGATAGAGGAAAGATACGACCAAAGGGAATTTTGGAGCCTGGAAGCAATTCAATAGGGCAGTCGTAGGGACAATGAGGTGGAAGGGAGTCAGCTCCTTTCTTGACGAATACATCCAGAAATTCTTGGTTGGCAGAGGGTATATGTAGATTAGTTCTAGAAACAGGTTGTAGGGTCAGACAGCTGGTACAGCCTTTAGGAATAGGGGCAAGGCAATGCTGCTGACATTAAGTAGATGAGAACAGGACATCATTCTTGGGCCAGTCAATATGGGGGGTTGTGTGCTCATAACCAGGGAACTCCCACAATGACCGAGAACCTAGGAGAACACAGAACATCAAAATGTACCAGTTCTTTATGGCCATAATTGGTCATCATAGGGATTGGCAGACTTTCATGAGTAACTAGTCTAGACTAGACTAGAATTCCAAGTCTTTTGGCTTAGGGAATGTCCAGGAAGCAGCTACAGGCCCCAGAGTCAAAGATAGCCGGGGGAGAACAAGGCGAGATGAGGTGAATTTTGATACCTGACAGTACATTGGGGGCCGGTAGGATGGCTTCCTTGGCCTGATGTGGCAATTTCACAAGAAATGTCCATTACCTCCACAGTAAAAACAAAGGACAGGGTGGACAAGGCCGATCTGCCTGGGCTTGACTTCAGACACAGAAAAGCTGGAGGAACCAGGTGCCTGAGAAAAAGAAGCTTCAGGCAACATTCGGGTTGGTTGGAAGGTCTGGGATCTCTCGGAACATCATTCTCATAAGCGTCTGTCCAGCAGTATGGCCAACTGGATGAGGCCCTCTAAAGTATCCGGGATTGCTACTCCAGCTAGCTCATCCTTGAGGGACTCAGACAAGCCCAACCCATATTGATACCTTAGGTCAGCTTGATTCCAGCATGTATCTTCAGCCCATATACGGAAGTCCACTGTGTAATCTTCTGCGGGGCGCTGCGCCTGTGGCAGGGTGTGCAGTGCGTTTTCAGCCATACGTTGGGGGTCATCGTACAGAGTCAATGAGGGGACTCTTTTGTTCCAACAGTCTGTGGGCCAAGGCCTGGGGATCACCAGGAGTAAGGATATAATGAACCCCACTTTTATGTTATCTAGGGAGAAGGTTCTCCTGAAAGTGCTCCTGAGGTGGGACAGCAGAAGTGCTGGCTGAGGAAGGTCTCGGATCAGGAGACACGGGATCAGGGGATAAATGTTGCAGATGACTCTCCAGCTGAACATAGGGGTCCTGTGGTCTCTGCACCGCTTGGGTAAATGCAGTGACCTATTGATACACAGCCTCTATAGGGGAAGCATCTCTGTCGATCTCCAACATGGCTGGATTATACTGTCAGGTACGGGTATGGAGATTGAGATGCTAAGAGGGATCCCCTTGCGGCTAAGTGCAAAGTGCCCCTGGAGTTGGGGACAGGGAGCGCAGTGCTCAAGAAGCACGGTTTGCGAGGTGCTTGCTTGAAGTCAGATGAGCTCGCCACTGAGGGATGACTGTAGCAGGCTGATAGCAATAGCTGAACTTGCTGTGTTTGGTAAGTGGATAAACCAGGAGCCAGACCAGAGTTCATACAAGATAAGTCAGTCCAGAACCTAAAAAGGGGCAAGCCAAGGTCATACATGGGAGACAGGAACTGAAGCAAAGTCCAGATGCAAGCTGAAGGTCAAACCGGGAGATCAGGAACAGAAGCGAAGTCCAGATACAAGCCAAGGGTCAAACCGGGAGTTCAGGAAGCGAGGTCAAGGCAAGCCGGGTCAATAACCGGTAATCCACAGACCAGTAAACAGAATCACAAGGGACGCAGGAAAGCTGACATACTCCAGCAATGTTCTGTTGCTAATGGCTGGCTTAAATAGGCCCGTTGGCGCCAGCGTCTGTCACACCGCTTGAGTGTGCGCTGATGCCGGTGTGCGCGTTCCTGCACGTCTCAGAACTCTGTGGGTGTCCATGTTGGTTCTGGGCAACATTGCCAGTTCTGCGACAGCCATGTCTCTGACACCCTCATTGAGCATCTGGTCCCTGTGTTTGATAAATTAATTGGCTCATCAATGTATAAATGTTCTCAATGTTGAAAATTACAATGGCCATCAATGCAGCTGGAGTCGCCCCACATATAGAGGAAAATGTGAAAAAAAAATTACCAGGATATAAAGGAAATCATAAATAAGAAACTGTCCATTAACGTGAAAGAAAGATAATTGCTATTTAACCACTTCCTTCCCCATAGTCAAATGACGTCTGCAGGAGGGATCACCCATCCTGAACGGGCTGACCTCCTCAGCTTCCCGGCTGTCTAGGTGGGTGGGCACGCACGCACCCTCCACGGCTCTGGGGACCGATGCGCGTGTCCGGCGGAAGCGATGACCGCCGGGCACCTGCAATTGCCGGTAACAAAGCAGGGATGTGGATCTGTGTTTGTAAATACACAAATCGAAGTCCTGTCAGGGGAGAGGAGACCAAGCGTGTGTTCCCAGTACAGAGGGACACCAATCGGTCTCCTCCCCTTGTGAGTCCCCTCCCCCTACAGTTAGAATCACTCCCTAGGTAACACAGTTAACCCCTTGATTGCCCCTTAGTGTTAACCCCTTCCGTCAGTGACATTTATACAGTAATCAGTGCATTTTTATAGCACTGATCGCTGTATAAATGTGAATGGTCCCAAAAGTGTCCGATATGTCCGCCACAGTCACAATAAAAATCACAGATCGCTACCATTACTAGTAAAAAAAAAAAAATAATAATAATAAAAATACCATAAATCTATCCTCTATTTTGTAGACGTTATAACTTTTGCACAAACCAATCAATATACGTGCACTGCAATTTTTTTTACCAAAAATATGTAGAAGAATACATATCGGCCTAAATTGAGGAAAAAGATTGTTTTCGTTTTTTTAAAAATTGGGATATTTATTATAGAAAAAAGTAAAAAATATTGTGTTTTTTTCAAACTTGTTTATAGCGCAAGAAATAAAAAACTGCAGAGGTGATGAAATACCACCAAAAGAAAGCTCCATTTGTGGGGGAAAAAAATAATAAAAACTTTATTTGGATACAGTGTTGCATGACCGCGCAATTGTCAAAGTGCGACAGCGTTGAAAACTGGCCTGGGCAGGAAGGGGGTGAAAATGCCCTATATTGAAGTGGTTAAATCAGGATGTGTACCAGATCTTGGAAGCAGCCTACCATTTCTTTGGCACAGGTTAAGAGAAAAGTCACCTGTATTATGTTACATTAAAATATTGTTAGGCTCCATGCACATAGGACGTTCAAAAAAAGTCTTTCTGGATGTCAGATTGGTGGCAGGAAAACTGCTGCTTTAAAAATGCGCTTTTAACAGCGTTTCTTTAACCACTTCAATACCAGACACTTTTGCCCCTTCCTGCCCAGGACAATTTTGAGATTTCAGTGTTGTCGCCCTTTGAATGACAATTGCGTAGTCATAAAACACTGTACCCAAACAAAATTTTTATCATTTTCTTCCCACAAATAGAGCTTTCTTTTGATGGTATTTGATCACCTCTGCGGTTTTTATTTTTTGCTAAACAAACTAAAAGACCAAAATTTTTGGTCTTCACTGACGGGCACTGATGAGGCAGCATCGATGGGCACTGATAGGGTGGCACTGATAGGCAGCACTGATGGGAACTGATAGGTTGCACTGATATGCAGCACTGATGGGCACCGACAGGCGGCACTGATGGACACTTTATAGATGGCACTGATGGGTAGCACTGATTGGGCAGGTACTGACAGTTGTTAATGCTGGGCACTGATTGGCACTGTTATGGACAATGATTTGCACTATGGTGGACACTGATTTGCACTCTGGTGGACACTGATTGGCACTTTATTGGGCACTGACAGGGGATTATGATGCGGCACAGATTGGCAGCTTATGGGTACATTTGATGGGGGCTGTGCTAATAATCAGTGTGCTGATTATCAGCACAGACCACCCCTCTGACAGAGAGAGCCGCCGATTGGCTCTCCCTGCCAGCGCGAACAAAGGAACTTCCTGGTTCACGAGATGATCAGCTGTGATTGGTCACAGCTGATCACGTGGTAAGAAGACTCTATCAGAGGCTTCTTACTGCGCTCGGGGATGCGGCGTGACACGCCGCACTCGTGATCACCGCGCTGCGTGCCGGCATGTTATCCTGCTGGATGTCATATGATGCCCAATCAGGATAACAGAACCTGTTTATGTGCGTTTTTAAACGTTTTTCAGTGTCAGCGTTTTTGGGCTTTTTTTTTTAAATTACACCCAGCTTACATTCAGCTCTGAACTGCTGCTGAACATTGATAAAATTGCGTTCATGCATTTTTTTTGTGGTCAGAAGAACTGCTCTTGAATGCAATTTTAGGGCGTTCAGACAACAGCCCATAAACTCCCCTGCTGATAAACTTAAAAAAAAAATCCATGTGTGCATGAACACAGGATACCATAGAGGGGAGTTTAAGGGCTGTTAAAAAAAACACCCAAACTCCCAAAAACTTCAGTTTATCAGCTTCATTGTGAGGCCTCAGCATTTTAGATGACACATTTGAACAGACCTGGGAACCGTGGGCTAGCTATTAACTTTTTTTTTTCCTCTGGCTCTGAGGATTGATGTGTGTAAAAATAGGAAAAGATTTACATAATATCTGTGCTACACCTATGCTAAAAAGCCAAAAGTGCACTACTAAATAAAGGACTGAGGACTGATGTGCTTCCGCCGATCAGATCCGGACTAGTTCCTTTTCTTGTCTCTTCCTCTTTCTTTGCTACCACTTTCTCCCTTTCTTCCATTGACTGCACTAGCAGTCAATGGTTGTGAATATTGCTTGATATGTATATTTACAGAAGGTGGTTCTCTATGTGTATGCTTTTTTCAAAATTGTCACTCTTTGTTTATTTAAAAAAAATAAAAAAAATAAAAATAAAAAACAACACAGAGGTGATCAAACACCACCAAAAGAAAGGATGTTGATTTTGTTTGGGTGCAACGTCGCCAGGGCCGGATTAAGAGCATCATGTGCTTGGTGCTGAGGATTTTGGTGGGCCTTTTACTGGGCAAACTTCTGCTTTTCAAGAGCCTGTGCTGGCATGCGCCCAAACTCAAAAGTAGCGCAGACGCACAGGCATAACACTAGGGAAGCCTGGCATTTGATTTGCCATGTTTCTGTAAGGGCCGTGCAATGGCATGCACTCTGAGCTGAAAGAGTGCAGCTACGCAGGAATAACACTATGGAAGCCCCAGGATTCTGTAGGAGCCCTGCATTGGCGTGCCCCAGGCTTCTGTTAGGACTGCTCATGCAGTGCCCATTATCACTCCCACCACCCTACCCAGGCGGTGCATGTGGAATGCAGGGCCCGTCAGGGGAGATCTCTTCCCGTTGACCCATTACTTTCCATGTCCTTTTTGGGTGGCTGGGCCTATATTAAAGGTAGGGGCCTGGAGCTGCAGCTCCAATAGCCCCTACGTTAATCCAGCCCTGAACGTCGCACGACTGCGCAATTGTCAGTTAAAGTGACACAGTCCCGAATCGCAAAAAGTGCTCTGGTCAGGAAGGGGGTGAAATGTTCCGGGGTTGAAGCGGTTAATGCTAAGAGCTATATCACTAGGGAACAGCTTCTTCCTTCATCCTACTTGTTTTGCTTATTTGTTTTTGATTATTATTGTACTTTTGTACTACTGTTGTTTAAACATTTTGAAAGTAAATCAGGATATGTACATAACTTACTTGTTTGACAAAATTATTAACACATTTTTAAAAGGTAAAACTGTGCATGGGGAAGAAACTGGAAATAACTTGTTGATGTGATCATTTTTATAAATAGGTGTGTTTTAGTTTCAGTAGGAAAACCAGCTCTGGTTGTAACACCCAAACTGCAATTCATTGATTTTAGAAGAAATACTGATGCCATATAATCGATAAGGAGACTGTCTCTGGAATGGAGAAAGAATTTGATACTTCAAGTCAAAGTAAAGGTGAGTATTAGACCAGCTAATATTTATCTTATTTCGTTTATTAATTTTGTATTGAAGCATAATATATTTATTGAAACCAGATGGATGCCCAAAACTTTTTGGATCATACCTTTCTTACGGGTCACAGGAGTGCAGTTACAGTACCTTGGAAAAGTATTCATACCCCTTGAAATTCTCCACATTTTGTCATGTTACAACCAAAAACGTAAATGTATTTTATTATAAATTTTTTACAAATATCTGAAAAGAAAGTGTGGTGTGCATTTGTATTCAGCCCTTGTAGAACCACCTTTCGCTGCAATTGCAGCTACAAGTCTTTTTGGGTATGTCTCTACCAGCTTTGCACATCTAGAGTGAGATTTTTGCCCATTTTTCTTTGCAAAATAGCTCAAGCTCTGTCAGATTGGATGCAGAGCATCTGTGAACAACAATTTTCAAGTCTTGCCACAGATTCTCAATTGGATTTAGGTCTGGACTTTGACTGAGCCATTCTAACACATGAACATGATTTAATCTAAACCATTCATGGAAGGCGAACCTTTGCTCTCATGTCTTTTGCAGAATCTAACAGGTTTTCTTGTAAATAATGGGTGGCCTCATATATAGAAAACATATATTAAAATATTAATGTGCACCCTCATCCCAATCGGATAGACTAAGAAATTACATCAACATCTCTGGTCTCCAGTCAGAGATGTCAAAAGGGTGTGAGCAAGGGGACTATCACGGGGCACATACAATCATTAAATCAATATGAAGAGAATAGTATTTCATAAAAACAATTTATTAAGGTTACAAAATGTTACATCTTCGGGTATGTCACAAGTTCATAGGGAAGGATGAGGTAATTCGACTAGTTTCGCTTCTCAGCTTCTTCAGGATATTACCTACATCTAAAAATACATTGATTTAATATTACTTGTAATCACATAATAATACACATAACCATTCACTAAAGGAGACGATATTACAGTATGTATAGTGAGAGCATGATCTTACCTATCCACCCTTGCCCCTACACCAACCAGAACCCGGCTGGGGGAGTAAAGGAGCCTTACCCGGCGACTGGGAGGGGAATTCACCCCAAATGCCGACCTAGATCCAAACACAGGTACCATTCATTGGGCAAAAAAAGGACGAAAAAAAGCTAAATAAAAATAATGATGGGAATATTAGAAATAAAATTAAAAAGAGAGGGAAACAATTCCCAGAGTGCAAAGGATAGTGAGTGTTAGTGTGCATAGCCCCTCAAACCAATCCAAAAAATAATGATAATAATCATTATTAACAAACATTAGGAACTTAAAAGTAAACCACCAGGTGAATATAGGGTGTGTCAAACCAGTCACCAAATCCAGGGACATAAAAGCCCCGATAGAAACACGGTTAAGAACCACAGTGTGAGTGAGTGATAGTACTATTCAAATGTAGGTGAGGAGACATGATGGTGAAAACCAGAAGACAAGGAGAGGAAAGGAAAACCATTCATCTGAAGATATAAAATTACCCGTTTAATTAGTTGTTTGGAGGAAAATGAATCCCAGGATATACGTGGCTAACCTATATATAGTGTGTGAACCAATAAGGGTAAACGCAGGGCACATCGGTTTGTAGGAAATGGACACAAGTCCCAATTAGAGTAAATTGGTGGATAAAGGCCGCTATATAGGGAGATATGGAGCAACAAGGCACCACAGTCAGTAATATATAATTAGAGCAACATATTATAAATACGTAAATACCGTATGGTCAAGATACCGGGTGTACAATAAATTCCATTACTCCAGGTGAGTAATGGAATTTATTGGACACCCGGTATCTTGACCATACGGTATTTACGTATTTATAATATGTTGCTCTAATTATATATAGTTACATAGTTACATAGTTACATAGTTAGTCAGGTTGAAAAAAGACACAAGTCCATCCAGTTCAACCTTAAAAACAAATAAATAAAATAAAAAATAATCGTACAATCCAGATACCCAATTTTATGCCCACAATTGATCCAGAGGAAGGCGGAAAAAAAACCCAGCAGAGCATGCGCCAATTTGCTACAGCAGGGGAAAAAAATTCCTTCCTGATCCCCCAACAGGCGATCGGATTTTCCCTGGATCAACTTTACCTATGTTAGTACCTAGTTATATTATGTACCATCAGGAAAGTATCCAAGCCTTTCTTAAAGCAGTCTACTGAACTGGCCAGAACCACCTCTGGCGGGAGTCTATTCCACATTTTCACAGCTCTAACTGTGAAGAAACCTTTCCGTACTTGAAGATGAAATCTCTCTTCCTCTAGACGTAAAGAGTGCCCCCGTGTCCTCTGGGTTGACCGTACAGAGAACAACTCAACACCAAGTTCACTATATGGACCCCTAATGTATTTGAACATGTTGATCATATCCCCCCTTAATCTCCTCTTCTCAAGAGTGAATAAATTTAGTTCCTCTAATCTCTCCTCATAGCTGAGTTCCTCCATGCCTCTTATCAGTTTGGTTGCCCTTCTCTGCACTTTCTCCAGTTCCCCGATATCCTTTTTGAGAACTGGTGCCCAAAACTGAACGGCATATTCCAGGTGAGGTCTTACTAATGATTTGAACAGGGGCAAAATTATATCTCTTTCTCTGGAGTCCATACCTCTCTTAACCTCCCTGGCGGTATGATTATTTCGGATTTTAGGTGCTGAAAGCGGTACCATTATTTTGAATGGAAATTTGGCGTTTTATATTGTAAGCCTGCAATTCTTAGGAATAACTCACTGAAATCTGTTTAAACCAAAGTCTAGTAGACATCCCGGGTAGGATAAAGTTTGAAACACAAAATCATAAATTATAATATAATAAATAACTGTAAATAATACAAAATAATATAATAATCATACTTTTTATTCAATAAATTTTAGTAAATAATATAAGCAAAAACACTGACTTTTTTTTGTCAAACAAGGGTGCAATATTGGTAGTCATATTGCTTCAGTAAACGTCTCTGGTATGGAAAATTTTAAAACATGGTACAGCACAAAGTCCAACATCACAGTCAGGACAGTAGAACCTTGTTTCTTTTCGAATTTTCCTTCCAGTGTCGTCACGCTTAGAGCAGCAAACGACACACATCCTTGTGGGTGCTGCTTTCTTTTCTGTTGGTGGAACATGGTCCATAAAGTGCCGACCAGTCAAGCGTTCCGGGTTCACAACGCCAGCAGCACGACGGCCAGATCTGTTTACAGACGTTGGTGTTTGGTGCCTGAGGAAAATAAGTTCGGCAACTTTCCACACAAAGTCCGCATGAACAACAGGCTTGTCACTATTTTTTTTTAGAAGAATGAAAGCATTCCACAGGCACTGCTCCAGAAGGTGCCTGAAGATTTTTTTATAATATTTTTTCTGTTGCTTCCTCATGGCTGGGTAAAAAGTCATGGCCTGGTCAGCACGGTCCACACCTCCCATAGTATGGTTGTAGTCCATCACGACTTGGGGCTTCATGATGTCTTTTCCACCTTTTGTGTGTACCATGACAGTAGAGGTGTTGTGAATGGTACTCATTAGGCACACGTCTTTTTTGTCGCGCCATCTCAGTGCCATCATTTTTCCTTTTTGCCAGGCAACTATTTCTCCTGCCTTGAGCTTTTTATTGGCAAAGGTTGGTGGCAAGTCACGCCGGTTAGCTCTAACGGTCCCGTATGCGTCTGTTTTATGCTGCAAAAGGAACTCATAGAGTTCTGGAGAACTGTAAAAATTGTCTGTGGTTACACAGTAGCCCTGATTCAGCAGCGGTTCAATTAGAGTAAGCACGGAAGCGGTTGCCAGTCCATAGTTACTGAATGTCTCCTTGAACTTGGTTCCTTTCCCGGTGTAAAGTATGGAATTCCATATGTACCCAGTGCTGGATTCACAGAGCATGAATGATTTGATTCCAAAACGTGCCCTCTTGGACGCAATAAACTGTATCCAGCTGAGTCTTCCTTTATAGGCCATCAGACTTTCGTCGATACTGATGTCTCTGTCGGGTATATAGGTTTTCTGGAAATTTTTCTGAATCATCTGGTAAAGCCCCCAAATCTTTTTTAGTTTTGGTGCTGGATGAGAAGTCTCGTCGAATTCCTCATTATTTTCAAAGTGAAGATATTTCATTATAAGTGAAAATCTGTACTCCGACATGACGGTGCCAAAAAAAGGAGTTGCGAGCAATTTGTTAGTGGTCCAGTACCACTTCTGCAGGGGTTTACCAACCACTCCCTGTAGAATTATGAGGCCCAGAAACTTCCAGATGTCCTCCTTGGTTACAGGTTCCCACTTTCTGCTCCTTGCAAACCTCTGATGCGTAGCAGCTTGTTGTTCGTGGTACCTATTTGTCTCCATAACAATTTTTTCTATAACCTCATCGGTAAAAAATAGTTGGAGATATGCCAATGGGTTGTCATCCACATCCACTTTGATACCAGGTGTTCCAGTAAATGGAAATCTTGGGGGCGCTGCGTGCTCCGCACCACAGTCAAGCGAGCACCAAGTCCGCACATCACTTGGCAAAGTCGCAGGATCGTCACTAAAATCGCTTTCCGTGCCTGACGACGAACTTCCCCACGAATCGCTATCACTCACTTCTGCAAGGGATTCTGCATCGCTGTCGCTGTTTTCAAACAGGTCGTATGCCACTTTTGAGGTAGAGGCGCGCTTTTTTGATGCCATGGTCGCTCTGCAGTTTACAGACACAAAGTATAGTAAAACTGCAGGCAGGGGCACTGGATAAAGCAATGGGGGCAAGCTAAGGTCAGTTTTATTTTATTTAGTAATGTAATCCAATAGGATTACAATGTATCAGTGTGTTTGTGCTTTATACTTTTTGAATTTGGCGCTGGTTCCACCTCCCTGCGTCGCTACGCTCGCAGGGAACGGAAGCCAGGGCACACAGTGCATCGGGCGGAAGGTCCGGAAAGATCCGAACGCCGTACACAGCGGGGATACATCGCGGGATCGCAGAGACAAGGTAAGCTATGTCTCTCTGGATCCAGCGAAGCAATCCCGAGTGTGGCTCGGGGTTACCGCTAATGGTACAAAAATCTCACCCCGAGCCACACTCGGGAATACCGTCAGGGGGGTTAATACAAGAAAGGACTTTGCTCGCTTTGCAAACAGCAGCTTGGCATTGCATGTTGTTATTGAGCTTATGGTCTACCAAAACCCCCAGATCCTTCTCCACTATGGATTCCCCCAGTTGTACTCCCCCTAGCGTGTATGATGCATGCATATTCTTAGGCCCCAAGTGCATAACTTTACATTTATCAACATTAAACCTCATCTGCCACATAGTCGCCCAATTAGACAGTGTATTGAGGTCGGCTTGTAAATTGGAGACATCCTGTAAAGACGTTATTCCACTGCATATCTTGGTGTCATCTGCAAAGACAGAAATATTACTTTTGATCCCAGACCCAATATCATTTATAAAGATGTTAAAAAGTAAGGGTCCCAGCACTGAACCTTGGGGTACACCACTGATAACCTTAGACCATTCAGAGTAAGAGTCATTAACCACTACTCTCTGAATTCTGTCTTCTAGCCAATTTTCTATCCATTTACAAACTGATATTTCCAAACCTGTAGACTTTACCTTACACATGAGCCGTGTGTGGGGAACTGTATCGAATGCTTTTGCAAAATCCAAGTATACCACGTCCACCGCCACCCCTCTGTCCAAGGTTTTACTTACCTCCTCATAAAAAGAAATCAGATTTGTCTGACAACTTCTGTCTTTCATGAATCCATGTTGTCTGTTGCTTAAAGTGTTTTTGTTCAGCAAGAACTCGTCGATGTGGTCTTTTATTAAACGCTCCAGTATCTTCCCAGCTATAGAAGTTAAGCTAACAGGTCTATAGTTACTTGGTAAAGACTTTGATCCCTTTTTAAATATAGGCACCACGTTCGCCCTGCGCCAATCCAGTGGGACTATTTCCGTCATTAATGAGTCCCTAAAAATTAGATACAATGGCTCTGAAATTACAGAGCTCAATTCTTTTAGGATCCGTGGGTGGATGCCATCAGGGCCAGGTGCTTTATCCACCTTTATTCTGTCTAAGTATTTCTGGACCATATCACTTTTGAGCCATTGTGGATCATTTGGGGCTGTGTCACTATCACCCCCATTATGGACATGCGCTCCCCCATGCTCTTTTGTGTACACAGAGCTGAAGAAAGTGTTTAATAAATTAGCCTTCTCTTTGTCCCCAGTCACCAACTCTAGATTGTTTTGTAAAGGGCCTACATGCTCATACTTGACCTTTTTACTATTAATATATTTGAAGAATTTTTTGGGGTTTGTCCTACTATCTTTTGCAATCTGTCGTTCGTTTTGAATTTTTGCATCCTTGATTTCCTTTTTACATATTCTGTTAATTTCTTTGTAACATTTAAATGACACTAGTGATCCTTCATTTTTATAGTTTTTAAAAGCTCTTCTCTTACAGTTTATAGCTTTTTTAACTTTGGCCATGAGCCACATAGGTTTTGTTTTTAGCCTTTTAAACTTATTGCCCATGGGAATATACTTTGCAGTGAGGTCCCCAACAGTCTTTTTGAAGAATTCCCATTTCTGTTCTGTGCCCATTGAAGCGAATATTCTCTCCCAGTCTAAGTCCTGGAGAGTAGCCCTCATCCTCGGAAAATTAGCTCTCTTGAAGTTAAGTGTTTTTATCTTACCCGTATGTATTTCTTGTTTAGCGCTAACATCAAAGGAAATCATGTTATGATCACTGCTACCCAGGTGTTCCTTTATCTGGACATTAGTAATAAGCTCTGCATGGTTTGAGATTACCAGGTCCAACAGAGCTTCATTCCTAGTTGGGGCCTCAATAAACTGGACCATAAAATTGTCCTGTAATAGGTTTATCATTTTTTGCCCTTTAACTGTCCCAGCAGTGCCATTACTCCAGTCAATTTCTGGGTAGTTAAAATCCCCCATTATTATCACTGTCCCAGCCCTTGCAGCCCTTTCCATCTGTGCAAGGAGCTGAGTCTCCACCTCCTCATTCACATTGGGTGGTCTATAACAAACTCCAACGATTAACTTTGAACTACACCCATCTAAATGCAGTTCCACCCATAATGCTTGTATGTAATATAATATAATGTAATATATCACTGACTTTGGTGCCTTGTTGCTCCATATCTCCCTATATAGCGGCCTTTATCCACCAATTTACTCTAATTGGGACTTGTGTCCATTTCCTACAAACCGATGTGCCCTGCGTTTACCATTATTGGTTCACACACTATATATAGGTTAGCCACGTATATCCTGGGATTCATTTTCCTCCAAACAACTAATTAAACGGGTAATTATATATCTTCAGATGAATGGTTTTCCTTTCCTCTCCTTGTCTTCTGGTTTTCACCATCATGTCTCCTCACCTACATTTGAATAGTACTATCACTTACTCACACTGTGGTTCTTAACCGTGTTTCTATCGGGGCTTTTATGTCCCTGGATTTGGTGACTGGTTTGACACACCCTATATTCACCTGGTGGTTTACTTTTAAGTTCCTAATGTTTATTAATAATGATTATTATCATTATTTTTTGGATTGGTTTGAGGGGCTATGAACACTAACACTCACTATCCTTTGCACTCTGGGAATTGTTTCCCTCTCTTTTTAATTTTATTTCTAATATTCCCATCATTATTTTTATTTAGCTTTTTTTCGTCCTTTTTTTGCCCAATGAATGGTACCTGTGTTTGGATCTTGGTCGGCATTTGGGGTGAATTCCCCTCCCAGTCGCCGGGTAAGACTCCTTTCCTCCCCCAGCCGGGTTCTGGTTGGTGTAGGGGCAAGGATGGATAGGTAAGATCATGCTCTCGCTATACATACTGTAATATCGTCTCTTTTAGTGAATGGTTATGTGTATTATTATGTGATTACAATTTCTACAATTAATATTAAATCAATGTATTTTTAGATGTAGGTAATATCCTGAAGAAGCTGAGAAGCGAAACTAGTCGAATTACCTCACCCTTCCCTATGAACTTGTGACATATACCCGAAAATGTAACATTTTGTAACCTTAATAAATTGTTTTTATGAAATACTATTCTCTTCATATTGATTTAATGATTGTATGTGGCCCGTGATAGTCCCCTTGCTCACACCCTTTTGACATCTCCGACTGGAGACCAGAGATGTTGATGTCATTTCTCAGGTTTTCTTGTAAGATTGTCCTGTATTTGGGTCCATCCATCTCCCCATCAACTCTGACAAGCTTCCTTGTCTCTGCTGAAGATGTTGCCACCACGTTTCATGGTGGGGATGGTGTGTTCTGAGTGATGTGCAGTGTTAGCTTTCCACCACATATAGCGTTTTGCTTTTAGGCCAAAATGTTACACTTTGGTCTCATGTGACCAGAGAACCTTCTTCCAGATGTTTGTTGTGTCCCCCCATGGCTTTTTGCAAACTGGACTTTTTATGGATTTCTTTCAACAATGGCTTTCTTCTTGCCAATCTTCCATAAAGGCCAGATTTGTGGATTGCATGGCTAAAAGTTGTCCTGTGGACAGATTCTCCCATCTGAGCTGTGGATCTCTGCAGCTCGTCCAGAGTTACCATGGGCCTCTTGGCTGCTTCTCTGATTGATGCTCTCCTTGCCTGACCTGTCAGTTTAGGTGCATGGCCATGTCTTGGTAGGTTTGCAGTTGTGCCATACTCTTTCCATTTTTGGACGATGGATTGAACAGTGCTCCATGAGATGTTCAACGCTTGGGATTTTTTTTGTATAACCTAACCCTGCTTTAAACTTTTCCATAACGTTATCCCTGACCTGTTTGGTGTGCTCCTTGACCTTCATGATACCGTTTGCTCACTAAAGTTTGCTAACAAACCTCTGAAGGCTTCACAGAATGGCTGTATTTATACTGAGAATAAATTAAACACAGGTGGACTCTATTAACTAATTTGGTGACTCCTGAAGGCTATTGGTTCCATTAGATTTTAGTTAGGGGTATCAGAGTAAAAGGAGCTGAATATAAATGCATGCCACACTTTTTGGATATTTATTTGTAAAAAATCTTGAAAACCATTTATTATTTTCCTTCCACTTCACAATGTGCCACTTTGTGTTGGTCTATCACATAAAATCCCAATGTAGCACTAACCCCCGAAGGAGCTGCTGGTTAGATCGGGCTTACCGTTACCTTCTTTCTCCTCACTTCACGTCTAGGGGTGTCCCGTGGTAGAAGGCCCAGTAACTTGAGACTGACGACAGATCCACTTAAATGGATTTTATTTTTGCAAAAACGTAGACAATGAACAGTCTCTTAAAATGGGATCAGAGGGTTGGAAAGGAAGTTCAGGTACTCTTAGTGATAAAGTCAATATTGAAGAACTTGCTTACTTTGACTGCATCCAGAGAATAGCCATTCGCAACTGGATGTTTGCTCAAGTTGGACAGTCCCTCTCTCACAAAGCCTAGCAGCCAACAAGGTACTTACTTAGGAACAAGTCTCTGCCACAGACGTTGTTATAGATGTAGAACATACAAAGATAAGTCTCTGCCACAGACGTTGTTGTAGAACACATAGGTAAACTAAACTTGTAGAACACTCGTGTGATATCTGCATCTTTCAGCCAGCTTGGCGTTATCCACGAGATTGGATTCTCTTGGGTACTTCAACTCCTCCAGGCTCTTGCTAAGAAACCAACCCGTACGTGGCCTTCTTCTGAAGAGTCCTCCCCTGGATAGCATGAAGTCACTGGGTCTCTCCCAAACCTGAGACGGAACCAAACACCTCAGAATCTGCACCCCAGGCCATAGCCTTCCTGGGGGCTGGTCAGGAGGACCAGAAGCATGAAGTCAGTACATCCTTCTGGACCGGAACCCCGAACCACGTGACAGCCGCATCTTAAATACCCTCTCAGAAAGCACAGCAAGAGCGCCACTCTCACTGGGCGGGCTCCGAGAGAGAGTAACTTAAACACCCAACCAGACCATAGTTCCATGCCTGTAAGAAAAGACAGTGCGCCCCCCCCCCCCCCCCCCCCCCCCCCCCCCTGTGGTCAGGCTGATAACATCTCATAGTCCAGTCAGACTGATGCTGAAGTCCAAATTTAGACAATTGTATCCAAACCAAACTGCAGTTCAGGTGTAACCTTAAATTTGAAAAACACATAGTGCGTGCTCTTCAAGAGCCGACGCTACTCCAATAAAATTCATTTACGTTTTTGGTTGTAACATGATAAAACGTGGAACATTTCAAGGGGTGTGAATACTTTTTCAAGGCACTGTACCTTTGAAATTCTGTGCCTGACATTAGACTTAAAGCCCACTATCAGCTGACGTCACACAGCTACTCCAGGCTCTGGAATAATCTGTACCATATTGTCGGGATCCACCTAGATGCCTGTTTGACAGCTGGTTCTGTCTCTCAGTGAGCAGCTGAGAGTCTAAATCAAATTGCATTTTTCCCCACTCCAGTAAGCAATGGAGGAGCATATCAGGGGGCAGTGGCTAACATTCCCAGCTGAGCATACAAAGATCTGAACTGTCAGGTAATTGCTTTGTTCATCAGTCTTAGAGCTGATGTGGGACAGCTACAGCAACACTCTGATGCTGCAGTATAGAGCTGAATACTTTTTTTCTTAATGTATTCATTTAATTCTATATTATTATTGACTGTCAGTAATTTTTGATTGAACAGTTTTACAAAACATATTTCAAACATATTTAATTGACCATTTAAAATGATTTCGCAGGATCCACTATTGACTATTAAATCTATTCTATTTTTAATAGACTATTACTTCTATTTTTAGAAAGGGATTAATCAGCAACGCAACACATTTCTTCATGAGTTTCTTCCTTGCTTACTGGATGAAGCTTCATCCTTACTGGATAAAGAAAACAAAGCTGATGCTAATGTGTTGTCAACAAGTTCAGATCCTAGAGAGCACCAATCACACCAACCCCCGTCCACGATAGAAGAAATTAAATAGGTCAGATGTCAGAAAGAAGGAGAGGCTGTACTATTTACAGAATGAGAAATCTAGACAGAGAGCAGTTAATATATGATTAGGAACAAGTCAATCAGGAACAAGCTCAGGAGAATCATTGTGTATTGCTTAAAAATTTGCTAAAAGCTAGTAAAACAGAGAATCACAGGAAAAACACGTTATCCTAAGACAATTGTTTACTGGCTCCTAGGCATTCTCCTATTGGAATCAATGGAACTCATTAGGATGGGCCGATATGCCGATCCGTCCCACCTATTGAACTCCCTAATTTGCTCCCTGCACTTGGGTGACCAAATTAGGGAGTTCATACCAGAAACCGTTTCTGGTATGAGGTCTACATATATAACAAAGAGGTACAAACTAACAACCAGTTAATTACCATACATGATGGGATGGTCGGCTGATCAAGGATCGGGGGTGATTAGATCCCTTTTTTTAAGAGTCTGGCGGTGTGGACTTTGAGCATTTGATGTGAATTAGCTGTGGCATTGTGTGCATCTCTTTTCAGGTGTAACCACCGGGAAGGTGTCCACATGGGCGGAAACCTCCATCCTCTTCATTAATTTTGAATACTTGGATGAGTGACTTAGTAGGGATCGCATTCACAGTTGGGGTGTGAGTACATAAGCCATAATGGTGGTTTTATATATATATATATATATATATATATATATATATATATATATATATATATATATATATATAATTGTGTATTTACATATTTTTAGAATTAATTTAAGATTAATTAATTAATTTCTAAGTAATAATTTTTTTTGTACACATTTTATGTGATTGGGCTTTTATACATTGATAGCTGTATCATATATTAAATGAGTGTTGCAGTTTTTTGGTATATTTAAAATTTTACCCACATCTAGTTTTATGTATCTAGTGCTGCTTATTATTTAAAATCATTATTTTGAAGTTTTTAATGTTGTTTATGCACCAACAAATTCTTGATAAGCTGAATGTTCGTTTTACAGAGCTTAGTATTGGATCTCTGCTGTGTATGTCACGAATACTGTGGTCCCAATTGGCCGTGATGCCGCAGGACATACATAAAAGCTGGCTTTCGGTAGGTAGGTCATGCTCTCAGACGAAGTCAGGATATGACAAAACACATCAGAGTTGTGACCTACCAGAAGTGACATCTGCACCTCAGTGAGTATGTTCCAACCAGCCGCACATCCAGGAAGCTATCCGCTGGTGTACACAGCGGACGCTTTGGAGCTTTTCCGGCGGCCGGAACCAACTAAAAAGGCTCAGTGCACATTTTACTATATGCTTCTGTTTTTCTAAATGTGGTATGCATAACTTGTATTTTGGGGGGTATTTGGAATTAATAAACACGTGAAACAGGATTGCACTATGTGGACATTCCATTTCCTTTACATGTGTTTTCTGGAACCCTCGTTTAACAATACTGGCATCTGGTGGATGTTATCAGTGGAGCAGTGGAAAAGTGGAAATGATTTTCTATATTGAAAGGCTCAATATTGCTGGCTTTCTGGTGAGTGCATTCCCATAGGGGAGATTTTGCCGCATGTGGTGAAATATTGGTGGAAGCTTTATACAGATCAAAGCAAAGACTTTCTACTTGCCATTTTTTATGCTTCTCTCATGGATCGATTTTACATGAGATTGTGTGTTTGCACTTTATTGTGGATAAAAAGCGCTGCTACAATATTTTTAAAAGGACATTTATTTGGGAACTTTTTTTAATATTGTCTTCTGCACATAGTGATGTACAAGACGTACGTGATATCTCCATTACAAACCCTAGTTTTACAAGACCGAGCGCTTCCGGCTTGTCCTCGATTCCAACCATGCATGGAATTTTGTGAGATGGACTTTCCGAGAACAAACATTTGTTGGCGGAAAATTTGAGAACCTGCTAACCAACATTTGTTGGCGGAAAGTCCGACAACAAATGTACGATGGAGCATACACACGGGCGGACTTACCGCCAACAAGCTCACATCCAACATTTCCCATTGGAAAATCCGATCATGTGTACGCGGCATAAGTCTCAGTCTCAGAAAGATTTCAACCACCTTGCTAATAATAGCCTTCTTGATCTCCTTCAGTCTGGATTTCATCCTCAACATGCCACAGAAACTGCTCTCCTAAAACTAACAAACTATCTACTAATGGCCAAAACCAATGGACACTATTCTGTACTCCTACTCCTGGACCCCTCGGTTGCCTTTTTATATGGTTGACCACCCCCTCCTCCTCAAAAAACACCATACATTTGGTCTCCTCGACTGTACTCTTCACTGGTTGTCCACCTACTTATCCTACCTTTAGTGTTACTTACAATTCTATGTCCTCCTCTCCTCCTTATGTCTCTGTTTGGGTCCGCCAAGGTTCTGTTCTTGGACCTCTTCTATTTTCAATCTACACCTCCCAGGGTCAGCTGATAGCATTCCATGGCTTCCAATTCCACATCTACTCTGACGACACTCAAATCTATTTCCCTACCCCTCAGCTCACTCCCTCCATCTCCTTACGTATCACTAATTTACTAACTGATATATCAGTCTGGATGTCACACCACTTCCTCAAACTCAATCTATCCAAAACCAAACTTATAATTTTTTCTCCCCCATGTGCCCCCTTCCCCTGATCTCCCTGTCAAAATTAATGGCACAACTATAAGCCCATCCCCGCATGCCAAGGTCCTAGGTGTAGTCCTGGACTCTGAACTCTCCTTTAAGCCCCACATCCAATCACTGTCCAAATCTTGCCACCTCAACATCTGTGACATCTCTAAAATATACTAATTTCTAACCAATGACACAACAAAGCTCTTAATTCACTACCTGGTCATCTCTCGCCTCGATTACTGCAACTCCCTTCTCATTGGCTTACCTCAACATAGTCTATCCCCCCCTTCAATCCATCAGGAATGCTGCTGCCAGACTTATCCACCTTCCCAATCGCTCTGTGTTTGCTACTCCTCTCGGTCAATCCTTCCACTGGCTTCCGCTCACCCAACAAATTAAATTCATAATCATAACTACTTACAGAGCCATCTACAAATTAGCCCCCAGCTACATCATTAGCCTAGTCTCTAAATACTAACCTATTTGTTCTCTTTGTTTCTCTCAAGACCTCCTGCTCTCTAGTTCCCTCGTCACCTCCTCCCATGCTCACCTCCAGGACTTTTCCAGAGCCTCTCCAATCCTTTGGAATGCCTTTACCCCAGTCTGTCTGATTATCTCCTACTCTATTCGTTTTTAGACAATTCATGAAAAACCCTCCTCTTCAGAGAAGCTTAACCTTCCCACACCTAGCAACTGTATTTTCATTTTCTCTATCAGCTCATTCCCCACAGTTATTATCTTTTTGTTCCACTTGACCCTCCCTTCTGGATTATAAACTCTAACGAGCAGGGCCCTCTGATCCCTCCTGTATTGATTTGTTTTGTAACTGTACTGTCTGCTCCCATGTTGTAAAGTGCTGCACAAACTGTTGGCGCTATATAAATCCTGTATTATAATAATAATAATAATGGTAAACAGGACAAATAGGAGGGTGAATCTCCTTAACGGGGGGCACAGACAGCAATAAAAACCTGCAGGTGTTCTAATCCCTCTACACTCTATCCAAAACGAAAAAAAAGAGTTTTGCCTTTAGTTATACTTTAACTAAGAATTGGCATGCTCTCCTATTATACACAGAACACCATAGGAAAACTTCCGGTGGGAAAGGGAAGGAATAGGATTAGTACGATTTTGAAACATTAAGCATTTAAATGTACAACACTGATTAATTTGTCTATTTTGACATGAGGCAGTTTTTACAATTTTTTTGGTGAGAATTCATTATATATATGTTTTAAGTGCAATGCGATGTAAAGTGTCTAATAAAATTTGTAGCCATAACTTCATGCTGTATTGAGCTTGACTGAAACTGCACAACAATAGAAGAGCTGAAATCCATTTTTTGTGAGATTTGTTATGCATTACTGAAATATTTTTACATGTGAGGGTAATTAATCCATACTTACCTGCTACAACAAATGAACAAAAACGCTGATTCAAATGCCTTTAATATTTTCAGCAGCCTCGAACTGTTATTTGTGACTGCACTACACAGGAGGATACATTTGGATTCTAGGAGGTTAGGATGCCATCATCCTTCAGATTACCAGCAGCTGCATTCTTGCACATCTCCTATTGTGCATGAGTTTGTTTACTGACACTCCTAACATCTTAAAAAGATGCAATATAAAATAGAAATAATTTGAATTACCTTTCAAAGTAATTATTGATTAGATGATGATGGCAATCATTGCCTTGCTGATTCCAGGAAACTTTAGATGTAGAAATATGGTTCCTCATCTTCTAGTGATTCCATCTCAATGTCCATCAGAAGACCTGCATACTTGGCTATATTGTGTAGAATACAGCATGCCAGGAACTTTCTGTTGACTATACTTTAAAAATCATTCAGAAAGAGAGATGCAGTAGAAGTGGCTCTTCAAAGGTCCAAGGTATGCTCCACACCGATTATTTAAATGTGAGGTGTTTAACCTTCCCTATGCTATTGTCATAAAATAGGTTACTGCCGTGAACAACCAGGATAGACAAGGGTAGCAAGAATGACCTAAAACATTGGTAACTCATTTACATATTATTTAAAGAGGAAGTAAACCCTTTCAAACCACTTTGACCTACAGGTAAGCCTAGATTAAGGCTTACCTGTAGGTCCAAGCAATATCTCCTAAACCTATATGGTTTAGGAGATATTTGCCCGAAAATGGGCACCGCTTTCTACGGCGCATGCACCGTAGACAGCGGCGCGCAGGCGCACTAAACGCGGCAAATCCAAGAATGGAGCTGCCTAATTTGTCGTCTCCCGTGCGCATGCGCGGGAGTGACGTCATCGCGGCTTCGCCGAATGACAGCGGCGGAGCTGCGAGACGCGACTCCCGTGCGCACGCGCGGGAGTGACGTCATCGCGGCTTCACCGCTGTGATTCGGCGGAGCTGCGAGACGCCACCAGCAAGATGGATGCGGCGGACTACAGGGGACAGCGGCGACTTCGCTGGCTCCTGTGTCAGGTAAGTGACACATAATGAGCTACTATGCGATGCATAGTAGTACATTATGCTTTACCTTTGCAGGGAAAAAAAGAGGAAGTAAACCCATCAGGGTTTACTTCCTCTTTAACATAACATTTACATTAAAATAGGTGTGTGTGTATATATATATATATAATATATATATATATATATATATATATATATATATATATATATATATATATATATATATACACACACACACGTGTGATATGTGTCGGTAGCTTCAATGTGCAGTGCAATCAGACCATTTCACAGGTCAATTATAGAAAAAGAGTTCACAGGATTGCTGCACAAACATTTATTCATGTAGAATGCATGTATGTGGTGTTCTACTGTTTCTTGGTGTAATTATATATATATATATATATATATATATATATATATATATATATATATATATATATATATATATATATATACACACACATACATATATATATATATATATATATATACATACATACATACATACATACATACATACACACACACACACACACACACTGTATATGTCTGATTAAATGATGATTGTAAACATCCCCAAGATGTAATCATTAGATTTAATCATTAGATTATATAATTAAATTGATTCCAAGTGTACATTCACAATTACTACACAATCACGAACATACACAAAACTATACATCACTTACCAAGTAGCTAGCCTCCACTAAATGTTCCTTTCTCAAAATCTTCAGATGGCTGGGACTGTTAAAGGATGTGTGCATTAAGAACCAAGTTAGGAAAACCAGTCACAACATCTCCGATTAACATTTTTGCATCACACACTACATTGATGCTCATTGAGTTGCACTTTCATGTTTCAGTATATACAGTGCCTTGCAAAAGTATTTACCCCCTTAGCTTTTTACCTCTTATTACATTACTGCCTTTAATTCAATGTTTTTTTTAATCTGAATTATATGTGATGTTTTAGAAAACAATAGTCTAAGTTGGTGATGTAAAATTTGAAAAATATATACATAAAACAATTTTTCAGAAATTAAAAACTGATAATTGGCATGTGCGTATGTATTCACCCCTTTTGTTGTGAAGCCCATAAAAAGCTCTAATGCAACCAATCACCTTCAGAAGTCACATAATTAGTGAAATGATGTCCACCTGTGTGCAATCTAAGTGTCACATGATCTATTATTACATATACACACCTTTTTGAAAGGCCCCAGAGGCTGCAACACCTAAGCAAGAGGCACCACTAACCAAACACTGCCATGAATACCAAGGGACTCTCCAAACAAGTAAGGGACAATGTTGTTGCGAAGTAGAAGTCAGGGTTAGGTTATAAAAAAAATATCCAAATCTTTGATGATGCCTGGGAGCACCATCAAATCTATCATAACCAAATGGAAAGAACATAGCACAACAGTAGACCTGCCAAAAGATGGCCGCAAACCAAAACTCATGGACCAGGCAAGGAGGGCATTAATCAGAGAGGCAGCACAGAGACCGAAGGTAACCCTGGAGGAACTGCAGAGTTCCACAGCAGAGACTGGAGTATCTGTACCAGTGGTGTACTTAGGTTTGGTGCTGCCCTAGGCCTGACTAAACTTGTGCACCCCCTAATTTAAATATACACCCCTTCCTGTCAAGGCCACACCCCTTAATGGTTAAGACCCACCATGAAATTTTCCAGTGAGGATACTAGTCTGAGGGCCCGGAGGGGGGGGGGGGGGGGGCAATAGATTCCCTTAATTTGCAGAGGTTTCCTCTTCATGTTTGGCTATGGGGTAGGAAATTAAAGAAAATATAGCTATAGCCCTTCCTTGCTCTATCCAAAATGAAAAAAAAAAATTGCCTATGTAACAAATATTCTGTCATTGGCCCATTCAGAACATGTATAGATTATAATGTAAGGCTATTTGTTATGCAGTTACTCATTTTGGCCACAAGATGGAGATAGGTAGATGCTGACTTTTCCTTCCCTTAATATGAGACACAGAGGACACTGGGGAAAAGGGGAGTTTTTAGGAAGTGCTGAGGAGGCTGAGGTGATTTCAAGGGAAGAGAGAGAGAGGAGCCATTACTAACAGAAGCCCCATGCTGTGACTTGTGAGCCAGGAGACAGAGCTGCTACAAGGATACCACCCCTACAGTGCAAGTTGCGGGTGTCACCACGGGCAACCGAGAGTGAGAGGACATCTGTTTGTATGAACTATTGTTGCTGTATCACAGGGACTGGTGAGAGGCTCTTGCGGCCTTTATCTGAGATTGTCACTATTTGCTGCTGTCATCAGAAACAGTCGCTGGAATCTACACAGTCAGACACATATTATCTCTAATACCTTAGAGACTGCTTCAAATAGCTCCAACGTCTTAACTGGCCGAATAGTCAGGACCAAGGGAAGCTCCTAACCCTTTGACCGTTTACTTTGTTTTAATGAAGTACCACACTTTGCCCCCCCCTGCATTGAGCGCGTAGTGCACGCTGTCATCACCAAGTCAATGAGACTCGGGTGATCACAGATCGGAGTAAAGGGTCGATCCCGACCCCTTACTGTGTGATCAGCTGTCAGCCAATGAAAGCTGGTCACGTGATGTAAACAGGAGATCAGTATTGATTTTTTTTTCCTCTCACGCCGACAGCGTGAGAAGAAAAAAAAAAAGCCGATCACCGGCTTCTGTTCAAGGGATATTGGTCCAGAAGAGGAAGAGGCGAAGCCGCCTCATGTGTGTCCACCAGTACCACGAATCAGTGTCCACAGTGCCACAAATCTGTGCCCACTAGTGCATAAGTGCCAGCAATCAGTGCCATCTTTCAATGCCCATGAATGCCACCTATCAATGCCCACCAGTGGTGCCAATCAGTGCCTCATCAGTGCCACCTAGCAGTGTCACCTACCAGTGTGGATCAGTGCCCATCACTGCCACCCATCACTGCCCATCACTGTCACCCATCAGTGCCACCTATAAATGACCTTCAGTGCTGCTCATCAGTGCCACCTCTCAGTGCCCACCAGTGCCACCTCATCAGTGCCCACCAGTTCTGTCTATTAGTGCTGATCAGTGCAGTCTTATCAGTGCCCATCAGTGTAGCCTCATCAGCGTACATCAATGAAGGAGAAAAACGACCCGTTTGCAAAATTTATTAAAAAAAATATAAAACTTTTCGGTCTTTTTAAACTTTTCTTAACAAAAAAATAAAAAACCCAGAGGTGATCAAGTACCACCAAAAGAAAGCTCTATTTGTGGGGAAAAAAATTATAATTTGGGTATAGTGTTGTATGACTGCGAAATTGTCAGAGTGACAGCTCTAAAAGCTGAAAACTGGTCTGGGCAGGTGGGGGAATTCGGTGCCCAGTAAGCAAGTGGTTAATATGTACAACTGACACAAGCAAAGGATTGCAGAAGAGTCCTACTACCTACCTGCTTGTATAGGTGACCATGTTAGTGTTCCTTGTGTCTGCGCCATCCCTAGATTAATATTAAAAGCCCTTTGGCAGCTTGGTAAGTGCCATGCAAGTTTCACCCAAATAGTGTAGCTTTCCTTCTACCCTGGTTACCTTATGCTATATAATCTAATCAGGTACTGTATCAACATTAACATCTACCTCCTATACAGCAGTTTAGACGTTAATGGTCTTTGTGTTGAGTTATTTTGAGGGGACACCAAATTGACACCGTTATACAAGCTGTGCACTCACTACTTTACATTGTAGCGAAGTGTCATTTCTTCAGTGTTTCACATGAAAAGATGTAATAAAATATTTACAAAAATGTGAGGGGTGTACTCACTTTTGTGAGATACTGTATTAGATTGTGATCACCAAAAGGTTTGCAGAAAGGTCTTACTACCTTCCTCCTGAGTGTAGCTGACCATCTCAGTCTCCCTTGCATCTGAACCATCCCTACTACCCAGATTATAAGCCTCGTGGCAGTTAGATAGTTGTCCTGCAATTTCCACTCAACTGGTGTGGTTTTCCTTTCAACCTGCCTGGCTCCCTTCACGTTTCTCCACTGCACCTCTCACGACATAGGGTCTCCTCACACAATGGATAGCTCCTTCCCCTCCGCTCTATTGTCTGTCAGCTGATTTTCTCCTCCAGACGGTTTCAGCTTCCCAATATGGTATCTTTCTTTCTGTAGCTGAAAACGCATGTGAGAGGTCTGCTGTGATGACAGGACAGTAAAAACAAGAAAAGTCGCCCCCCCCCCAGTTGCAGAATGTTGGCTGCCTGTGTACCGTTAGTAGTGTAGCTGCTTTATGGGGGCACCAGGCTAATTTGCCTCCCGACCCATTTCAACCCATAAGAGCGGCCCTACACTAAAAGAGTTGCGCAAGCCAATGGGGACTGGTTTCGTGCTGCCCCCCTGCAAAGTGCCGCCCTAGGCCTGGGCCTTGTTGGCCTAGGCCAAGATACAGTGTTGCTACAGTATAAGATAAAGCCTCTGAGCATACTTGTCTGTGGTGACAATAGGGGTGTTGAATATTATAGCATTGATGCATCGGGATTCAGGTGTCCACATTGCAGCATTGATGCTACGACCGGCTTAATCTATTGGTGACGTCATCTCGAATTGCCCCTCCCCTCCTGGGAGAGCGCCCCATCATACTCTGCAAGTTTTAAAATAAGAATTCCCAGCCAGTCATTAGCATCTCGTCAGTACAAATGGATAACGGACTACACAACAAATGCTTGTTTAACCCCTTAAATGGTGCTAATAGTTACAGAGTTAGTAAGGTTGAATAAAGACACCAGTCCATTCAGTTCAACCTGAGTGTCTACAGTTGTCCCTATCCCTGTACATTGCACACTCACATCAGTCCCTACCCTCAAGGAGCCCACAATCATTTACTAGGGCCAATTTTGGACAGAAGCCAATTAACCTACTTGCATGTCTTTGGAGTGTGGGAGGAAACCGGAGTACCCAGAGGAAACCCACACAGGCACAGGGAGAACATGCAAACTCCAGGCAGGTAGTGTCATGGTTGGTATTCAAACCAGTGACCCTTTATACTGCTAGGTGAGAGTGCTAACCACTACACCACTGTGCCGCCCAATCCACAGGTGGATGTCTTTAAAGGACTTGTTCTACGAGATTTGGAAGGTATAACATCTAAAAAATATGTGAATCCATGGCATATGCAAGAGGGGATTAAGATGTTGGAAGAGAGGAAAGAACTAATTATAAGACCTGCTGATAAGGGTGGAGGTGTGGTGATCATAATCAACTTACAGAGATGTTTTGGATGGATGGATGGATGGAGACACCTACAAAAAATTAGAGAGAGACCCAATCACACAATATGAAAGGGAGCTAAAAGCATTGGTAGAATTGGGGAGCTCAATGGGAGTCCTATCCAATAAAGATATGAAATATCTAACACCTAGCAGTAGCAGGATTCCCTCCATCTATACTTTGCCAAAGATCCATAAGGATATACAATTCCCTCCGGGGAGACCCATTGTTATTGGAATTGGATATCCATAAGGATATACAATGCCCTCCGGGGAGACCCATTGTTATTGGAATTGGATCCATTGCATTGTGAATGGGACAATTCCTAGACCTGTTTCTACAAAAGAGTGTGGTTCAAACAAAGGCGTATCTACGGGATACAAATAACCTCCTACAGCTTTTACAGGAGATTGAGCTAACAGGAAAAGAAGAAGTTTACTTGGTAACGGCAGATGTGGCATCCCTCTATACCATCATACAAAATGATGATGCTCTTTTAGCCCTCAATTGGGCACTTTGTCAGAGGGATGATTTAACACACAATCAGAAGGTCTTTATACGAAATGCTTTAGATTTCTGTTTGGGCCATAATTATTTTTGGTATGGTGGAAACTTCTATTCCCGGAAGCGGTGTTGCTATGGGCACAAAATTCGCTCCCAGCATAGCGAACCTTTTTTCATGGGTGAATGGGAAGACAAAAAAAAAATCTTTTTGGTTAAGAGGGATCAACTGCTACTATACAGAAGATATATTGATGATCTGTTTTTTATATAGTCAGGGTCACTATGGTCTCTAAATTAATTCTTGGAAGAATTAAACTGTAATACCAGCCACATCAGATTGACAAGTGAAACAAGTACAAATAATATACATTTTTTGGATGTCAACATCTATAGGCAAGGTAACAAAATAGGCACTAAAGTCTATTTTAAGCCCACGGATTCAAACAGTTATCTACCCACACAGAGTGGACACCATCCGATGTAGCTAAAAAACACCCCTAAAGGACAACTAACCCGAGTGAGAAGGAACTGCTCGAATGATGAGGATTTTGACTCTCAAGCAGTAGTTATAAAGAAAAAATTCTTGGAAAAGGGTTATTCGGAAAAACATCTTGATAGGATTATTGAGGGTGTAGCTTCAGCACCAAGAGAATATTTGAGGGATGTTATCCCCATTCAGAACAATAATAACCACGAATGGAGTTTCGTTTCAGGCTTCCATGCCCAATATAAGGAGGTTGAAGCAATCTTTTTGTCCTTAAACCATAACTTCCACCTAAAGCTGGCTTTATTTATAGAAGGGCACAAAATTATGCAGACAAAATAGTGAAAAAGGTGTTAGATCCCCCAGCCAAACCCCCATCCTTCTGGGATAGGGATGGATTCTATGCTTGTAGGAAATGTCGGGCCTGCAAGGAAGTTAACAGACCTCTGAGAGCCCTGGCTAGATTTATGTCTACATCAAATAATAAAGAATTCAGAATTAAAGAATTCATCACGTGCAATACTGCATATGTAGTCTATGCTATACAGTGCCCATGTGGGCTAATCTATATAGGCCGCACAAAAACATTACTGAGGATCTACATCGCAGAGCATATAGCCAACGTGTCCTTGCATTTTAAAATCCACCACAACCAGGACCCATCTGGGCTAAAGTTTTGGGGCATTGACCACTTGAAACCCTTCTGGAGAGGCTCGAATTTAGTTCGAGAGCTATCTAAACGTGAGACCGAATGGATATATTTGGCAGATACATTGGTGCCGAAGGGGTTAAATGTTGATCTGGACATATATTGTTTTATTAGTGACTATTAATCTATTGTTTTATCTAATTAATATATTTATGTACGATCATATCTTATATACTTTTTATATTCACTATATCAATATATAATTTTATTGTATTTAGAGTGGATGTGAATATGTTCTCTTTATTAAGATGGTTCTGTATATGAATTACATGCATATACACACACACTAACTATGGATTTATTTTATTACATATATATGTATTTTTGTGTGTGTGTTATGTGTATATATACATATATATACATATATATATATATATATATATATATATATATATATATATATATATATATATATATATATATATATATATATATAGTGCCTTGCGAAAGTATTCGGCCCCCTTGAACTTTTCAACCTTTTGCCACATTTCAGGCTTCAAACATAAAGATATAAAGCTTTTAATTTTTTTGAAGAATCACCAACAAGTGGGAAACAATTGTGAAGTGGAACGAAATCTATTGGATATTTTAAACTTTTTTAGCAAATAAAAAACTGAAAAGTGGTGCGTGCAAAATTATTCGCCCCTTTACTTTCAGTGCAGCAAACTCACTCCAAACTCACTCCAGAAGTTCAGCGAGGATCTCTGAATGATCCAATGTTGTCCTAAATGACTGATGGTGATAAATAGAATCCACCTGTGTGTAATCAAGTCTCTGTATAAATGCACCTGCTCTGTGAAAGTCTCAGGGTTCTGTTGAAAGCGCAGAGAGCATCATGAAGACCAAGGAACACACCAGGCAGGTCCGTAATACTGTTGTGGAGAAGTTTAAAGCCGGATTTGGATACAAAAAGATTTCCCAAGCTTTAAACATCCCAAGGAGCACTGTGCAAGCGATCATTTTGAAATGGAAGGAGTATCAGACCACTGCAAATCTACCAAGACCTGGCCGTCCCTCTAAACTTTCAGCTCAGACAAGGAGAAGACTGATCAGAGATGCAGCCAAGAGGCCCATGATCACTCTGGATGAACTGCAGAGAACTACAGCTGAGGTGGGAGAGTCTGTCCATAGGACAACAATCAGTCATACACTGCACAAATCTGGCCTTTATGTAAGAGTGGCAAGAAGAAAGCCATTTCTCAAAGATATCCATAAAAAGTCTTGTCTAAAGTTTGCCACAAGCCACCTGGGAGACACACCAAACATGTGGAAGAAGGTGCTCTGGTCAGATGAAACCAAAATCAAACTTTTTGCCCACAATGCAAAACGATATGTTTGACGTAAAAGCAACACAGCTCATCACCCTCAACACACCATCCCCACTGTCAAACATGGTGGTGGCAGCATCATGGTTTGGGCCTGCTTTTCTTCAGCAGGGACAGGGAAGATGGTTAAAATTGAGGGGAAGATGGATGCAGCCAAATACAGGATCATTCTGGATGAAAACCTGTTGGAGTCTGCAAAAGACATGAAACTGGGACGGAGATTTATCTTCCAACAAGACAATGATCCCAAACATACAGCAAAATCTACAAAGGAATGGTTCACAAATAAACATATCCAGGTGTTAGAATGGCCAAGTCAAAGTCCAGACCTGAATCCAATCGAGAATCTGTGGAAAGAGCTGAAAACTGCTGCTCACAAACGCTCTCCATCCAACCTCACTGAACTCGAGCTGTTTTGCAAGGAAGAATGGGCAAGAATTTCAGTCTCTCGATGTGCAAAACTGATAGAGACATACCCCAAGCGACTTGCAGCTGTATTCGCAACAAAAGGTGGCTCTACAAAGTATTAACGCAAAAGGGCCGAATAATTTTGCACGCCCCACTTTTCATTTTTTTATTAGTTAAAAAAGTTTCAAAAATCCAATAGATTTTGTTCCACTTCACAATTGTGTCCCACTTGGTGATTCTTCACAAAAATAAAAATGTTATATCTTTATGTTTGAAGCCTGAAATGTGGCAAGAGGTTGAAAAGTTCAAGGGGGCCGAATACTTTCGCAAGGCACTGTATACATATATATATATATAATTTCTCTTTTTATATATATTGGGTGTGTATCCCCCATATTTTATATATATCTCCTTTAGAATGATTATACATTGTGTCTGTGGTGATTATGGCACAATGTATGGAGAACATATTGATATTCATATGTAAAATGTCTTCAATGGATTTAAGATTTTTTAAATTGTTCTAAGTACAGATACTTTACCATAACATTGTTAGCATCATAGATAGTTCTAGGCTGTGTATACTGATATATATTGTCAGAACGCTGTAAGATTCTGTTTCCTCTGCCCCTCGTTGTGCATAGAGCCTACGGCGTTCGTTTGCCATGGTGACAAGTACCATCATTTGCGGCTGCTGGTGCCAGATTGTCCTGGTCGATCCCCTAGAACACCGAATAACTGGTGGCAGGAGCCTAGGTACACAACGGCCCCAACTGTAGGGGGGGGGGAGACCAATGGGGAAGAGGTTTTTTTTTCCAGGGGCACAAAATTTCAAAAGAGGTTTAGATCCAAAAGGGGTACCAGAGGGGGGAGGCGAATCCGCGCAAAAAAGGAAACACACTTGAAAGTGTCAACATTATGCTCTAAAACACGACAGAAATCCTGAAGGTACTACCTTTCTTGGCATCGATACGTTTCGTGGACATTGGAGGGGTAGTAACATGGTACGGGAGATTTCCCATCTGGAAACAAAGTGGATATATCAGGTTCAGTGCTATACCCCATTTGGTATGAATATTGAATGGGATATTAATGCATTTATTAGTAATAGTTAGGAATATGTCTCTATGATATTTGATGGGCGTATGGGGATATATATGTAATATGTAAATTATTATTATTTTTTTTGGAATACCACTCCCGACTCCGGGCAATAATCACTGTCTTCCCTTTGAACCTAATACATTTAATCCTTGGGGGGATTATTGTATTATAACTAGTCCAAATTTTATACATTTTTATCTCTGATATAGCCTATTTTTTAAAGGGGAGAGCTAGACATAAAAATAATTTTTTTGTGCCTTGTTTATTTTAAATCTAAATGCAGAGTTTTTTCTTCCTTTTTCTTTTTCTCTGGATTGGATACAATTTAATTTCCAACTAATGATTGATTTTAACATATCAATATTTTTGTTGTGTTCTGGTATGTGAGGTAATCTCTCTTTTGAATGCTGGGAGGTGGATCGGCTGCGCAGAAGACACGCCCACGTTTGTTGGAACGCACATGCGTTCCACTCGTAGTATTTCCTGTAGCGCGATAACGTAATTTCCGGCCGTGAGCGACGCAACTACGTCACTCTCGATCGTTGAAACGCACGTGCGGTCCACTCGCAGTATTTTCTGTAGCGTGATAACGTCATTTCCGGCCGATGGAGCGAATGGAGGACCGGAAATCCACATCGAGATCTGTATTGTTGGTTTCCGAGCAATGGAACGCACGCCGATTACAGCGAGGCTTCCCTAATGAATTGATGTTCCTCTCCCTATGTGGAGAGCTGCATCTGTTTGAGGTTAATACTAATTTTCTCTATATAAAAGACCTCTTTCATATGTCTCAGTCATGCCCCTGATGATGCACAATTGTGAGGAAACATTGGGTGTATGAGGGACTAGTGACATGCGAAGGAGTGCGGGAGTGGCTTCCATTCTTTAAGCTGGATGTATTTTTATCTTTATGCTGGTAAAACTTCACGCAAAATGTGAGTGTAATTTTATTGGAGTTTTGTATTAAAGAATGTTGGATTTTTTACGGTATCTGCGCAATTAAATCATTTTTGTAATTTCTGCATGTGGCCATTGAGTTTTTATTGAGGATATACCTGACGAAATATAGAGGAATATAAACCCGCTCTCTGACGATATATTCCGGATTGAGTTGCTAAGTCGGCATAAGGAAGAGCTTGGGGATTCGATCATTAAGGATCGTACCTTATGTGCATGTGTTATATGCACTGACGGTAAGAGTCAGTATTGTCGGGTGCTGGTCCCTTCTCTCTCTCCTTCGGACTGATGCATAATGACTCTTCCTTAATTGGATATTGGAATTTACCAACTATATATATGAACTTGGTTTCATTGTGTGTTTATTAACGTTCTAAGCGCTACACTGTACTTTCCATTTATTTGATATAAGCTTGCCTGAGTGTCTTGCGGTCACGCCCTCTGTTGAAGTCGGAAATGACGAAACGCATAAGGATGTGACACACACAACATTCCTGGAAGTGACGCTTGCGCTCAACCGACGACCAGGTCCACACCAGGAAGTGTCTCTCAGTGTCTGCAGGCAGACACATGCTGATGCGCTGGACGGCGGAAACGGTGACAGAGCCATTCTTTAAAACTTTTATTGCTGGATTGATTATATCTTTGTGTACGTAGATTATTATAGGGGGGTCTATTTGACATTTGTGGAAAACGTTCAATAACATAGGATTACTCTATGTGCAACTCTTTGTGTTTTATGACGTTTTTGGAGCACTTATGTCAGTTGGATCTCTGTGGATGATGAGGATGCAGAGTTAACCTATTGAGGGACATCTACCCTAAAGGCTTGTTTATCAGCTTTGTCTGGTGAGTTTAAACCCCTGAGGGGAGTGTGCCTCACGTGGTGAAATCTGTGGAATTCTGGTGGATGGTGCTATAACAACACTTTGAATAATCATCAATAAACACCTATAACGTTGGTTGAACTGCTACCTCTATCATCACTGCACAAAGAACTTTTTGTTAGTTATGGTTACAAGATCATCGTTTTAATTCAGCGCTGTTTTAGTATTGAAATTTACAGGAATTGGACTGTTTTATTTTTATACAATTGTTTTTATATTTAAAATAAATGTGTCTTAACGAATCCCCTCTTATAATACATTAAAGTGGTTGTAAATCCTTACAAACCACTTTGACCTACAGGTAAGCCTAGATTAAGGCTTACCTGTAGGTCCAAGAAATATCTCCTAAACCTATACGGTTTAGGAGATATTTGCCCGAAGACAGGCACCGCTGTCTACGGCGCATGCAATGGAACTGCCGCGCGTGTCGGCTCCCGTGCGCATGCGCGGGAGTGACGTCATCGCGGCTCCGCCGAATGACAGCGGCGGAGCTGCGAGACCCCACCGAAAAGATGGATGCGCCGGACTACAGGGGACAGCGGTGACATCGCTGGCTCCTGTGTCAGGTAAGTGACACATAATGGGCTACTATGCGATGCATAGTAGTCCATTATGCTTTGCCTTTGCAGGGAATGAAAGAGGAAGTAAACCCATCAGGGTTTACTTCCTCTTTAAGTGCCCCACTGTTCCAAGTGTACATGCCTTTTAAAAAATATGTAGCAATTGTGGCAGCACGCAGGTAAAGTCACCTGGTTGTATCCAGGATGGGAAATATGTGTGCCCTAGATTCAGGCTTTATGCAGACTTTTACAATTAGAGGGGAAGAGTTAATGAGCCCAGCTGAAGTAAGTGGGCTCATTAAGACCTCTACAAAAAACTCCAGCATGCTTAGGGAGATGCTCCATCCTGGAACCAGTTTTGTGTTTGTATAGACTGGGGAGTGTGATACCTGTTCTGTGCGGTGAGTTAACGCCTGTGTGGCAAACCTCTACAACAGAGACAGGGACTGGTGCAGCACAAGGCTGCACTCAGTTGTTAGACAGGGAGTCTAAGTGTGTAATTAGAGGTCAAGCTGACCAGGATTTATTTTCATGTTTTATTTTTGTTTGGCTGTTATATGTTTCACTGCATGTAGCATAAATAAACTGCATCTTTTGTTTTTTTGCACCTACAACGCTGTCTGCTGTGCCTAATTTTGTGTTGTGAACCCATCCAGGGGGTCACACACACCCGCTGCCGAGCTAACCCCCTCACACAATATAAAGCATATTTCAGACTGTTCCTTGGCGCTCATGTGACTGCCCGGCGCACAGCTCTCCTCATTCCATCTAACAGCTACAGCGGGCGGGGCTGAGAATCCTCCACTGTCAGCCGAGAGTGGCCACCCACGTCTGAGCTACTCGTGAGCCTAGGAAATATGCGGTATTTAAATAGCTACATATTTCTTAAAAGGCATTTACAGTGGGGCACTCGACAGGGCACAGTTAGTTTAACAGGAGTAAGCAGAGTACATATAAGTGTACCAGTGTTGCCAAATCCCCGAAGTGAAATTTACTGTCAGGACGGCAAAATTTACAAATGGCACCAATTTTTTCCCATCTTTGTCAACAACCTTTTTTAACATGCTCTTTAACGTATTATTGAAGCGTTCCACCAAGCCATCCGTTTGAGGATGGTACACTGAGGTTCTCAACTGTGTCACCTTAAACAACTTGCATAGCTCCCTAGTTATTCGTGACATAAATGGGGTGCCCTGGTCTGTAAGGACTTCTTTAGGGATGCCCACCCGACTGAACACCATAAACAGCTCTTTGGCAATGTTTTTAGCAGAGACGCGGTGCGTAAGGGAACTGCTTCAGGGTAACGGGTAGCATAATCCATGATTACGAGGATATGCTGATGACCCCGGGCAGACTTGGGGAGTGGACCCACAAAGTCCATGGCAATCCTCTCAAAGGGTACTTCAATAATAGGCAAGGACACTAAAGGACTTTGGAAGTGGTGTATTGGGGCTGACATCTGACACACAGGACAGGATTGACAATAATTCTCAATATCTTTCTGTACCCTGGGCCAGTAAAACCTGTGCAACACTCTTTCAGTCATTTTTTCAACCAATAAATGGCCTCCTAGCAAGTGCCCATGGGCAAGTTCCAACACCACCCGTCTGTATGGCTTAGGGACCACCAACTGTTCAACCACTTCATCATTCTTTTTACATACACGATATAGTAAATCCCGATTGCTGCTGAAATAAGGAAAACAGGGCCTGTCCCCTGGTTCGACAGGTACCTCATTAATCACTATTAAATTTTCCCAGGCCCTGGCTAGGGTCTGGTCTTTTCTCTGCTCAGTACCAAAATTTTCTTTGTGCACATTAAGGTCAGCAAACTCCAATGTAGGCTCAGATTCAGCAGACAGCTGTCCAGCTCTACTGGTGGTGGGGACTTCCTCAGACTACTCCAGTTCTCCTGCCACAACCGACAGAGGAAAACCCAGGGTGCCCTGAGAGGAATCCCCTGTACCCACATTGTCAGTAGTGGCCAGGAGTTCTGGCTCTGCCACTGAGTCAGGTACTGTGACCGGGTCGGAATGATACCACAGTTCCCAAAACTTAGGGGAGTCTCTACCAATGATGGCCTTGTGCACCAAGTGGGGGACAAGTCCAACCTGTGCCTATAGGATACTCCCGGGTATCCCCATGTATACAGATCACAGCAATTTTTTTAGCATGACAATTCACAGATTCAATCATTTCAGCTGTAATCAAAGTCACTAGACTTCAAGAGTCCAGCAAGGCTGTAATAGGCTTATCATTAACAGTCATTTGGCACATTGGTTTTCCCATATTTGGCGCTGCAGCACATGAAACAGCTGCAAACATAGACTGCCTTCTAATAGATAAATCACACTGCATTGGTTCATCTGTCAATGGACAATTTGCTGCAACATGTCCCAGTTCTTGGCAACGAAAACACCTGACGTTTCCCCAGTTTGGTTTGCTGACAGGCAGTGGCTTCCCTTGTTTGGGACGCCAAACTTCAGTCCTGGCACCAAAAATCCCCCCCCCCCCTATTTCCTTGCCATATTTACCATCCACTTCCCCTGGAACAGTCTTACCGGTTGCCTTGGGAGACCGTGGCTTTGGGTGGAAAGTCCGTGCAGTTGTAGGGGTGGTGACCAGGTTTTCTGCAGCAAAGTACCTTTCAATGAGTTCCACCAGGTTGTCCGCCGATTTAGGGTCTCCTTGACTCACCCACTTCTGCAGGGGAATTGGTAGTGCCCTCAGGAAGCAGTCCATGACCACACGCTCCACTATTTGTGGCCCAGACAGGGACTCCGGCTGTAGCCATTTCCTCACCAGGTGAATTAGGTCAAACATCTGCGATCTTGGGGGCTTCTCACCTTGAAAGAACCAGCTGTAGATCTGCTGTGCTCTTACTGCCAAAGTGACACCAAGTAGTGCCAGGATTTCCCGTTTGACCTTTTCATAGTCTCCCACTTCTGCTGATTCCAAATCATAGTAGGCCTTCTGCAATTCTCCAGAAAGCAAGGGAGCAACCAGTCCTGCCCACTGGGTTTTAGACCTTCCCTCTCAGCGGTCTGCTCAAACGGTAGCAGAAAGGCCTCTGGATCATCATCTGTAGTCATCTTAGAAAGAAAGCGGCCCACATGGATGGCTGAGGGCTTGTCTCCAACATCAACTTTAGCAGGTGACCACTGTGCTAGCGTCTCCACAACCTCAGTCAAGGTTTTCCTATCTGCTTTGGCATCAGTGGCCAGCTGTTCAAACAGCCTCTGCGATTGCTCCTGTGCGATAGCATTAGCTTGCTGTAGTGCAGCATTAATTGCAGCGTTTGTTTGCTCCTGTACAGCACTAATCTGTTGGAACAGCACCTTGGTTTGCTCCTGTGCGATAGCATTAGCTTGCTGTAGTGCAGCGTTTGCTTGCCGTTGTGCAGCGTTGAGTGCATCGTTTGTTTTCTGCTGTGCAGCGTTGGATATCATCAATTGTTTTAGGATTTCCTCCATGTTTAGTCACTCTAGGTACCGGCCTTTTAAGTAGTAACTTACTACAGCTGACTGCATTCTCCACCATATGTAACCTGGGGGACAGGTAGCAGGTACAGAGCTCCCTGGGATGAGCAGTTGCTCAGGCACAGATACCAAATCCAGTGATGTAGTGGCAAACAGTGCTGTGTTTATTTGTGTTATATACAAGTCCATATATAGGTGCTGTATAGTGTTCCAGGAAACAAATAAAAGGACAAAAAATAACAAAACACAAATCCTAGCCGTGTCTCAATATGCAGCCCTCACTACCAGGCTGAACAAGCCTACCACTTGTCAGTCTCTACATAAACTGCTTAACAGCTTTTAACCACTTGACCACTGGGCACTTAAACACCCTTAATAACCAGACCAATTTTCAGCTTTCGGTGCTCTCACATTTTGAATGACAATTACTCAGTCATACAACACTGGACCTATATGAAATTTTTGTCCTTTTTTTCACACAAATGGAGCTTTCTTTTGGTGGTATTTAATCACCGCTGGGTTTTTTATTTTTTGTGCTATAAAAGAAAAAATACAGAAAATTCTGTAAAAAAATGAATTTTTCTTTGTTTCCGTTATAAAATTTAGCAGATTAGTAATTTTTTCTTCATAAATTTTGGCCAAAATTTATACTACTACATATCTTTGGTAAAAATAAGTACAAATTGGTGGATATTATTTGGTCTTTGTGAAAGTTATAGAGTCCACAAGCTATGGTGCCAATATCTGAAAATTGATCACACCTGAAGTACTGACGGCCTATTTGAATTCTTGAGACCCTAACATGCCAGAAAAGTACAAATACCCCCCAAATTACCCCTTTTTGGAAAGAAGACATTCCAAGGTATTTAGTAAGAGGCATGATGAGTTTTTTGAAGTTGTCATTTTTTCCCACAATTCTTTGCAAAATCAAGATTTTTTTTACTTTTTTTTTTTGTACTTTTTTTTTTTTTCACAAAATTGTCATATTATCAGGTTATTTCTCACACAGCATATGCATACCACAAATTACACCCCAAAACACATTCTGCTATTACTCCAGAGTACGGCGATACCACATGTGTGAGACTTTTACACAGTGTGGCCACATACAGAGGCCCAACATGCATGGAGCGCCATCAGGCGTTCTGGAGCACCCAGGACAATTCTGACATTTCTCTCCTACATGTAAAAATCATAATTTATTTGCTAGAAAATTACATAGAATCCCAAAACATTATATATGTTTTTTTAGCAAACACCCTGGAGAATACAATGGTGGTCGTTGCAACTTTTTATTTCGCACGGTATTTGCGCAGCAATTTTTCAAATGCTTTTGTTTGGGAAAAAAACAGTTTTGTGCTTAAAAAAAAAAAAAAAACACAGTAAAGTTAGCCCAATTTTTGCATAATGTGAAAGATGAAGTTACACCGAGTAAATCGATACCTAACATGTCTCTTCAAAATTGCACAGGCACGTGGAATGGCGCCAAACGTCGCTACTTAAAAATCCCCATAGGCGACGATTTAATTTTTTTTTACTGGTTATATGTTTTGAGTTACAGAGGAGGTCTAGGGCTAGAATTATTGCTCTCGTTCTAACGTTCGCAGCGATACCTCACATGTGTGGTTTGAACACCGTTTTCATATGTGGGCGGGACTTACGTATGCGTTCGCTTCTGCATGCGAGCACATGGGGACAGGGGCGCTTAAAAAAAAAAAAAAAAATGTATTGTTCATTTTACTTTATTTATTTTAGTTTGACATTTTTTTCCCCAAAAATAAATTTTTTGATCACTTTTATTCCTATTACAAGGAATGTAAACATCCCTTGTAATAGGAATATGGCATGACAGGTCCTCTTTACAGTGAGATATGGGGTCAATAAGACCCCACATCTCGCCTCTAATCTGGGAAGCCTGAAAAAAAGAAAAAAAAGATTCTGGATTTGATCGTATTGGCGAGTCGGTAGAAGCACCGGAGGGCGGCGGGGGTGTCTATGGCTGGGTATTGCAGGGTATCACGACTATGGCTGGGTATCTCAGAGTATGGCGTTGCAGAGTATTGCGTTGCAGAGCATTGCAGGATATTGGAGGATGTTGCAGAGCATTGCAGAGTGTTGCACGGTATTGGCGGGTGTTGCAGAGCATTGCAGAGTGTTGCAGAGCATTGCAGAGTGTTGCAGAGCATTGCAGAGTGTTGCAGGGTATTGGTGGGTGTTGCAGAGCATTGCAGGGTATTGCAGACTATTGCAGGGTATTGCAGAGTAATGCAGAGTAATGCAGAATAATGCAGGGTATTGCAGAGTAATGCAGAGTGTTGCAGAGTGTTGCAGAGTAATGCAGAGTAATGCAGAGTGTTGCAGAGTGTTGCAGAGTAATGCAGAGTGTTGCAGAGTAATGCAGAGTGTTGCAAGGTATTGCAGAGTGTTGCAAGGTATTGCAGAGTGTTGCAAGGTATTGCAGAGTGTTGCAGGGTATTGCAGAGTGTTGCAGGGTATTGCAGTGTGTTGCAGGGTAATGCAGAGTATTGCAGAGTAATGCAGAGTATTGCAGAGTATTGCAGAGTATTGCAGGGTATTGCAGAGTGTTGCAGGGTATTGCAGAGTGTTGCAGGGTATTGCAGAGTAATGCAGAGTAATGCAGAGTAATGCAGAGTAATGCACGGTATTGCAGAGTAATGGCAGGGTATTGCAGAGTATTGGCAGGGAATTGAGGGGTTAATTTTCGGGGAGCAGCGATGTGGGCATTGCAGATGCAGCCCATATCGCTGCTGACACTGATCTCTTCCCCCTCCGCTGTTCCGATCGGTACAGAGAGGGGGAGGGAGGAACCGGCGTCAGGTTTGTTTACAAGTGATCACTCCGTCATTTGATGGAGCGATCACGTGGTAAACGGCCGCTATGAGCGACCGTGATCCGTGATGCGCCGGGTCCACACGGATGCTCTCGAGTGCGCGCCCCAGGGGGCGCGCGAGAGCGGAATTCTAGGAGGACGTCATATGACGGCCTCCCAGAGTTAAGAAACCGCCCTGTAGCCGTCATTCGGCTATAGGGCGGTTGTTAAGTGGTTAACCAACCTTTTCCTCTTCAGAGACCAACTTTGTCTGTATGTCCCAGGCAGAGAGCAAAGGCCTTCTGCTCAGGTGAGCTTAAATTAGCCTGGGGAAAAGGACCAAGACCCGAACTGGATCATGGATCAGAGATTTCTGAATGTGTACGAGAGGAGCCTGGGATACATATAAACCCCGAACAGGACTTTTCCTGGCTCTCTCTGGGATGCTCTTCTAGAGTACACAGAATGTTTTTACAACCTCTCCAGAACGATTTAACTTGGCAGATAGTAACCCGTGTTTAAAACGTCAGTTTTGCTGTGTTTACATGCCACGTTTAGAAGCATTTAAAAATATATTTTATTTTCTCAAAATAGCCAAAAATGAAAAATGCCTGTAAACAAAACACAGATAAACACGAGTTACCACGTTTGGCGCTTGAAATGTCTCTGAACTCAGCATCTGAACTCTTTTTTTTGCTTTCCAAAAAAGGCCTCTAAACTCAACTGCCTAGTAAATGACCCTGTGTACATGTACTGATAAAATAACAGAGGAGAGTTCAGGAGCAGTTGAAAAAAATGCCCAACTGCTCCTAAACATCCATTTAGCAGCAGCAGTGTACATGAGGCCTCCCCACACACAGCTCGCTTGGAAAGATCCATCTGTAAATGGATAGAAACTGTCTAAAAAACTGAATTCAGAGAGTAGTGGTTACATAGTTACATAGATAGTCAGGTTGAAAAGACACACACGTCCATCAAGCTCAAACACAAAAAAAAATAATAATAATATCATACAATCTCATATACCCAATTCTATACCCACAGTTGATCCAGAGGAAGGCAAAAAACCCCAGCAGAGCATGATCCAATTGGCTAAAGCAGGGGAAAAAATTCCTTCCTGATCCCCTGAGAGGCAATCGGATTTTCCCCGGATCAACTTTACCTATAAATGTTAGTACTCAGTTATATTATGTACACTTAGGAAATAATCCAGGCCTTTCTTAAAGCAATCCACTGAGCTGGCCAGAACCACCTCTGCAGGGAGTCTATTCCACATTTTCACAGCTCTAACTGTGAAGAAACCTTTCCGTATTTGGAGATGAAATCTCTTTTCCTCTAGACGTAAAGATTGCCCCCTTGTCCTCTTTGTTGACTGTAAAGTGAATAACTCAACATCAAGTTCACCAAGTCATCACTGGTTGATGACTCTTATGCCCTGTACACACGGTCAGACATTCCAACTACAAAATCCATCAGATTTTTTCAGACGGAGTTTGGCCCAATCTTGTCTTGCATACACACAGTCGCACAAAGTTGTAGGAAAACCCGATCGTTCAGAACGCAGCGACGTAGAACTCGTACGACGGGACTATAAAGAGTGCAGTAGCCAATAGCTTTCGCCTCATAATTTATTCTGAGCATGCGTGGCATTTTGTCCATCAGAATTGTCTATGCACGACTGGAATTTAAACTGGATTTTGTTGTCGGAAAATTTTAGATCCTGCTCTCAAACTTTGTGTGTCGGAAATTCCGACGGGAAAAGTCAGATGGGGGCCACACACGATCGTATTTTCTGACAACTTTCCATTGGAAAGTCCGACTGTGTGTACAGGGCATAACTCAATTGTCTAAGGTTATCAGTGGTGTACCCCAAGGTTAAGTGCTGGGATCCTTACTTTTTAACCAGTTGCCGAGCGCCGCACGACGATGTACGTCAGCAGAATGGCACAGGCAGGCATGTGGGTGTACCTGTACATCCCGGCCTCCCAGCGGGTGGGGAGGTGATCACCCCTCCCCCCTCAGTGCTTGCAGCGGAATCCATTCAGGAGTGATCCATGCTGAGGGGGGAGGCCATTGATTCATGGCCCCCCCTCGCGATCGCTCCTGAGGAATAGAGAGCTTCCTCTGCTCCAGTAATGTAAACAGAAGCAGAGAAAGTGATGTCCTTTTCCCTCATGTCGGTCTTTTCATTCCGGCGCCGAGGAGAGAAGACATCAATGTGAGTTGCACCAACACTACACATACAGTAGGCACACATTTCACCCCCAATCACCCCCTGCCACAGTGACACCAATAGCAGGTTTTTGTTTTTTGATTTTCTTTTTACTGATTACTGCATTGGTGTCATTTGTGACTGTTATAAGTGGTAGGGCAGTTAGGGCTAGGCCCCTTTAGGTCTAGGGTACCCCTCTAACCCTCCCCAATAAAGGTTTAACCCCTTGAACACCCCCGGTCACCAGTGTCACTAAGCAATCGTTTTTCTGATCGCTGTATTAGTGTCACAGGTGACGCTAGTTAGGAAGGTAAGTATTTAGGTTCACCATCAGCTTTTTATAGTGTCAGGTACCCCCATATACTACCTAACCCCCTGATTGCCCCCTAGTTAACCCTTTCACCAGTGATCACCGTATAACTGTTACGGGTGACGCTGGTTAGTTAGTTATTTTTTTTTATAGTGTCAGGGCACCTGCCGTTTATTACCTAATAAAGGTTTAACCCCCTGATCACCCGGCAGGTGATATAAGTTAGGTTTTAGGGTCAGATAGGGTCTGCGTCACCCCAGGCAGCATCAGGTTAGTACCAGTACCGCTAACACCCACACACGCAGCATAAACCTCCCTTAGTGGTATAAGATCTGAACGGATCGATATCTAATCTGATCAGATATATACTAGCGTCCCCAGCAGATTAGGGTTCCCAAAATTGCAGTGTTAGTGGGATCAGTCCAGATACCTTCTAGCACCTGCGTTTTGCCCCTCCGCCCAGCCCAGCCCAGCCCACCCCACCCAAGTGCAGTATCGATCGATCACTGTCACTTACAAAACACTAAACACATAACTGCAGCGTTCGCAGAGTCAGGCCTGATCCCTGCGATCGCTAACAGTTTTTTTGGTAGCGTTTTGATACAGACGCTGACAGCCTAGGAGCTTTTTTACCTGCGAGTCTCACTAGTGTACCACTAAATTTAGAGCCCAAAATGGCAAATTGAAGGTACACTAGTGAAGAGGCCTACACGTTTCTGAGCATGACAGATAGTGAAGAGGAAGTCACTCATCTGTCAGATTCAGGCTCAGAATACGATCCTGTAGACGACAGAGTCTCCATGACAGATAGCCATAGACTGAGTATAGCCTCAAATACAAAATATACGCAATACATCTAACAGTACCATCATCCCAATTGACAATTGTCAAGAAATGGGAATTCTAAGAATATGAGGGCAGTTACTGAGGCTGCTCCCTTTATATCCACACCCAAAAATGTTTGTTGAGGGGACTATTGCGGTACTAGATAAAAAATTCACAGAAGACTTTATTATAAAAAAAAATTACAAATAATTTAATAAAGGCAAAAAAATTAAATCCATCAAAACTTCCATATTGCTATGACAGAAAGCTCTGACAATGGAGTTGTGGTCCCTGCCAAGGTCAATCCTACCAGACCCCGATCATCTTCTTCTGCTGTTGAGGTGCAAGAACCGCAGCACTCTTGTATGGAGCAGAGAAGTACTAGCGCCGCCATTCTGGTGAACTGGCAAGCACCAGCGGCCTAATACGCCCTGGTCATACATCCAGCACTGCAGTAACACTTGGTGACGTGGCGAGTCCCATAAGTGCAGTTCAAGCTGGTGAGGTAGCAAGCACAAGTAGTGTCCCGCTGCCACCAAGAAGACAAACACAGGCCCGCCGAGCCCATAGTGCCCTTCCTGCTAAATTTGCCAATCCTAATTGGCAACCCACCACTTCTGCAGCACCCGTATGTCCCCTATTCACTGGCTAACTTGGCATTCAGGTGGAAACAGTTGATTTTATGTAAAAAAATGTTTTACGATTTTTATTCGCTGTTTTTCACCGAAGATCTCTATAGATCTATTGTGGAACAAAGCAATTTGTATGTTGGTCAACACATCACCATTATTCCCCAGTCCTCCCTCACTAGAGATTGGAAACCAATTACGGTTTCCGAATTTAAGAACTTTCTGGGCCTTTCCCTCCTCATGGGAATAACCAAAAAGAGTGAGTTGTGGTCATATTGGTCCACTGACCCAATTCACCATATGCCCGTGTTCTTTGCTTCCATGGCTAGGGCACGATACGAGCAGATCTTGCAGTTCATGCACTTTGTCCTCGTGGAGACCCTGGATACGATCGGCTCTACAAAATTCGGCCCCTCATAAACCACTTCAACCAACGTTTTGCAGGCTTGTTTACTCCCCATCAAGTTGTCTGCATTGATGACTCCCTGATTAAGTTTTCTGACTGCTTGTCATTCAAACAATACCTTCCCAGCAAGCGTGCCAGATACGGGGTCAAGATGTATAAGCTCTGTGACAGGGCCAGAGGCTATACATGTAGTTTTATGGTTTTACAAGGGAAGAGATAACCACGTAGAGCGGGAAAAACTGCCCTGACTACATAGGAAGCACTGGCACGATTGTGTGGGACTTGGTGTCTACCTTATTTGGAAAGGGGTACCATTTGTATGTGGACAATTAATACACGAGCTTGCCACTTTTTAGTCACTTGTTTGATCAACAGAATGGAGCAGGTGGCACCGCGGAATCTAATCGGCTAATCAGCGGCTTGTAGGTTCCCGTCTTAGGCTGGAGGAGAGAGCCTGCTTGAAGTTTAATAACTTGCTCACTATGAAGTGGAGGGTTAATAAGAATGTTTTCGTTCTTACCTCCCTTCATGCAGACAGGACGGTCCAAATTACTACGGCGACTGGTGTTGTGGAAAAACCCCTCTGTGTCCACGAATATAACCTTAATATGAGAGAGGTGGACCTGTACCTAGTTGCCCGTTAGGCCAGACGCAGGTACAAAAAAGTGTCTGTTCATTTCAATTGGTGTTGCCGAACGCTCATGTGCTATACAGAGCTTCAGGACGGACTGGATCCTTCCTTAAATTCCAGGAAGAGATCATCAGAGCCCTTCTGTTTCCAGACGGTGCTCCACCTCACCTTCCCAATCCAAATGCTGTAAGCTGGCTGCATGAGAGGCATTTTCCTTATGTCCTCCTGAGTACCCCTATCCAACGAGCCCCCCAAAGAAAATGTGTCTGTAGAAAGCGCGGATATAGGTGTGACACCCGTTATTATTGTCCCCGCTGTCCTGACAATCCTGGTCTTTGCATTGCTGAATGTTTTGAGCGCTACCATACACTATTTGAGTTTTAGCGTAGGGTACAGCATTGCACAGACTAGGCATACTTTCACAGGGTCTCCCAAGATGCCATCACATTTTGAGAGACCCAAACCTGGAACTGTTACAACTGTTACAGTTACAAAAAAAGTGTAAAAAAAAATAAAGTAAAAAATAAAAAAAATAAAAATAAAAAATAAATAGTTGTCGTTTTGTCGTTTTATTGCTCTCTCTCTCTCCTCTCTCTATTGTTCTGCTCTTTTTTACTGTATTCTATTCTGCAATGTTTTATTGTTATTATGTTTTATCATGTTTGCTTTTCAGATATCGAATTTGTTTATACTTTACGGTTTACTGTGTTTTATTGTTAACCATTTATTTGTATTCAGGTACGCCATTCAGCTGCAGCACGGATTTATATATCTTGACAGCAAAAGCATTTGCTCACATGATACATAAAGCCGTGATTCCAACGCCGTAGGAGGTGATTTCATCACCACAGTTAAAAAAAAGAGCATATATGCTGAAGCATGGGGGCAGCAGGGGTGGAGGAGCGATTTGCTCCTAACTTTTGTGGAAGGATGCCCCCATGCTTCGGCATATATATATATATATATATATATATATATATATATAATGTGTCCTATCGGACCGTTTTGTCGGATATTCCGACTGTGTATGGTCTCCATCGGACTGTTTCCGTCGGAATATCCGACGGACCAACTTTTCCAACTTGCCGGTAAAATTTTCCGAAAAAATGCTCCGATCGGAGATACTCCGATCATGTGTAGCCTACTCCGACGTACAAAGTGCCACACATGCTCAGATCTAATTCCTAGACCAAAGCTATTGGCTACTAGCCTGAACATAGTCCCGTCATAACGAAATAACGTCATCACGTTATGTACAATCTGATTTTCCGACAACTTTGTCCGACCGTGTGTATGCATCAGTTTCGGACAAAATCCGTCGGACAAAATCCAACGGATTTGGTTGTCAGAATGTCCGACTGTGTGTAGGGCTTAGGCACAGATTGCATTAAAAAAATAATTACTTTTTACAATTTTTTTGGATTTGCTTTGCAGGTATGGTAGGTCTTACTGTTATACTGTAATGTTACTTTGTTTTATTGTTAACCATCTTTTGCTTAGCAGGTACGCCATTCAGTTGCAGCATGGATTTATTTATCTTGACAGCTACAGCGTTTGCTCCCACGATGCTGTGACTCCAGCACTGAAGGAGGGGATTTTACCACCACAGTTAAAATAAAGAGCATATATGCCGAAGCATATAAATGATGCATGTATAGTGGGGCAAAAAAGTATTTAGTCAGTCACCAATTGTGCAAGTTCTCCCACTTAAAAAGATGAGAGAGGCCTGTAATTGTCATCATAGGTATACCTAAACTAAGAGAGACAAAATGTGGAAACAAATCCAGACAATCACATTGTCTGATTTTTGAAAGAATTATTTGCAAATTATGGTGGGAAAATAGGATTTTTTGTACTCACCGTAAAATCCTTTTCTCTGTAATTCACCGATCTCTGTAACTAAATGGGTTGTATAGCCAGCCAATAGGAGAACTAGGCAAAATTGTTATACAATACACAGAACTTTAATCCCGCCCCTGGGTGGCGGACCCTGTGCTATCAACCCTCCTCACTGCTCCAGGCAGCTTCAGTACGTCAACAAGCAGTATAACATAGAAAAAAGGAGGGGTGGATGCTGTGTCGGTCTGTGAATTACAGAGAAAAGGATTTTAAGGTGAGTACAAAAAATCAAATTTTCTCTTATATTCACCGACCGACACAGCTCCTCTCTAACTAAATGGGACGTCCCCAAGCAGTGCCAAACGAGGGGTGGGGTAAACTAAACCCACACAAAAACAGCAGTGTGTGGAAAAACTCCACCATATAACCGGGTATCCTCAACAGGAATGATCCCCAAGACCGCAACATTTCGGAGGTAATGCAACAGAGCATTAACAAAACAGTACTGCGTTTTTACCGAAAAACCAGGAAAAAACTCAATTGCAACTACACTGCTGCCTGCAAAACTTTGCGGCCAAAACCAGCATCAGCCGATGCACTGACGTCTAACTTGTAGAACTTGGTAAACGTATGGACAGACGACCAGGTCGCCTCCTTACACACCTAAGCGACAGACGCTTGGTGTCGGAAGGCCCAAGACGTTCCGACTGCTCTTGTAGAGTGGGCCGTCGCTGGAAAGGGGGGCACTTGCCCCTTAAAGGCGTAGGCTTGGACTACAATCTGTCTGATCCACCTGGAAATGGTGGCCAACGAGACTGCCATGCCTTTCTTTGGACCAGCCACCGAAACAAACAGTGAGTCTGACTTCCGAAAGGAAGCTGTAGCAGACAAGTACACCTTCAGAGCCCTAACCACATCAAGAGCATGAAGGGCCACCTCCTTGGGGTGCGTCGGCTTAGGACACAATGATGGCAATACAATGTCCTCATTGATATGAAAAGCCGAAACCACTTTTGGTAGAAAGGACGGTTGCGGACGCAACACCACATTATCCCTGTGGATGGCCAGATAAGGCGACTTACATGACAAGGCAGCCAATTCCGAAACCCTCCTGGCCGATGTGATGGCCACTAGAAAGACCACTTTCTGTGAAAGGGTCAACAAGGGAATCTCCCTGATCTTCTCAAACGGCGGCTTCTGAAGCGCTGACAACACTAGGTTCAAATCCCACAGCGGTAACGGAGGACGCATCGGAGGGACTACATGTGGCACCCCCTGAACAAAGGTACTCAGTAATGAGTGAGACGCCAGGGGTTGCTGGAAAAAAACAGCCAAAGCTGAAATTTGCCCCTTGATGGTGCTCAACACCAACTTCTGGTCTACACCTTGCTGAAGAAACAGCAGGATCCTGGATATAGAGAAAGAGCGCAGATGCCACCCTTTCTCCTCACACATGGAGATATAGGCCTTCCAAGTACAATGGTATATCTTCCTGGAAGAAGATTTCCGCGCCTTCAACATAGTTGGGATCACCATGTCCGACAGACCCTGGTTCCTCAATACTTGGCTTTCAACAGCCATGTCGTTAAAACCAGCGATGGTAAAGCAGGGTGAAAGATTGGACCTTGAGATAGGAGGTCCTCCCACAACCAGATGCACCAGGTCTGCGTACCAGGCCCGCTGAGGCCAATCTGGGGCAACCAGGATCACTGGGATCCCCTTGGCTTCCACTCTGTGCAGCAGGCGTGGCAACAGTTTTAGTGGAGGAAAAGCGCAGATCAGCTGGTACTGATCCCATGGAGCCACCAGCGCGTCTGATGCATCTACCCACGGATCTTTGGTCCTGGACACGAATCTCGGTACCTTCCGATTAAGACAGGAGGCCAATAGATCCCCCTTAGGCACAGCAGCCTGAACATCTCCGGATGCAATGCCCATTCTCCTGGGTCCAGCATCTGTCGACTCAGATAGTCCGCCTGCCAATTTTCCACCCCTGGGATGTAAATGGCCAACAAGGCCGGTACGTGTCGCTCTGCCCACCGAAGTATGTGAGCAACCTCCCGAGCAGCGGCTGAGCTTCTTGTTCCTCCTTGGTGATTTATGCACGCCACAGCCATGGCGTTGTCTGACTGTATTCTGATCGGACGCCCTTGAAGACTCATCGACCATGTGTGGAGGCACATCCTGATCGCTCTCAATTCGAGCAGATTGATCGGCAACTTGGATTCCTCCGCCGACCAGAGGCCCTGAGCCGACTGAATCCCCATCACTCCACCCCAGCCGGACAGACTGGCGTTCGTAGTGATCACCGTCCATGTCAGAGGAAGGAACGATTTCCCGGACTTAATCACCGGAGACCTCAACCACCAGATCAGGGAGTCCCATACTGGTTGGCTCACCTGGATCTGTCGATTCAGGGACAACGGAGATTTGTCCCACTGCATCAAAATCTCCTTCTGCAGGACTCTGGTGTGGAACTGGGCATAAGGTACCGCCTCAAAAGAGGCCACCATAAGCCCCAGTACTCGCATGCAAAAGCGGAGCGATGACCACTTGCGGCTCATCAGTAGATTGGCTGCTGATCTGAGAGTCCTCAATGTCAGGCTAGGTGCAGATAACAAGTAACAGTTCAGGTGTGCTGATTATACAAAGAGTTCAAAGCACATACCATGAGCAGGTCTAAGCAGAGCAGGTCAGCTGAGACTTGTAGTACACCGCTGCAGACGAAGGTAGATGATTGCTGGACCTTGTAGTTCACTGCTGTAGGTGAGGATAGATGATTGCTGGACCTTGTAGTTCACTGCTGTAGATGAGGATAGATGATTGCTGGACCTTGTGGTTCACTGCTGCAGATGAGGGTACTAGTAGAATCAGGCAAAGCGTAGTCTAGGCAAGCTGGGTCATACACAGGTAGATCAGAATCCAAACGGTACAGAATCAGAAGCAAGTACGGAGGGTCAAACAAGCCGGGTCAAACACGAAAGTCACAGAGCAAATATCAGCTGGATCAAACACGAGTGAACTCTAACACGAGCGCTGACTGAATGCTGATACAGGTGATTTAAACGTGAGCAGGCCAATCACTGTTGTTTCCCAGACACAGGCTGTGTCAGGTGAGTTGTGCTGGGTCCTAAAGGGATTCTAGTACTGACAGTACCCCCCCTTTCTCGAGGGGTTGCTCCTGCACCCCCAGGCTTACTTGGATAACGGAGATGGAACTTCTTCTTAAGTCGGTCAGCATGAAGATCACGAGCTGGTACCCAAGATCGATCCTCTGGGCCAAACCCTTTCCAATGAACAAGATATTGTAAGGAATTGCGCACTCGTCTGGAATCAAGAATAAATGCCACTTCATATTCTTGACTGTCCAACATATCCACAGGTTCTGGTTCATTTACTAGGAGGCTGGAATGAACAGGTTTCAACAATGAAACATGAAAGACATTTGGAATGCGCATGGATGGGGGAAGTTTTAATCTGTAGGACACAGGATTAACAATCTCCGAGATTTCATAAGGCCCGATGTATTTTGGGCCAAGCTTTTTAGATGGAACATGCAGGGACAGATTCCGAGATGATAACCACACTTTGTCACCAACTTTATATTCTGGAGCCTTTAAGCGCTTCTTGTCAGCAGTTTTCTTAAAAGCCTGCACAGAGCGGGAAATAGCATGATTTACATCGGACCAGATTTTGGAGAAATGTTCAATAGTGGTGTTGGCATCTGGAACATCAGAGGGCGGAAGATCAAAGGAGCACACACGAGGATGCAACCCGTAAACACAAAAGAAAGGAGAGGTCCCTGTAGATGTGCTGGCACAATTATTAAAGGCAAACTCTGCCCATGGAAGGATGTTGACCCACTCCACCTCATCTTTGGCCATCAGACAACGTACCATCTTCTCTAGAGTCTGATTAGTCCTTTCTGTTTGGCCATTAGTCTCAGGATGATATGCTGAAGAATATGATAATTTAATCCCCAGCTGAGAGCAAAGGGCCTTCCAAAACTGGGCTATGAACTGAGAGCCACGGTCAGAGACAATGTTAACTGGTGCCCCATGGAGCCTGAAAATGTGCTTAATGAATAAAGATGCCAGTTCTTTAGCAGATGGAAGCTTCGGAAGCGGAACAAAGTGGGCCATCTTACTGAACCTGTCTACCACCACCCAGATCGTGGAACATCCCTGGGACAGAGGCAAGTCTGTGATAAAGTCCATAGATAAATGGGTCCAGGGACAGGTAGGTATTGGTAGAGGACGAAGGAGACCGGGGGGCTTAGAGGTACTGCTCTTGCTTCTGGCGCAAACTTCACAGGCCTGGACGAAGGCTAACACATCCTGCCTAAGCGATGGCCACCAGAGGTTGCGAGAGACAATCTCAAAAGTTTGTCTAAACCCTGGATGTGCTGCGGGTTTTGATGCATGTACTTGTTGCAATACCTGCAAACGAAGAGCCAGGGGCACAAAGAGCATACCAGGGGGAGTGGAGGGAGGGGCTTCAGCCTGTGCTGGTAACAAGGCCTCAGAGATGTCAGTCTGGGTAAAAGCCAAAATCCTATCCTCAGAGATAATGGGTTGAGGAGGAAGCGGAGGAGGAGACTCTGATAAAAAACTACGAGACAAGGCATCGGCCTTAATGTTTTTTGGACCTGGTAAATAAGAAATTGTAAAGTCAAATCTGTAGAAGAACAATGACCACCTGGCTTGACGCGAGTTCAGTCTTTTAGCAGAACGGATATATTCAAGGTTTTTGTGGTCAGTCAGAACTATGAATGGATAGCGAGCTCCCTCCAGCCAATGTCTCCACTCCTCTAAAGCTAGCTTTATGGCTAAAAGTTCTCTGTTGCCTATATCGTAATTGCGTTCTGCTGGGGAATATTTACGGGACAAGAAGGCACAAGGGTGGATGGCAGCGCTTACAGGATCTTTTTGTGACAAAAGCGCCCCCACTCCTACTTCAGATGCATCTACCTCTACAATAAAAGGTAGCTCAGGAACAGGATGGCGTAGAATTGGTGCAGAGGTAAAGGCTTTCTTTAACTGGGTGAAGGCTGCCTGGGCTTCAGTAGTCCATTTAAATGTACTAGGAGTCTTCCTGGTGAGAGAGGTGATGGGATGTGCAATGGTGGCAAAGTTCTTAATGAATTTTCGATAGAAATTTGCAAAGCCCAGGAAGCGTTGAACTGCCTTCAGGTCTGAAGGTGGTGCCCAGTCTAGAATGGCTTGAACTTTGGCTGGGTCCATGGTGAGGCCTGTGTCAGAAATTAGGTAGCCCAGGAAAGGTACTTGTTTAACATGGAAAATACATTTTTCAGGCTTTACAAAAAGGGAGTGAGTCTTTAGTCGGGCTAATACCGAGCAGACATGCTTCTGATGTGTTTCAAGATTGGGAGAGTAAATCAAAATATCGTCTAAATAAACAAGCATGAAGCGACCCATCATGTCACGGAAAATGTCATTCATGAAGTTCTGAAAGACGGCTGGTGCATTCCTGAGGCCGAAAGGCATGACAAGACATTCGTAATGACCATCCTTGGTGTTAAAGGCCGTCTTCCATTCATCGCCTGCACGGATTCGCACCAGATTATAGGCTCCCCTTAAATCCAGTTTGGAGAAGATTTTGGCTCCCTGGATTTGAGAGAACAACTCTGTGATGAGAGGGAGAGGATACCGATTGGGAATGGTTATTTTATTTAGACCTCTGTAATCAACACAAAGTCGCAGTCCTCCATCCTTCTTCGGGACAAAGAAGCATCCTGCTCCTGCGGGAGAAGTGGAGGGACGGATGAAACCCTTAGCTAGGTTTTCCTGGATGTATTCTTGCAAAGCAAGATTCTCTGGTTCAGACAGTGGAAAGACTCTCCCTCGAGGAGGTGTAGTGTCAGGCAAGAGGTCAATGGGACAATCATAACTGCGATGAGGAGGTAAAGTGTCAGCAATTCCTTTAGAAAACACATCCCGAAAGTCCTTATAACAAAGTGGAATCTGTTCTATTCCCACTTGACAGGTATCAAGTCGAACAAGGTGTTGGATGCAGCTCTTTTTACACTGATTGGACCAAGCCAGAATATCTCTTGTTGGCCAGTCAATTACAGGATTGTGCTTCTGAAGCCAAGGAAGGCCTAGGATCAAAGGAGTGGATGGAGAGTCAATGACAAGACAAGAAATCTTCTCCCAATGCAAAGCCCCTACTTGTAACTGGAAAGGGTTGGTGGATTTGAGCACCAGGTCTTGTGAGAGAGGCCGATTATCCACAGAGATCAGGCGGACTGGACAATCTAGAGCATGAGTTTCCAGGGACAAAGAGGTGATCAGAGTTCTATCAATAAAATTCTCAGCTGCTCCAGAATCCACCAAGGCCAGCAGTTCATGAGCCCCTGTCCCAAAGTGAATGACAGCGGGTAAAAGTATGCGATTATCCCCCTGGGGAGATGAGAGTAGACCTAAGGTGACCTCCCCGCAATCACCTAGGTCCTGGCGTTTCCCGGACGTGTAGGGCACGAACGGAGCATATGACCCTTGAGGCCACAGTATAAGCAGAGTCCCATATTACGCCTGCGTTTGTGTTCCTGGGCAGATAACCGGGTGGAGCCTAACTGCATAGGTTCTTCCTCAGATTTGGCACTGGAGATGGAATAATCAGGTGGTAAGGAAGGTATACAGTTTGCCACAGCCATTGTTTGTTCTCGCCTCCTCTCTCGCTGGCGGCGGTCAATTCTAATAGCTAGACACATAGCCTCCTCCAGTGAGGCTGGGTAGGAGAAGTTGACCAGAGCGTCTTTAATCGCATCTGAAAGGCCAATTCTAAACTGGCTGCGGAGAGCTGCATCATTCCAGCCAGATTCCGGGGCCCACCTGCGAAACTCTGAGCAATACATTTCAGCTGTGGTAGTTCCTTGTTTTAAGTTACGCAGGGTCGATTCTGCAGTAGCAGCACGATCTGGATCATCATATAGCAACCCAAGGGCTTCAAAGAAGGCATCTACTGTTAGTAAGGCTGGATGGTTAGGTTCCAGGTTAAAGGCCCAAGCCTGGGGGTCACCCTGTAGCAGAGAGATAATGATTTGAACCCTCTGAGTTTCATGGCCAGACGAGGATGGCCTCAACTTGAAATATAATTTGCAGCTGTTTTTAAAGTTGCAAAACGCTTTACGGTCACCAGAAAACCGGTCGGGCAAAGGAATTTTAGGTTCAGATGGAGTTTTAGTAATGGTGGTAGTAGAAGGAGATTGCACCTTGGTGAGCTCTGTGGCCATTTCCTGAACTTGATGTGATAAACAGCAAAGTTCTTGTGCAAACAACTGAGCCTGTTCAGGATTCATGATAGGTTTCCCTTTATGTATTGGCTCGTGTTAATGTCAGGCTAGGTGCAGATAACAAGTAACAGTTCAGGTGTGCTGATTATACAAAGAGTTCAAAGCACATACCATGAGCAGGTCTAAGCAGAGCAGGTCAGCTGAGACTTGTAGTACACCGCTGCAGACGAAGGTAGATGATTGCTGGACCTTGTAGTTCACTGCTGTAGGTGAGGATAGATGATTGCTGGACCTTGTAGTTCACTGCTGTAGATGAGGATAGATGATTGCTGGACCTTGTGGTTCACTGCTGCAGATGAGGGTACTAGTAGAATCAGGCAAAGCGTAGTCTAGGCAAGCTGGGTCATACACAGGTAGATCAGAATCCAAACGGTACAGAATCAGAAGCAAGTACGGAGGGTCAAACAAGCCGGGTCAAACACGAAAGTCACAGAGCAAATATCAGCTGGATCAAACACGAGTGAACTCTAGCACGAGCGCTGACTGAATGCTGATACAGGTGATTTAAACGTGAGCAGGCCAATCACTGTTGTTTCCCAGACACAGGCTGTGTCAGGTGAGTTGTGCTGGGTCCTAAAGGGATTCTAGTACTGACACTCAATTTGTCTGAGGGGAGAAAAACCCTCGCTTCCCTGGAGTCCAACAGTAACCCCAGGTACTCCAGATTCTGAGTCGGTACAACCACCGACTTCTTTAGGTTTAACAGCCACCCAAATTTTTGCACGGTTCTTGCACATCCTCCTCTAATTCTGAGGGAGAAGAAGCTCTCAGGAGGAGATCGTCTAGGTAATCCACGATCGCGATCCCGCGTTGTCTCAGCAACGCCAATACTGGAGCCAGTACTTTGGTAAAGACACGGGGGCCGATGCCAGGCCAAAAGGAAGAGCCACAAACTGGTAGGGGGCTTCCCCAAATGCCAAACGCAGAAATTTTTTATGCCGAAGGCATATGGGTATGTGCAGGAAAGCATCCTAGGAAGTCCCCTTGATGGAGTGCAGCGACTACTGAGCGAACTGATTCCATTCTGAACCTCTGCACTTTTACAAAGTGATTGAGGGCCATCAAGTCCAAAATTGGACATACCCCTTCCTTCTTGGGAACCACAAACAGATTTGAGTAGAACCCCTGGAAGCGCACCGGTTCCGGAACCGGTACAATCACCCCCTGATTCAGCAAGTCCCTCACCGCCCCTAACAGGGCCTCCCGGCGAACCATGGAAACGGGTATGCTGGAGGGGTAGAATCTGTTTGGCAGCCAAGAGAGAAACTCTATCTTGTAGCCTGTGGAAATTTAGATCGCAGACCCATTTGTCGGATAACCGGGAGGTCCACTGGGATGCAAACTTCCGAAGACGACCCTCCACCCGAAAAGTGGGTGGGGGCAAACCGTCATGCGGTAGCACTTTTGTTCGCAGGCTTGTTAGGCTTGCAGTTCTAGGGACACTTCTGACCGTCCGTGGGCGTCCTGTCAGGCTGGGGGTGTTTGCCAAAGCACCGGGCGGACGAAAAAGCCGATTGTGAGCGGAAAAAGAGGGCCCTTGCCTGCGGCGTGGCTCCTTAGCCTTCCTGGCCTGTGGGAGTAGTGTACTCTTACCACCCGTGGCATTCCTAATAATGCATCAAACGAGGCTCCAAAGAGCCGGTCGCCAAGGAAGGGATGATCCGTCAGGGCTTTCTTGGATGCCTGGTCAGCAGACCAGCATTTCAACCAAATGAGGAGCCTCAACACCACAGCTGACACTGAAGCCTTGGATAAGAGTGGGAGAGTATCCAGGTCCGCGTCAAAAATGTACTTAAGGCCATGCCCTAGTTGGTCTGCTAGTTCCACGCAGACAGGGGAGGCGTTCTGCTTTGCCAAAATCGCGGTGCAAACATTTTGCCCACTCAGTCAGTGTCTGCGAAACCAGTGCGGATGCCAGTACAGGTCGCATGGCTGACCCCACAACCGTAAACAAGGAACGAGCCACTGCCTCGGCCTTCCTGTCTGTGGGATCCTTGTATGCAGAAGTCCCCTCAGCCGGGATCGTGGTCACTTTAATTAACCGAGATACTGGGGGGGTCCACGACCGGAGGAGCCGACTTTTTGAGAAGGCTTTCTTCAAAGGGGTAACACACTGCCAAATTTTTGGGGACCGAAAAGGTCCGTTGCGGGCGACCCCATTCCCTGTAGATGAATTTGTCAAAATAAGTCAAATACGGGAACACCTTAGGTGAACGTGCTGGCTTGCGGGACCCAAAAGGGACCAGTACATCAGCAGAGGAATCCGCTGGCTCCTGAATCTTCAGGGTATCACGCACAGCTGTGATAAGTGCTCCAACAAGTGACTTGTCGCGCCCGGACCCGGACGGGGAATCATCCTCACTGTCCGAACGGTCCTGGTCAGCCACGTCTGATAGGTCAGAGCAGGGGTCTCCAGCCACAGCAGGGCCCTATCTGCATCAGAGCTCTCCCCAGAGGACGGTGGGCAGGGGCCTCTTACGTGCACCTTTCCTGCCACGTGCCGCCTCGATCTTAGCAACATAGGAGTCAAGGACTGCTGTCAGGGTGTCCATGCACACCGCGCTAACTGCAGGTGACCCAGTTGCTATAGCCTGGATTTCGGGGGAAGAAACACCAGTTTCTGAAGCCATGCTGACCCTAGCCTGTCTGCCACCTGCAAGGGGACAGTGAAGGTCCCACCCTCCTGCTGCCGCCGCGTGGGGGGAGGTGGGGGGTACTTAGCGATAGACTCACCACCCTGGGGCGTTCTGTGAAAGCCACAAGCAGTGCCTGTAGTCCCTAGGAGGTTCCCAGTTGCAGAGAGGAGAAAACTGTGTCGGCAGCAGCAGCTATAAACAGCGGTGCAACGTTCTGCAGAGCTAACTTCAGCGTTCAGCAAAGAGCCATCCATCATCCTATACATACAGTGGACACAGGAAACAGCACTTGAGAGAACATGTAATGCTGCCACAAGAGAACAGCGGCGAAAAAAGCGATCAGGCTTCAAGAAAATGGCCGCCAATGAAACAAATAGGAAATCCTAAGGAAAATGGCTGCTGAAGCTCACCAGGGGAATATCAGCTTTCCCATATCCAAGATGGACCAACGCCAGCTGCACAGAGCCCCCACAGGTGAGAAAACAGCGAACCCACACACACCGCCCGCAGCGCATGCAGCCACCCCCCTCAGAGGGGTAAAAGGAGGGGTGATAGGGACTTGGGAGAGAAGATAGGGAGGTGAGGTGGCCCCCGAACTGACCCCCCAGGGAATGCCCAGCTGCTCACCCCACGAGGCAGGGAGAGCCGTACTTACCAGTCCTGAAGAGATGGGAGACATTCCATCACAGTCCTACTCCTGCGCAGTTACAGGGTAGCTGTTGGCCCGATATACTGTGATCCAGACAGCAGTAGCCCGCTCATATGTATACCCCAGAGCATTGAAGCTCACCGACCACCTCTGGAGCTGAGGCATGTCGTGGCCTGCCGAGCCTTACCTGCGGCCTACTCACGCTCAATTGCCGGACTGGGGAGACTACAAGGATGCCATTACCCAGCCTGTAACCCAGCTGGTAGTTGATAGAAGATCTCAGGAACTTTCATCTTGCGCAAAAAGCAGCAACCTGCAGCAAAAACATGGACCGAGAGGGCCCGCAGGGTTCCTAGGTCATTCTCCTTACTAGGCAAAATAAAAATTGAAGCTGCCTTGAGCAGTGAGGAGGGTTGATAGCACAGGGTCCGCCCCCCAGGGGCGAGATTAAAGTTCGGTGTATTGTGTAACAATTTTGCCTAGTTCTCCTAATGGCAGGCTATACAACCCATTTAGTTACAGAGAGGAGCTGTTTCGGTCGGTGAATATAAGAGAAATAAGTATTTGATCACCTGCAAATAAGCAAGATTTCTGGCTTCACTATGGTGAAGACCAAAGAGCTGTCAAAGGACACCAGAAACAAAATTGTAGACCTTCACCGGGCTGGGAAGACTGAATCTGCAATAGGCAAGCAGCTTGGTGTCAAATCAAACTGTGGGAGCAATAATTTGAAAATGGAAGACATACAAGACCACTGATGATCTCCCTACATCTGGGGCTCCACGCAAGATCTCACCCCGTGGGGTCAAAATGATCACAAGAACAGTGAGCAAAAATCCCAGAACCACATGGGGGGACCTAGTGAATGACCTGCAGAGAGCTGGGACCTACATAACAAAGGCTACCATCAGTAACACACTACGCCGCCAGGGACTCAGATCCTGGAGTGTCAGACATGTCCCCCTGCTTAAGCCAGTACATGTCTGGGCGCGTATGAGGTTTGCCAGAGAGAATTTGGATTATCCAGAAGAGGAATGGGAGAATGTCATATGGTCAGATGAAACCAAAGTAGAACTGTTTGGTATAAGAACACAACCCGTCGTGTTTGGAGGAGAGAGAATGCACCCAAAGAACATCATACCTACTGTGAAGCATGGAGGTGGCAACATCATGCTTTGGGGCCGTATCTCTGCAAAGGGAACAGGATGACTGATCCGTGTACATGAAAGAATGAATGGGGCCATGTATCGTGAGATTTTGAGAGCAAACCTCCTCCCATCAGCAAGGGCATTGAAGATGAAACGTGGCTGGGTCTTTCAGCATGACAATGATCCCAAACACACCATCCGGGCAATGAAGGAGTGGCTTCATAAGAAGCATTTCAAGGTCCTGGAGTGGCCTAGCCAATCTCCAGATCTCAACCCCATAGAAAACCTTTGGAGGGAGTTGAAAGTCCGTGTTGCCCAGCAACAGCCCCAAAACATCACTGCTCTAGAGGAGATCTGCATGGAGGAATGGGCCAACATACCAGCAACAGTGTGTGACAACCTTGTGAAGACTTACAGAAAACGTTTGACCAATGTCATTGCCAACAAAGGATATATAAAAGTATTGAGATGAACTTTTGATATTGGCAAAATACTTATTTTCCACCATAATTTGCAAATAAATTCTTTCCAAATCAGACAATGTGATTTTTTGTATTTGTTTCCACATTTTGTCTCTCATAGTTGAGGTATACCTATGATGACAATTACAGACCTCTCTCATCTTTTTAACTTGCACAATTGGTGGCTGTCAGGCTAGGTGCAGATAACAAGTAACAGTTCAGGTGTGCTGATTATACAAAGAGTTCAAAGCACATACCATGAGCAGGTCTAAGCAGAGCAGGTCGGCTGGGACTTGTAGTACACCGCTGCAGATGAAGGTAGATGATTGCTGGACCTTGTAGTTCACTGCTGTAGATGAGGATAGATGATTGCTGGACCTTGTGGTTCACTGCTGCAGATGAGGGTCCTAGTAGAATCAGGCAAAGCGTAGTCTAGGCAAGCTGGGTCATACACAGGTAGATCAGAATCCAAACGGTACCGAATCAGAAGCAAGTGATTTAAAGTGAGCTGGCCAATCACTGTTGTTTCCCAGACACAGGCTGTGTCAGGTGAGTTGTGCTGGGTCCTAAAGGGATTCTAGTACTGACAGTACCCCCCCTTTCTCGAGGGGTTGCTCCTGCACCCCCAGGCTTACTTGGATAACGGAGATGGAACTTCTTCTTAAGTCGATCAGCATGAAGATCACAAGCTGGTACCCAAGATCGATCCTCTGGGCCGAACCCTTTCCAATGAACAAGATATTATAAGGAATTGCGCACTCGTCTGGAATCAAGAATAAATGCCACTTCATATTCTTGACTGTCCAACACATCCACAGGTTCTGGTTCATTTACTAGGAGGCTGGAATGAACAGGTTTCAACAATGAAACATGAAAGACATTTGGAATGCGCATGGATGGGGGAAGTTTTAATCTGTAGGACACAGGATTAACAATCTCCGAGATTTCATAAGGCCCGATGAATTTTGGGCCAAACTTTTTAGATGGAACATGCAGGGACAGATTCCGAGATGATAACCACACTTTGTCACCAACTTTATATTCTGGTGCCTTTGAGCGCTTCTTGTCAGCAGTTTTCTTAAAAGCCTGCACAGAGCGGGAAATAGCATGATTTACATCAGACCAGATTTTGGAGAAATGTTCAATCGTGGTGTTGGCATCTGGAACATCAGAGGGCGGAAGATCAAAGGAGCACACACGAGGATGCAACCCGTAAACACAAAAGAAAGGAGAGGTCCCTGTAGATGTGCTGGCACAATTATTAAAGGCAAACTCTGCCCATGGAAGGATGTTGACCCACTCCACCTCATCTTTGGCCATCAGACAACGTACCATCTTCTCTAGAGTCTGATTAGTCCTTTCTGTTTGGCCATTAGTCTCAGGATGATATGCTGAAGAATATGATAATTTAATCCCCAGCTGAGAGCAAAGGGCCTTCCAAAACTGGACTATAAACTGAGAGCCACGGTCAAAGACAATGTTAACTGGTGCCCCATGGAGCCTGAAAATGTGCTTAATGAATAAAGATGCCAGTTCTTTAGCAGATGGAAGCTTCGGAAGCGGAACAAAGTGGGCCATCTTACTGAACCTGTCTACCACCACCCAGATCGTGGAACATCCCTGGGACAGAGGCAAGTCTGTGATAAAGTCCATAGATAAATGGGTCCAGGGACAGGTAGGTATTGGTAGAGGACGAAGGAGACCGGGGGGCTTAGAGGTACTGCTCTTGCTTCTGGCGCAAACTTCACAGGCCTGGACGAAGGCTAACACATCCTGCCTAAGCGATGGCCACCAGAGGTTGCGAGAGACAATCTCAAAAGTTTGTCTAAACCCTGGATGTGCTGCAGGTTTTGATGCATGTACTTGTTGCAATACCCGCAAACGAAGAGCCAGGGGCACAAAGAGCATACCAGAGGGAGTGGAGGGAGGGGCTTCAGCCTGTGCTGGTAACAAGGCCTCAGAGATGTCAGTCTGGGTAAAAGCCAAAATCCTATCCTCAGAGATAATGGGTTGAGGAGGAAGCGGAGGAGGAGACTGATAAAAAGCTGCGAGACAAGGCATCGGCCTTAATGTTTTTTGGACCTGGTAAATAAGAAATTGTAAAGTCAAATCTGGAGAAGAACAATGACCACCTGGCTTGACGCGAGTTCAGTCTTTTAGCAGAACGGATATAATCAAGGTTTTTGTGGTCAGTCAGAACTATGAATGGATAGCGAGCTCCCTCCAGCCAATGTCTCCACTCCTCTAAAGCTAGCTTTATGGATAAAAGTTCTCTGTTGCCTATATCGTAATTGCGCTCTGCTGGGGAATATTTACGGGACAAGAAGGCACAAGGGTGGATGGCAGCGCTTACAGGATCTTTTTGTGACAAAAGCGCCCCCACTCCTACTTCAGATGCATCTACCTCTACAATAAAAGGTAGCTCAGGAACAGGATGGCGTAGAATTGGTGCAGAGGTAAAGGCTTTCTTTAACTGAGTGAAGGCTGCCTGGGCTTCAGTAGTCCATTTAAATGTACTAGGAGTCTTCCTGGTGAGAGAGGTGATGGGATGTGCAATGGTGGCAAAGTTCTTAATGAATTTTCGATAGAAATTTGCAAAGCCCAGGAAGCGTTGAACTGCCTTCAGGTCTGAAGGTGGTGCCCAGTCTAAAATGGCTTGAACCTTGGCTGGGTCCATGGTGAGGCCTGTGTCAGAAATTAGGTAACCCAGGAAAGGTACTTGTTTAACATGGAAAAGACATTTTTCAGGCTTTACAAAAAGGGAGTGAGTCTTTAGTCGGGCTAATACCGAGCAGACATGCTTCTGATGTGTTTCAAGATTGGGAGAGTAAATTAAAATATCGTCTAAATAAACAAGCATGAAGCGACCCATCATGTCACGGAAAATGTCATTCATGAAGTTCTGAAAGACGGCTGGTGCATTCCTGAGGCCGAAAGGCATGACAAGACATTCGTAATGACCATCCTTGGTGTTAAAGGCCGTCTTCCATTCATCGCCTGCACGGATTCGCACCAGATTATAGGCTCCCCTTAAATCCAGTTTGGAGAAGATTTTGGCCCCCTGGATTTGATAGAACAACTCTGTGATGAGAGGGAGAGGATACCGATTGGGAACGGTTATTTTATTTAGACCTCTGTAATCAACACAAAGTCGCAGTCCTCCATCCTTCTTCGGGACAAAGATGCATCCTGCTCCTGCGGGAGAAGTGGAGGAACGGATGAAACCCTTTACTAGGTTTTCCTGGATGTATTCTTGCAAAGCAAGATTCTCTGGTTCAGACAGTGGAAAGACTCTCCCTCGAGGAGGTGTAGTGTCAGGCAAGAGGTCAATGGGACAATCATAACTGCGATGAGGAGGTAAAGTGTCAGCAATTCCTTTAGAAAACACATCCCGAAAGTCCTTATAACAAAGTGGAATCTGTTCTATTCCCACTTGACAGGTATCAAGTCGAACAAGATGCTGGATGCAGGTCTTTTTACACTGATTGGACCAAGCCAGAATATCTCCTGTTGGCCAGTCAATTACAGGATTGTGCTTCTGAAGCCAAGGAAGGCCTAGGATCAAAGGAGTGGATGGAGAGTCAATGACAAGACAAGAAATCTTCTCCCAATGCAAAGCCCCTAATTGTAACTGAAAAGGGTTGGTGGATTGGAGCACTAGGTCTTGTGAGAGAGGCCGATTATCCACGGAGATCAGGCGGACTGGACAATCTAGAGCATGAGTCTCTTGGGACAAAGAGGTGATCAGAGTTTTATCAATAAAATTCTCAGCTGCTCCAGAATCCACCAAGGCGAGCAGTTCATGAGCCCCTGTCCCAAAGTGAATGACAGCGGGTAAAAGTATACGATTGTCCCCCTGGGGAGATGAGAGTAGACCTAAGGTGACCTCCCCGCAATCACCTAGGTCCTGGCGTTTCCCGGACGTGTAGGGCACGAACGGAGCATATGACCCTTGAGGCCACAGTATAAGCAGAGTCCCATATTACGCCTGCGTTTGTGTTCCTGGGCAGATAACCGGGTGGAGCCTAACTGCATAGGTTCTTCCTCAGATTTGGCACTGGAGATGGAATAATCAGGTGGCAAGGAAGGTATATAGTTTGCCACAGCCATTGTTTGTTCTCGCCTTCTCTCTCGCTGGCGGTGGTCAATTCTAATAGCTAGACACATAGCCTCCTCCAGTGAGGCTGGGTAGGAGAAGTTGACCAGAGCGTCTTTAATAGCATCTGAAAGGCCAATTCTAAACTGGCTGCGGAGAGCTGCATCATTCCAGCCAGATTCCGGGGCCTACCTGCGAAACTCTGAGCAATACATTTCAGCTGTGGTAGTTCCTTGTTTTAAGTTACGAAGGGTCGATTCTGCAGTAGCAGCACGATCTGGATCATCATATAGCAACCCAAGGGCTTCAAAGAAGGCATCTACTGTTAGTAAGGCTGGATGGTTAGGTTCCAGGTTAAAGGCCCAAGCCTGGGGGTCACCCTGTAGTAGAGAGATAATGATTTGAACCCTCTGAGTTTCAGGGCCAGACGAGGATGGCCTCAACTTGAAATATAATTTGCAGCTGTTTTTAAAGTTGCAAAACGCTTTACGGTCACCAGAAAACCGGTCGGGCAAAGGAATTTTTGGTTCAGATGGAGTTTTTGTAATGGTGGTAGTAGAAGGAGATTGCACCTTGGTGAGCTCTGTGGCCATTTCCTGAACTTGATGTGATAAACGGCAAAGTTCTTGTGTAAACAACTGAGCCTGTTCAGGATTCATGATAGGTTTCCCTTTATGTATTGAGCTCGTGTTAATGTCAGACTAGGTGCAGATAACAAGTAACAGTTCAGGTGTGCTGATTATACAAAGAGTTCAAAGCACATATCATGAGCAGGTCTAAGCAGAGCAGGTCGGCTGGGACTTGTAGTACACCGCTGCAGACGAAGGTAGATGATTGCTGGACCTTGTAGTTCACTGCTGTAGATGAGGATAGATGATTGCTGGACCTTGTGGTTCACTGCTGCAGATGAGGGTCCTAGTAGAATCAGGCAAAGCGTAGTCTAGGCAAGCTGGGTAATACACAGGTAGATCAGAATCCAAACGGTACCGAATCAGAAGCAAGTAAGGAGGGTCAAAACAAGCCGGGTCAAACACGAAAGTCACAGAGCAAATATCAGCTGGATCAAACACGAGTGAACTCTAACACGAGCACTGACTGAATGCTGATACAGGTGATTTAAACGTGAGCTGGCCAATCACTGTTGTTTCCCAGACACAGGCTGTGTCAGGTGAGTTGTGCTGGGTCCTAAAGGGATTCTAGTACTGACAGTGGCTGACTAAATACTTTTTTGCCCCACTGCAAAAAAAAGATTACAATATATGTCCAACAAGGACCAGCAACGTACTGGTATGTTGCTGGACTTTGAGTGGTTATACCAGAATGATGCCTGTGGGTTTAGGTATCATCTTGGTATCATTCTTTTCAGCCAGCGGTCGGCTTTCATGTAAAAGCAATCCTAGTGGCGAATTAGCCCGTAGACTGCTTTTACAAGCAGTGGGAGTGAATGTCCCCCCCCCCCCACCAACGCAAGTGTCGGTCTGACATCATATGTAAACAGCAATTGCACCATGCATGTGAGGTATTACCGCAAAGATCAGATTGAGGGCAGTAATTTTAGCAGTAGACCTCCTCTGTAAATCTAAAGTGGTAACCTGTAAAGACTTTTAAAGGCTTTTAAAAATGTATGTAGTTTGTCACCGATGCAATTTTAACCAGTTCCCGACCAGCACACGCCGATGTACGTCGGCAGAATGGCACGGGTAGGCATATTGGCGTACAAGTACGTCCAGTCTTTAATGCCGCCCTGCCATCGCGAGAGGCGTGCTCGCATGCTGGTCGGGACTCCCGTGAGCTCGATCGCCGTGGGCATACCCGCGATCGTCTCACGGGGCGGCTGAACTGAGAGATACCATTGAAAACAGCATCTCCCCGTTTCTGCCTAGCAACTAGTGACGCTGATCTCTGCTCCATGTGATTGGAGCAGAGATCAGTGTTCACTAAATGAAAGCCCAGCAGTTAGTAACACACCCCTAGGAACACTTAACCCCTACACTGCCATCCACTGGTTAACCCCTTCACTGCCAGTGTCATTTACACAGGATTCACTGCATTTATATAGCAGTGATTGCTGTATAAATGACAATGGTCCCAAAAATGTGTCAAAAATTTCCAATGTGTCCGCCATAATGTCGCAGTCACAATAAAAATCGCTGCCATTACTAGTAAAAAAAAAATTATTAATATAAATGCCATAAAACTATCCCCTATTTTGTAAACGCTATAACTTTTGCGCAAACCAATCAATAAATCGCTTATTGCGATTTTTTTACCAAAAATATGTAGAAGAATACGAAGAATACGTATCGGCTTAAACTGAGGGAATTTTTTTTTTATATATTTTTGGGGGATATTTATTATAACAAAAAGTAAAAAATAATGCGATTTTTTCAAAATTGTTGCTCTATTTTTGTTTATAGCTCAAAAAACAAAAACCGTGGGGGTGATCAAATACCACCAAAAGAAAGCTCTATTTGTGGGAAAAAAAGGACGTCAATTTTGTTTGGGAGCCACATCGCATGACCGCGCAATTGTCAGTTAAAGCGACGCAGTGCCGAATCGCAAAAAGTGGTCTGGTCTTTGGCCAGCAAAATGGTCCGGGGCTGAAGTGGTTAAAGCATGTCATGTTTGGTATCCATGGCCTAAGATCATTTTAATTTCATCAAACATTTGGGCAATATAGTGTGTTTTAGTGCATTAAAATAAAAAAAAAGTGTGTTTTTTCCAAAAACAATGCTTTTGAAATATTGCTGTGCAAATACTGTGTGGGAAAAAAATGAAACACCCACCATTTTAATCTGTAGAGCCTTTACTTTAAAAAAATATATAATGTTTGGGGGTTCAAAGTAATTTTCTTGCAAAAAATAAATATTTTTTCATGTAAACAAAAAGTGTCAGAAAGGGCTTTATCTTCAAGTCATTAGAGTGAGTGATGTGTGACATAAGCTTCTAAATGTTGTGCAAAAAAATGCCAGGACAGTTCAAACCCCCACCCAAATGACCCCATTTTGGAAAATAGACACCAAAAGCTATTTGCTGAGAGGCATTTTGAGTCCATGGAATATTTTATATTTTGTCACAAGTAGCAGGAAAATGACAAACTTGTTTTTTTTTTTTTGCACAAAGTTGTCACTAAATGATATATTGCTCAAACATGCAATGGGCATGTGAAATTACTCCCAAAAATACATTCTGTTGCTTCTGAGTGCAAGGATACCACATGTGTGAGACTTTTTGGGAGCCTGGCCGCATACAGGACCCCGAAAACCAAGCACAGTCTTTCTAAGGGTGTAAAAATTTGATTTCACTCCTCACTGCCTACCACAGTTTCGGAGGCCATGGAATGCCCAAATGGCACAAACCCCCCCAAATGACCCCATTTTGGAAGGTAGACACCCCAAGATATTTGCTAAGAGGTATGGTGAGTATTTTGCACATCTCGCTTTTTGTCACAAAGTTTTGAAATTTGAAAAAAGAAAAAAAAAAATACATTGTTTAGGCAGTGAGGGGTGAAATCAAAAATTGACTCCCTTAGAAATCCAGAAGGCGGTGCTTGGTTTTCAGGGCCCCGTACGCGGCTAGGCTCCCAAAAAGTCCCACACATGTGGTATCCCCGTACTCAGGAGAAGCAGCAGAATGTATTTTGGAGTGTTATTCCACATATGCCCATGGCATGTTTGAGCAATATATCATTTAGTGACAACTTTGTGTAAAAATGTAAAAAAAGTTTCTAATTTTACTGCAACTTGAGGCAAAATATAAAATATTCCATGCCTCTCAGAAAATAGCTTGGAGTGTCTACTTTCCCAAATGAGATCATTTGGGGGGGGGGGGAGGGGGTTGTGATATCTTGGCATTTTATGGCCTTCAAACCTGTGATAGGTAGTGAGGAGTGAAATCAAAAATGTACGCCCTTAGAAATCCTGAAGGCGGTGCTTGGTTTTCGGGGCCCCGTATGCAGCTGGGCTCCCAAAAAGTCCCACAAATGTGGTATCCCCGTACTCAGGAGAAGCAACAGAATGTATATTAGGGGGGGATTCCACATATAGTCATGGCATGTGTGAGCAATATATCATTTAGTGACAATTTTTTCTTTGTCATTATTCAATCACTTGGGACAAAAAATAAAATATTCAATGGGCTCAACATGCCTCTTAGCAATTTTCTTAGGGTATCTACTTTCCAAAATGGGGTCATTGGGGGGGGGGGGGGGTTGTACTGCCCTGCCATTTTAGCACTTCAAGAAATGAGATAGGCAGTCATAAACTAAAAGCTGCGTAAATTCCAGAAAACGTACCCTAGATTGTAGACGCTATAACTTTTGCGCAAACCAATAAATATACACTTATTGACATTTTTTTTACCAAAGACATGTGGCTGAATACATTTTGGCCTAAATGTACGATTAAAATTGAGTTTATTGGATTTTTCTTATAACAAAAAGTAGAAAATATAATTTTTCTTCAAATTTGTCAGTCTTTTTCCATTTATATTGCAAAAAATTAAAATTGCAGAGGCAATCAAATACCTTCAAAAGAAAGCTCTATTTGTGGGGAAAAAAAGGACGCAAATTTTGTTTGGGTAAAACATTGCATGACCGTGGAATTACCAGTTTAAACAGCGTAGTGCCAAATTGTAAAAAGTCCTCTGGTATTTGACCAGCCAAATGGTCCGGGGCTGAAGTGGTTAATATCTTTATAAATGATATAGAGTCTAAGATTAAAAGTAACATTTCTGTCTTTGCAGATGTCTCCAATTTACAAGCTGACCTCAATGCACTGTCTAATTGGGCAACTAAGTGGTAAATTAGGTTTAATATTTGATAAATGTAAAGTTATGCACTTGGGGGCTAAGAATATGCATGTATCATACATACTAGGGGGAGTACAATTGGGAGAATCAATGGTGGAGAAGGATCTAGGGGTTTTAGTAGATCATAAGCTCAATAATAGCATGCAATGCCAAGCTGCGGTTATCAAAGCGAGCAAAGTCCATTCTTATATTAACTACTTCCCACCTGGCCAATGTACATATACAGCCGGGTGGGAGCTCTCTACTTCTGAGTGGACGTTCCTGAACGTCCTTCAGAAGTAGGGGGATCGGCAGGAGGGCTCTGTGATTGGCCCTTCTGATCACATAACGGCCATGTCCAATCACAGTCGTCATGTGATGTAAACAAACAGCTGGCTGCTAGGCATTCGGCTCTCATCTCCTCACATGGAAGTCGTCGCTGAGGAGAGGAGAGCGGATCGCTGCAGCCGGCTGGTGATCAGTGAGTATGAGCTGTTTTTTACAGCTTTTTACTCACTGATCACCAGTCTAGTGAAAACACACGTCACCACACAGTGTAAACACAATGTCCCCACACATGTCCCCAAACAATAAAAACACATGTCCCCAATAATAAAAACACATGTCCCCCACATATGTCCCACTAAATTCACATGTCCCAATGATTATCTGCACACATATATGTCCGTGATCACTTGCACACATATGTACATGATCATTTGCGTACATATGTCCGTGATCACACAAACCAATTATTATACACTAAACTTTTTTTTACCAAAGACATGTAGCAGAATAAATTTTGGCTTAAATTTATGACAAAATTCGATTTTATTGGATTTTTTTTTTTTAAATAGAAAGAAGAAAATATATTTTTTTTTTTCCAAATTTCCGCTCTTTTTTCGCTTATATCGCAAAAAATAAAAAACGTAGTCGTGAATAAATACCACCAAAATAAAGCTCTATTTGTGCAAACAAAATTATACAAATTTAATTTGGGTCCAGCGTAGCATGACCTCGCAATTGTCATTGAAATTGCGAGAGCGATGAAATCTGAAAATTGGGATGGGAAGGAAGGGGGCGAAAGTGCCCTGTATTGTAGTGGTTAAGAGAGGTATGGACTCCAGAGAAAGAGATATTATTTTGCACCTGTACAAATCATTAGTAAGACCTCATCTGGAATATGCAGTTCAGTTTTGGGCACCAGTTCTCAAAAACAATATCTGGGAACTGGTGAAAATGCAAAGAAGGCCAACCAAACTGATAAGAGGCATGGAGGAGCTCAGCTATGAGGAAAGATTAGAGGAACTGACTTTATTCCCTCTTGAGAAGAGGAGATTAAGTGGGGATATGATCAACATGTACAAATGCATAAATGGTCCATATAGTGAACTTGGTGCTAAGTTATTCGCTTTAAGGTCATCACAGAGGACAAGGGGGCACTCTTTACATCTAGAGGAAAAAAGATTTAATCTCCAAATATGGAAAGGTTTCTTCACAGTAAGAGCTGTTAAAATGTGGAATAGACTCCCTCCAGCGGTGGTTCTGGCCAGCTCAGTAGATTGCTTTAAAAAAGGCCTGGATTATTTCCTAAATGTACATAATATAACTGGGTACTAACATTTATAGGTAAGGTTGACCCAGGGAAAATCTTATTGCCTCCTGGGGTATCAGGAAGGAATTTTTTCCCCTGCTTTAGCAAATTGGATCATGCTTTGCTGGGGGTTTTTCACCTTCCTCTGGATCAACTGTGGGTAGAGGATTGTGTATATGGGCTTATATATATATATATATATATATATATATATTTATTTTTGGTTGAACTGGATGGACTTATGTTTTTTTTCAACCTGACTATGTAACTATATATGGCTGTATGTAGAAATTCCACCATTTGCTTTTTTCAGGTCATGGAACACAATAATTTGAAAGTCGAGGCAGCTATTTTTTCTGGACCAATGCTTTCTGTGGGGGCCCAACTGCAGGGTCCAGCAACATTTGTTTTGTTATTAGAGGACTTGAAAAGTTTGTGCAAGAAATTATGGTATAATTAAAGGCAACACTTTGTTCTTTTTATTTTGGATAGACTAATTTTTTCCCCCCTGCTGTAGCAAATTGGAGCATGCTCTGCTGGGGTTCGTTGCCTTCCTCTGGATCAACTGTGGGTATAAAATTGGGTATATTGGATTGTACAATATATTTTTTTTTTATTTATTTATTGTTTTTAAGGTTGAACTGGATGGACTTGTGTCTTTTTTTCAACCTGACTAACTATGTATTTATGTAACAAATTGTCAGTTAAGGTTTGACATCTGTGTCCAATTGGGGAGATCTCCCTTCACTTCTTGTTCCATTGTCAAAACAGGAAGTAGGAGGAAATCCTTTCAAAGTGAGGTTATTCCCTCCATATCCCTCCAAACCCTGGCTGTCCACATTTGAAGTTTCCCCTCTATTTATGCTCTGATAACAATCACATTTTGGCACTTTCCTCCACTTTCAATCTCCAGATAATGGTAAACCAGGCAAAAATAGATGGTGAATCTCCATAAGGTGGGCATAACAGCAATAAAAACCTGACAGGTGTTGTAAACCTTCTCCACTCTATCCAAAACAAAAAATGCCTTTAGTTAGACCTTAAAGCATGGGTAGGTAATTGTAACTGCTAGTCTTGCAATGCCTCATGGCAAATGTAGTTCCACAACAGCTGAAGGGCCCCAGGTTGCCTACCCCTGCCTTAAAAAATATAATAAACAGCATTGCGGTTTTGCAGCATTTATGGGACTTAGAGATCCAGATGATCTTTGTTATACCCTAAGGTGACTTCTGTTAGAGGTCAGTTGACAGATAACATCTATGTAAGGTTCTCCAGTCTCGCTTTGGAGGACATTACATAGAAGTAAATATTATTGCTCTGTTTTTCATAAAAAGACAGTCAGGTTATAGCGAGTTGGCCAAAAGCAGCCAAAAGATATCCACTAAAATGCAGTGTTGGCTTTTACATTTCATTGCTAATGGGAAATACAAAAAAGCAAGGGGTGTATTCCAAGTTTATGTACATTGGCCAAAGTCATGCAAATCATGATGTCCTTGTGGTAAACTGTGCATTCAGAACATCAGCATGTTTTATATAAGGTTAGCAATTAAAGGTAACTTCCAACACAAATAAAGACAGAGTTAAACAGTAACTCCACTTATTTTTAATATAATTTAATTACAATATGACTTGCAATTGTATACACTATATTCTTTTTCTTTTTTTCATTTGCTATTTTTTTCACAAAAAATGTGTGAAAAAAATAGCAAATGAAAAAAAGAAAAATAATATAGTGTATACAATTGCAAGTCATATTGTAATTAAATTATATTAAAAATTACCTTTCCTTTTTAATCTGCAGTGCAGTAATATTCTGTAAAACACAATGTAATATGGCTACCTGGAGGCGTTCTGTACACAGATGGTGCACAAAGCGCCCCCCAGGTATGTGATTTCCTACAAGTCAGATTTTGTGCATCAATTTTCCAATGGGACATCATGTCTAATGGGATGGAGACCCAGCAGCATTCCTCAATAGAGCCCTGCAGGTACAGCGTCTAATTGATAGTTACAAAACTTCTCCCATACAGATTCAGTCTGCACATGGACACAAACAGCTGTTTCTCCAGAACAACAAAAGGTAGGACATTACAACAAAGTTTGTTAAAATCCTTGCACTGCACATTGATCACCCGAGGGGGAGGGGGGGGGATATTTTTTTCTCAACAAGAGTGGAGTTACACTTTAAAGGTATTGCTTAATATATTGCATGTCTATGATGAAAATGGTGATAATGGTGATGTCTCATTTGATTTCATTTAAAAACTTGATTTTATTCAAGAAAACGATGTTTAAATATCCAATGGTTTATTTTATGTATTACATATGAAAACAAATATTACGAGGCATCTTTTTCATGATATAATTTTTTAAAGATGTTATTTTTTTGTATGTCCTTGATTTTCCAACATTTTATTTTCACACCCCAGCTTTGCACTGGGTGGTCCTATTGACATTCACTAATACTGGCAAAAACGTCCATGCTGTGGAGTCCTGCCAATACTGGCAACAGATCCTAGACCATGAATTAACTATAAGATGTAAGGTCACTTATAATTGCTCCCTGGTGCTTAAAGAATCCCATCAGTTGGCGAGTAGATTTTACAGTTTAAAACTTTAGCAGTTGATCGGCCACTGTTTTCATATTATATTAGGTAGTTTTACTATATTCGCTAGCTGCACCAGACTAAACGAGCTGTAAAGTGTCTGACAATCAGTTTGCTGGTAAGAATCCTCAGAACACACTCCAGACCTATTCCCAAATAAACATGGAGTTCCTTTCAATTTTCTGTCAACATAAGTAAGTGCCTTGCATTCATGGCACAAATGTAAGTTCCTGTTTTACTTGCAGTCTGTGCTTTACTGGTGAGTACAAGAAACATTAAAACTGTTACATTTATCTTCTCAGCTAGACTGTCTCAGATAGTATAGTTTAAAACATATGTAAAGCTTCTTTACTTCTCTCAATATTCTAGCAGGACCCATAATAAACTAGCAATCCATGTTAAAACAGACAAAAAGTATATAACAATGTTATTTCTTTTTCTCTCTTTTCCAGCGATCACAGGGCCACAATTTTTATTTTTAAAGATAAAGGCTTATTAAATAACACACACAGCAAGTACAAGATCACATATAAGTTTGCAGAATCCAGATCCATCACATAACTAGGGTTGCCACCTGTCCGGGATTCACCTGGACAGTCCATTTGTTACATCCTCTGCCTGGGTTTCTCACTGCCTGACACCTGGACACCAGTCACCAGGGTACCCCCAAAAACTCTTCCAACACCCCCATAGCAAATCCATAAAAGCTTAATTAGAATTTTGCTTTCATAACATGTGTCAGATGTTTCCTATCTTCACATATTTGTAATTGTCAGGATGGAAACAGCCCTAATTACAAGGGACTTGTTTCTCTCTGTGGAGGGATACAGAACCTCCTGGCCGCATTTTCTGATGCTTTGCTTCTAGCTACTGGAGTCCTCTCAGGACTGTTCACTCTGACAAACCAATGTACTGGAGAGGAGCTGTGAGTTTGTGTGGGCAGGCAGAGGAAAGAGCTGCACGGAATGTGAGGGGACAGCAGGACAGAGAGGGGAGGAGAGAAGCTGGCTGCCCATTACCAGGCTACATATGTGAGTATTCACATATATTTTTTACCCGTTTGTCTGAGTGCATGCATGCATCTTTCAGGGAGAACTTGGTGGAATTTCGTTCCACCACCTCTGGCTCAGACCCTTTGGTGCCTGCTCACCACAATCACTTGTAAACATAGAAGTCTGGTTTCTGTGTTTACAAGTGACAGCTCTGCACTCTGTTTGTAATACAATCCTGGCATTTAATGACCCTTTAAGAGCCCCCTACCGTTTTCATGAAATTTGACTGAACACACCCACTATTTCATGTGATTTGGAGGGTGTGTGTAGGGGGAGGGGTTTTGTGGGGCCGTGGTTAAGTTCCAGCACCAGCACATTGTTTCAGAAAAAAAGCCCTGTGTATCTGTATATAGCTGGGTGTGTGTATGCATGTATCTGATTATGTATATATCTGAGTGTGTGTATGCATGTATCTGCATGTATCTGAGTGTGTGTGTGTGTGTGTGTGTGTGTGTGTGTGTGTGTGTGCGTGCATGTACTGTATGTAATTAAGCATATGTATATATCTCAGTATCTGTATGAATTTAAGAGTGTGTGTTTATGCATGTGATAACTCAACATTTATTTGTAGTCAGAGTCTTCACTCGGAAATACGATAACCCTAACTACCAAGACCTGAGGTGTTCCTTGGCCTGGCTGGTCAGTATGCCTAAAAGAGGGCATACCCTGAATCAATATGTATGAAATGTAAATGAAATGATGAAAGTATGGGAGAACGGGTGGGTGGGAACCCAGAAATGAGCCAATGAAGGCTCTGATGGGGGAGGAGGGATTTAAAGCCCTCAGACTCCTCCTACAAGTTCAGGGTAGCCTGCGGCCAGCCTTCCAACTTGTAGTCAGAGTCTTCACTTGGAAATACGATAACCCTAACTACCAAGACCTGAGGTGTGCCTTGGCCTGGCTGGCCAGTATGCCTAAAAGAGGGCAAAAAGAGACACGAATTAGGTGTGATGTGAAAGCTACAAAGAAAGGCCAGCAACAACCATTAGTCCAGTAAATGCGAATGCCCAGATGACTACAGAAAAGGGGGTTACATATGTAGCTGCTGAAATGGAGGATCTCCAGCGCCCCATGAACCTGATGAAAAGAAGGGGCCCCCTGTGCGGGACCTATAAAAGTTGCCTCCGAACCAGATGAATATTCAGAAAAAGGGGTTTGGATTCAAGCCTGGTTTGGCAAGTAACCTGGACATGAGAACAAACTGTTTGTAGTGAGAGGATGGAGAAAGAGCAGACCCAAGGAAGGTTGCAGAGAAGAACAACTACTTTTTTCTGACACCATGTCTGTGGTACAGAAATATAACCACAAACCCCTGGCTTGACCATCTATTCAAATGAAGGGGAAGTTGTAAGCGTGGTAAGGGAGAACTGCCTAGAACACTCACTTTGAACTGCACCAAGGGAAGGAGGCAGGAAGTCTGAAACACCACGAAAACCTGGCCGGTAACTGGTAGCCGTGCCAAAGAGAGCATCCCCGACTTCCCTCTCTTGACGGCTTAGAGAGGGTGAGCTGCAAAAAATGGACAGACTGACAGGAGTTGTAGGTCCTGAAAAGCTGGTCACCTGATAGATACTTCATGGAATTGGCAGATGAGGTCAAATTGCCGATGCAATAAGCAGCGAAAGCCAGAGACATGAACCTATGAGACCATCCCGCCCTTGTGAGAAGCCCTCGGGAATAATCTGGATAAGAACCATTGGCCAGATCGATTACCTGAGACCACACTGTCCCCAGTTCTACATGCCCCTGTAAGAAATTCCGACATCACCTGAAGGTGTACTAGGAAGAACAGGAGCCGCAGCTGATACCTCAGTGCAAGCCGAGCGGGCTATGAACCCCTCCATCCTGTCTAACAATTGTAACATGGACGTAAGAGCGAATTGAGAACCGCATGAAACTTGGTTGAAGAATCATGCATGGAAACATGTGCTGCGCTGGTGGATGGAAGAGGTTGGGACAGAGTTGAGAATATCCACCTAAAATACTGCCTCCCCAGCTGAGGCCGGGAAAAGGGTACCCCCAGCGATAAACTCAGCTATGAGTTTGGTATGGTCCCACCCCTAATGATGGGGTGCTACCATGCACTGAACCCCCATTCGGCGTTGGAGGGATGAATGTGAACTGGCCTCTTCTGCAACCCACAACATGCCCTGATCAGAGAAAACACAACTAAAGAAATGAAAACAGACAACCAATCCACGAAACAAGACCCCTACGTACCTGACAAGTATGAGAATGTAGGTGCAGAAATTACAAGACCAACAGCGCGTGAATGTGAACCTAATGCTGACACAACCCTAGTGTATGTAGTGAGCGAGCCCAAGCAACCTGCAGGGCCAAGACAAGTCATTAAAATTGAACACTCAGGGCTGAGGTACCCACAGACCATGGTGGGTAGTAGTAAAGGTATGGTGAACGTACACGTAAGACGTATGGTATACGGGCGAGAAGATTGTGAGACGACAATCAATTAAAAACAAAACCTCAGCCCATATGGGTCCGTAGACGTGACGGACCCTGGATGTGAGCCCTAGCTAACAGACATGCTACAAACAACAAGCTACGACACGAAATGCTATGACACAACAACAGAGACAGATAGCAAACAAAGCCTCTGGGCTGGTGTACCCACAGACCATTGTGGTTAGACGTAGAAGTGTAATGGAATAAGCATGCAACGTATGACATATGGTATACAGGCGAGAAGACTGTGGGGCGACAATTAAAAACAAAACCTCAGCCCGTATGGGTCCGTAGGCATGACAGACCCTGGATGTGAGCCCCGGCTAACCGAAATGTTACGAACGAAACAAACCTCAGGGCTAGTGTACCCACAGACCGTGGTGGATAGATGTACAAGTGTAATGAAATGAGCGTGTATTGTATGACATATGTTATACGGATGAGAAGATTGTGGGACGACAATCGGATAAAACAAAACCTCAGCCCGTATGGATCCACAGACATGACAGATCCTAGATGTGAGCACTAGCTAACAGAAATCCTATGACCGGAAAGAGCTACAAATGAAATGCAACGAATGAGAATTGCTATGACAGGAAACTTGCGACAGAATGCTATAAGCAAAACTATGACGACAGAAATGCTATGACCGGAAATTCTGCAAATAAAATGCTGCGACAGGAAAAAGCTATGAATGAAACGATGTGACAGAAAAATGCTACGACAGGAAAATGCTACGAATGAAAACGATATGACAGGGAAAACGCTACGACAGGGAAATGCAATGAAGTGAAAAGCTACGACAGGAAAAAACTATGAAATGCGACAACAGAAAAATGCCACGACAGGAAAACTACGAATGCTATGAACGAAAAGCTCTTTTACAGACCCGCTGTAAAAGACCCACATTAACGACAGACCTGTTTATGACAGAACACGCTGCTGACAGTACTGCTACAATAGGTCACGCTAATGGCAGAAAAATTACGTGAGCCATGAAACATGAATGACCATGGCAGTGGAGCTACCCCATTGATCAGTCCCCCACCTGCTCGGCTGCAGCCCTCTTCCTCTAGATCTGTGAACCCAAAGTAGCTAGAATTGTCAAGCAAGTCTCGACCAACTTGCTCCCCAGGCTCACAGAGCCATGCCATGACACATAAAGCAACATGTAAACACTAGTAACAGAGAATACCGGCATTCCCTGCTGTGATGCAAACAACCCCCCCCCCCCCCCCCCCCCCATCTGTTCCCAGACAACAGCTACACCCACATACCTCTCATGACTGGAGTATCATACTCATCTGTGTATGTGTGTGTGTGTATATATATATATATATATATATATATATATATATATATATACACCCAGACTCCTGAATGACCGCCTGAGCCCGGATGAGTGGGGGGACGGCCCCCCTCATGAACCCAGAGGAGTGGGAGGGAGGACGGACGCCCCCCCCCCCCGCGTGAGCCCGGGAGAAGCGGGCGGGCGGCCCCCACGTGAAGCCAGAACTGCACAGCATGTGGAGCTGGCGGCCAGCCGAATCCCCCCCTCTCCCGACGGATCACTGGGAGAAGCGGGCGGGCAGCCCCCTCGTGGAGCCAGATCAGTGCAACAGAGAGAAGCTGGTGGGCGGCTGAATCCCCCCCATGTGAACATCAGGCAGGAGGCCCCCTCGTGGAACGGGGTGATAAGAAGGTGGGTGGGCAGACTCCCCAGTAGTGCCTGAGAGAGCAACTGCGACCACTAGCCGACGACCGGCTCTCAGCAACAACCCAGTGACGTGTGTCAGCGAACCCAGAAATGAGCCAACGAAGGCTCTGATGGAGGAGGAGGGATTTAAAGCCCTCATACTCCTCCTACAATTCAGGCCAGCCTTCCAACATCTGAGTACGTAATTTATTATCATCCATTGATGTGAATATCTGATAATTCATACAATTATTTACTAATAATTTCCCTATATACAGGCCCCATACTACACCAAGAGACCTCCCCCCATCCCCAAAATTACACTGGGAGGCTCCCCACCAAACATTACACACAACATTATCGTGTTGTGTGTGCTATGTATCGTGAGATTTTGAGTACAAACCTCCTCCCATCAGCAAAGCCATTGAAGATAAAATGTGACTGGGTATTTCAGCATGACAATGATCCCAAACACACCGCCCGGGCAACGAAGGAGTGGCTTCGTAAGAAGCATTTCAAGGTCCTGGAGTGGCCTAGCCAGTCTCCAGATCTCAACCCCATAGAGGGTTCGAAAGTCCATGTTGACAGCCCCAAAACATCACTGCTCTAGAGGAGATCTGCATGGAGGAATGGGCCAACATACCTACTACAGTGTGTGACCTTGTGAAGACTTACAGAAAACGTTTGACCTCATTTGTCATTGCCAACAAAGGATACATAACAAAGTATTGAGATGGACTTTTGATATTGACCAAATACTTATTTTCCACCATAATTTTGCAAATAAATTCTTTCAAAAATCAGACAATGTGATTTTCTGTATTTGCTTCCACATTTGGTCTCTCATAGTTGAGGTATACCTATGGTGACAATTACAGGCCTCTCTGATCTTTTTAAGTGGGAGAACGTGCACAATTGGTGGCTGACTAATTACTTTTTTTGCCCCACTGTATATACAATATTCAACAAAAAGGAAAAATCTTGCCCTGGGACATGAGGTGGGCACCGCTAATCCAATAAAAGTAACAACAGTAAATACAGTATATATTAATTAGTAAAAGTATTACATGCATTAATGTCATCAGAAAAAGCCAATTCATGCAGAGTACATATAAATGGGGAGAATAAAAAATAGGATTTTTATAACAGCTTACCTGTAAAATCCTTTTCTTTTGAGGCACATCACGGGACAGTCTCAGTAATTACTGATAGGTTATAGGGTATCACTAGGTGATTGGACACTGGCACAACCTAGACAGGAAGTTCAATCCCCCATATAACCCCTCCCCTTACTGGAAGTACCCCAGGTTTGTAGCAATGCAATATAAGTGTATTAGAAGAGGGGAGGAACCTCTCACGGGAGTGTCCCGTGATGTACCTCAAAAGAAAAGGATTTTACAGGTAAGCTGTTATAAAAATCCTATTTTCTTTCTCGTACATCACGGGACACAGAGTCTCAGTAATTACTGATGGGATGTCCCAGAGCAATGCTATCTGAGGCAAAGGGAACCACACAAAGTAGGGTGTAATCAGACCTGAGGACCTTGTAACGCTGCCTGCAGCACACTACACCCAAAGGCGATATCCTCATGCCTTCTCACATCCGCCTGATAAAATTTGGTGAATGTATGGACTGATGACCAGGTTGCGGCCTTGCAGATTTGAGCCATGGAGGCCTGGTGATGCACTGCCCACAAAGCACTAATAGCCCTAGTGGAGTGCGCCTTGATCTGAAAAGGCGGAACTTTTTGCTTCAAACCATAAGCTTGAACAATTACTTGTCGAATCCACTTAGCAATGGTAGATTTAGACGCTGCCTGTCCTCTATTATGACCTTCTGGCTATACAAACAAAACATCAGTTTTGCAAACCTGAGCCGTCGGTTCCAAATAGGCTTTGACTGCTCTCACTACATCCAAAGAATGTAGTGATCTCTCTTCCGTAGAACAGGGTTTTGTAAAAAGGAAGGCAGAACAATATCTTGGTTTAGATGAAAACCTGAGACCACCTTCAGTAGAAAACTAGGATGAGGGCGTAACACCACTTTATCCTTGTGCATTAATGGCTACGGCTCTTTACAAGAGAGGGGCGCTAATTACATAGTAGTTACATAGTTGGTGAGGTTAAAAAAAAGATACAAGTCCATCAAGTCCAACCTATGTGTGTGATTATATCTCAGTATTACATTGTATACCCCTGTATGTTGCAGTCGTTCAGGTGCTTATCTAATAGTTTCTTGAAACTATCAATGCCCCTCGCTGAGACCACCACCTGTGGAAGGCAATTCCACATCCTTGCCACTCTTACAGTAAAGAACCCTCTATGTAGTTTAACCACTTCCCGACCGCCGCACGACGATGTACGTCGACAGAATGGCACGGGCAGGCATAAGGGCTTACATGTACGTCCTTGCCTTCCCGCCGGTCGGGGGCCCGATCGGGCCCCCGCCCGGTGCCTGCGGCGGTCGGTATTCGTTCGGGAGCGATCCCGGATGAGGGGACGGCCATTCATTCATGGCCACCCCCTCGCGATCGCTCCCGACGAATAGAAATCCTTCGTCACATCACTTCCTCTCCTGTAATGTAAACACAGGAGAGGAAGTGATGTAATCTCTCCTCCGTGTCGGTATTTTTCTTTCCGACACCGAGGAGAGAGGATCGGTGAGTTGCACCAACACGACACTACACAGTAGAACATGCCAGGCACACTCACACCCCCCCCGATCACCCCCCCTAATTACCCCTGCCCCCCAGTCACAGTGACACCAATGTCATTTTTTTTTTTTTTTTTGCATTGGTGTCATTTGTGACTGTAATAACTGTTAGGGCAGTTAGGGTTAGCCCCCTTTAGTTCTAATGTACCCCCCTAACCCCCCCAATAAAGGTTTAACCCCGTGATCACCCCCCGTCGCCAGTGTCACTAAGGCTGGGTTCACATTGCAGCGGTTTATGAGAACGAATGTGATTCGCACCGCACTGCAGTGCAAATCACATCCGATCTCTGTGCGATTCGAGTTCAGCCATACAGATAGTATGGCTGAATTCGCATTGCACCCGCCGCAAATTCGCACGGGACCCTTTTTTTGGTCCGCAGCAGAATCGGATCGCATGGGTGTTCACACTATGCGATCCGAGTTTGCAGATCGCACTGCGATATGCAAACTGATCTGGGGGTGTCATTAACATTTCACTGACACTCCCAGCAGTTCGCATAGGGCAGTGTGAACTGCCGCCGGGAGGCATGTGATGCGGGAACCCGCCGCGGATTCGTGGCGTTCCCGCATCGCTCCAGTGTGAACCCAGCCTAATAAGCGATCGTTTTTCTGATCGCTGTATTAGTGTCACAGGTGACGCTAGTTAGGCAGGTAGGTATTTAGGTTCGCCGCAGCTTTTTATAGCGCCAGGGACCCCCATATACTACCGCATAAAGCCCCCTGATTGCCCCCTAGTTAACCCTTTCACCAGTGATCACCATATAACTGTTACAGGTGATGCTGGTTGGTTAGTTATTTTTTTATAGTTTCAGGGCACCCGCCATTAATTACCTAGTCTCACTAGTGTACCCCTAAATTTAGGGGTGTCTACTTTCCAAAATGGGGTCATTTGGGGGGGGTTTGTGCCATCTTGGCATTTTATGGCCTTCAAAACTGTAACGCCCTTAGAAAGCCTGAAGGCGGTGCTTGGTTTTCGGGGCCCCGTACGCGGCTAGGCTCCCAAAAAGTCCCACATATGTGGTATCCCCGTACTCAGGAGAAGCAGCAGAATTTATTTTTGGGTGTCATTTCACATATGCCCATGGCATGCGTGAGAAATATATCATTTAGTGACAACTTTGTGAAAAAAAAAAAAAAAAAGTTTGTAATTTTCCCGCAACTTGTGGCAAAATATAAAATATTCCATGGACTCAACATGCCGCTCAGCAAATAGCTTGGGGTGTCTACTTTCTAAAATGGGGTCATTTGTGGGGGTTTTGTGCCATCTTGGCATTTTATGGTCTTCAAAACTGTAATAGGTAGTGAGGAGTGAAGTCAAATATTTACGCCCTTAGAAAACCTGAAGGCGGTTCTTGGTTTTCGGGGCCCCGTACGCAGCTAGGCTCCCAAAAAGTCCCACATATGTGGTATCCCCGTACTCAGGAGAAGCAGCAGAATTTATTTTGGGGTGTCATTTCACATATGCCCATAGCATGTGTGAGCAATATATCATTTAGTGACAACTTTGTGTAAAAAAAAAAAAAAAAAAAATTTTTTTGTCATTATTCAATCGCTTGAGGCAAAAAAATAAAATATTCAATGGGCTCAACATGCCACTTATCAATTTCCTTAGGGTGTCTACTTTCCAAAATGGGGTCATTTGGGGGGGGTTTGTACTGCCCTGCCATTTTAGCACCTCAAGAAATGAGATAGGCAGTCGTAAACTAAAAGCTGCGTAAATTCCAGAAAACGTACCTTAGTTTGTAGATGTGACAACTTTTGCGCAAACCAATAAATATACAATTATTGACTTTTTTTTTACCAAAGACATGTGGCTGAATACATTTTGGCCTAAATGTATGACTAAAATTGAGTTTATTGGATTTTTCTAATAACAAAAAGTAGAAAATATCATTTTTTTAAAAAATTTGCGGTCTTTTTACGTTTATATTGCAAAAAATAAAAATCGCAGAGGCAATCAAATACCATCAAAAGAAAGCTCTATTTGTGGGAAGAAAAGGACGCAAATTTTGTTTGGGTACAACATTGCATGACCGCGCAATTACCAGTTAAAGCAGCGCAGTGCCAAATTGTAAAAAGACCTCTGGTCATTTACCAGCAAAATGGTCCGGTCTGAAAGTGGTTAAGGTTAAACCTCTTTTCTTCTAATTTTAATGAGTGGCCACGAGTCTTGTTAAACTCCCTTTTGTGAAAAAGTCTTATCCCTATTGTAGGGTCACCAGTATGGTATTTGTATATTGAAATCATATCCCCTCTCAAGCGTCTCTTCTCCAGAGAGAATAAGTTCAGTGCTCGCAACCTTTGCGCATAACTAATATCCTACAGACCCTTTATCAGCTTTGTTGCCCTTCTTTGTACTCACTCCATTTCCAGTACATCCTTCCTGAGGACTGGCGCCCAGAACTGGACAGCATATTCCAGGTGCAAGAATTATCGTTTTATCATCTACTAAGACCCCCAGGTCCTTTTCCATCCTAGATTCCCCCAGAGGTTTTCCCCCCCAGTGTATAGATTGCGTTCCTATTTTTGCCACCCAAATTATTTTACGTTTTTCTACATTGATCCAAATTTGCCATATAGTTGCCCACCCCATTAATTTGTTCAGATCTTTTTGCAAGGTTTCCACATCCTGCGGAGAAGTTATTGCCCTGCTTAGCTTAGTATTGTCTGGCAATACAGAGATTCAACTGTTTACCCCATTCTCCAGGTCGTTTATGAACAAATTAAATAGGATTGGTCCAAGCACAGAATCCTGGGGGACCCCATTACCCACTCCTGACCATTTAAGTACTCACCCTTTATCATCACCCTCTGAACTCGCCCTTGTAGCCAGTTTTCAATCCATGTTCTCACCTTATGGTCCATGCCAAGGGACCTTATTTTGTACAGTAAACGTTTATGGGGAACTGTGTCAAATGCTTTTGCAAAATCCAGATACACCATGTCTACGGCCTTCCTTTATCTAGCTGCCAACTCACCTCCTAATAGAAGGTTACTAGATTGGTTTGGCAAGAACGATTCTTCATGAATCCATGCTGATTACTGCTAATGATACCGTTCTCATTACTAAAATCTTGTAGTCCCTTATCACCCCCTCCAAGAGTTTACATACTATTGATGTTAGGCCAACTGGTCTGTAATTCCCAGGGATGTATTTTGGGCCCTTTTTAAATATTGGTGCTACATTGGCTTTTCTCCAATCAGCTGGTACCATTCCAGTCAGCAGACTGTCAGTAAAAATTAGGAACAATGGTCTGGCAATTACTTAACCACGTTCCCTAAGTACTCTCAGGTGCAAGCCATCCGATCCTGGTGATTTATTAATGTTAAGTTTGCCAAGTCTAATTTTAATTCTGTCCTCTGTTAACCATGGAGGTGTTTCCTGTGATGTGTCTTGAGGATAAACACTGCAGTTTTGGTCACTGAAGCCCCCAAATTCCATTGACTGAGGAGAAGTATAAATTCAATACCTTCTCCATTCCCCCATCCTTTGTAACCAGATGTCCTTTCTCATTCTGTATGGGGCCAATATGGTCTGTCCTCCCTTTTTTACTATTTACATACTTAAAGAATTTCTTGGGATTTTTTTTGCTCTCCTCTGCTATGTATCTTTCATCTTCTATCTTAGCTGCCCTTATTGCACCCTTACATTTCTTGTTGCATTCTTTATAACTTCTGAATGCAGATGATGATCCCTCAACCTTGAATTTTTTGAAGGCCTTCCCCTTTGCTTTTATATGCATTTTTACCTTGGAGTTAAGCCATCCAGGACTTTAGTTCGCTCTTTTAAATTTATTACCGAATGGGATGCATTTGCTAATGCCCTTATATTAGCCTAATATGCTCTTAAAGCAAACCCATCTCTCCTCCGCATTCTTTGTTCCTAAGATTTTATCCTAATTTATACCTTCTAGTATGGTTTGTAGTTTAGGGAAGTTGGCTCTTTTGAAATTCAGTGTTTTTGTATTCCCCTTATGTTTCCTGTTTGTGTGATTTATACAATTGACCCATGGTCCCAGTTTCCTAAATTGCCCCGTATTTCCATATCCGTGATCAGGTCTGTAATGTTGGTAATCAGTAGATCCAGTAATGCTTTATTTCTAGTTGGTGCGTCTACCATCTGACCCATAAAATTGTCCTGAAAGACATTTAGGAACTGCCAAGCCTTAGATGAATGCGCGGTTCCCTCTGCCCAGTCTATGTCTGGATAATTAAAATCCCCCATTATGATAACACTTCCCATCCTTGCTGCTAATCCATATTGTGATAGCAGATCAGTCTCCCGTTGCTCCCTCAGGTTAGGGGGCCTATAGCATACTCCCAGTATTATTTTCCCCTTAGCTTCATTCCTTTGGAGCTCTACCAATAAGGATTCCACCTCCTCCCTAGCACCCTTATTGATGTCATCGCTCACATTCACTTGTACATTATTCTTGATATATAGTCATACCCCTCCCCCTTTTTTACCCTCTCTATCCATGCGATAAAGGGTATACCCTTGAATGTTTGCCAGCCAATCATTAGAGCTGTTCAACCAGGTCTCTGAAATTCCCACAAAATCAAAATCCTCCTCGTACAATAGTATCTCTAGTTCACCCATCTTGTCCGCCAGGCTGCTGGCATTGGTGAACATGCCATGTAGTGTAGACCGGTCGCATATTATCCTCTTATTCCGAGATTGCAACTAGGACTTGCTACTTACCTTGGGTTTATGTGCTTTGGTCAACCTACCACTAATGCCCTCAATACTACCCTCTGGAATATGTTCCGCACTTACTATCTCTACCTCTGCACCCTCCCCCCCATCGCCTAGTTTAAAACCCCTCTAACTTTTCGGCCATCTTCATTACCAGCTGATCTGCACCCTCCTCATTTAGGTGCAGTCTGTCCCTTCTATAGTACCGGTTATCGACTGAGAAGATGGCCCAGTCCTCCAGGAATCCAAACCCCTCCTTACTACACCAGATCTTCAGCCACTTGTTTACTTCCCTAATCTCCCTCTGCCTTTCTGGTGTGGCTCGATGTACCGGTAGTATTCCTGAGAATACAACCTTGGAGATCCTTTTCCTCAATTTAGCTTCTAAGTCCCTAAAATCGTTTTTTAGGACGCTCCTTCTACCTCTGACTTTGTCATTGGTGCCAACGTGGGTCTTCCCCAGCTCCTCCCAGTAATCTGTCTACCAGATCCATGATGTGCTGAACCTGAGCACCCGGCAGAAAACATACTGTTCGATGCTTCAGGTCTTTGTTACAGATTGGCGTCTCTGTCCTTCTAAAAATTGAGTCCCCTACCACAGAATCTGTCTGTAATTCTGATACTCTTCTGGCAGAAGAAATTGCCACCAGAAAAATTAATTTCCTTGTCAACAGAACTAAGGGAATTTGATGAATCGGTTCAAAAGGCTGCTTCTATAAAGCTGACAGATCTACAATCAGGAACCCCCCATCTCTGGCATATGACCAAGAAGACATCAGGGTGAAGAGACCATTCCCCTGGGACTAACTGCTGCCGACTCAAGTAGTCCACCTGCCAGTTCTCTACTCCCGGAATATAGATTGCCGATATGCATGGCACATGCTTTTATTCCCAGATTAAGATCTGGTTTACTTCTCCCTGAGCTGCACAACTCCTGGTGCCTCCTTGGTGATTGTTATAAGCCATTGCTGTGGCATTGTCGGACTGGATCCTGACAGGGAAACCCTGTTACCTGAGTGTCCAGGCCTTTAGCGCTAGATACGCCGCACAGATCTCCAGAATATTGATGGGTAAAGTCCTCTTGGTCTTGGACTATCTCCCTTGGACAGTCGACTGTTCCAGAACTGCCCCCCAAACCGAAAGACTGGCATCTGTTGTTACCACTCTCCAGGTAACTGTTAAAAAGGATTTTCCTTTTTGGCCGATTTTCGGGTATCAACCAACTGAGGCTCTGACGCACTGTGTGAGACAGACGCATCTGAAAATCTAACGCCTGAACCTTTTTGTTCCAGGCAGACAGGATACTGTTTTGAAGCAGTCTCTAAGTGAAACTGAGCGTAGGGAACTGCTTCGAATGAAGCCACCATCTTCCCCAGCAGCCTCATACAAAAGATCCTTCTTTGCCCTGACTACCTGAATCAGTTCTTTTATGGCACTGATCTTTGCTTGGGGTAGAAATACCCTCTTCTGGGCTGTATATGACCAGACCAAAATACTCTAGTCTTCTTACTGGTTTTAAAGAAGACTTCTCTAAGGAGGACACAACCTAGGTATTCCAGGTAGTTGATTGTGGTGACCAAGTTTTGGTCCAAGCAGGCTACCGACCGGTCTATCAAGAGCAGGTCTTCTAAGTATGCTATTACCGTTATACCTTGGGCCCTTAATCTGGCCAGAGGAGGGACCAAGATTTTTGTAAACACCCGAGGCGCAGTAGCTAGCCCGAAATGCAGAGCTACAAACTGAAAGTGGCGTTTTTCTACTTTAAAACGCAGGTACTTTTGATGTGCAGGGAAAATAGGTACATGCAGGTACGCATCCTTGATGTCTACTGACGCCAGAAGTTCTCCTCCTTGTGGGATAGAGACTACCAATAGGATCGATTCCATGCGAAAGGACCATACTTTTAGAAATCAGTTTAGATCTTTGAGATCTAGGATGGGTGTGACATCTCCGTTTGGCTTTGGTACCGTGAAAAGGTTCCTCTCAAGTGCTCACCTGCAGCCTGTCTCTGATCACACGGGCTGTTTCCTATACTTGCACTTCATTTCTTTTTTTATCTTTCTTTTTCCTCCCTCTTCCTGTTCACCTTTTTATTTTCACTCATACTAGTATCTGGTATCTCTTTATCACATTTCCCTACAGTCCTTTTGTCCATGCCATTCCTGGCTCTTGTCTTATATTTACATATAGATTTGTCTATGTCAATACTCCTGTATTTTACCTACTACTCCAGATTACAAAAAAGAACACAAAAAGAAGAAATACCGTACTCCCTAATACACCCTAAAATAAAGTAAACTAAATAAATAGGTGCAGCTCAACACTTGTGAGATATACACAAAGTAAAACAACAGTATGGAAATAAGGCTGCCCTATGAAAACAAAATACCGTATATACTCGAGTATAGGTCGATCCGAATATAAGCCGAGGCCCCCAATTTACCACAAAAAAAATGGGAAAACGTATTGACTCGTGTATAAGCTGAGGGTGAGACATGCCTGTCCATCCCTGTGTGTCCGTCCATCCCTGTGTGTCCGTCCATCCCTGTGTGTCCGTCCATCCCTGTGTGTCCAGCCGCCCTGTGTGTCCAGCCGCCCTGTATGTCCAGCCTACCTGTGTCCTGAGCCTGTGTCCTTCTGCACATACGGCGGCCATGCCAGGATCGCCGCACCTCTTCTCGTCTGTGACAGACAGCGGCCATTCCACTGTTTAAAAGCCGCGCCTCAGTCTGTGATAGGCAGAACACTCAATTTCCCAGCAGTCTGTGTTCCGCCTATCATGGACATCCTCTCATCCTCGTCCGTAGTATGAGGATGAGCGGATGTCCGTGATAGGCGGACCACTGACTGCTGGGAAATTGAGTGTTCCGCCTATCACAGACAGGGAGGCGCGGCTTTTGAATAGTGGAATGGCCGCCGTCTGTCTGCACGACACGCTGATCGGGTACACAGACGGCGGTGACTCGAGTATAAGCCGAGGGGGGGCACTTTCAGCCTATAAAAAGGGGCTGAAAATCTCGGCTTATACTCGAGTATATACGGTAGTGAATATCCTCAAAATATTACGTGAAATAAATAAATGAGTGATAAATAATGACTGTGATAATAACAGTATAAGTCCATGAGCATAAATCTAATGAGTGACCAAAAGAAACACAAATGGAAATAATCAAATTAGAACTGTGATTTTAGTGATAAAGAAAAGTCCATAAGCATAAATCCAATAAGTGAACAGTGATGAAGATGCATGAAATCTTATTCATCCAAATAACACCATAAAGTGCAATCCACCACCGTGAAAAAATGTGCGCTTACCAAATGGCAAGCTTTATGCAAGCCTGTAGAAAAGATCAGTATTCAATCGGCAATGCAATAACACCACCCCTCCACAGTAAAAACCAGAGCCAGTCAGGAGGATTTAATCGAGAAGGCAAACGACATGATCCTCAGGCAGGACCCATAGGGTTGAAAAATAACTCCCCATAGTGTAAATCGGTATTTAAATGTTTAAAGTAAAAATTAAGATGCACTTACATCAAGATAGCAGATAAAATGACAGGATTAAAAACAATAGCTGGCCAACTTGCAGACACCCTGTCGACCAACAAGGTACGACGCATTGACGTCATCCAAGGCTGGTTGGAAGCTAAACAGTGGGGGACCTTGAGTGGAAAGTGAACAAGTCTTGCTTTTGACTGCTAGTGATTGCTGGTTTGCATTTTTAGGTTCTTTTTGGGGCTTTTCCTTGTAGCTTTTTAACACCTTTTTTCTGACACCTTTTAAACCGTTTTCTTTCCCTTGCTTCCTTCAGCCTACTAATTAAGGGGAGTGGTTAATTGGTCACAGGTGCTTGAGGCCTATATAACCTTTTGTCAAACTCATTGTGAGCCTGCTCATCTTTGAGTCTGCTGGAACTCTGTCCAAGTGGAACTGGTCTAAGAAAAAAAACAGGAGTTTAAAACAGGAGGTTGTAACAGGGGTCATAGTACCTGTGTAGTGTGAGTACCTTCGTGTTGTCTGAGTAGTTTGTGTATCATAAGTACTTGTGTATTGTGGGTGCACGCTGGTCTGCAAGTACCTGTGTACTGTCTTGTTGAGTATTAATGTCAGGAAGCTAGTTGTTTGGTCATTTGGACTGTGTATAATCTCTAATCCTCATTAAATGAATAGGTACGATGCTCGGCAGGTGTGGAGAGGCGACTCGGTGTACATCTTGCGGCATATATGCATTCCTTGATCATCTGATCGAGGGTGAATACTGCTGTGCAAAATGTAAGCACATTGTTTCCCTGGAAGCCCAGGTTCTGAATCTGGGGAAGCAACTGTCAGCACTGAAAGGACCATCCGCAGTAAAGGAGAGCCAGGAACGTACACTGCAGGTGCCGGAAGGGGCCAGCACAGAGGTGGGTGGAGACAAAGAGGTGCAGGCACTAGCAAAGAGTAGATGGGTTACAGTCAGGAAGGGTAGAGGGGCAAGTGCCAGGGAGGCCGATCCAGGGCTGGAGCATCCCAATAAGTACGCTCCATTAAGTTACATTGGTGATCCAGTCAGGGACGACCAGCACTGCTGGAGCTGAGGGATTCTCCTAGCTGCCAGGGGAAGAACTCCTCCAGTGAGGGGGGGGGGGGAGCAAAGGGAAAGGAAAGACAGATTCTGGTGGTAGGGGACTCAATTATTAGAAGGACAGAGAGGGCAGTCTGTAACAAAGACTTGAAGCGCTGAACTGTATGTTGTCTACCGGGCGCTCGGGTTTCGGCACATCACGGATCTGGTGGACAGATTACTGGGAGGGGCTGGGGAAGACCCAGCTGTCATGGTGCAAACTAGTACCAATGACAAAGTCAGAGGCAGATGAAGTGTCCTAAAGAACGATTTTAGGGACTTGGGAGCTAAATTGAGGAAAAGGACCTCCAAGGTAGTATTCTCAGGAATACTACCGGTACATCAAGCCACACCAGAAAGGCAGAGGAAGATTAGGGAAGTAAACAAGTGGCTGAAAAGCTGGTGTAGTAAGGAGGGGTTTGGGTTCCTGGAGGACTGGGACGACTTCAGTCGAGAAACGGTACTATAGAAATCAGCTGGGAATAAGATGGCCAAAAAGTTAGAGGGGTTTTTAAACTAGGCGATGGGGGAGGGTCCAGAGATAGAGATAGTCAGCGTGGAACATATTCCAGAGGGTAATATTAGGGGCATTAGTGGTAGGGTAACCAAAGCACATAAACCCAAGGTATGTATAGTAGCAAGTCCTAGTTGCAATCTCAGAACACCCAAGAGGATAGTATGTGACCGGTCAAAATATATTAATGCATTAAAATGTTTGTTCACCAATGTCAGAAGTCTGCCAAGCAAAATAGGTGAGTTGGAAGCTCTGGTGCATCAGGAGAGCTGTAATGTAATCAGTATTTCTGAAACTTGGCTTCATTCCTCACATGACTGGGCTATTAATATTCCTGGCTATACACTTTTTCGGAAAGACAGAGTAAAAAGGAAAGGTGGAGGGGTCGGTCTGTATGTGAGAAGTGATCTCAAAGTGAAAGAGGACCTGGTGGATGGAGAGTGTGATGAGTCTGAAGCATTATGGGTGGAACTGCATACAGATGTGCGTAGTTTAAAGTTAATCATTGGCGTTTGTTATAGCCCACTCAATGTTAATGAGGAGGTAGAGACTCAGCTCCTTGCACAGATGGCAAGGGCTGGGACAGTGATAATAGTGGGGGATTTCAACTACCCAGAAATTGACTGGAGTAATTGCACTGCTGGGACAGTTAAAGGGCAAACATTAATAAACCTATTACAGGACAATTTTATGGTCCAGTTTACTGAGGCCCCAACTAGGAATGATGCTCTGTTGGACCTGGTAATCTCAAACCATCCAGAGCGTATTACTAATGTTCAGATAAAAGGAACACCTGGGTAGCAGTGACCATAACATGATTTAATTTGATGTTAGCTATAAGCAAAAATCACATACGGGAAAGATAAAATCACTTAATTTCAAGAGAACAAATTTTCCAAGGATGAGGGCTGCTCTCTAGGACTTAGACTGGGAGAGCATATTGGCATCAATAGGCATAGAACAGAAATGGGAATACTTCAAAAAGACAGTTTGTGAACTCACTGCAAAGTATATTTCCATGGGCAATAAGTTTAAAAGGCTAAAAATAAAACCTATGTGGCTCACGGCCAAAGTTAAAAAAGCTATAAACTATAAGAAAAGAGCTTTAAAAAACATAAAAATGAAGGAACACTATGTGTCCTTTAAAGAGGAAGTGAACCCTGATGAGTTTACTTCCTCTTTCATTCCCTGCAAAGGCAAAGCATAATGGACTACTATGCATCGCATAGTAGTCCATTATGTGTCACTTACCTGACACAGGAGCCAGCGAAGTCGCCGCTGTCCCCTGTAGTCCGCCGCATCCATCTTCTTGGTGGGGTCTCGCAGCTCCGCCGCTGTCATTCGGCGAAGCCGCGGTGACGTCAGTCCCGCGCATGCGCACGGGAGCTGACACGCACGGCAGCTCCGTCGTTGAGAATGCCGCGCTCAGTGCGCCTGCGCGCCGCTGTCTATGGTGCATGCGCCGTAGACAGCGGTGCCTGTTATCGGGCAAATATCTCCTAAACCATATAGGTTTAGGAGATATTTCTTGGACCTACAGGTAAGCCTTAATCTAGGCTTACCTGTAGGTCAAAGTGGTTTGTAAGGGTTTACAACCACTTTAAATGTTACAAAGAATATAACAGAATATGTAAAAAGGAAATCAAGGAGGCAAAAATGCAAAACGAAAGACAGATTGCAAAAGATAGTAGGACAAACCCCCAAAAATTCTTCAAATATATTAACAGTAAAAAGGTCAAGTCTGAGCACATAGGCCCTTTACAAAATAAGAGTGGGTGACTGGGAACAAAGAGAAGGCTAATTTATTAAATATTTTCTTCAGCTCTGTGTATACAAAGGAGCATAGGGGAGCGCATGTCCATAATGGGGGTGGTAGTGACACAGCCCCAAATCCACAATGGTTCAAAAGTGATATGGTCCAGAAATATTTGGACAGAATAAAGGTGGATAAAGCACCTGGACCTGATGGCATCCACCCACGGATCCTAAATGAATTGACCTCTGTAATTTCAAAGACATTGTATCTAATTTTTAGGGATTCATTAATGACAGGAATAGTACCACTGGATTGGCACAGGGCCAATGTGGTGCCTATATCATTATATTATTATATTATAGGGAACAAAGTCTTTTTTTTTTTTTCTTAACAAGGGAACAAAGTCTTTACCAAGTAACTATAGACCTGTTAGTTTAACTTCTATAGTTGGGTAGATACTGGAGAGATTAATAAAAGACCACATAGACGAGTTCTTGCAGGAAAAAAAATATTTTAAGCAACAGACAGCATCGATTCATGAAAGACAGCAGTTGTCAGACAAACCTTATTTCTTTTTATGAGGAGGGAAGTAAAACCTTGGACAGAGGGGTGGCGGTGTATGTGGTATACTTGGATTTAGCAAAAGCGTTCAATACAGTTCCACACACACGGCTCATGTGTAAGGTAAAGTCTACAGGTTTGGAAATATCAGTTTGTAAATGGATAAAAGACAGAATTCAGAGAGTAGTGGTTAATGATTCTTACTCTGCATGGTCTAAGGTTATCAGTGGTGTACCCCAAGGTTCAGTGCTGGGACCCTTACTTTTTAATATCTTTATAAAAGATATTCGGTCTGCGATCAAAAGTAACATTTCCGTCTTTGCAGATGACACCAAGCTATGCAGTGGAAGGCTATTACAGGATGTCTCCAATTTACAAGCCAACCTCAATGCTCTGTCTAATTGGGCGACTATGTGGCAGATGAGGTTTAATGTTGAGAAATATAAAGTTATGCACTTGGGGGCTAAGAATATGCATGCATCATACATTCTGGGGGGGGGGGGGTACAACTGGGGGGATCCATAGTGGAGAAGGATCTGGGGGTGTTGGTAGATCATAAGCTCAATAATAGCAATGGCAAGCTGCGGTTTCCAAAGCGAGCAAAGTCCTTTCTTGTATTAAGAGAGGTATGGACTCCAGAGAGAGAGAGAGATATATAATTTTGCTCCTGTTCAAAACATTAGTAAGACCTCATCTAGAATATGCAGTTCAGTTTTGGGCACCAGTTCTCAAAAAGGATATTGGGGAACTGGAGAAAGTGCAGAGAAGGGCAACCAAACCAATAAGAGGCATGGAGGAGCTCAGCTATGAGGAAAGTTTTATTCACTCGATAAGAGGAGATTAAGGGGGGATATGATCAACATGTACAAATAATATAAGGGGTCCATTTAGTGAACTTGGTGTTGAGTTAATCACTTTACAGTCAACAAAGAGGACAAGGGGTACACTTTTTACATCTAGAGGAAAAGAGATTTCATCTCCAAATATGGAAAGGTTTCTTCACAGTAAGAGCTGTGAAAATGTGGAAAAGACTCCCTCCAGAGATGGTTTTGGCCATCTCATTAGAATGCTTTAAGAAAGTCCTGGAGTCTTTCCTAACTGTACATAATATAATTGGGTACTGACTCATAGGTAAAGTTGATGCAGGGAAAATCCGATTGCCTTTCGGGGGATCAGGAAGGAACTTTTTCCCCCGCTGTAGCATATTGGATCATGCTCTGCTGGGGTTTTTTGCCTTCCTCTGGAACAACTGTGGGTATAGAATTGGGTATATGGGATTGTATGATATTATTATTATTTTTTTTTTTTTTTGTGGTTGAACTGGATGGTCTTTTTTCAACCTAAAAACTACTAATGTAACTATTTATATGTAATCTGCATGAACTGGATTTCTCTGACGACATTAATGCATGTAATACTTTTACTAATATATACTGTATTTACTGTTGTTACTTTTATTGACTTAGCGCTTCCCACCTCATGTAAAGTCCCAGGGCAAAATTTTTCCTTTTTGTTGAATATTGCAAAATTGCACATTACACACACCTGCACTATATGAAATTGGCTACACCCACTGTTCACTGCTGCGCGTGCCACTTTAATTATCCCCTAGGCTCCTTTTACACTGGGGCGGGAGAAGCGTCGGTGGTAAAGCAACGCTATTTTTAGCGGAGCTTTACCTTTGGATTTGTGGCACTTTCTGGCTGCTAGCAGGGTGGTTTTACCCCCCCGCTTGTGGCTGAGAAAGGGTTAAAAACCACCGCAAAGTGCCTCTGCAGAGTAGGGATGAGCCGAACACCCCCCTGTTCAGGGGGCAAAAAATTTGTTCGAACACGCAAACACTGTTAAAGTTTATGGGACTTGAACATGAATAATCAAAAGTGCTAATTTTAAAGGCTTATATGCAAGTTATTGTCATAAAAAGTGTTTGGGGACCTGGGTCCTGCCCCAGGGGACATGTATCAATGCAAAAAAAAAGTTTTAAAAACTGAAGTTTTTTCGGGAGCACGGATTTTAATAATGCTTAAAGTGAAACAATAAAAGTGTAGGGGGCGTGGCTTCGCGCCGAATGGAGATGGCCGCCTGATCCTCTGGCTCTGTCCACCGGAGGTTCTACTGCCTGCTTACAGGAGCAAAAATCAGCGATAGTATGGTGAAGCAGAAGGGGAAGTCACCGCAGTCGCGGTCCCACTCCCCGAGAGGCATGGATCAACCGCCTGAGCGCAACATCCCGGAGATATTCCGGGCCCGATCACGCGAGGCCGCGGCCTCATCTCAGGCCTACTGGGGACACCGCTCCTCCAGCCTCAGCCCTTCGCACAGAAGAGAAACTCAGTGCACAGAGAGCCCCACCGCTGCCCGTCCGCTGAATATGCAAGACCTCAGGGCGGTGGCAGCAGACATTAAAGAGTCCCTAACAGCAGTGATAGCTGACCTCAGGAGGGACATCCAGTCATTACATGTGCCGATTGGGGACCTGGAAGACACAACAGTCCGCCATGACACCACTATGCAGCAACTGCAACATGCTTCACAAACCCACAGCAGCCAGCTCAAAGATCTCCACAGACACATGGAAGATTTGTACAACCGTGGACGTCGCCATAATCTCCGGGTAAGAGGCATCCCCGAATCTGTTGATCAAGCCCACTTATCACAAGTAACGGTACAGATCTTTAATGATTTGTTGGGAAGACCCCCTGAAACCCCCATAGAATGTGAAAGGCTGCATAGAGCGCTCAAACCCAGGGGTAGGGACACAGAACCCCCCAGGGATGTGATCTGCTGCCTGACAAGCTTCAGACTGAAGGAAGACATACTGAGAAGGGCCAGAGATCGCCGTAACCTGAATTACCAGGGGGTAGAGAACAAAATATTCCAGGATCTATCCCCCATAACCCTTCAAAATAGGAGAGACCTGCATCCACTCCTGGACATCCTCCGCCATAAAGGGATCCAATACCGCTGGAAGTTCCCCTTCTGCTTGCCGGCTTCATCTGCAGGAAGAACGGCTAATCTGAGAGTCCTGGAGGACCTCAGGAAATTCTGTAATATTTTACAAATTCCTCTTGTTGAATGTCCAGACTGGTACAGAACCTACCGTAACCCACCATTACCAAGAACCAACTCTATGGAAGCCATACCGGTCTGGGATAACTTCCACATCCGAAGACGCAGATCGCTGTCCCCTAGGCCGCAGACTCAGAGGGATCAGAGGGACAGAGACCGCCAGAGCCCCACTGCATCCCCAGCCCATAGGAGAGCACGGCCGGATAGGCCCTAAGGATCTGGATTTCATTTCAGCGTCCACTTTCAATGCCCTCCCCGCCCAGAACTGTCGTTTTTCTTTTTCAGACATTTCCCCCTTTTTGTTCTATCTCTTGCCCTGGCTGTTGGGAATCTCAACATATCCACGCTCTCTTCTCACAAATCTCCATACGTCAGTCTACCTGATATACTTTATGGAACTGCATTCCCTGATGCTCTGAAAATACTTAGACTCCCTTGCTTAAAAGTCTCTCTGAGGACCAGCAACCAGGTTTTGGATGGATGGAACAGTTATTCACTAAAGGGGGGAGGGGGGTGCTCTTGGAAGCATAACTGTTACTTGAAGGCCTAAGTCAACCATCATGCATCTCATGTACACACTGTCCTGGATCTATCCCGCATGTCGGGATGCCTTCTCCCCTCTCTCCAACACCCTCTGTATTTCTCAACACCTGTCCCTCCTTCTCTTCTTTATCCTTAGATATCTTTTCTTCGATCATCCATTCTAACTTATTGTTGCAAGGTATATGGCGATGGGAGGTGGGGGCAGAGGTCGCACTCAAAGTAATTTAAACATATGGTTTTTGCCACTGCAGTTCTCTATGTTATCAAGTTTTCTGTTTATCCCTATCTTTACAGCGGTCCCACGCATGTTAATGTCACATTTTGGAGGGTCTCGCCTGACTTGGTAAAGATCCATCCTTTTGCTCACCACGCGACCACACGACACACAATAGCATTACTTCCTAGGGAGTTTGAATCTCTGGTACACCTTGAGATTCTACCAACCTAACCTACTTCGAGACAAACATGGTCGAGAAACCCCCCATTTATGCCACTCAGGTAGTTGGAGACTGATCACTCTACATTCTAAGAGACGACATATTAAGGGTTATTTGACCTCTGATGTAGCCCAAATCTGACACAGATAGGGCTCCAGACGTTTTCACATTATAACCTACGTACGTTCACATGTATACTATACGGCTTTCTAATCCCCTATACCCTAGTTCCTGAATGTATCCTGCTTCGCTCGAACACAGTTGACGAACCTGGGTTGAACGCTTGGCCTATTAGGCCTTTTTACCCCTCTAGGAACACGCGAGAAGACTTACGTCTTTACCCCAACCAGGGTGAAACGCCATCCTGAGAGACCCGACAGACAGGGCAGCGTTAGTTTTACAGTTCACTACAGTTATACAATGTTTATAGTTCCCGAAGGGCACTACCCACAATGACGCATTGTCTAATGATGTCCCCCTGAGGTTATACTCTCTGTCTTATTTATAAGTTTGCTGGTTTATAATATGTTCAATGTTCCTATTTATGTTTGGATACATTTCAAGGACCTCGTCCTGTGCTCTGTGATCTAGTGTCTCTAATCTTTTTCTTCTCCTCCCACAATATAAAAACTAGGCATCTGCTCCAACATCTAAAGACTCTAACCCAGACCACTGACTGATACTCGGATGCCTTTCACCCCCCCCACACAACGGGAAAGTGAATATCTCCGTTGACCCATACCAGACGACATCCTCTGTGACAGGGTAAGGTAGCTGGACTACACATACCCCCGGTTATTTCCTTACCCCACACACCAACCCCACCTTACTTACCTTTACCCTACCTTCTCCACCCCCACTCCCTGTAGAACTCCTACCCCTCCGCCCTTACCCCCTTCCTCTCCAATCCCGGGCCTCGCCTTCCTCGGTCCCTTCCGTAACACCCTTCCAGACCGAGGTACACTCGGGGGTTACGTACTACCCCAGATAAGTCCTATTAAGACTTCCACTTCGGTAGGCGGGAGTGCTGATGGCCTCATCGAACACCTGTACAGAGTCCGATTACCATGGCTGACACACGCCTCACCATGCCACTGGCCAAAGTTAAGGTTGTGTCACAAAATGTTAAGGGCCTAAACATCCCTGAAAAGCGTAGCCAAGAATTAGAGATGATGGCCAAATTGTAGTTTTCCTACAAGAGACCCACTTTCATGCAAAACACATACCGAAATTCTCAAACCGTCTGTATCCGACATCCTTCCATGCACCTAACCCTATAGCTAAAACGAAAGGGGTCTCAATCCTATTGCAAGAAATGTCCATTGGCGCACAATTGACACCCTTATAGACCCAGAAGGATGCTTCCTATTTTTGAAAGGAATCATTCACAACAGAACGGTTACTTTAGCCAATGTGTACAGCCCTAACACAGCCCAGGTCAGTTATTGTCTCCGCCCTGATAGGCTTCCAATCTGGAATCCTAATTCTGGGGGGTGATCTTAATGTACCACTACAACCCCTCCTAGATTCATCATCTGAGTCCTCATTTCTACCTTATAGAGCGCATAGACAAATTAAACTGCAATTGCAAGAACTCCTCGTGCATGACACCTGGCGAACACTGCACCCTACCGAAAAGGACTACACCTTCTTCTCTGCCCCCCACATTAAATACTCTAGAATTGATTACCTATTCCTCTCACAGAAAGATCTACCCCTCATAACATCAGCCACAATTGAACCACTGCTCATAGCAGACCACCACCCAATAACACTTTCCTTAACATTCCCAGAAAGATGCTCAACCACCAAAACATGGAGACTTGACTCCTCCCTCCTCACCTCAGAAATAGACGTCACATACATACGGGAATCCATAAACGAATATCTCCAAGAAAATGCCAACCCGGAGACATCTCCCATTACCATATGGGAAGCGCACAAATGTGTAATTCGTGGCAAACACTTAACCCTTAAAGCCGCCCGGAAAAAAGAGCAGCAGGCTATGCTCGTGGAACTAACCACCAAAATTAGGAAACTAGAAAAGGTCCACAAACAATCGCAAGCCCAAAGCACATACCTGGAACTTACGCAGGCAAGGAAGTCGCTATTAGATATTCTCAACCACAAGACCCAACGCAAATTTACACTGACCCATAAACTTTTTTATGAACAGGGGAACAAATGTGGGAAGTTATTAGCGAGAGCGATCCAAACCAAAAAAGCCAACACTAGCACACACACCATAAAAGACCCCAAGGGTAAATCATACTTAGCCACAGCCGACATAGCAACACAATTCGCACAATACTTAAAAGAACTGTATAACCTGCCCCAACAAGCTGAAACCCCATCGAGTAAAACTAAAAGACAAACGCTCATCACGGACTTTCTTAACAAATACAGCCCCAATCCCATCCCGAGAGAAGAAGCTCGTGAACTTGATAACCCCTTATCCGAAGATGAATTCAAAACAGCCATTAAACAATTAAAGCTGGGCAAGAGTCCGGGCCCAGATGGCTTCTCGGCGCCATATTTCAAAACCTTCGCAGACCTCCTCTCAGCCCCGTTCCTTAAAGCCTTTAACTCCCTTACACCATCCTCTACTCATAGTTTCATAGTTTCATAGTTAGTAAGGTTGAATAAAGACACCAGTCCATCCAGTTCAACCTGAGTGAGTGTCTACAATAGACCCCATCCCTGTACATTGCACACTCACATTGGTCCCTACCCTCAAGGCGCCCACAATCCAAGGTCCCCATTCATATACTAGGGCCAATTTTGGACAGAAGCCAATTAACCTACCTGCGTGTCTTTGGATTGTGGGAGGAAACCAGAGTACCTGGAGGAAACCCACGCAGGCACAGGGAGAACATGCAAACTCCAGGCAGGTAGTGTCGTGGTTGGGATTTGAACCAGCGACCCTTCTTACTGCTAGGTGAGAGTGCTAACCACTACACCACTGTGCCGCCCATACTCCTTTCTATAGATTACTAGAAGCCCATATTACAGTCATACCGAAAGAAAACAAAGATACCACCTCAGTCACCAACTATAGACCAATCTCCCTACTCAATGTAGATCTTAAAATATTCGCCAAAATTTTAGCGAACCCTCTGCTATAATGAAAGATCAGGTTGGTTTTGTCCCTGGCAGGGAAGCCAGGGACAACACCATCAAAGCTATTAACCTACACCATTTGCTTACCACCCAAATTCGAAGAGGTTTCTTTCTGTCACTGGATGCGGAGAAGGCATTAGACAGGCTGGCCTGGGACTATCTAGGAGTAGTCTTACGCCATTTGGGAATACAGAATCGAATGTATAACCTTATTATGTCCTTATATGCCACGCCAACGGCAAGAGTCAGGGTAAATGGCCACCTGTTGGATGCCTTCCCCATCCAAAACGGTACGAGACAGGGATGCCCCCTGTCCCCTCTCCTCTTCATCTTGACCCTAGAATCCTTCCTCCAATGCAAACGTTCCAATGATAACATAAAAGGGATCCCAGTAGCAGGACACACATACAAGCTAGCGGCCTTTGCCGACGATGTCCTACTATTCCTAACCGAACCACTGACATCAATCCCCTCTCTACTTAAAGATTTTGATCTATTCCGTCGCATTTCTAACTTAAAGATTAATTTCTCTAAATCCCATGCCCTCAATATTTCCCTACCCGAAGATCTAGTTGCCCAATGCCAGAACAATTTCCCCTTCGTATGGAAAAAAGATGCCATCACATAACTGGGTACCCAACTCACCACACAACTGTCAGACCTATACGCCAAAAACTTTGCTTCACTGGTCCATGCCATCTCCGAAGATTTACGAAGATGGGATAGACCACATTTCTCTTGGTTTGGCCGTGCAGCCATTCTAAAAATGAATGTCCTCCCACGTATCTTGTACTTACTACAAGCACTCCCCATAAAACTTTCACAAACGTTTTTCCAGACAGTAAAAAGTATATCACTAAAGTTCCTCTGGAAACATAGATGACCGAGGATCAGCTTCGCTCAACTTTCCAAACCCAAAGCTAAGGGAGGAATCGGCCTCCCTGATATCCAAAATTATTCCAGGGCTTGCCACCTTGGAAGGATAGCAGACTGGTCACTACACAAAGGGAGTAAGGATTGGGTATCTTTGGAGGAATCCTTCTCAGACTTACCGCTGAAATCCACACCGTGGATTCCAGTCTCTCGTATCCCTCAAACTCTAAGGAAACACCCCCTCATAGGAGCAACCCTAGGTTGCTTCAGAGAGGCCTGCAGGAGATTCTGGGTTTCTTCTTTTTTTTTAATCTTTATTTAATATTTTTTTTATATACACAAAATATAAAACATGACATACAAAGAAAAACATCCTACCCCCCCCCCCCCCCCTATAGCCCTACCACCTCGCTATATTTCTTTGTTCATTTAAACGATTTCCATTGCTCCCATTTCTTTCGGAATTTCTTTTTTCCACTCTCCTCATCTTCTTCCCATCCCTCCATTCTATACATATCCTCTACTCTTTCTGTCCATTCCCTCAGTTTTGGGGCTTCTACCTGCCTCCAGTTTTTTGGAATCAGGCTCTTTGCCGCATTTATTAGGTGTCCTATGAGGGCCTCTTTATATTTTTGGGTTGAGGTATCTGTACCCTGGAAGAGGCATGTCCAAGGGTTTTCTGGTACCCTAGCTCCTGTTATTATTTTTATCAAATCTAATATTTCTCTCCAGAACTTTATAATTTTTGGGGATTCCCACCATATGTGTGCCGCACTCCCTTGTTGTCCACACCCCCTCCAACAGTTCCCGGATTGGTCTTCTTGATATCTCATCATCCTGTCTGGTGTCCTGTACCACCTAGCAAGGCTTTTAAAATTAATTTCTATTGTGCTAATATTTTTAGATGTCCCGTGTATTAAGTGCAAAATTTTTTCTATATTCTGTTTCTCCCCTCGTGGTCCTATTTCTTCTTCCCATTCTTTTATATATGTAGGCACCTCCATCTCATCCATTCCTCCCACCATCTTATATATCTGTGAGATGTTTGCCCTTGTTGCTTTCCCTTCGCACATCCGTTCTAGGGCGTTAAGATCTTCCCCACTTCTCAACGGTTGTGTCAATGTTGAGACAAAATGTCTGAGCTGGAGGTACCGCCATCCATCTATATTCATATACTCCTTCCCTCTTTGTAATATTTCTAAAGAAGTTATTTTACCATCTTTTATTATGTGTCTCAATTGAATATCTTCTCTTTTAATCCAGTGCCCTCCCATAGTGCTCTTCCCCGGTGGAAATAAATTATTTTCTTTTAACCCCATTAATGGGGAGTTGTATTTCCATTTATTATGTTTGTGGATTCTGTCCCATATTCGAAAAAAAATTGTAAGTGTGAGTGTTGTGGGTCCTAGTGATCTGTGTTTTGGGGGTATCCAGATTTCCCTTCCCAATCGTGTCTCTGCTGAACTGTGCTCTATTGCCACCCATCTCTTTTCATTATCTAATTTTATCCACTCCACCACCCGTGTTAATACTATGGATTCATAATATTTCTTGAAATCCGGTAAATTTAAGGCTCCCCTCTCTTTTTCCAGTTGTAGTACCTTTGGGGCTATTCTAGGTTTCTTATTTTTCCAAATAAGCTTAATTATTAAGGATTTGATAATATTGAAATAGACTGGAGGGATATATATCGGTAACATCTGTAACTTGTATAGTATTTTTGGTTGTATGATCATCTTAAGGGCATTTATCCGGCCAAACCAGGACAATGGTTTTATCATTATTTTTTTCGTATCTTCTCTTACTTCATCCAGTAGGGGGATAGGGATGAGCTTCGAGTTCGAGTCGAACTCATGTTCTACTCGAACATTGCCTGTTCGCCTGTTCAGCGAACAGTGAACAATTTGGGCTGTTCGCAGCAAATTCGAAAAGCCGGAACACCCTATACAAGTCTATGGGAGAAATCTAAAGTGCTCATTTTAAAGGGTAATATGCAGGTTACTGTCCTAAAAAGTGTTTGGGGACCCGGGTCCTGCCCCAGGAGACATGGATCAATGCAAAAAAAAGTTTTAAAAACTGCAGTTTTTTCAGGAGCAGTGATTTTAATAATGATTAAAGTGAAACAATAAAAGTGTAATATTCCTTTAAATTTCGTAGCTGGGGGGTATCTATAGTATGCCTGTGAAGGGGCGCATGTTTCCCGTGCTTAGAACTGTCGCTGCACAAAGTGTCATTTGTGCAGGAAAAAAAGTCCTTTAAAATCACTTGCGGCTAAATTGTCGGGTCTCCGTAATACAGAGAACACTCAATGAGTGTTCTCTGTATTAGCCGACAATTCATTCATTCATTCATTAAAAAAAAAAAAAAAGCGTGGGGGTTCCCCTAAATTCAATTACCAGGCCCTTCAGGTCTGACATGGATATTAAGGGGAACCCAGTGTCAAATTTTAAAAAAAAATTGACGTGGGGGTCCCCCCAAATATCCATACCAGACCCTTCAGGTCTGATATGGATATTAAGGGGAACCCCGCATAAAATTAAAAAAAAAAATTGACGTGGGGGTCCCTCTAAAAATACATATCAGACCCTTTATCCGAGCACGCAACCTGGCAGGCCGCAGGAAAAGAGGGGGGGACGAGAGAGCGGCCCCCCCTCCCTCCTGAACCATACCAGGCCACATACCCTCAACATTGGGAGGATGCTTTGGGGGTCTGTGACCCCTCAAAGCACCTTGTCCCCATGTTGATAAGGACAAGGGCCTCATCCTCACAACCCTGGCCGTTGGTTGTGAGGGTCTGCGGGCGGGGGGCTTATCAGAATCTGGAAGCCCCCTTTAACAAGGGGACCCCCAGATCCCGCCCCCCCCCCCTGTTTGAAATGGTAAGGGGGTACAAAAGTACCTCTACCATTTCACAAAGAAAGTGTCAAAATGGTTAAATAAGACAAACACACTTATGAAAAATTCCTTTATTAAAAATGAAAAAAAAATAAAATAAAAAAAAATAAATAAAAGATTCCAGCGGTGCTAATCCACTCTTGCTATCCAGCGACGGATCTCCGGGGTTCAGCGATGGATGATCATATCCAGCGACGGGGGATCTCTCAGTCCAGCGCTGTCCATACATCCTTCTTCTGTCTCCGCTCCGGAGACACTGCAGAGAGCCCAGCGCTGACGTTTCTTATATTGGGATGGCGGGGCCACCCGTCACCTGACCCCGCCCCTCTGACGCTGGAGAGGGAAGCCAGGGGTTCCCCAGTGACGTGTGGGTGACCCCGCCCCCTCTGATGTAACGGAAACCTGCGTTACATCAGAGGGGGCGGGGTCACCCACACGTCACTGGGGAACCCCTGGCTTCCCTCTCCAGCGTCAGAGGGGCGGGGTCAGGTGACGGGTGGCCCCGCCCTCCCAATATAAGAAACGTCAACGCTGGGCTCTCTGCAGTGTCTCCGGAGTGGAGACAGAAGAAGGATGTATGGACAGCGCTGGACTGAGAGATTCCCCCGTCGCTGGATATGATCATCCATCGCTGGACCCCGGAGATCCGTCGCTGGATAGCAAGAGTGGATTAGCAGCGCTGGAATCTTTTTTTTTTTTTTTTTCATTTTTAATAAAGGAATTTTTCAAAAGTGTGTTTGTCTTATTTAACCATTTTGACACTTTCTTTGTGAAATGGTAGGGGTACTTTTGTACCCCCTTACCATGTCAAACAGGGGGGGGGCCAGGATCTGGGGGTCCCCTTGTTAAAGGGGGCTTCCAGATTCTGATAAGCCCCCCGCCCGCAGACCCTCACAACCAACGGCCAGGGTTGTGAGGATGAGGCCCTTGTCCTTATCAACATGGGGACAAGGTGCTTTGAGGGGTCACAGACCCCCAAAGCATCCTCCCAATGTTGAGGGTATGTGGCCTGGTACGGTTCAGGAGGGAGGGGGGGGCCGCTCTCTCGTCCCCCCTCTTTTCCTGCGGCCTGCCAGGTTGCGTGCTCGGATAAAGGGTCTGATATGGATTTTTAGGGGGACCCCCACGTCAATTTTTTTTAAAAATTTGATGCGGGGTTCCCCTTAATATCCATATCAGACCTGAAGGGTCTGGTATGGATATTTGGGGGGACCCCCACGTCAATTTTTTTTTTTAATTTGACACGGGGTTCCCCTTAATATATATGTCAGACCTGAAGGGCCTGGTAATTGAATTTAGGGGAACCCCCACGTTTTTTTTTTTTTTTTTTAATCAATGAATGAATGAATTGTCGGCTAATACAGAGAACACTCATTGAGTGTTCTCTGTATTACGGAGACCCGACAATTTAGCCACAAGTGATTTTAAAAGACTTTTTTTCCTGCACAAATGACACTTTGTGCAGCGACAGTTCTAAGCACCAGAAACATGCGCCCCTTCACAGGCATACTATAGATACCCCCCAGCTACGAAATTTAAAGGAATATTACACTTTTATTGTTTCACTTTAATCATTATTAAAATCACTGCTCCTGAAAAAACTGACGTTTTTAAAACTTTTTTTTGCATTGATCCATGTCCCCTGGGGCAGGACCCGGGTCCCCAAACACTTTTTAGGACAGTAACTTGCATATTACCCTTTAAAATGAGCACTTTAGATTGTGAACGTTCGAGTCCCATAGACTTTAATAGGGTTCTAAAGTTCACACGAAGTTTAGGTCTGTTCGCAGGTTCTGGTGCGAACCGAACAGGGGGGTGTTCGGCTCATCCCTATAGGGGGATATAATTTATCTCATAGATTTTCCTTAGTGAGGCTACCAATTTTATACTGAGGTATTTAATTTCCTTCTTCCACTGGAAGGGAAATTCACTCTTAATATTCTGTTCTTCCCCACTGCTCGTGTTGACATTTAACATTTCTGTTTTCTTTGAGTTTATTTTAAAATTTGATAATTCTCCATACTGCTCGATCGTCTTTACCATATTTGGCATAGAGATTCTGGGTTTCGTCACATAAAATAGACTACAGAGAAAATTTTGGGAAAACAAAAGGAATTCATACATGGAACATCATAACCATGATTTGCCTTAAAGTTACCCAGCAGAATGATGGACTGTCTTGATACCGGATTATATAAAAATACAAAATATTTATTATTAAAGCGGTAGTAAACCCGCAATTTTTATTTTTTTTTTTAAAACCTGCAAAGCAAAAGGCATAATGAGCTAGTATGCACCGCATACTAGCTCATTATGAAATACTTACCTTAGAACGAGGCCCCGACATCTCGCCCGATCCACGCCGAGGGAGCAGACATGCTCCCTCGGCGTCTCTTCCGGGTATCGCGGCTCCGGCGCTGTGAGTGGCCGGAGCCGCGATATCGTCACTCCCGCGCATGCGCGCGGGAGATTTAAATCCGGCCGGACGAGCGCTGCCGGATTTTCACGGAGAGAACCCCCTTGTGCGCATGCGCCGCTGCAGTCAGCGGCGCATACCGAGGGGATATTTTTTTTACCTACAGGTAAGCCTTATTATAGGCTTTCCTGTAGGTAAAAGTTAAAAAAGTGGGTATACAACCACTTTAATTATAAAAGGTTTTTTTCAAGAAAGGAAATGATACAAACATAAATAAATACAAAATATAACTGTAACATAGACAAAATCTGTTACGACAGTTTCTAATGTCCAATTCGGTCTTTGGTTTCTCTACTAGTTTCGCGACTTTTCTGTCGCTTCTTCAGGAGACCTTGTTTGTCTGAAATCGAAATTTATCACAATTTATTTAACAAAGATGACATTATTCAAGGTATTTGATGTATTGAGTTACAAAATAATTAAAAAAAGGGGAAAATTAAGAGAAAAAAAGGGGGGGGGGGGGTAAAAACACCAAGTGTGTAGCTCACCACCATGCAGATATCGCAAAGCATTTGGAGTTCGGGTAGTCCCTGCCAAGCCAGGCTTTGACCACCCTTTGGGGCGGACACGGGAGGTTCAATGTCAGCTACAAAACAATAGTCAAAGATTATTAAATTGTGGATATATATAACTAATTTGCATATTTTTAGGGCGTAACATTTATGTCACAGTGTGGGTATAAAGTCCACATACCGGTATAGCCAGATGCTTTTACACGATGCAGCGTGGGTAAAAATACAGCAGTTCAATAGCGCCGAAGCCCAGATACGGATATTAGCATACCAAAAACGAGAGGGGGGTTTGTATTGTATTAGGTCTGGTTCACGGTGGACACTATGCCTATATCAGATAAAGCAGGGGATCCAAGTCTCTGCCCAGTATACGATAGATATGCAGTATTAACCTAATAGAGATATATATGATTAAATCAGCCAGATGGATATAGGTTATATAAAAGTGGCTCTAGATTGATAATCTTAGTGCAGAGTATATAAGAGAGCTCATACCGATAGGCAATATCCCTCCTGTTTATGAGTCTTGAGTCCAAGCGACAATTCTGGCCTGGAGGCCCTACGTCCTCCGTTCTGCTGCTGTGAAGGAGCGCCATGATGGCGCGCCTTTAACCTCCAACCCGGCGGCGTCAGAAGCCCGGTGCGGGCGCCGAGCTATGACGTCGCCGGGTCCGCCGCTCCTATTGCGCATGCGCCCGAACGTGGCGACGCGCATCAGCTAGAGTCACCATGGAAACCCTCGGTGACTCGTTGCTAAAGCGGACCTGGTGCCACCCACAAGTGGGAGCCTTACAGGGTCGCCGGAGAGGCGCGTGCCCGCCCCTGGGAGTCTCCTCCCATACTCCATTCTATGCATCAACATCACATGGCTTGAGTATCGCACACCTAGCTTTACAATACAAATAGATAAATATAGAAGGTAAACAAAGAAGCAAAGCTTTGCAGCTTTTACATTGGCAACATTTTTTACATATTATTATAAATATGCAATTCTCACCATTACGTTAAGCTTATCTGTGGATAAATAATACAGAATCATAATTAAATAAACGAAATTAAGGTGCTAAGTCAAAACGGACTATTGTCCATATGATACATTATTGACTAGTACCAGAAATTCGTAGTAGTGTCAGAGAAAGGAGGCAAGGAGTCGAACTCCCAAAATACCAGACAGGTTGAGGGGCAAAAGTAAATAGGGGGGGGGAAAAATAAATAAGGGGGGAAAGGAAGAGGGAAGGAAAGGAAGGGGAAAGAAAAAGAAGGGGGGGAAAAAGGAAGGGGGGGGGGGGGGAGGGGAAGAAAGAAAAAAAGGGGGAAAAAAGAGGAAAAAGAGGGGAGAGAAAAAGGAAAGGAGGTAAAAAGATAAGGAAAAGGAAGAAGGAAAAAGGGGGAGAGAAACAAGGGGAAAAGAATTAGGAGGGAAAAGAAAAGAAGGGGGGGGGGAGGGAAAGGAGCAAACGATATGGGAAAGGAAAAAAGAAAAGGAACATGGGGGAGAGGAGGGGAAAAAAAATGAAGGAAAAAAGAAATTTAGAAAATAGTTTATGCTTGCCAAGAAGGGCCCGTATGATAACTTTTTCACTTGAGAAAGTACTTATATGTTTTTGTTTCATTCAAGCCAGGAGGGACCAGGGCATCCAAACGTTCTATCCATAGGGTTTCTCATTTTAAAATTTCCCTGTCCCAATCCCCACCACGAGTGTCCTCGCGAATTACCTCGAGGACAAAGAATTTCACCACTTGTGGCTGGTACCGATGATGAATACCTATATGGCGACCAACTGCAGTGACCTTACCGCCCGATGAATAATAAAGATGATCCCCTATACGTTGGCGGAGCTCCCTAATGGTTTTGCCTACGTAAAATGCCCCGCAGGCACACACCATTATATAAACAACACCTTTCGTGTCGCAGCTGGCATGAAAGGGTGGAATAAAAAACGTCTCCGTTTGGGAGATTATAGATGGTTCCCTCTAGAATCCAAGGACAGCGTGGACATCCACCACAAGGGTGGGTGCCACGGGAGCCTCGCCAGTTTGGTACGGGGGTTTGATAGTGACTTCTAGTGAGTTTGTCACCAAGGGTTGCTGCTCTTTTGAAAACCAATTCCGGGGTTTGTCTAATATATTTACTTAGAGTGTAATGGTCCGTTAAGAGGTGCCAATGTTGCGATAAGATGTTTCTAAGGGTATTTTGATGTACGGAGTATTTGGTGATGATCTTAACTGTGGAGGGGTGGGCTGACCTGGGAGGGCCATAAAGTAGAGATTCTCGTGTGCGCCCGTACGCTTTATTAAATGCTTTTCTCAAATTAGATCGTGAATAGCCTCTATTGAGGAGACGCTCCTGTAAATTCTTTGCTTGAAGAAGGAAGTCTTGATCTGTGGTACAATTTCTTCTTGTTCGTAAGTATTGGGCGTATGGTATACTCCGTATTAGGGGGCGGGGATGCGAGCTTTTAGCATGTAATAAAGTGTTTCCAGATGATGGCTTGCGGTAAAGATCAGTGATTAGTTTTCCAGAATTGTCTTTAATGATATTAAGATCCAAAAAGGCAATTTTGGTTAAATGGTATGTATATGTAAATTTTAAGTTGAACGTGTTTACGTTTAGTATTTTGACAAATTCTTCTAGTGCCTGGACAGTACCTGTCCAGACAAATAGAAGGTCATCTATGAATCTATACCAAAGGAGAATACAGTCAAGATAAATTTGTAAAGACTCATCGGCGAACACTGATCGCTCCCAACCCCCCAAGTATAAGTTTGCATAGGAGGGTGCGCAAGCTGTCCCCATCGCCACACCCTGAGTTTGTAAATAAATTTGATCCATAAATGTAAAGAAATTCTTGCTAAGGATGAAATCTAAAAGATGCAATATGAAGTCATTTAGAGGCCAGGTAGTGTGGTCTTGTTTTTTGAGGAAAGTGCTGGCCCTCCGGACGCCCTGCTCGTGGGGGATGCTGGAGTATAGAGCCTCCACATCTAGCGCCACGAGGAGGGCGTCCGGAGGGACCTGCACATCCTCAAGGTGTCGCAGAAGATCAGTAGTGTCTTTTATGTATGAGGGTAGACTTATGACATGAGGAATCAGATACGAGTCGACTAGCCTACTTGCGTTCTCTGTTAAAGAGCCCATCCCCGAGACTATTGGACGCCCCGGGGGATTTTTTTCATCCTTATGTATTTTTGGGAGTGCGTAAAATGTGGGCATGCGAGGTTTGGCTGGCATTAGGGATTCACTTCTCAGGTCTTCCCCCTCTGTAATCTCCATCTCTGTTCCCATGTTCTCCTGCATCTTCTCTCCTTGGGCCCCCTTTAATTTAGCTGCCTCTTTTCTTGCGCCTTTAGTTGACTGGGCTATTTTTTTTTCTCCATATTTGGGCTTCTATTGTTCCCTTCTTTAGTTGTTAAGTATTTCTGGATTGAGCTTGCGTTTGTACTCGAGTTTAAGCTCTCTCTGGGGGTTTTAGGTTCTGTTACTTTTTGGGATCGGCCTTTCATTTTTCCTTTTGGGTTTACGCCCCTCTAGCTTGCTCCTGTTGCCTCCCCAAATAGTTGTCTCTTGAGGTGTGTAATATGTCTCCTCCTTCCTCTCCAACTTTCCTTACCCCTTTTTTTGCAAAGAGAAAAAATAGAAACCTCCCTTCCTTGGGACTCAACCGTCTCTTTAATAGTCCAGGGGATCTATCCCCTTGTATTTATGCAAGAATAGTAAGATGCATATGGCAGAAAACCTGATGCTTGTCCCATTCGATGTACATCTTTAAACCATCTCTTTTAGTTCTATTGATATATATTTAGTGGTGGTAAATCAGGTGCATCAAAGAAACCTTCTCCAGTTGATCAATTGTCAATCCATTGTACACTCCTTTCACTACACAGGTACTAGCAGAAAGATAGCAAGGATATAAACCTTCTTTTCTTCTGGGTACAGTTGAATAACAGTCCCTTTTTTTTATCCATTCATATCTTATGCATTAACTGTATGTACATTATCTCTGCATTCATTCAGTGATTTTAAGAAGCATTCCTTTACCTTTACTCTCTGTCACAGCAGCTTGCTCTGTCTCCCTCTCTGGCGTGTCATGGGTTAGTGGATAGTCCTGGCAGTTTATCACAAGCAAACAGGGGTTATAGAACCACTCCTGAAGAAGGGGGAGGTAGGGGGAGGCAGGGGAAGGCAGAGGAGGAGGGGTAGAGAGAGAGGTGGCAGGTCACAGCTGGAGATAGGGATAGAGGGCTTGTCATCTGTTGTCCTGTCGGCTTCCTTCCCATACCCTCCAAAAGAGGGGGGGCTGCTCTCACCAGCCTCCACTGGTCACTCTATGGACAAGTCCCGCTCTGTGCACCTTCTCTCATCCAGGAGGGGGAGGGGGCTGCTCTCCCCAGCCTGCTGTCGCCAGCCAGCTCTCACCGGCTTCCGTCGATCCTGCTATTGTGGATCCGGCGCTATAGTGCTTCTCTCGTCCGGAGGGGGGGGTGCTCTCACCAGCCTCCACCGCTCACCATCCCGGCTGAAGGCAACGCCGTGCGGGGGGGATATATCGTCCTAATGGGGGACCTCCGCGTCGTATCCCCGGCTGTCCATCCGGCTCATCCACCGCCGCGGATATCGGCCTCTCCTCGGCCCTCACAGACGCCACGACCCAGCGTTCTGACGTCACATGCCCACCTGTGACTCCCGCTTCCCCCACTGGTTCCGGGTTTCTTCTAACCCAGGTCCCCTTACACCTATCCGCCTCAATCCGGCATTTGCTCCGGGTATGTCCAGTAACTTTCTAAAGAATACATGGCCACACAACACAATCTCAGCCTGCCACTTCTTTCACTCTGGCAAACTTCTGGAGCGCACTGCAATCCCCAACCTCCCAAATAGCCCTCCCTTCCCATGCTGGACATACTTCCAGATCCGACATTTTCTTTCTACAAATAACCAGGATGCGTGTCTATCACGGGAATTAACCCCATTTCAAAACTTATGTTCCTAATCTTCAACACAACAACATATGATCTCCAACATTCATTCAATGCTTTTCACATCAGTTTCCCCTAAAGACGGGAAGGCATGTCAAGCTTGGGAAAGATACCTACAACTTGATCTGTCTGAAGCAGACTGGGAACAAATTTTCACAATAGCTCACAAAGGCTCACTTAATGTCACAATACAAGAAAATAATTACAAAACACTCACCAGGTAGTATCGCATGCCAGCGCTTTTGAAAAAATTCAAACCGGACACATCTGACAAATGTTGGAGATGCTCAGAAGATAAAAGGTACACTTCTCCACATTTGGTGGTCTTGCCCATCACTTCAGACATTCTGGACGCAGGTCAGTGACATTACTTCTCAAGTAACTACATACCCTTTAGAATTTACACCAGCTCGGCTTATTCTTCACCACGCCTCTATCTCAACCCAATCCTACAAAAGATCCCTGGGGGTCCATATGATAAATGCAGCCAAACTATGTATCTCAACGCACTGGGGCACGTCACATACCCCAACGGTGTCTGAATGGCGTGGGAAGAATAGCTGAGATGGAAGAACTAATCCACATAGCACGAGATTCCCCATCCAAATTTGCACAGACGTGGGCCTGCTGGACCCACTTTCGAACCACAGACAGGTATTCCTTCTCGATGAACCTTAATAATACTCATTGTTCCAATAGATGATCAATATTATTTTAGTCAATCCCTCCCTGATAGACAATTTCCGTCATTAATATCAGGAACCTCGGGATCACCCTACACAGGGTCCCAGAGGGAACTCCCGCAGGTTGGGAGCCCTCACTGGAAACTTTCCCCTTAGCGCTGATGTGGTGGGGGCCGAGAAGGTGACACCTCTGGACAACTCCCACACTCCCCCACCCCCGCTCTCTACCCGACCTTCCCCCAAATATCTTCCCTCCCCACCATCCCACATGTCCCCCCCCCCTCTAGAAGACTGACTTCCTCCCCAAAGATTAACCCACCCTGAAAGACTGACGTCCTTCCTTGCTCCTTGAACCTATCAAGACAGATGATAACACTTCTCTATACATGACTTCATATGCAGCGAGCCAGGACACAGACACTAAGGATCAATTTCTGATGTCTATATACGATCCATACTCGTATTGATTCCAATCCCATATCTTGAAAGCTAGGGCTGGATAAGCTCACATATTCTGCTTGGTTGTAATCGCCAGTAATTAGCGGGGCTTCAGAAAGTTGTTTGAATATTAATACGACTTGTTTGTACCATATGCTCGGTCAGACTTATCCTGTAATAGCGTGCGAACACACACAATAACTGTTCATTTATTTCACACTTTGCATTTCTGTATCTGCTTTTTTATTATTAATAAAAATTTTCATGGAAAAAAAAAAGTGTAATATTCCTTTCAATTTCATACCTGGGGGGTGTCTATAGTATGCCTGTAAAGGGGCGCATGTTTCCCATGTTTAGAATAGTCTGACAGCAAAATGACATTTCTAAAGGGAAAAAAAACGAATTTAAAACTACTCGCGACTACAATTAATTGGTTGGTCCGACAATACACATAAAAGTTTATTGATAAAAACGGCATGGGGATTTCCCCACAGGGGGACCCCTGAACCAAAATGAAGGGAAAAAAATGTGCGGGGTCCACCGAAATTCCATACCAGGCCCATCGGATCTTGTATGGATATTAAGGGGAACCCCGTGCCAAAATGTCAAAAAAAAAAATTCATACCAGACCCTTCAGGGGTGTATACACCACTCCTTCACCGCTCCAAAGACGCTGCTAGCAGGACTTTTTCTTTATTGTTCTGCTAGTGCACTTTCACATTGGAGAGACAGCAGAGAGACGTCCTGTTTCAGGACGGTTTGCAGGCGCTATTTTTTGCGCTTAAGCGCCTGCAAAATGACCCAGTGTGAAAGGAGTCCTATAGCACACAGAGATGTCACAGGTATTTTACAATCTCATAGTGTTCAGGTTTGGCTCGAATAAATGGTGGCAACCCTACACATAATGCACAAAAGTTAAAGTAAACAATAAGTCGGGAAGGGTCATTCACTAAGGAGAAGGCACAGCACCAGTTCGTACATTATTTGGTGCGCCGGAAAATCATCACTTGAACATGCAAGCCGACGCACGTTGAAGCGCAAATAGTGTTAATAAATACCTCTGTATGTAAACTGCAACTGGCGCTAGGGTACCTGCGGTTTTCTTGTTAATAGTGCACTCCCAATACAATTGGTTAATTTAATCTAATTGGATGTGTCTTGTTAGGCAATTAGTAGGTGTTCTCAGTTAATTAACCCTTTTGATGCTAATCTTATTTCTATTACTTCTAATACATCTTTGCAAATTGTTTTTTCACCCAAATCTTTCAATAAATTACAAGAACAGAGAAGTGTTTCTAAACCCAATAAATTAATATTTTCAGATCTTGATCTTTAAAAGGTGACAGTACACTGCAATCAGATCTTAAATAAATTAGATTTAGTGAAAGAGCTGTTTGATTCCTATAAATTTGAATGAATTGTTCAACTGCGTCTTACTATTACCTATTTGTCTAAATATCGAGTTGTACAGAGATTGGCCAATCAGATTACATAGTACATGACTATCTGCAAAATTTGGAATTTAGATGCGCACTGACCCACTTGTATTTTCCAAAAGATATTGGGCATTATACAAGGCACATGAGAACACACCTTTTTTAAAGACATGATAGAGCAGTGATGGCGAACCTTGGCACCCCAGATGTTTTGGAACTACATTTCCCATGACGCTCAAGCACTCTGCAGTATAGATGAGCATCCTGGGAAATATAGTTCCAAAACATCTGGGGTGCCAAGGTTCGCCATCACTGTGCTAGAGTGACCAGAAATCTTCAAACTACAGCCCTCCACTTGTTGCGGAACTACTCTGATATTCAGACATGACTAGGCATCATGGGAATTGTAGTTCCTGAACAACTGGAGGGCCGTAGTATAACCACCTCAATACAGTGCACTTACAACCCCCTTCCTGCCCACGTCCTTTTTTTCCACACAAATAGAGCTTTCTTTTGGTGGTATTTAATCACTAGAGGATTTTTTGTGCTATAAATAAAAAATCACTGTAAATTTTGTGAAAAAATTGTGAAAACATTGGCCCGGAAGTGAATCTGTACACAGGAAGTAGGTGTGTGTTTTGAGGACAAATTATTTAGACATACACACGACCCTCACAAACACCACCCCATGTAAAAATAAATAAAAAATTATCTTACTTTGCAAATAAGGATCCTCTCTTCCTCGGAGAACAGTGAGCAGGGGCATGGTGGTTCGTGATTAGCAGCACCTTGAGGGTCGTGATGTAATTCCTGTGTGGCCGCCACCACTTCCGGGAACCAGATTTGTGCGAGGACACGCGCACACATTGGTCGCGCATCTAGGTGCAGACCCATAACTTTATTGTTGAATAATAGGAAAGCAGATGCAGATTTCCAGAACTGGACTAACAAATGTTTCTAGTGAAAGGCAACTGGTGTTTTCTTTTAAACAAGGTCTAAATGGGCCATTGACATGCATCATAATTAAACTTAGGAATGTGTCTTTACAAAGTTAACTAAATGAAATACTTTCTTATTTTTTCTCGGGCATAACGTGAAGATGGATTTTTAGTCTTGTCAGTTTTTGCTTTAAATCGGAGTCAGAGAGTCAATGGCTTGGTATTTTGGACCGCTATTTTATCTAAGATAAATTCCCAAAACATGGCCTGTTGGGGGTACTTGAAGACTGAGGTTGAGAACCACTGCTCTAAAGTAGCCTTTAGACCAGGGATATGCAATTAGCGGACCTCCAGCTGTTGCAGAACTGCAAGTCCCATGAGGCATAGCAAGACTGACAGCCACAAGCATGACACCCAGAGTCAGAGGCATGATGGGAACTGGAGGTCCGCTAATTGCATATCCCTGCTTTAGACAAATCACACTTTTTTTTTGTTTTGCCATGCCAATCAGCCCATTTAAGCTGCAGCTGGGAAATCTGTTCCAGGAAAATTGTTTAGGAGGGAGTGTAAAATGCATTACTTGGATTGAGCATGCATCTGCAAAACAAATAACACTCGGCTCCCTCCCCAACAGCAGAGCATTGCAGGGAAGTGTCCGTGAGACACTAATGCATTCCAATTTCAGAGTTCTCCCATACCGCACCTGCACTGAGGGGGAGGCACTGCTTCCCCACACATTATAAAAGATGAAAAACATTGGTTCTCTAACTTTGCTGTAGCTGCGATCGTCCAGCTCTTGTGATGGGGAAGAGATTTGGGTGCAGTTCTGCAGGGGGGCGGTCCCTGTTTCTAGGAGGCGGAGAACAGTCATTGGCCACTGCTAAAGCCAAATCACAGTCATGCTAGCCCCGCCCACCAGCTGGAGGAAGATGACTCACTTGGTTGCCACTACCAATCTCAGAAAGAAGGGATTTTACTGTGATTGAGAAAACCACAATCTGGTGACAGTTTGTGGAGTTACTGTTGAGCTTCTGGGAACTTTGTTGAAATTACTCCTGAACCTTTGTGTCACTTATTACTGAACCCCGGCACTATGTGTCCCTTTAGTTAGATGCTGACCGCCGGCCGTCAAATGACGGCCAGGCGGCGCACCTTTTGTGGCGGGAGGCCGTCATATGACGGCCTCCCATTTAAACAGGGAATGCGCGCGATCGTGCGCGCACATCCCTGTTTCTTCGGTGGCGGCGTGTCACGGAGACACCGCTCGCCACCGAAGGGGGTGAACAGCCATTGGTTATGGCTGTTTACCGCGTGACTTCATCATGGCCGATCACAGATGGTCACACCCAGGCTGTGCACGGGAACACTGCTCGTCACCGACACTGGTAAACAGCCTTTGGCCGGCTGTTTACCCACGTGATCGGCTGTGATCCTTTCACAGCCGATCACTAAAATGTAAACAAACCACGGTAATGAGATGTTACCGGGTTGTTCTCCTCCTCACACACCGATCGTGTGTGAGGAGGAGATTACGGTAACATCTCGTTATCGCCTAGTGTACACCAATCACACTGATTGCCCCCCCCCCCCCCCAATAAAGAGGACCTGTCACCACCCCTCATAGTACCTGTCAATCACAGTCCATCAGAGTACCCGAGTACCTGTCCCAGCACATCAGAGTACCCGAGTACCTGTCCCAGCACATCAGAGTACCCGAGTACCTGTCACGGCCCATCAGGGTACCCGAGTACCTGTCACGGCCCATCAGGGTACCCGAGTACCTGTCACGGTCCATCAGGGTACCCGAGTACCTGTCACGGCACATCAGGGTACACGAGTACCTGTCACGGTCCATCAGAGTACCTGAGTACCTGTCACAGTCCATCAGAGTACCCGAGTACCTGTCACAGTCCATCAGGGTACCCGAGTATCTGTCACGGTTCAACAGTGTACCCGAGTACCTGTCACAGCCCATCAAAGTAACCGAGTACTTGTCACAGCCCATCAGAGTACCCGAGTAGCTGTCACAGCCCATCAGAGTACCCGAGTAGCTGTCACAGCCCATCAGAGTACCCAAGTACCTGTCACAGCCCATCAGAGTACCTGAGTACCTGTCCCAGTCCATCTGAGTACCCGAGTACCTGTCCCAGTCCATCTGAGTACCCGAGTACCTGTCCCAGTCCATCTGAGTACCTGCCACAGTTCATCTCAGTACCCGAGTACCTGTCACGGTCCATATGAGTAACTGTCACTGCCCTTCAGAGTACCAAATACCAGTCACCAAGCCATCAGAGTACCTGAGTACCTGTCACCAGGCCATCAGAGTACCCAAGTACCTGTCACCAGGCCATCAGAGTACCCCAGTACCTATTTGCAGCCCATGTCTCAGAATATACGTTGGGATGTTTGCTTTCCAAAATGGGGTCATTTTGTGGGTAATTTCACTGTCCTGGTGGTCCAGGACCTTCAAAAGTGTGATAGATAGGAATGAAATGAGATGTGTCATTTATGCTCCTAGAACGCCTGAACGTACTACTTCAATGTTCGGCCTCTCTATGTGGCCAGGCTGTGTAAAAGTCCAACACATGTAGTATCGCCATACTCGGGAGGAGTAGCAGAATGTGTTTTAGGGTGTAATTTTTGCTATATACATGCTATGTGTTAGAAATATCTCATAAATTGACAATTTTGTGTAAAAAAAAAAATGTGTTTTAATTTTTTTCCACATATTCCAAAAACTTCTGGAAAAAAATTAACCATTCAAAAGACTCATTATGCCTCACAGATTATACGTTGGGGTGTTTGCTTTCCAAAATGGGGTCATTTTATGGGAAATTCCATTGTCCTGGTACTCCAGGGCCTTCAAAGGTGTAATAGGTGGTTGAGAAATGAGATGAGTCATTTTTGCTCGTAGAACGTCTGAAGGTACTACATTAATGTTGGTGCTCTGTATGTGGCCAGGCTGTGTAAAAGTCTCACACATGTGGTATCGCCGTACTCAGGAAGAGTAGCAGAATGCATTTTGGGGTGTAATTTGTTGTATGCATATGTTGTGTGTGAGAAATAACCTGATAATATGACAATTTTGTAAAAAAAAATTATAATAAAAAAAAAATCTTAATTTTGCAAAGAATTGTGGGAAAAAATGACAACTTAAAAAAACTCATCATGCTACTTACTTAATACCTTGGAATGTCTACTTTGTAAAAAGGGGTCATTTAGGGGGTATTTGTACTTTCCTGACTTGTTAGTGTCTCAAGAAATGAGACTCACCTGATGTACTGAAGGCCTGATCAGATGTGATCAATTTTCAGCGATTGGCACCATAGTTTGACTCTCTAACTTTCACAAAGACCAAATAATATATACTAATGTGGGTTATTTTTACCAAAGATATGTAGCAGTATAAATTTTGGCCAAAATGTATGAAGAAAAATTACTAATTAGCAAAAATGTATGACAAAAACAAAGAAAAAGGAATTTTTTTTTCACAAAATTTGCGTTTTATTTTATTTATAGCACAAAAAATAAAAAACTCACTAGTGATTAAATACCACTAAAAGAAAGCTCTATTTGTGTGGAAAAAAGGACGCAAGTTTCATATGGGTACATTGTTGCATGACTGAGTAATTGTCATTTAAACTGTGAGAGCGCTGAAAGCTGAAAATTGGTCTGGTCAGGAAGGGGGTGTAACTGCACTGTATTGAGGTGGTTAAGCCACAGCCAGTATTCAGCGCAATGAAAATCAGCAGATAAGTTCAGTGTTAGGACAGATGAGAAGATGGTTCAGCAGTGAAACAGAAGAGCATGGGGATATGGTGGTGGAGCAGATGTGCAAGGAGGTACAGTGGTGGGGCAGATGAGAAAAGGGAGAACATTGGTGGGGCAGATGTGCAGGGGGTTACAGTGATGGGGCAGATGAGATAGGTGGTACATTGGTGGGGCAGATGAGCAGGGGCTACAGTGGTATGACAGAAGAGCAGGGGGTTACAGTGATGGGATAGATGCGCAGGGTAGTACATTGGTGGGGTAGATGAGAAAGGGGGTACATTGGTGGGGCAATTGTGCAGGGTTGTACAGTGGTGGGGCAGATGAGCAGGGGGGTACAGTAGAGAAACAAATTTGCAGGGGGGGCAGTGATCTGAGGTGTGATGGTGCAGAAATTGGGGCTGATCTGAGGTGTGAGAGTGTAGGATGTTAATTTTTCACTATTACTTAAAGCGGTTCTTCACCCTAAAGGGGAAGTTCCGCTAATCTGATCCCTCCCCTCCTCCGGTGCCACAATCGCGGGGGTGAGGGGGGTGCAGTTACCTGGATAATCCAGGTATCTTCACCCACTTCCGGGCAGACCGCCGCAGACGCCCCCCCCCCCCCCCCGTTGTGTTCTGCGAAACACACAGTTCCCAGGACACAGTGGGGGACCAGAAGAGACGCGCAGCGCGACTCGCGCATGCGCAGTAGGGAACTGGGCAGTGAAGCCGCGATGCTTCACTTCACGATTCCCTGACAGAGGATGGCGGCGGGGCAGCAGCGAGACGAGCAATCGCTCGTCATCTGCCGCCGACATCGCTGGACCCTGGGACAGGTAAGTGTGATTTTATTAAAAGTCAGCAGCTGCAATATTACTAGCTGCTGGCTTTTAATATTTTTTTTTAGGTGCAGAACTTAGGTGCAGAACCACTTTAAGTCGTTTACAGCATTTACTTTAAAAAAAATCCTTTTCGTGATTGACTTTTTTTGTTATAAAATTGACACGCTTCATTTCTTTGAAAACATTTTTCAGCACACTGTGCTCACAAAAGGTTGACTACCACTGCACTAAAGGATTTAAACATTAAACATTAGTCACAACATCTGGAAGAAGATTTTGCAAAATAATGCAGCACAGACAATTGAATCAAAAAAAAAAATACATACAAAAGTAAAAAATACTTGCTATAAAACACATCTGCTTTGCAAAGACATAAACAAAATACAAACTATAGAAAGATGCCCAAATGTACTCTCTTGCCACACACAATCAAGCAATCTGGACTCTTTTCAGGGCAAGGTAAAGAATGCCATTTGCAAGCTTTATATACCATGGGTTTGTGTTCTAATGAGGCAATTCAAAACACATGCACAGTCCATGAAACACACAAAATGCAAGTTCACCCAGTGTAGAGACTGAACTTCAGAGTGGGTACACCTGTTAAAGATGTCCTTAAATTACTAACCCAAAAAACACTCTCTCTGAGCATGCCCAGAGAAATCCAAGCGCTGTTCACACAAAAAAAAAAAAAAAAGTCCCTGAGCATGCCCAGACCAATCCAAATGCAGCTAGCAAAAAAATAAGCCACCCCCTGTCCAAAAAGTTAACCACTTCAGCCCCAGAAGGATTTACCCCCTTCCTGACCAAGTCCTTTTTTGCGATACAGCGCTGTACCGCTTTAACTGACAATTGTGCGGTCGTGCGACGTTGTACCCAAACAAAAACTTTTGGTGGTATTTGATCACCTCTGCAGTTTTTATTTTTTGCGCTATAAACAAAAAAAAGTGTAAATTTTGAAAAAAAATAGCAATATTTTTTGCTTTTTGCTATAATATATATCCCAAAATAATATATAAAAAAATGAATTACTTCTTCAGTTTAGGCCAATATTCTTCTTTGTAAAAAAAAAAAAAAAAAGGCAATAAGCGTATATTGATTGCTTTGCGCAAAAGTTATTGCGTCTACAAAATAGGGAATATATTTATGGCATTTTTATTATTAACATTGCGGCGGCCAGATCAGACATTTTTTACACTATTTTGGGACCATTAACATTTATACAGCGATCAGTGCTATAAAAATGCACTGATTACTGTGTAGATGTCACTGCCAGGGAAGGAGTTAACCACCTCAATACAGCGCACTTGCACCCCCTTCCTGCTCAAGCCATTTTTCAGCTTTCAGCACTGTCACACTTTGAATGACAATTGCGCGGTCATGCTGATGTGATTGGACACAGCCAATCACATGGTTAAAGAGCTGCGACCATGACTCTTTACACAGATCGGGGTCGCACCGTGTCCTAGCAGTATTGCGTGGCCGTGATTGCCTTGCTGCATGCCCCAGGGGGTGCACAAAAGAGTGGTCGTTCTGGAGGGCCAACAAATGACATCCACCCAGAACGAGAACCGCGCCACCCATCCGTCATTTTATGGCTGGTGGGCAGGAAGAGGTTAAACACTAGGGGTCGATCAAGGGGTTAAGTGTGTTCCCACCATAGGGGGATGGGCTCACTAGAACATGACAGAGATCACTGCTCCAGATCACTGGGAGCAGTAGATCCCTGTCATGTTGCTATGAAGAACAGGGAAATGCCTTATTTACATAGGTATCTCCTCCCGTTCTGCCTCTCCATGCCACGATCATGGGCCACTGGCGGACATAGAGTCTGCGGGACCCACAGGCACGCCCTGCCAGCTGCGTGCACGCTCCTGCTAGCCACCGATGACGGAGTAACGTATGGCCACATCGCTTTGCGCAACCGTGCTATTCTGCCGACGTACATTGGCGTGAGCCGGTCGGCAAGTGGTTAAGCACATCATCCAGCATGCTACAAAATTACAGATGGGACAAACTCCGCCCCCCCCGAGGGGGCTTACTCTGTCTGTAAAGTGGTGCATCTGTAGTATGTATCCAAAATGCTGCTTCAAGGATGTATGGCTTTAAGAAAACTTACAAATCCACACTGCGCTGCAAGATCTTAACCAAAAAAATAAAAAAAATGCCATGCCCCCAATACATACCAGTCCATTTTGGTCTATTAAGGCTTTAAATGAGAACCCCCACGTAAAAAATACCACCCCAAACTAAAAAAAGATTGTGCCCCTCCAAAAAAACACTAACAAACCCCCTAGCCAAATACACAGGAAGCCAACCCGTGGATGTTTGGGGGCAGGAGGAGCTTGGGCACCCCAAAAGTCAACCACTTTGTTCCCATATTCAGGAGGACAAGGGCCTCTTCCACACAACCCTAGGCTGGGGTTGTGGGGGGCTGCAGACAGGGGACTTTACAGAATGTGGAAAGCCCCTTTAAACTAGTGGGTACAAGGTGCTTTGTGGTTGGTATTGGGCTAAGCCCAACATGCCCCAAATGCAGACAGCTATGATGAGTGCATATGGACTTGTAGGATTCAGGAGGGGGTTGGGCTCTCGCTCTTCTCGCCCCTTTCCTAGTTGGCTCCTTTGTATGCTCTGGAAAAGGATGGGAGTGGAGTGTGGAGTTCCCTTTTTAAAAGCAAAAGCTAGCCCAAGGAAATCAAAGGGATTAGAGGGGGGGGGGGGGGGGGGGACAAGAGCATGGGAGAATGGAGTGGAGTGTAGAGTTCACCTTTAAAAGGAAATCATATGCATTAGAGGGGGGAGCTCATGCTCTTTTAGGCCTTAAAATAGGAGCTAGAGGAGCGAGAGTTTTTTTACATAATTTTAACAAGGTATTATGTCATGTCACACGTTGGCCACGTAACATGCTTATATGACCTGTATTCAAATCTAAAAAAAAAAATACATAATTGTGAACCAGCTTAAAAAAATTAGTCATGAGTTACGTATTTCCACAAGGATTAGAGGTGCGCCCTTGCTACGCATGCAGATGCATGTACGTTGCTTAACATTTACTAAGATTGTGGGAGCACAATGTAAAAACTCATGTGAATGGGCGCAAGAGCTTACATGGATCTCACGCAGTTCTAAACGTACTTGCAGTCGCAGCAGGGTTATCTGGGAAAAAAGTTACTTTCTCATTCTATTTTGGGAATGTCTGTTACTTGGGCAGTTGCTACTAAACTTCCTTACATCACCCCATAATACTGGCATCTTCATCTTCTGTTAATATTGAATTGGAGGTGTCGTGTCCATATAGGCGTACAGATTGCATTCACTCGTGTGCCGAGACTGCTATAGTAAATGGTGGGTTTGAGCTCTGTTACCAGCGCACGGTGTCGTACATATGGAATTTTGTGTTGCGCCTCACCGTGCACCTCCACTGACGTCACACTGCTTTACTAAATCAACCCTATAGTATCATTCCCAGAAAGCATCGGCAAGGAATAACAGGGGTACATAATCATACAGTTCTTTCTGCAAAGACTTAAAGACTACAATCCACTCTGGGCATAGAATGCAAAGGGGGGGGGGGAGAGAAGGGAAAAAAGGGGTGAGGGGGGATAGGAGAGGAGGGAAGGGGGAGAGAGAGGGATGAAGTAGGAGAGAAGAGAAAGCGGGAGAAAGAAGAACTCAAGCCATTTCTGAACCCTACTCTCATATAAGGGTTTAGTCATCAGTAGGCTCAGATGGACCATGAGCATCAATCCAGGTGGACCATACTTTGTCAAACTTCTTGGGACAGTTTCTACTCTCAGTTAATTTATACAATAGCAAGACTGCGTTTACTGTCACCCAGCTATTTAGCGTGGGCAAGGTGGGCTGCTTCCACTTGAGAAGAAGCTCCCTGTGTGCATAGTAAAGTGCAAAAACAAGAATAACTTCATATATCTAGAGGTTTCAATATGTTGAATATCCAGTAAAGCCATGTGTGGATCAAGCTGCAGAGATCAATCAGATAGCTCATTCAAAACGTCAATCACCGATTCCTATTACGAATGGATAGCTGTCCGAAATTTAGTTCTAACATTCTGCAGGACCTAAAAAGTACTAAACTATAGTTGGTTCAGTGTGCAGCTGGTTATTGCTGCCAGACTTCACACTGTAATAACAGCAAGGCAGCCTGTAGGAGTCTCTGTCAATCATACTGTAAGGTTAGCCCTAGCAGGCATAACTGCTTGCTTCATGTGGTGGCGACAATGAAATAGGGAGAGACCACCATAAACAGCTGCAGATTGCTTTAATGCATGAACAGGAGTGAGCACTCTGGAACTAGAAAACTAAGCTGGACAGAGGTCAGACAACCCATTATTCAAGTTATATCTCTCACCCAGTTTTTACTCAGCACACAGGTTTCCACTCCTTAACCACTTCAATACTGGGCACTTTCAACCCATTCCTGCCCAGGCCAATTTTCAGCTTTCAGTACTTTCACACTTTGAATGACAATTGCGCGGTCATGCAAAACTGTACCCAAATTAATTGTTTATCATTTTCTTCCCACAAATTAATAAATACATTTTTCTCAGTTTTTGTCTGTAATTTTTCTCCTTCACCAATGTGCACTGATGAGGCGGCACTGAAGGGCAAGGATGAGGAGGCACTAATATGCAGCACTGATGGGCACTGATATGCAGCAATGATAGGTGGCATGGATGGGTGGCACTGAAAGGTAGCACTGATTGGCCTCACTGATGGTTACATACTTGTGCCACTGATGGGCACAGAGTGGCATCACTGATGGGCACTGTTGGGGCTGCATTGTAATCAAGACACTGATGGTCAGTGCCCTGATTACCTATACACATCTCCCCTGTAGGGAGATGCTGTTGATCGTCCCTCCTCTCCTTTTACTCTGTCAGTGTGAAATGAGGAGAGCCTATAAACAGCACCTCCTTGCTCACATGTGATTGGACACAGCCAATCACATGGGTAAAGAGTGGCGGCTCTTTGCCGAGGATGGGGTCACACCGTGTCCCAGGTTGCCATGAGACTGAGCGCTGTCATATGACGTCATCCCAGAACAAGAGCCGCCCTGCTCTGCCATCATTTGTCTATATGGTGGGCAGGAGGCAGTTAAAGAGATATTCCACTTTTCTTAGGAAAAATAATAGCATAACAAATTGCCGCACAAGTCATTTTGTAATTTACCTACAGACCAGACCATTTAGTGTACAGCACTGTTACACTTTTAGTCTCCGTGCATACTGGTTTAAAAATCGCTGCTACTACAGGAGTTTTGTGTTCTGCCTGTAGAAAGAGCTTAATGCTATGCTATGTGTCCATGCACATTAGGATGATTACAGGCATATTTTAAACTTAACGTTTAGAGGCAGGAAAAAAGCAACCTTCTGGTTTGCGTTTCTGTTTGGAGCTTTCTGGCAGAAAAATGTAAAACTCTAAAGCCGCGTACACACGGGCGGACTGTATGGCCTACTTAGTCCGTCGAAACACATTTCAGCGGACTGTCCGCTCGTGTGTGGGCTTCAGCGGACTTTTTCAGCGTGCAGTCTGGCATACTAAGTATTTCGGATTTTTCGAAATACTGTCCGTCATACTTTGGTTTCAGCGGACAATCCGCTCGTCAGTAGGCTAGTTCGACGGACTAAGAATGGCGCATGCTCAGAAAGGATTTACACGGCGAAAGGTTGCATTGCTGTGTATTGGACTTCCTATTTCTAGTCCCGTCGTACGTGCTGTACACGTCATCGCGCAAGCTTTCGACGGACTGTTTGTGCATCCGTGTGTGGTCAAGTCCGTTCATTCAAAAGTAGGACGGACTGTCTGTCGGATTGTATGACGGACTAAGTAGGCCATACAGTCCGCCCGTGTGTACGCGGCTTAAGCTTGCCTAAACTGTGTACAAAAAAACTTTATATATGAGCGTTTTTTTTTTCTGCCAGGGGAACTTGAGTTTTTTTAAGCCCAGTGTGCATGGAGCTTCAGAGCCGGTTCACACAAGGGCGACTCAGATCCGACTTCAGGTCGCCCCTAGTCTCCTTAAGTCGCGCTACATGTAAAAATCAATGCAAGTGAATGAGAGCTGTCTTAATGCACACTACTGAAGTCGCTCAGACTTCAGAAAAGGTTCCTGTACTACTTTAATCCGACTTGTAGGCGACTGGTACCCATTCGTTTCAATGGAGGTCGCCTCCAAGTCGGATCTCCGTCTATACGGAGGCGACTCTCACAGAATTATCAGCTCTCAAGAGGGAACTCCACGCCAAATTTATTTTAAAAATTTGGCGTGGGTTCCCCCTCCGAGAGCATACCAGGCCCTTAGGTCTGGTATGGCGACTCTCAGAGAATTATCAGCTCTCAAGAGGGAACTCCACACCAAATTTTTTTAATGAATTTGGCGTGGAGTTCCCTCTTGAGAGCTGATAATTCTCTGAGAGTCGCCTCCGTATAGACGGAGATCCGACTTGGAGGCGACCTCCATTGAAATGAATGGGTACCAGTCGCCTACAAGTCGGATTGAAGTAGTACAGGAACCTTTTCTGAAGTCGGAGCAACTTCAGTAGTGTGCATTAAGAAGGTTCTCATTCACTTGCATTGATTTTTACATGTAGCGCGACTTAAGGCGACTAGGGGCGACCTGAAGTCGGATCTGAGTCGCCCCTGTGTGAACCGGCTCTAAGGGCCTGGTATGCTCTCAGAAGGGGAACCCATGCCGTTTTTTTTTTAAATTTGGCGTGGAGTTCCCCCTTGAGAGCTCATTCTCTGATTGGCCACGGCAAAAGTCGCCTGGCCTGGGGCGACTTAAAGTCGTGTTGTACGTCGCCCCAAGTCGTGTTCAAGTCGTGTCCAAGTTGCCTCCAAAAGTCGTGTTGAAAGTCGTGTTGCCCCTGTCTGAACCTACCCTAAATGATAACTACTAAGTTAAAGAATAAAAATAATCATGTGAAAATTATAAAGTGTCCATAAAGAAAAAGTCCCATAGAAAAAATCTGTATAAAGGAAGATCAAAGGACAGCAAACGTGACACCCAAGGTAAGATCACCCTGGAGGCTTACCAGAAGACCAATGACCACCCCCCCCCCCCCCACTCAGGGAGGTTAATAAACACTTAATCGGACTCCAAATCCACCAGCAAAGGTTTGGGTATCCTCTCAGGTAGCCCCGGGTGGCAAATACAAGGATAGAAGATAGGCAAGTACTCCAGGAAGTTGTACCAGCAAGTCCTTACTCATGCTCAGTAAACTGGGTTAATGCAAAATTCAAAGCTCCACATAGTACAGTACTGTACAAATCAAATTATTTATTGTAAAAAGTAGTGCACTTACATTTAGAAGGACATTAACCACTTAAGCCCCGGACCATTTTGCTGGCCAAAGACCAGAGCACTTTTTGCGATTCGGCACTGTGTCGCTTTAACTGACAATTGCGCGACGTGGCTCCCAAACAAAATGGACGTCCTTTTTTTCTCACAAATAAAGCTTTCTTTTGGTGGTATTTCATCAACCCTGCGGTTTTTATTTTTTGCGCTATAAATAAAAATAGAGCGACAATTTTGAAAAAAAAAAACATAATTTTTTACATATGCTATAATAAATATCCCCCCCAAAAAATATTAAAATTATTTTTTTTCCTCTGTTTAGGCTGATGCGATAATTTTTTTTACCAAAAATATGTAGAAGAATACGTAATAAGCGTTTATTGATTGGTTTGCACAAAAATTATAGCGTCTACAAAATAGGGGTTCGTTTTATGGCATTTTTAATAATATTTTTTTTTTAATAGTAATGGCGGTGATCTGCGATTTTTATCGGGACTGCGACATTATGGCGGGCACATTTTTGGGACCATTGTCATTTTTACAGCGATCAGTGCTATAAAATTGCACTGATTACTGTAAAAATTACACAGACAGGGAAGGGGTTAACACTAGGGGGGGGGATCAAGGGGTTATCTGTGTTCCCTGCTATGTGTTTCTTACTGAAGGGGGAGGGAACTGACTAGAGGAAGTGACAGATCATGGTTCCTAGCTAATAGGAACACACGTTCTGCCTCTCGTGCTTGCGATCGCTCATGGCCGGCAGTCATCACGACCATCGGCCACAAGCAATGGTGCTCCCGCTCTGCAGCGGACGCGTGCACACGCCTGCTATACCAATCCCGTGAGCCGACATATAGCTACAACAGTTTGCGGTATCGTGACGACCTGCCGCAGTAAAATGACGGCGCCTGGGAGGCAAGGAGTTAAAGGATACAAAGCATATTTTACAAGTTATGAAAAATATAGTAGTTACAGATGAAAATATTTTAGTAACTGGGGATGTAGCGTCCCTATATACAAATATAAATCATAAGGGAGCAATTATTGTCGCAAAATGGGCTATGAAAAAATACAGAAGTATAGTTAGAGAGCACAAAAAATGTATTCGGGAACGTTCGACATTTTGTTTACAACACAATTATTTCTGGTATCGGGATCAATATTATATACAAACATCTGGTGTAGGCATGGGTGTAAGATTTGTGCCAAGTATTCCAAGTATTGACAATTTGTATATGGCAAGATGGTAGGAGGAAAATATATTGGAAAATAAACCTCACCAATTAAAATTATACAATAGATTTATTGATGACCTTATACTTTTCTGGGAAGGTAATAAGAATGATTTAGAGAAATTTTTGAGAAACATGAATAATAATAATAAAAACATTCAATTGTCATGGGAACAACGCAACAAAATTATGCACTTCCTTGCCTTATAATCAGTAATACAATCCAATAAAATTAGAACCAAAACATTTTTTTTTAAACTGACAGAAATGCGTATATATATCAAAATATATTGGGGGGGGGGGGGGTTGCGCTATGGGTAGAAACAGTATGTTAGTGGTATGAGCTGCCTCTGCCTGATATCACCACCACATGGATAGAAATATATTACATGTATAAGGAAAGAGACAGATCTGGCGCTATACCTTTAAAATTTAAAGTTAAATAAAATAAAAATTGGAAAAATAAAAAAATATGTGTACTTCTATTATTTAACCTCTATTGTGATTAAATAAATATATATTTGTAAGGTGTAACCAAGTGCGCCTGTCAAAGCCACATTCTAGTGTATAAACTATCAGTGAAAATTAAAAATAAATCGAATTATATCCGTACAAAATTGTATCAATCCTACAAAGAAAAAGGAATAATGATAACCGTGCAAAAATTATACCAATAAAAATATATGAATCAAATAATGTCCATGCTTACTTGTGCTAAAAATAAATATATAAATAAATAAATAAAAAATATATATGTGTGTGTGTGTATATATATATATATATATATATATATATATATATATATATATATATATATATATATATATCAGTGTATACAAGCCCAGTATACAATCATTACTCTAAAGTGCTACTAGACTATTAATTTGTGACAATACAAGCAAATGTATCAAAGGTGCAAAACTATAAAAGTCTCTCATAAGTCCTCAAATGCACAGGTGCAAGGAAGCACTAAAAGTTTCCACAAAGTCCCAAAAGATTTGTACAGACAGTTCGTACAGGAGATGTGAGGTTAAATGCGGAGTATCATTCCAGTGTACGTGACAAAAAAATTGGTAATGCCCTCACCAGATACCCTGCCCCTGCAGGGGTGATATAGCCTCCACAGCGTTAGCCCCTGTGCCGCTATGTGGATCTCTGGGGGGTTCGTTTGTCATCCGCTGTGGGTACTCTGTTTAGATTCTCAACAAAAAAGAGGAGTCTCCATAGTGTAAACCGTTTCAAATGAGCAATGTTTTATTCAATAACAGGGTTATACTCACATTAAATATGTATCAAAACGCCATTACCAATATATATATATTTTTTTTTTAGCACAAGTAAGCATGGACATTATTTGATTCATATATTTTTATTGGTATAATTTTTGCACGGTTATCATTATTCCTTTTTCTTTGTAGGATTAGTACAATTTTGCACAGATATAATTCGATTTATTTTTAATTTTCACTGATATTTTGTACACTAGAATGTGGCTTTGACAGGCGCACTTGGTTACACCCTCAAATATATATTTATTTAATCACAATAGAGGTTAAATAATAGAAGTACACATTTTTTTTATTTTTCCAATTTTTATTTTATTTAACTTTCAATTTTAAAAAGGTATAGCGCCAGATCTGTCTCTTTCCTTATACATGCGTATATATATCGCATAACAGCTGTCATCATAAGCACTGGCTAATAAATGTACCCAAAGGACAGTTTTTTATGAATTAAGAGGAATTGCATGAATGAAGAGCATTATAAAAAATCAATCAGAGGAGATAGCTAAAAGGTTTATAAACAAAGGATACAACTGTAATACAACATATATTCCTAGATTGTAAGCTCTAGCAAGCAGAGCCCTCTCATTCCTCTTGTACCAAATTGTAATGTAACTGTAATGTCTGCCTTAATTTTGTGAAGCACAGCTGCGCAAACTGTTGGCGCTATATAAATCCTGTATAATAATAATAATATAGAACAGGAAAGAAATAAAGTCGGACAAATAGGGAAGATCTATTGGAGGATAAGAATACATATAATAATAGAGAACCACAATTAGCTATTATTTTAGACTATAAATTACAATATAAGCAGGTTGTAAGCTTAGTGAAAAAGTATTGTGATGCATTTAAAAAATGATAATTACCAGAAAAGCCCAATGTTATATATAAAAATCCACCCAAATTGAATAGGAACACATGTGGGAGATGCTTTAGTGGTAAGAAAGTTATTAACAATAAAAGAAGACGGGATAATTTCATAAACAAAAGCAATGGAAAGGAATATAGCATCAAAGATTTTATATCATGTAATACAATAGGAGTGGTCCATGACCTGGGGTGCCCACGTGGCATGATATATGTAGGTAGAAAGAAAATAGCAATGCATGATATAGGATATCATGATAGATATTTTTTAATGCATCATAATAAAAATCCAGCTGGGGTGCAATTTTGGAGGATAGAGAAATTACAAAAAGAACTGGAGAGGTATTAATATGGTTAAAAGTCAGGGGGCATGGCCTAGCTCATGGAGCTGTAAGACGCGCAGCGTGACAGCTCCCAGTCCTGAAGGCTTCCACAGGGACATATCTCGACCAACACAGCCCGCACGACTACCAAATTGATCCAATGGGTAAAGGGAGACCCCGGGACCACTCCAAGCCAGCGGGCAGTCGGACTCAGGGAGATCTCAGACGTTTTGTGACCCGAGGTTCTGCGGCCTACCTGAGCCAGAGGAAATCCAGGATTTACGTCCCTGGGCCCACTCCGAACCAGCAGACACAGACAAGGTACTTTACAGGGGTCGCTTAGCTTCCCTAGCCGACATAGAACCCCCCTTACTCAACCCACACAGCCTCTCGCAGGCATCCCTGTGCTCGGGGGATGGATGAGATATGGAGTCACAGCTGTGGTCCATGCACACCTATCTACGCTCCCTGCCCACGAAAAATGACTTTGAAAACTATGTTTCCCGCATAGAAAAGACCTATAAAAAAGATTTCTGACTTTAAAAGAGATTTGGGGACCCGCGTGGAAGATGTGGAAAACACTACTGACGGCATTTGAAATACATTGCAGTCCCATGAGGAAACCCTTAACATGCATACTGTCATGCTACAGCAGCTCATGTATCACCAAGATGACATTGAGAACCGTAACAGATGGAACAATATCAGGATACGTGGCATTCCTGAGAGTGTGGAACATAAGGACCTTACTGGGGCAGTCACTGACATTTTTAAACAACTTTTCCAACAACCTAAAGATGCCCCCATCGAGCTGGACAGAGTGCAAAGGACTTCGGGCCCGAGAAATCCTGACACCTCCTTCATAGGTGACACACTATATAGAGTACACTTTTATAAAGTCAAAGAGGAGATCATGAGAGCTGCCAGCACGCAGGACTCCATCAAGCTGAACGACATCCCTGTCATGCTGTTCCCTGATCTCTCACGCCAAACTCTGACCATGAGGCGCGCACTTAAACCAATCACCGCTGTCCTCCAGGACAAAAAATATTAAAAACCAATGGAGATTCCCCTTTCAGCTCAGGGTTCATCAGGATGGAAAGACAGCATTTTTCCGCATGCTGGGAGACCTGCCACGGTCCCTGAGCACTCTGGAGCTGCCCCAGATCTCTTTGCCGGACTGGCCGATCCCACCCATTACCCCGGGACTCCCATTCCACGCGTAATGTCAGAAGGCTGGCAAAAACGAACTCCTCAGGAGCTCCCCTCAGAAGCCCTCGGATGATTGACACTACTTAGGCTTACGCTACTCTGACATTTTTTTTTCCTGTACCTGGGTTTACTCCCTTTGTATTAGTACAGGTCATGCACTTCCCAACTGAGGGTTGTTGGGACTGACTGCCCTGATCACCTGAATAATCCCTGAACTGCCCAGGTTTCTTCTTTTTCATTGTTCAGTTTTTTTTTGTTATTTTTACTTTGTCTCTTTTTGCAGTTACCTGGATTCAGGGGGGACCTTTTTTCACCTGCTGCCTAGCCCGTCTTGTTTAGCAGTTGGTGCCCTCCCCCACTTACCTTACCCTACCTCAGCTACGCTTTATAACCTAAAGGGGACTGTCAGTTAACCATGAATCAGACTGAGACAGAAGTACAATTAAATCAAACTTGTTTATTAATAAAAATAAAAAAATTAATAGAAAAAGCGTAGTCAAGCATAGCCAGTGTCCAGTAACCAGATCGGGTAGTCAGCCAGGCCAGAAGTCTGGGATCCAAGTAGAGCAACCGCAAGCAGGATAAGGAGCCAGAAGGGATGTCAGCAAGCCAGTCTTTAAACAAACTGCAGGAAATGGTTTCTACTGATGTGACCAAGGCAAAGGCAGAGGTGAAGTGAGCTGGAAGGCTTTAAGTAGGCAGGTCAGACGAGCATCATCAGGAACAGCTGGTAACTGTGGAGAGAGAAGAGATTTGGCAATTAGCCAACAGCTGAGCAGCCAGCCCAGAGAGGGAAGGGCTAAGCCAGCACTGACAGTACCCCCTCCTCAATGACCCCTCTCCCTTGGAGGACCACCGGGCTTGAGGGGAAACCATCTATGGAACTCGGAGGAAGACATTGTAAATAAATTCCTGGAAAACTGCCGAGGCGTTACAAAGGCCAAAAGGCATTACCAGATATCCATAATGGCCTGTTCTGGTATTAAACGCAGTTTTCTACTCGTCGCCCTCCTTAATGCGCACGAGATTGTATGCCCCTCTCAAGTCAAGCTTCGTGAAAACTGTTGCTCCCTTGAGGCGATCAAATAACTCTAATCAATGGAATTGGGTAGGCATTCTTAATCGTGACACGATTGAGACCCCTATAATCTATACAAGGTCTCAGTTCACCGCTCTTCTTTTTCACAAAGAAGAAACCAGCACCAGCAGGAGACGAGGATTTGTGGATTAAACCACGAGAAAGTGCGTCAGCAACATACTCCTCCATGGCCTTATCGTCCAAGACCGACAAAGGGTAAACCCGGCCACGAGGAGGTATGGCACCAGGTTGAAGGTCGATTGCGCAATCATAAGACCGGTGTGGAGGCAAACTACCGACTTGACCTTTATCAAAGGCATCGCTAAAATCAGGGTACTCCTCCGGCAGGGAGGGGAGTAAAGAGATGCACAGGACCTTGGATACCTTCAGGAAGCATGTCTCACTGCATTGTGGTGACCAGGAAAGAACCTCAGCATGGAGCCAATCAAAAGAGGGGTTGTGCCTCTGTAACCAAGGATAACCAATAACCAGCGGAAACCTGAGTGAGGAAATAACTTGGAATTGGATTATCTCATGGTGAAGAGCCCCTACGGCCATGGACAACGGAACCATCTCATGAGTCACATGGGCAGGCTGTAAAGGTCTCCAGTCAAGAGCCTCAATAGCAAGTGGAGTGTCACGCAGCTGCAGCGGAATCGAGTGCTGCGAAACAAATGCAGCATCAATGAACAGGCCTGCAGCCCCAGAGTAGATTAGAGCCTGTATCTCGATGGATGACTCAGCCCAAGAAAGGGTGACCAAAACCAGGGGCTTATCCTTCTGGATAACTGGGGACGAAACAACGCCACCTAAGGTCTGTCCATGACAGGACCTCAAGGTTCGGGCGTTCCCTGGACGGGTAAGACAAGACTTCAAAAAGTGACCTGCCTGGCCACAATAAAGGCACAATCTCTCCCTCCTCTTAAAGGCTCTCTCATGCGCAGAGAGACGCATGAAGCCCAGGTGCATGGGTTCATCTTCACTGACCAACTCGGTACCAGGAGGCATGGGAGGTGAGGGAGGCATGGGTGAGACTACAAAGCTTGGAGGCAAACGTACAGGAGGCTTCCGCAAGTGCTCCTTAAGAGAAAGTCTTTCTCTGAGTCTGGAGTCAATGAGGATGGCAAACGAGATCAAGATCTCCAGCTCAGTGAGTATATCTCGGGCTGCTATCTCATCCTTGATGGAATCCATGAGAAAAAGCAGCCACGAGGGCCTCATTGTTCCAAGCAACCTCTGCTGCCAGAGTACGGAATTCAATGGCGTAGTCTGCAACAGTTCTCGTACTGTTTGATGGACATGATGCACTTGGCAGCAGAAGCGGAGCGTGCGGGAACGTCAAAAACCCTTTTAAAGGAGGCCACAAACTGAGGGTAACTCAAGACAACAGGTTTTTGCGTCTCCCATAGAGGGTTAGCCCAGGCCAAGGCTCTCTCAGAAAGCAAAGATATCACGAAACCTACTTTGCTTCTGTCCGTGGGAAACGCCTGGGGCAGCATTTTGAAATATATCTCAACCTGATTGAGAAACCCTCTGCATTGAACTGGATCGCCCCCAAATCACTGGGGAAGCGGAACAGAACCAAACATTCCTCTTATAGAGGTAATACTCAAAGCGGGTGCCTGCACAGAGACTGGCGCAGCAGCAGGGACGGCATTCGACTCAGGTTGTACTGGAGCAGCCACCGCGGGGGATTCCAGGTGAGCCGTGCGATTCAGGAGCGTTTGGAACGCCAAAGCAAACTGATCCATGCGGTGATCTTGCTCATCCAATCTGGAAAAAATATTACCAAGTGGATTGACTGTATCTTCTGAATTCATGGCCTTCACGTACTGTCAGAAACCATGAAACAGACTGAGACAGAAGTACAATCAAATCACACTTGTTTATTAATAAAAAATAAAAAGGTAAATAGAAAAAAGCGTAGTCAAGCATAGCCAGAGTCCTGTAGCCAGATCGGGTAGTCAGCCAGTCCAAAGTTCATTAACCAGATCGGGTAATCAGCCAGGCCGGAAGCCAGGGATCCAAGGAGAGCAACCGCAAGCAGGATAAGAAGCCAGGTGGGATGTCAGCAAGTGTAGTATGGGTCTATATTCATATATAACTTTAGTTATTGAATTACAAGAATAAGTTAAGAGTTATTACTTATATCTATATACAACATGTTTAATGCATGAGGCATCTGCTTCATTATGCTATGGGAAGTTGGGAACCTTTGACCTTTTCTTTTCATCAGTTGTAGCTATTGTCTTCACTACCGTATAAATATGACTGGGAGACCAGTTTGCATTTTGAGGTTGAATTTAAGGCGGAAGCCTGACTGTCTAATCTAGGTAGCTCATTTATAAATGAGCTAGTGACTCCCCTGGATTGAATATGCTGTATTTATTCCTGTATCGTATCATCTGTGTACATCTTTAATCAAAGCTAAGTAAATCTTTTTATTACATTCTTTGAGTGTTGTTGTGTTTTAATCCTTACATTTACTGACCACATATCTGAAAGGGTAAATATATGAATGAACCTATGGTTAAATGTAACACAATATTTAACCCCTTAATACAGCAAGCCAGTCTTGAAACAAACAGCAGGAGATGGTTCCCTGTGATGTGACCAATGCGAAGGCAAATGGAAAAGTGAGCAGAAAGGCTTTAAATAGGCAGGTCAGACGAGCATCATCGGGAACAGCTGGTAACTGCGGAAAGAGAAGAGAGCTGGCAATTAGCCGACAGCTGAGCGGCCAGCCCAGAGAAGGAAGGGCTAAGCCAACCCTGACAATATGTAGCTACATATTTTTTTAAGTGAGACACTTACATACAGTGGGACACAGTTAAGACACAGGTCGTTTAACAGCTATAAGTAGAGTGCGCTCGGAGCACTATCCCAGGAGGACTGGGGCAAGTTGGGATGACGCCATCCACCACAAATGATTATGCTGGTTGCAGCATCGATGCTGCATTGTGGACACCTGAATCGCGATGCATCAATGCTGCGATTCATTTTAGCACCCCTAACAAATACCCTGTGGCTCTTTCACACAGCATGTACAGCTTCACTCCATATTTGGCCCTTTTACTGAGGATGTACTGCTTGATTCCCAGCCTGCCAGTGAAATGAACAAGGGACTCGTCAACACAGATGTGTTTGTCAGGGATATACAATTCAGCGAATCTCTGGGAAAAACAGTTGAATTAGTGGAGGAATGTTGTAAAGCTTATTATAGCCAGGCTGATTTCAGGGAGGGCACGGTGTACAATCAATTAATAATATCAATTAATCGCGGAGAATCATTACCGCGATTCTTCATCCGTCACAACTGCAACTCAGGATTTGAGCAATTCTGACCATTAAGCAAATTATCAGCTTAAAAGCATGCGCCGCGATCGATGGTGTCCCCGAGATGCTGGCATCACTATTGTGGCCGTGGTGTGAGGTTGCCTGTTTCAGAGTGGAGGGGAAGCCAGCGGAGCCAGCATGAAATGTCTGACGTCAGCAAAGAATGTGATTGGTCAGTAAGTGTGTTTCTTCTTCACAGAGGTCTCAGGGACAGCACACCACCTCAAGCGTGACTGCAGCACTGAGTGGCACTGGCGAAATGTGAACTACTATACTGCTTTTTTTTTTTTTTTTTTAAGAATCAGCAAATGCTTTTTAATCTCTCCCAATCTCTCGCTCTTTCTCTCGCTCTCCATCTCTCAATCTCTCTCTCTATCAATCTCTCTCTCTCAATCTCTCTCTCTCCTAAAAAAAATTACGTTGCGAGAATCGTGATCTTTTTATTCTAAGCAAAAAATCATGATTCTCATTTTGGCCACAATCGTGCAGCTGTACCCGTGCGCCAACAGATATAAACGATCAACTATTGCAGCTGCTACAGTTTAAAAAATGTGGTAAACATACACATGTAATGAAAATAGTTGTTTGTGTAAGTAAAGCGCACTGCTAAATCCAGTAATAAATGTGAAACAGTGATCAATCACTACTCTTTTGCATTGTACCAAACTACTACATATAATCACAAATAAAAATCAGCGGTGCACTTACACCCATCCAATTAAGTAAATTATCCCCCATGTCACCTTCACCTCTCTGCTGGAGAATTTGGTGGTCATGTTCGAAAATACAATCTTCTGCAAAGAGATACATGAAATTATAAACAAAGATTAAAACACAAACACACATTAGACTTTACACCCGTACAAGATTTTATACACCACTCCTCCCTTCCACACTGCATATACTGCAAATCCCTGCCCCCGCATCTTGTAAACACAGCTAAAAGATGCATTCCACTGAAACAGAGCTCATCTACCCCACCAACAATATCAGATTGGATATGCTATGTTTGTCAAACAGCTGAAATGGAAGATTTGATACATACATACATACATTTGATTTTGATACATTTGATTCAATGTAATAATGAAGGGCAACCCTACCAAATTCATCAAAACCTTGGCATGTTGGATCCACTACTCCCACTAATCCCCCTTTCTAGCTGATCAAATAAGCATTGACAGATATATCTGATAACCCAATATACCTTCTTCAATCCTCCAAGTCATTCCCCCTCCCATAACCCTTTTTTGCTCCAAGACAAATTGGGCCTTCATTTGGTGGCAAATGGTAAAATTAGCTGTATATTTCTTCCTATTACGATAAACTACCACCAAAGTGATTTACTGACCAAAAACAGTGGCACAATTGGGATGCCATTAGAAGTAATGGCATTGCAAATGTGCCCTGCGTTTTTCAGCCATTTGAAATTTCAGGGTAGAATCACAGCGATTCCACCCTCAATCATGTGTAAACGCAGCCCGACACTGATACTAATTTAAAAAAATAATTGTTTTTTTTTTTAATTCTGCTCAAAATATACTGACCCTGACCCTTCCTTGACCCAAACACTAACCCTGGCACTGACCTAGATCAAACCTTGATCTAGGTATTTTTTTTGTTATTTAGAATTTTTATTTTGTTTTATTTTTTTAAACACGGTTTTGTTTATTTTTCTCCCTGTAGGGAAAGAGATACAATATACCTCTCCCCTCTATTCGGAGAGAGAGAAAACACAGGGGCAGGCTTCATAGTGACTGATCACTGTAATAGCCAATCAGAGGCTCACACAGCAATCAGGTGACCTCTGTTTTGATGTCCATGGAGTGAAATCAGATATCTGTGCCACCTTACTGTTGCAACAATTGTCCTTTCTTTAGATCTTTTAAGAGGCACAGCATGTCATTTTCTTCCTCAGGGGGCTTGTGTATGAAATGTCTCAAGACGTCACACAGCTGCAAAACTGTTGAAGCACAAGCTCTTTCCTATGGCTGTCACCTTGATCTATGGGCGGTGACAGGTCCTCCTTCAGCTATAGTCCAAACACGATCCAGTAGGTAATATTGCTTCTGCATTTAAATTTGTAGAGCACTTCCAAGACTTGAATTCACAACCTGATGTTCTTTAAGTTGTGACCTTACATGCTGTGCCGCTGAGAATTTTGGAGGCATGTAGAGGCACAGGCACAGTTTTAATGCTGCTGGAGTAAAAGCAGCATGGTCACTGTGGGACTTTATTGGACCATTTGATTTTCACTTGATCTAGTTTTTGATTAATTAGCACCCTTGATGCACTTCTCTATCAGTCACTACTCAGGGGTGTGTATAAACTGGGACAAGTCCATTCTTTTTCCCCTTGTTTCGCAAGCAAGAACTAATGCCCCAGATACTCAGGTGGTATGGGCTGATCAATTCAAATACTTGGGTATCCAGGTTAGGAGGGAACCAGCTAGATACTCAGAACTAAACATACTCCTGCTACTTGCCCAACTTCGGGAGAAGTGTGCGCGTGGTCCCCACTGCCCCTGAATCTTATTGGACGAATTAACTTTCTGAAGATGATATTCCTCCCTAAGTTTCTTTATGTCTTCCGCAATTGCCTGACCTGGATGCCCAACTTATTTTTTAGGTGGAGAGATGTATGGGAAGCTCCATGTGGGGGGCCCTCCCTAGAATGGTTAGATCTACCTTGATTGATTGCTGAGCCTGGTATTACCAGACCTAGGACTGTACTTCTGGGCTGCTGTTCTAGTTACTGTCCGATGGTGGTTCCTGCACACACGGGCGAATGCTGCAGTATGTACCGAGGCTGCTAGCCTTGAATCAAGGAACTAGGGAATCTGATCTACAGGGGTCCAAGAGCCTATCCTGCTCTACCTTATCCCACTAGGACTTAGGGTTTGAACTGCTGCTAGGAACAGATTTACTTGTCCGAACCGGTGGTCTCCCTTCACCCCAATGTGGGGAAACCCCACTCTCCCACATCTTCGATCCATCCCTGACCCCCAGCTTTGGGCCAGGTATGGGATTAAGATACTGTGAGACATTCTGGCAGCCAGCAGACTGCTTTTACTGGAAGAACTTAGGACCAAATTCCATCTGCCCCACTGGATGACCTTCCAGTCCAGCTGCGTCATGCTATACGAACACAGTGCCCTATCATCCCAAGACTAGCTATGGACACTATAGAAGAACTGCTGCCCAAGACCATTTGTCCAAACCTCTACCTACCCTATATTTCGACTTACTGGGGGTTGACATCTTTGGGAGAGATGGAAGGCTGACATACCTGGATTTGACAAGGAAGACTGGGAGGATTTTCTGGGGGAAGTGTTCAAGCCTTGATTTCCTCTAGGGATAGGGTAATTCAACTAAACTTTTTACACAATGTATACTATACGCCCCAGAGGCTGCATAATATCTACCTTGAGAGATTTACTGATTGCACTCACTGTGGGGGAAATGTTGGAACCTTCATACATATGTTCTAGAGTTCTCCTGGAGTGGCCTGCTTCTGGACAGAGGTGGTTGAGCTCATAAACCTCTGCCTCCAGTTGGCCCTCCCGACTACCCCTGAGCTGCTGCTCCTAGGTATTCACGATGATGACCAAAGGCCTAGATACACCAAACTGCTTATTTCCTTTTTGTTATATTATGCTAGAAGAGAGATCATACTAAGATGAAATTCCCAATCCCCTCCCTCCATAGTCTCTTGGGAAAAATCAATTACCTCTGCTCTTCCTATATATAAACTGACATATGTGAATAGAAATTGCCCCAAGAAATACGAGAGAGTTTTCGCAACCCTGGACCAAATAGATGGGGTAGCTCCCCTGAAATGTCTCTTCTAGACAGGATGGGGGCCACGATCTCACAGGTTAATCCGAACCTATGTCTCCTATGGGGTGGCTGGTTTTGTGTGTTGTAGATACACTTTACTGATATGTTGACTATGCCTCTCACTTGATGTAATATGACTTTCACGTACCTTTGTTTATTTCCATGCTGTTCTTGACAACTTGTGCCATGCCTATATTTCAATAAAGGAACATTCTGTTCATGTTAAAAAAAAAAAAAAAAAATAGCACACTTGATCATTATTTATGATTTATATGCATGCAAATGAGTAGTGATTGATCATTGTTTCACATTTATTATTACTTGATTTAGCAGTGCAGTTGCTTACACAAACCATTGTGAGTAGTGGGTGGCACGGATGGCTGCTGTGTGATTGGTAAACTGCTGATGGCAGCTGTGTGACGGGTAGACTGTAGAAGGTGGCTGTGTAACAGGTATACTGCTGATGGCGACACTGATGGCTGTTATGTGACAGGTACACTACTGATGGCAGCTGTGAGAGGTATTCTGTTGAAGGGCGGCTGTGTGACAGTTACACTGCTATTGGCGAAACTAATGGCTGTTGTGTGACAGGTACACCACTGATGGATGCACTGATGGCTGCTGTGTGACACTGTTTAACCACTTCCCGACCCCCGTGAGTCCGGTCATGGGTCCCGTGGACTCGATCGCCGTGGGCATACCCGCGATCGTCTCACGAGGCAGCTTAACTAGGAGATGCCATTTTAAACAGCATCTCCCAGTTCTGCCTAGCAACAAGTGACGCTGATCTCTGCTCCATGTGATTGGAGCAGAGATCAGTGTTCACTAAAAGAAAGCCCAGCGCCCAACAGTTCGTAACACGCCCCTAGAAACACTTAACCCCTACACTGCCACCCACTGGTTACCCCCTTCACTGCCAGTGTTATTTACACAGGAATCACTGCATTTGTATAGAAGTGATTGCTGTATAAATGACAATTGTCCCAAAAATGTGTCAAAAATGTCCGATGTGTTAGTAGGTCATTTGTGAGTTTTAAAAGAGCAGTTTCTGTTGAGTATTGAGGGCGAAATCCAGATTGAAGGGGATCAAGAAGGTTATTTTTAATGAGGTAGTCACTCAGTTGGTTGTAAACCAGGCGTTCAAGGTGTTTAGAGGAAAATGGGAGCAAGGAGATAGGGCGTAGGTTGCTAAGATTGTAGGGTCCAAGGATGGCTTTTTAAGTATGGGGGTGACCAGTCCATGTTTTAGAGCATTGGGGAAAATGCCAGATGTGAGGGAGAGATTGAAGATGTGAGTTAGAGTGTGTAGGATAGAGTCAGATGGCGACCGTAGTGTTTGAGAGGGAATAGGATTCAGGGGCAGATGGTTAGGTGGGCATTAGAAAGGAGTTTAGCAACTTCGTCTGTAGTAGCAGTTTTGAATAAGGGAAGTGTTAAGAGTACCTGTTGTAATGGGGTCTTAACGGGGGGAGATACTTGTAGAGTGGAGATTTCATCACGGATTGTATCAATCTTGTTTTTGTGATTAGCAATCTTCTGGGCAGTGAGTGAGTCAGTGGGTGGAGGCGGTGGAGGACGAAGTAGAGAGTTGATGGTAGAGAAAAGTTTACGGGGGCTGGATGAGAAGGTGTTAATGAGTTGTAAAATAGGTCTGCTTGGCAGTGTGGAGGAAAGAGTAGTATTTTTGGAGAGCAGATTTGTATTGGTTGAAGTCTTTGAGAGACTTGGTCTTGTGCCACAGACGCTCAAGAGCGCGACTATGTTTTTTGAGAATTCTAGTGTCATCTGTTTGCCAGGGTTGTAGGGGTCGAGGTCAGATTCTGTGTGTAGTGAGGGGAGCGAGCTTGTCCAGGGTGGAGGACAGGGATTTATTGTAGATGGAAGTGGCTTGGTTGGGGCAGGACAGGGGAGAGATTTTGTCATAGAGGTGGTCAGCAGCAGAATAGAAGAGAGAAGAGTTGAAGTTGCGAAAGTTTCTACGGGTGATGGTTAGGCAATTGGAGGGAAAGATGGGCGGCACAGTGGTGTAGTGGTTACCACTTTCACCTAGCAGTAAGAAGGGTCGCTGGTTCAAATCCCATACCTGCCTGGAGTTTGCATGTTCTCCCTGTGCCTGCGTGGGTTTCCTCCGGGTACTCCGGTTTCCTCCCACACTCCAAAGACATGCAGGTAGGTTAATTGGCTTCTGTCCCAAATTGGCCCTAGTATATGAATGGGGACCTTAGATTGTGGGCTCCTTGAGGGTAGGGACCAATGTGAGTGTGCAATGTACAGGTATATGGGTAGACACTCGCTCAGGTTGAACTGGATGGACTGGTGTCTTTATTCAACCTTACTATGAAACTTTGAAGACAGGGAGAGAGAGAAATTAATAAGGTGATGGTCAGAGAGAGGAAAAGGATTATTTGAGAAGTTGCATGGAGTGCAAAGGTAAGAGAATATAAGGTCAAGGGTGTTGCCATCAGAATGAGTAGAAGCCTGTACCCATTGCTTCAGGTCAAATGAAGAGGTTAGACTAAGAAGTTTAGAAGTAGCAGGAGTGTTTGTATTAGCAGGGATGTTGAAATCACCAAGAAGGATTGTGGGAATTTCTGAAGACACAAAGTAGGGTAGCCAGGCAAAGAACTCATCAAGGAAATTCGAAAATGGTCCAGGGGGCCGGTAGATCACAGCTTCTTAGGGAAGTAGGAGAGAATAGACGTATACAGTGAGCTTCAAATGATGAGAGGAAAAGAGAAGGAGGGGAGTGAATAACCTGGAAGGTGCATTGGGGGGGAATAGGAGGAATCCCACTCCACCTCCCTTGCGTCCATTAGGCCTAGGGGAGTGAGTCCAGCGAAGGCCACCCTGGGAGAGGGAAGCAGGAAAAGGGGTATCAGATTTGTGGAGCCAGGTTTCGGTGAGAGCAAGTAGATTAAAGGAATTAATGACAAAGAGGTCATAAACGGCGGTGAGTTTTTTGCAGACAGAGCGAGCGTTCCAGAGGGCGCAGGAGTTGGGAAGAAGAACGGAGACTAAATTGCGTAGATTGCGACTACTGCCAGAGGGTGTAGGGTGATGGGTGTGTTGGGTACAGTTAAATAAGGGAGGCCCAGGGTTAGGGGAAACATCTCCAGCGGTTAGGAGAAGTAGAAAAGTAAGGGAGGTAATATGAGAGTACGATTTGTATGAGGGGACATGCTTCAGTACCCTAGGGGGTTTGTTAGCAAGTGGGCTTAGAGTTAGAAAGAGGTGATGAGTGCAGTAGTAGGGAGAGGGGAGAAGTGAGGGTGATATGTACAGATTGTGGGGTGGAGCAGGGGGGTGAAGAAAAGTGAGTTTTAGGAGTGAGGCTGCAATTGTGAAAAGGAGGAGAGGTAAAGAGTGCATGTTTCAGAGAGGAAGGCGAGATAAATTAGAAATTAGGTCACCTGCAATCTGCTGTGGATTGCTTTGTGCAAATCGCTGAAGTGCAAGAGCAGAAGTGCCACTTATTTAAAGAACCCCACTTCTTTGGAAGAACCCCTGTATGTGTTCTTCTTGTGCAGCCCCCTGTAGGTGTTCCCCCGTAAAGAAGGCCTTGTTTTTATACTGTGTTGGGTGTGGGTTGAATCTGGCAATTAATCAATCAATCAGGAGGTAATCTTAGGCACACAGCTAGCAGAGAAAATGTTCACATTACATTCAAATTGCAAGAGGAGCAAAAGGCCAAAATTGTAAAGATAAGGGAACACATAATTTAGGTAAGACTTAATAGCTAAATAAACATTGAAATAATGTGAGCATGGCTACAGATTGAGTTGAAACAGCAGTGACAAACAGATTTACCAAATATGCATGTGAGCAGTCAGTCAGTGTTCAGTTTGAAGTAGATGGAGGTATAAACGCAGATTTACCAGATATGCATGTGAGCATATTATTCACATTTTCCAACTACTTATAAAATATTTTTGTAGGATATAATATGTATTAGAATAAAGTTTAACTAATACATTTTTAACTACTAAAGTACATTGTTGTATGAATTGATGCATTGCTGTTTTTCAAACTTTTATTAATGGAATGAATTTGAAAGTGGTTCAAAGGAAAAGATGAAAATATAAACAGATGATGTTCTTCACAAGTATCTCCACCCAAAAATATGTCATTCACATTCATCTTATGCCAGGCAAGAAACTTTGAAGAGATCACCTTTGTTTGTGAATGACATTAAAAAGGCATACACAGTCATATTACGCACATGGAAGGTGTTAGTAGATTTTTTCCTCTACTTTGCACTATAAGAATAATTTTAGGCAGCAAATTTTATGACACATACACTTAAGGACACACTAAAGGAACCAAGATTTTCTTCCAAGACAAACTTAAAGTATGTTTATTAAAAGTAAAATATAACATTATAATATTGATAGCATATAGTGACATTTGGTATTCTGACACAGCCTCTGACACCAAGCTGCTCTGAGATTAAGCACTTTGTTAAACTGTTTTGCAGCAAAGAGGGTGAAGTCACTTTGCTGTAATAGCCAATTTTATTTTGTGCAACAGATGTCCTTTTGACCAAGTAGGAAAGTATTACAAAACAAAATGAAAGTGGTTGGCACAAATTTAGGAGTGCCCTCTTTATTTGTTAGCTTACCTCTTACAATGGCAATGGAACAGCTTGATAGTACCTGCCTGTAATAAATATAACTTCAGGAACCTGGACATGGGGCAAAAAAAACCAAAGAGTATGAACAGGGGTATGGTATCAGTTTGCGGTCAATGCCTGAGCAAGCCCCATGAACTATAAAGACATAATTTTAGAAGCACACAGAGACCTGATCAAGTGTCTTATTTAGAGGGCCAGGGAAGATGATGGTAAAGAAAGGCTTCGGGGCTGCTTGGAGATTCTGAGCATGGCTGTCTAAGCTTATCTTTGGCAGCAGAAAATATATGATCATCAGGAGAAGGTATACCTGCTGTATCAGCATGCTCACTCAGCTGAAGAGGCAGAGCAGTGGACATAAGCCTGGTAAATCCCAGGAGAAAGCAGGAAAGGGTTTTTCTTTTAAGACTTGATCTGAGGATCAGCAGCAGTTTCCCAACTGTAAATATGCATTGGCATCCTGTCACATGGACTTCAAATGGCCATTTCAACACACACAAAGATGCCTGAGGCACTGCAAGGATTATGAGAAACCTAAAGGGGAGATGAAGGCTAGCCAGATCACACCTAACTGTGGGAGTAAAATGATCACATTCTGTTGCTTTGCAGCCTGAAATGAAGACAGACGCCATTTTTGTTTTACCCAGCTGTATTTATTCAGTGCAACATATAACATCCAAGGTGAAAGATAACACCAACTTGTCAGAAAAAAAAAACAATTCAAAAAGAGTATCACTGAGTTGTGTCAGTATTTTGTTGAACCATCTTTAGCTTTAATTACAGCCTTTCATCTGTTGGGATATGTTTCTATTAACATTGCGCATCTAGACTTTGCAATATTTGCCCCCTCTTCTCTGCAGAACTGCTCAAGGTAATTTACATTTGATGGTAACCATTTGTGGACTGCAGTTTTCATGTCATTCCACAGATTTTCAATGGGGTTTAAGTCTGAGCTCTGACTAAGCCATGCAAGGACATTCTCTTCTGTAACTAGCAACTTTCGGTCCTATGAACTAATAATAAAACACAACACTGTGTGACATGGGTTTAAACGGCCACAACAGCCCTATATTAAACAAAAAACTATTTTAACCAGGAGGGGGTCTTTGGGTGTCCTTACATCCCATTTTTGATTATTATTACCGACCATGTCCTCAGTCGTGCCCCATCCGGCTCAAAGACGTTGCGATTTCCACATTCTGACTTTCCCCCAGGAGACCTAGCTCCTGGGAAAACCACCAACAACCAACTATGTAGGAGCGCCATACCCTAGATGGGCCCCCAATTATTTTCCAATCTATTTAATCCTTGACCCCCCCCAAAGACCCCCTGACCTGCCACACACACCTTACTCAAGCGAGTCCCTCCACACCTACAGAGCCTTGTTCCCCCATTCCTGTAATCCCAAAAAACAGAAACCCGTGCCCACGGCATTCAAGTGGACACCATCATCCCTCCGATAGCGAATGGTCAGGTCCTCCAGATCCCGATAGCAAACTACCAAGCCCCCGAAACGAGACAAAAAGTGTCCTATCTCTCTGTTGGCTTTAATTCTGGCCTTATTCAGGCACTCAACCGATCGAGCATGATGCCAATTGTGTCGGGCCACTATGTCTGACCACACAATGACTATACCAGGGAAATCACGCATCAAGCGTAAAATGTCAAATTTCACATCTCAAACTAGGTCTCTGGCAGCCCGAACCCCCATGTCTTTACCTCCCACCGAAAGCACCAGAACATCAGGAGGCCTGTCGATTCTTGAATAATAATGAAAGTCAGGAAGAACCTGGCCCCACATCATGCCTCTAATGCCCAGCCATTTACAGACCGCTTCACTCCTTGTTACGCCGAGTTGTCTCCCTTCGGGACGGGCATCCACTCTGATCGCCCCCCAGAAGACGTAAGAGAGTCTCCTAAAATCCAAACCAGGCCCTGAGGAAAACCTGTACTAAGAAAAAAACAAAGAAAAGACATCGATCCAATGAAAAAAAACACCCAACAAGTACAGAGCAATAAACAACATTACAGCATGTGTGGGCGGACATAAACTTTAAAACGGTCAGACTCCCACCTCCCTATATGTTTTACTACCTGCTGACTCAAACCCCAACAAGCTGCCTCCGTAGCCGCCCCCACTCTGAAGGAGTGAGTGTTAAACTGGGAAGCCGCCCTGCCAACCTCCACCAAACAACGCATGAAAATCGCTACAAACTGAAAACGCGTCAGTGATGATCCATCCACATGACGCAAAAAAGGCCCCAGAACTCCCTCCCGGATCTGCATGAAACACTGTACAGCGAGAACCGGACACACTGTCTCTGGAAGCACTTTGAACAATGTAATGACAACACCCTTGTCCAGCTGATCAGTTTTCAAACTGCTGATATGAAGCTGGACACTGCCAGCAGTGACCTGCACATCTGAAAACATTTACCCACCCACATCACGCTTATTTTTGGTCACTAACTCCCCAATCCACAGGGCCCCAAAAAATGCCAAGGTAAAAGCCGCTGTGAACAGCTGCACCTCATACAGGGAGGTACAAACCTTGGGAAAAACACCTACCAGCTCCTGGAGCAGCTCGAATGACACCGGCGCATGGTATCTGGTACCACACGTCCGCACTGAAACCCTTTCATGGCCTGTCGCACCATAAAGTCTTTTGTAACCTCATGCAGGCCCTCTAGCTTGAAAAGAAAAAGCTAGAGCAGCCAACCTCAGATTCATTTTGGATACAGATGTGCCCACAGAGAACTCTTTTCCGATCATATACAAAAGCAGGGAATGCCTGTCTCGATCTGAAAAGCAACCCCCAATGGAACTTACCAATCCGTTCTAGTCCCGCCAAACAGATGAGTATGCCGCCCATGTACCCTCACTCACCGAGCGCTGCACTAGGGCACCAGCTAATCCAATGCCAGTCTCTACAGATGCGCGGGACAAGGAACCGCCTTCTGCCCCGCTGCCGGCGCCAGCTTCCGGAACCTGTCCCACTGAAAACGAGACAAGGCATCAGCAATGGAATTCCCAACACCCGGAAAATGTACAGCTTTCACAAAACAGTTCAAACTTAAACAACGAAGAACAAGAAAACGCAGCAAGTGCACTACTGGAGGAGAGGAAATGGATAGACAAGACACCACCTCAACCACCCCCATATTATCACAATGAGAGCAAACCCGACAATTTTGCAATCAATGCCCCCAAATGTCTACCGCCATCATGATCGGGAAGAGCTCCAATAGCACCAGGTTTCGCAAGAATCCCGTGGCACGGCACTCTTCCAGCCACGCAGCCACGCACCATGCCCCTTGACAATAAGCACCAAAACCCAAGCTGCCAGCAGTGTCAGTATACAGGTCAAAGTCAAAATCCAACACCTCCGGGGCCATCCACAAAGACCTCTCGTTATAAGAGGTCAGAAACTCCTCCCACACTCGCAAATCAGCCTTGTGTTCGCCTGAAACCTAATGTAGTGATGCGGCAAATGCACCCCAGAAGTGGCGGCACTAAGGCAAAAAATTCACCCCATAGGCATGATGCGGCATGTGAAATTAAGCTTCCCCAACAAGGATTGCAACTGTTTCAGCCTAACCTTTTTCGCCTGCAAAGCCGCACCAACCATCAGCCGAAGGTCCTCCAATTTTGCAATTGGCAAGCGACACTCCATCACCTGTGTGTCAATGATGATACCCAGGAATTGAATTTTTCAGTGGAAGGACCTTCCGTTTTTCCCGGCGTAAGAGGGATCCCAAACCGCCGAGCAACACCTTCCAACGTCTGCAACAGGACCGAGCAAACTGTGGACTTTGGGGGTCCGATACATAGAAAATCGTTGCGGTAATGCAGAACGGAGTGCTTCCCATACCACCCATTCTACAAAAGTACTAAACGTTTCAAAATAGGAACAAGAAATGGAGCAGCCCATGGGAAGACAAACGGTCAACAAAAAACTGCCCACCCCAAAAACAACCCAGCAATGGCTGACTCTCCAGATGAACCGGCAACAGACGAAAGGCGGATTCAATATTCATCTTCGCCAATAATGCCCCTTGGCCATATTGCTGAACCCAACTGACCACCACATCAAAAGATGTATACGACACCGAAGTTAAATCCAGCTCAATCGCATCATTCACCGAAGCTGCCTTCAAATGATGTATCAGCCTAAATTTGTGGGTTTCCTTTTTAGGAACCACACCCAAAGGTGACACATGCAATGAAGGTATGGGTGGTTGATCAAAGGGGCTGGCTATCCTGCCCATGTTGACCTCTTTTGCCAATTTCTCAGTCACTACCTGCGGAAACTGTAATGTGGATTTTAAATTCTTGGGCACAGAATGCCCAGACAGAGTTAACGAACAGGGTATCCGAAAGCCATTGGCAAAGCCATCGGCCAGGAAAACCGCCGCCACTCTCCTGGGATACCCATTTAGGTATGGCAGCATCTCGGACAGGTTTACCGGGGTCCTCCCTTTTTGAAGTAGGATTCCCTGACTGTTGCTTCCCTTTTTTAAAGCACTTGGCATAACTGTGGAAGCCCCAGCAGCTGGAGCACTCATGTCAGAAACGACAGGCCGTGCCAAAAGGGCACGTTCCTTCGTTGAACTGTAGTTTTTTCGATGTGCGGCCGATTGCCCAGCATCACCTGAACCGCCGGTGCCTCCCTAAAAGGGCTGTCCCAAAGCCCGTGCCGGCACCATGAACTTCATCCAAAGCCCAATATCTTTATGATCCCAGTGTAGCTGAGGCCTCACGGCTTTCCGCTGACAAAACTGCTCGTCATAGCGTAGCCATGCCAATCCCCCATAAACACTATGGGCTTCCCCAATAGCGTCCAAGTAGCAAAAGAGCAGAGAACAATTCTCAGGTTCTCTTTCACTGATGGCACTTGCCAATATAGCAAAGGCCTGAAGCCAATTGGAAAAAGTCAGAGGGATAAGCCACCAATGACGCCTCTCCTCCTCCTTCTTGCTCACGTCCGCTTTCCCCTTGTCTATATTAAACTTCTCTAAAGGCAAGAGAGAATATTTCCACATATTCTCCCCGCCAAATGTTTTACCTGTTTTCTGGTTTAAGATGGACCCCCAACGAACCCTAGAAGCAAACATAGACCTCGCATTGCGCCTTATCCGCCAAACAAACCCCATCATCTTCAGGATCCTTGGCCTTACGCGACTCCGTGCCGCTAGCCTTCCCCATCGGGGAGGCAGATGCAACAACCGACAGAAGTAAAGCCAATTCAGTACCCAGCGCCGCGTCCTTCCTCCCCGACCCGTCAAGCTCTGATGCTGTGCCCACCGCTGCCGGTGGCGCAGAATTAGGTATGACGGAGGCATCACTGCCTAAGCCATCAGATGTGGCCACGGCAGGGATCCGCGCTCACCTTGGCCCAAAACTGGGCCCAGTAGGCCCAGGCGGAGCACAACGATCCGGCAAATCGCGAAATCCTGCAAAAAATTCTGCTAAGCCCAACGTACCCCTAGAGTCCCTTACTGGCAGACCTACCATAACCCTGCCCTGGGACCCACCCTGAACTCCAGTACCAACCCCAACAACCTGAGATAAAGAATGTGACTTAACAGGCTGCCTTCGCACCGGATGTCGCGCAGCCACACTTCCAGATCCCAGCTGGCTCTGAAGAGTAGGGCACACGGCCACTGGCTGTCTGTCGCCATCATCGCTGGACACCTCGCCGGCATAGTCGGAGGACTCACAGAAGGAAGTTGTCGCAGGCACCCCTCTCATTGCAGCCTCAGGCCCAGAATGCCCCGATGCATCTTCGTCCACCTCTGGCACTTCAGGCAAAGTCGGAAAGCTGCGGGGTCCCCGTGCACCCCCAGCTGTGGAAGGGGGTCGCCGGCCCTTTAATTGAGTAGAATCAGTCCCCTGCGTAGCTGTCTCTCCAACATTTTTCTTCTGGCTGCACTTCCATAGAAGAAGCAGCAGATGGCGCCAAGTGCCTTCTGCTGCCTGATGCTGAGCTCTTCCTACGCTGAGCCTCTCTCCCACACACAGGGGAGGGGGCCGCTCTCTCCAGACGCTGTGTAGAGGAAACAGGAGACTTCAAAGCATGGCCATCAGATCCACCAGCTGCCAGATCGGAATTAGAGAGGACAGGGCTCCCGCCACCCCCCCGGAGCCGAACATGTCCCATGCCGAGCGAACCTCCTGCTAGGCACCTCAGCAGGAGATCCGGCCATCATATCCAGGGATAGAGAAGAGGGGAAGGAGGGAGGATGAGTGTGTGGCATCCCCTCCTCCCGCAGGTCCCACCGTTGAAGGGGATTCCTCCCAGGCCCACTGCAGGATCTATAGGTAAGTGGCACAGCAGGGGACACTGGAGGGTTCCTATTGGAGCTCCCATGCGACAGCCGGACCCGGGGGCTAAAAGAAGGGCTCAAGCGCTCAGGAGGGCAAACCCTCCTAGCACGTTTTGAAGATGGGGGGGGGGGCCCTGGAGGTGATGGATCAACCCTGACTCCCCTAACATGCCCATCAGTTGCTGGAGCCACTGCGAACCCTGCACAGCAGCTGCAGCCCTGACCTGATCCCATAATGCCTCCAAATCCTGACTGTTTTTCTTTCGCAGGGAACAGCTGAAACCCCCCACAAACTATTTATTTGTTAACCCTGAGGCTGTGTGAAATATGGGAATGTGGTATAATTATCCCAGGTTCTTGTCATATGCAACCTTTTCTTTTAAATAAAGCTGGCTGTGTATAACCCAGGTATGTCTGAGTGTACCCCTTTAAATAAGGTGATCCCAAAAAAGCACAGAGCAAATTACCATTTAAAATGGTTAATTACAGACAACCCACCCATCAGACTGAGAGAAAGAGGAAGTAATGGTGCTTTGATTTAAGTCACAGGAGCACAGCAATATGTACCTATGGCCCACCAGCAGTGACACACAACACACATAGGCAAATTATTGAAACAAATCGTCAACATGCTGAAATAATATGGCTGTTGAAAATTGCATCGAAATTGCAGGCCCACTAGCAGGCAACTGACAGAGATGTCCTAAAAGAGGACACCTAAAAGCAACGCCTGGCAAAGTTTGCTGATGACTCCAGTACCTGCTGTACACAAGGCAGTGTGTACATGTGATTTCTTACAAAAAAGCACAGTGACAGATAATGTGGAAGCCAAACGCGCCCCCTTTGAGAGAACTGCTGCATAAAAAAAAAAGACAGAATTTCTCCTTTTCTAACTGGTGAACCTGAAAAAGCTTACTATGATCTGGAACCTGATGCTTATCGTGGCCATAAGAAATTGAAACAGATCCTTGTATAGTTGGGTGTCCCCCTCACAATCTAGGGTCAGTAAGTGCATTAGAGGGTGTATAGGGCAGAAAAATTCTCATGATCTCAAATGCTTGATCATTTAATTTTACTCAAAAGTGATTGCAAACAGAGGCTCTGTAAGCATCTGAAGTACACTGCTCAAAAAAAAACACTTTTTTTTTTTCGTTTCCATAGTATTTTATTAAGGATATTTGAAGCAGGAATGCAGAGAAGGAAGAACATAGAAAACCAGAAGTTACATGGGCCCCACAGCCTAAAACATGCATACCATAACAGTGGTTTGTCATTTAACCCAGATGTAGTGACAAAAAGATGTATAACAACACTATAATGTGCTAAAAGATATATGGTGAGTATGTACGTTGTATCTCGAAGAGTGGGAGGAACCTATTTTTAGAGTAAAGTAAAAGTCCATGTTGGAGTTGACTATGTTGTGGATTGAGCTGGTTTCCTGAAACAGAATACGTATCGGCCTAAACTGAGGAAAAAAATAATAATTTTATATTTTTGGGGCATATTTATTACAGCAAAAATTAAAAAATATTGTGTTTTTTTTCAAAATTGTAGCTCTTTTTTTGTTTATACCGCAAAAAGTAAAAACCACAGAGGCCAAGGCCCTGTGCACCTCTTCACTCTCCTCCCTGCCAGAGGAGTAGCGTGATTTTAGCGATGTCTTTGACATCGGTCAAAGCTGGTAGTTTGCCTCCACACGGCCATATGATTGTGCAATTGACCTTCAACCTGGTGCCATACCCCCTCATGGCCGGGTTTACCCTTTGTTGGTCTTGGAGGATAAGGCCATAGAGGAGTGTGTTGCAGATGCACTTTCTCAAGGTTTCATCCGCAAATCCTCATCTGCTGGTGCTGGTTTCCTCTTTGTGAAGCGACCCTTTTTACTGCTAGGCGAGAGTGCTAACCACTACACCACTGTAGCTCAAATCCCACGCATACCACAGTATCCACTGTCACCAGATCAACTCGCTGATGTACAAATAAAATAATTATTTGAAGCAGGTGTCAAAGAAAACAGAAAGTAGAGCACACACGCCATTGTTTCCTGTAAAGAAAAAGGTTAAAAATTGAGAAAAGACAGTATATTGAATGGTACATTATTTAAGGGCCATCAATCAAATCAAGAAGGAAGGCACTCCTGCTGTCCCAAATCCCAGTACTTACCTATAGGAACACGTGTGTACAACGTAATAGAACTGGCAAAAAGAGATGGCCTTGCGGTTCGCCCGGCAGTCGGTTCGCTGCAAATTTTGCTCGTTCGCGATTCGCCAAACCGGCAGACTTCTGGCGCTGTTCGCAGAGGCCATATTTGTTTACATTGTGAAGAACTTTGACCCATGACACATCCATCATGGGTACAGGACAGCCAATTAAGACATTTCAGCACATGGACAATTGGACATTCCCCCTACCTTATAAATAGACCTGATCTGGCGGCCATTTTACATTCTGTCTTTTGTCAGTGTAGGGAGAGGTTGCTGTGTGGAGCAGGGACAGACTGTAGTGACACAAATCGCTAGCCATTAGTTTAAAAAAAGCCCTTTTAAGTACTGGTATAGGTGTACAGTATATAGGGTTCTGGTGCACTGCTGCTGACTGCTGTGCTGGTGATTGCTGAGTGCACTGCTGACCAATTCTGCAGCTGTCTTTTGTCAGTGTAGGGACAGGACACTGTGTGGAACAGGGACAGTCAGTTTAATCACTAGCTATTACTATTAGGTCCACAAAGGTCCTTTTAAGGACTGGTATAGGTGTACAGTATATAGGATTGTACATGTATAATATACTTTCTTTCAGATATACAAAGTATATTATGGTGCACTGCTGACTGCTGTGCTGCTGATTGCTGCCCGATTCTGCAGCTGTCTTTTATCAGTGTAGGAACTAAGGGACAGTTTGGTGTTCTGAGTAGGGACAGTCTGCAAATCACTAGCTACTAGGTCCACAAAGGTCCTTTTATAGGTGTACAGTATATAGGGTTGTACACGTATAATATACTTATAGAAAGCATATTATAGTGCACTCCATGCAGTGCTGCTGACCGATTCTGCAGCTGTTGTTTCTCAGTGTAGGGAGGGACAGTTTGGTTTTTGGAGCTGGGACAGGCTGCAATTCACTAGCTACTATTAGGTCCACAAAGGTCATTTTAAGGACTGGTATAGGTGTATTATTTGGTGTGCAGTATATAGTGGTATAATACAAGTATAAAATACTTGCACATAAAGAAAGCATAGTATAGTGCATTTCTACTGTGCAGCATTGTGACTGCTGATCTGTTCAGCAGCGATACTACAAAGAGTGACAAACACAATTTAAAAAAGTATTATAACTGGTGTGATAGACCAGTGGCCCCCAAAAACAACAGATTGAAGCAGTGTGTTATATACCTTCTTCCACATACATACTGCACTTCTCTAGACACTTTTGTCACAGGGTCATTTAAAAAATGACAGGCAGAGGAAGAGGCAGGCCCTTCTGCAGGGGTGGTAGGGGTAGGGCAGGAGCAACAGACTTGAGCCAAAGTGGCAAATTGCGGAAGGCGCGTGCGATTACGTCAAAGGACGCACCAGACTTGGTTAAGTGGCTCACTCAGCCTTACTCTTCTGCACCCTCCTCATCCTCTCGATCTGCACCCTCTTCTTCACTCTCTGCTATGAGCACCCCCAAAGACACTACCACCAATACCACCATATACCTTCCGCTTGAGTCACAGGAATTATTTTGCGATCCATCACAAGACATTGCCGATGCGCAGCAACCACCACTACCACTGTCACGGTGCTGGTGTCAGTGCTCTGTCACGGTGCTGGTGTCAGTGCTCTCTGTCACGGTGCTGGTGTGGTCTCAGTGCCCTCTATCTCTGTGCTGGTGTGGTCTCAGTGCTCTCTATCACAGTGCTGGTGTGGTGTCAGTGCTCTCTGTCACGGTGCTGGTGTCAGTGCTCTCTGTCACGGTGCTGGTGTCAGTGCTCTCTGTCACGGTGCTGGTGTCAGTGCTCTCTATCTCGGTGCTGGTGTGGTGTCAGTGCTCTCTATCTCGGTGCTGGTGTGGTATCAGTGCTCTCTATCTCGGTGCTGGTGTGGTCTCAGTGCTCCCTATCACGGTGCTGGTGTGGTCTCAGTGCTCTCTATCACGGTGCTGGTGTCAGTGCTCTCTATCACAGTGCTGGTGTGGTCTGAGTGCTCTCTATCACGGTGCTGGTGTCAGTGCTCTCTATCTCGGTGCTGGTGTCAGTGCTCTCTATCTCGGTGCTGGTGTCAGTGCTCTCTATCTCGGTGCTGGTGTCAGTGCTCTCTATCTCGGTGCTGGTGTCCGTGCTCTCTATCACGGTGCTGGTGTCCGTGCTCTCTATCACGGTGCTGGTGTGGTATCAGTGCTCTCTGTCACGGTGCTGGTGTCAGTGCTCTCTGTCACGGTGCTGGTGTCAGTGCTCTCTTTCACAGTGCTGGTGTCAGTGCTCTCTGTCACGGTGCTGGTGTCAGTGCTCTCTGTCACGGTGCTGGTGTCAGTGCTCTCTGTCACGGTGCTGGTGTCAGTGCTCTCTGTCACGGTGCTGGTGTCAGTGCTCTCTGTCACGATGCTGGTGTCAGTGCTCTCTGTCACGGTGCTGGTGTCAGTGCTCTCTGTCACGGTGCTGGTGTGGTCTCAGTGCCCTCTATCTCGGTGCTGGTGTCGGTGCTCTCTATCTCGGTGCTGGTGTCGGTGCTCTCTATCACGGTGCTGGTGTCAGTGCTCTCTATCTCGGTGCTGGTGTCAGTGCTCTCTATCACGGTGCTGGCATCAGTGCTCAGTCTCTATCAGAGTGCTGGTGTCAGTGTTCTATCTCAGTGCTGGTGTCAGTGAGGGAGATAGAAGCGGAGAAGCCAATGAGGGGGCAGTGCCAGCACCATGGCTGAGGATCAGCACTGGACTGGCACCTCCGGACCACTGCAGTGGAGCCCTGCATAGGTGGGGGTAAGGGCCAGGCAGAGCGACACTGGCACAGGACTGCGCTGCCCTGACGGTGGCACTGATCATCTCCTGCACCCCCTTCATAGCCTGTCCTGACCTTGCCTCTCCTCCATGGCCTTCATGCGCTCCTGAATTGTCAAAATTTCACAGATAAAAAAAGAATGCTTGTCGTTGTTGATCCCAGATTCACTTAATACTTTTGTTATGTCAGTGTCCATGTTGTGGGACTATGTGTGCAAAGCTAGTATTTTGTGGCTGAGAATATGACCTGTAGGTGTTTACGGTTCGCCTGCCATTAAAGTCAATGGGGTCCGCCAACTTTTGGCCACGTTCGCAAAACGTCCCGTGGGAAGTTCGTCCATCACTACTGGCAAATGCTTTCTTGAGGGCCGCATGGATGAAGAGAGCCAAGAACTTTTTGCTTACCGGTTTGACGGAGCAAAGGTTTAAGCTCATCTGATGCTAGAGACCAGCAACACAAAGAAAAAGATGGTGACAAAGGCAAAGATGGGACTGGTGCCAGTACTTCAGCATTAAGTTCAACTGAGAGGTGTCCAATTTGTCTGAACAGTCTTTCCCTGGAGGCTGGCTTTCCAGAAGTATGTTGTCACGTTTTCTGTATATCCTGCAGTTTTAATGTTGACCGCAAACCCTTTCAAACCCTGTATGAAATAGATCCGGTTGGTGGATGCACTAAGATCCATGTTGTGGCAAGAACACAAAAAGAAAACTGCAGTTGCAACCTGTGCCAATGGTGCTGTACAAAAGGATATGTTTCAGAATGGATGTTTTGAAGAAACATGCAAATGAAATCTTGAAAAAGCAAGGACAAAACATTTGTCATCAGCAAGGCTGATTGAGTATGAAACAATCCTGCTTGAATTAGGAGAAATAGAAGTGAAAAGATGTACTACAATCAATCCTGACAGCTTTTTCCTAGAGAGAAGACCTCAAAGATGAGGGTGACCACATCTGCTTAAGGCTTATGGAAGAATAAATGTAGCAAATCTCCCCAGTAAAGGACACTCCTCTTGAAAGTTCTGATCTGATCCTGTTTCCAGAGGGTTCACGCCTGTACAAAGAGTACCCAAGAAAGGCATATGCGGTGACAGCATTGGAGGAAGTGACTTCATCACTTTTAGCGCAGGTCCGTGAGGCCGCAAAAGGATCAAACAGCCAACATCTACACTGATAGCAAGTGTGCTCTTGAAGTAGTCCATTATTATGGACCCATAAGGAGGAACAGAAGATTCCCAACTGCTGCAAGAGAACCAATTCAAAACTTGAAATATGTTCAAGAACTTTTTAAAGCAGTCACCCTCCCAAAGGAAATAGCCATCCTGAAGGTCAAGGCACATACTGGAGGATAACCCATGGAAAAAAAAAGGAAAGTAATTGGCTGATCCTTTTGCCAAGAAGACTTCTGAAACACCAATCGAAGCAATCATGACCCTAATCACGAATTTTGCAAAGGAATAAGATCCCTATTCCAAAGGCTTCAGATTGATTACATCCAATTGCCCATATCAGGCCAATATCAATATGTTTTGTTGTGTGTAGACATGTTTTCAAGCTGAATAGAAGCCTGACCGGTGGTTAAAGCAAATGCCAAGACAACATTAAAGAAGATCTCCTTTCCGAAGTAATATGCCACTTTGGATTCCCTGAAATCATAGAGAGCAACAGAGGAACACATTTCACTGGACAGATCATGCACATTGTATGCAAGGACTTGGCAATTGAGCAGGCCTTCCATGCCCCTATCATCTGGGAGAGTAGAAAAATATAGTGGAATCATTAAAGGGAGGCTAGCTCAATGAATGCAGGAATGGGAGGAAGGTTCATTAAAGCGGGAGTCCACCGGGACTCCGCGTTTTTTTTTTTTTTTTTAAAGCCAGCAGCTACAAATACTGCAGCTGCTGACTTTTAAATAGTGACACTTACCTGTCCAGCGCGCCCGCGATGTCGGCACCCGAAGCCGATCGCTCGCTCGTGCCGCCGCCATCTTGGGTATGGGAATCAGGAAATGGAGCCTTTCGGCTTCATTTCCCGGTTCCCTACTGCGCATGCGCGAGCCGCGCGGCGCAATCCGGACGGTCCCCGCTGCCTCTGGGAGCTGTGTGTTTCCCAGCAGGCAGCGGGGCACTTGCTGAAGGGGGCGGGCGCTTGCGGAAAGGGGCGTAACGTACGCCCCTTTCCGCAGAGAGCTAGCCCGGAAGTGGGTGCAGTTACCTGGATTATCCAGGTAACTGCACCCCCCTCCCCCCTGAAAGGTGCCGATTGTGGCGCCGGAGGGGGGGGGATTCCGATGAGCGGAGGTCCATTTTAGGGTGGACCTCCGCTTTAAAGAAACAGTGGCCAGGGCTGTTGCCTCTGGTTCTTTACAACATTAGGATTACCCCTACTTATAGGTCAGAGAACTTGATCCCTTATGAGATTTTGTTTCAGGGCCCACCCGAGACAGGGCTGTATTTTCCACATCAGACTGCTGTAATGTATAATGATTATGTTTTGTTATGTAATTGTCTAATACAAGCAACTAACTGATGTGAAGTTTGCAAATTCCAGATCCAGACCAAGTAACTGGAACACATGATTTACAGCTAGGCGATTGGGTCCTAGTAAAAGAACATATGAAATCAAATATTCATCTTTGGAATCAAAGTTTGAAGGACCCTACCAAGTGTTCCCGACAACTGCTACAGCTGTAAAGTGATGTGGATACATACCAGCCATTGCAAGAAAGTACAGCTAATTTCAAAATATGAGTAAACTATTGTTATGCCTTTGCTTAATGTTAGCAGTCAAGGTTATAGAGGAAAATCACCTGTACAAATTACACATGCTAACAGGCATGAGGAGTAATTGCTTGATACTGTATGTTCACATAGGCGAGGCAGTTCAAAAAAGGCACACCAATTTACTTTCATTTTGAGTTTAAGACATACAAAGCTGCCCAAAACACCAGTATGTCTAGAAATACCACAAATGTTCTATTATTGTGAAAATACCTGCTATGCTAAATATAACAAGGCCTTTGGGAATATCCCCTTGTTTAGTAAGGGAAAGAGGTATACAACCTGACATTATGATAGGAAATATGACAAACCAAGATTACACTTTGTTTAGAAATTGTATTTTTTTTTGTCCTCATAGGAATCATTTTTATAGGATTGCTTGCTTATTTGTTTTTTTCAGATGTGCTAAATGTGAAATACAAGAATTATGACAATGGCAGTTAGAACTGAGGAAGATGACTCCCAAGGAAGAGATAGAGTGTTATCAAATAGTCAGATTAGCAGATTCGTTTGATTCCAAGATGGGTGATGTAAATGAGAAAATATATGTATCCACATACACCCTAAAGCCTCAAACACACGATCGGACTTTGTACAAACTTTCCTGTGAATTTCTGTACAAAGGGTGTTGCCCGTGAACTTGTTAATCACACACACGATCAGACATTTTCAGCCAACCTTTACAAAATCACATGGCTTTTCTGCTCTTTACCGCCACCTTTGGTCAACTTATGTATTGTTGTCTGATCTTTTGCATTGGTTCTGAGCATGCATGTTTGTAAAGTCCGGGGGTTTTCTGTACACACGCTTGGATTTTGCTCCATCGGACTTATGTTGACGAAAAGTTTGTCCGTTCGCACAGCCAACAAAAGTCAGATGAAAACTGAAAAAGTTTGTCTGATGGAGCGTACACACGGTCGGATGTTGCCTTAAAACAGCTGATTTGCATGTTTGTTGTCAAAAAGTCTGATCGTGTGTATGGGCCCTAAGAAGAACTTTGCTCCACATAGATGTAAATTAGTACTGTGGCCCCTCTGGTATCATATTAGGTAGGGAAGATAATAGGATTTTTGTACTCACCGTAAAATCCTTTTCTCTGTAGTTCACTGACTGACACAGCTCCTTTACTTAGACCATCGGGTTGTTACACCACCTTCAGGAGAGGACTAGGCAGAACATGTTAACATGTACAACAAAACCAGAACTTTCTAGTTCCGCCCAAGGGGCGGTCCCTTAGGTAACAACCCCCCAGGCTGCATACTGCAGCCTCAGTACGTCAACAAGCAGTATAACATGAAAAATAGGAGGGGAGGATGCTGTGTCAGTCAGTGAACTACAGAGAAAAGGATTTTACGCTGAGTACAAAAATCCTATTTTCTCTTACGTTCACTGACACAGCTCCTTTGCTTAGAGCATCAGGACATCCCCAAGCAGTGCCAAAATGAGAGGAGGGAAACAGCATAAAAACTTCATCCACAAAGGCTTGTGCGAAAACAGCATAAAGCTTCACCACAAAAACAGAATGTGGGAACAGCATAAAAATTTTACCCACAGAAATAGAGTGCTCCTAATCAGGGAGTCACTACCTTATCTAACCGCCTCGGAACTTGTGGTAACAATGCAATAGTGCATTTACTTAAAAGGTAACTGTGTTTCTTGTCAAAAAACCAAAGAAAAAATTAGGTGCAAATGCAAATTACACGGCCGCCTGCAAAACTTTGCAGCCAAAACAGCCATCAGCCGATGCACTGACATCTACCTTGTAGAATTTGGTAAAGGTGTGAACAGACGACCAAGTCGCCGCTTTACACACCCTGGGCGACAGACGCTTGATGTTGGAAGGCCCAAGATGCTCCAATTGCCCTGGTGGAATGGGCCGTGACCGGAAAGGGGGGCACATGCCCCTTCAAGGCGTAGGCCTGTACTACAATTTGTCTGATCCACCTAGAAATGGTGGCCGATGAGACCGCCATGCCCTTTTTCGGACCAGCCATTGAAACAAAGAGTTTTACTTCCGAAAGGGAGCCATAGCAGACAAATACACCCTCAGAGCCCAGACTACATCCAAGGAATGGAGGGCCACCTCTCTAGGATGTGTTGGTTTAGGACACAGAGATGGTAACCCAATGTCTTCATTGATGTGAAACGCCGAAACCACCTTCGGCAGAAAAGAAGATTGCAGACGCAACACCACTTTATCCTTGTGGATAATCAGATAGGGCGACTTGCAAGACAAGGCCGCCAGTTCCAAAACCCTCCTGGCCGATGTAATGGCCACTAGAAAGACCACTTTCTGGGAAAGAGTCAACAGAGGATCTCTCTGATATTCTCAAACAGCGGTTTCTGAAGTGCCAATAACACCAGGTTCAGATCCCACAGGGGTAGCGGTGGATGCACCGGAGGAACTACATTTCGGACCCCCTGAACAAAAGTGCTCACTAAAGAGTGAGATGCGAGGGGTCATTGAAAAAAAAGACAGCCAAGGTTGACATTTGTCCTTTAATGGTGCTTAAAGCCAATTTCTGGTCTACTCCTTGCTGTAGAAACAACAGGATCCTGGATATAGAATAGGAGCACGGACGCCATCCTTTCTCCTCACACATGGAAATGTAGGCCTTCCAGGTACGATGATATATCTTCCGAGAAGAAGATTTCTGTGCTCTCAACATAGTTGGAATCACTGAGTCCGATAGGCCCTGGTTCCTTATCACCTGGCCCTCAATAGCCATGCCGTTAAAACCAACTATGGCAAAGCAGGATGGAGAATCGGACCATGAGACAGCAGGTCCTCTCGTAAAAACAGTCGACAGGGGGTGTCCGCCACCAGGCGCACTAGGTCTGTGTACCAGGGACACTGAGGCGAATCTGGGGCCAGAATTACTGGAATTCCCTTGGTCTCCACTCTGCGAAGCATCCGTGGTAGCAGTTTTAGCGGAGGAAATGCATAGATCAGCTGGTACTGACATCTGACATGTCTGCCCAAGGGTCTCTTGTCCTGGACACGAATCTCAGCACCTTCCGATTGAGATGGGAAACCAGAAGATCGACGTCTGGTGTGCCCCAACGTAGGCACAGCAGCCTGAACACCTCCGGATGCAGCGCCCATTCTCCTGGGTCCAGCATCTGGTGACGTAGATAGTCCGCCTGCCAGTTCTCCACTCCCGGGATGTAAATGGCCGATAGGGCCAGTACATTTTGGTCTGCCCACTAAAGGTGAGCGACCGCCAGTGCGGGAGCCAAGCTTCTTGTTCCTCCTTGATGATTGACATTTGCCACCACCGTGGCGTTGTCTGACTGGATTCTGATCGGATGCCCTCGAATTCTCATTGACCATGTGGAGAGGCATAGCCTGATCGCTCGTAGCTCGAGCACACTGATCTGCAAATTTGATTCCTCCTCCGACCAGAGGCCCTGGGTCGACTGTACTCCCAGTACTCCCCCCCAGCCGGTTAGGCTGGCATCCGTTGTGATCACTGTCCAATTCAGGAGGTAGGAACAAATTCCCAGACCGAAGTGACGGGGATCTCAGCCACCAGAGCAGGGAGTCCCTGACTGATTGGCTCACCTGAATCTGCCGATCCAGGGATAACGGAGATTTGTCCCATTTCGTCAAAATCTCTTTCTGCAAGACTCTGGTGTGGAACTGGGCATACGGTACTGCCTGCAGTGTCTGCATTGTGATTGCCACATCCTCCTCTAATTCTGAGGCGTTAGGTGCTCTCAGGAGGAGATCATCTAGGTAACCTACAATCGCGATCCCGCGTTGTCAAAGCAACGCCAAAACTGGAGCCAATACGGGCTGATGCCAGGCCAAAAGGGAGAGGCACAAACTGATAGTGGGCTTCCCCAACTGCAAATCGCAGAAACTTCTCATGCCAAAGGCATATGGGTATGGGTATTGGCAAAGATGCAAAAAGTTTTCACACCTAGATTTGGGGATCCTTTGCCATTCCTCCTTGCAAATCCTCTCCAGTTCTGTCAGGTTGGATGGTAAACGTTGCTGGACAGCCATTTTTAGGTCTCTCCAGAGATGCACAATTGGGTTTAATTCAAGGCTCTGGCTGGGCCATTCAAGAACAGTCACAGAGTTGTTGCGAAGCCACTCCATTATTTTAGCTTCGTGCTTAGGATCATTGTCTTGTTGGAAGGTAAACCTTGGGCCCAGTCTGAGGTCCTGAGTGGAGAAGGTTTTCGTCCAGGATATCCCTGTACTTGGCTGCATTCATCTTTCTCTTGATTGCAACCAGTCATCCTGTCCCTGCAGCTGAAAAACACCTCCACAGCATGATGCTGCCACAACCATGCTTCACTGTTGGGACTGTATTGGACAGGTGATGAGCAATGCCTGGTTTTCTCCACACATACCTTACATATACACACATTAGAATTAAGGCCAAAAAGTTCTATCTTGGTTCTAGCTTGGTCTCGTCAGACCAAAGAATCGTATTTGTCTTATTTCTCACCATCTTGGAGTCCTGTTTTTTTTTTAGCAAACTCCATGCAAGCTTTCATGTGTCTTGCACTGAGGAGAGGCTTCCGTCGGGCCACTCTGCAATAAAGCCCTGACTGCATTGACTTTCTACAACTTTCTCCCATCTCCCGACTGCATCTCTGGAGCTCAGCAACAGTGATCTTTGGGTTCTTCTTTACCTCTCTCACCAAGGCTCTTCTCCCCCGATAGCTCAGTTTCGCCGGACAGCCAGCTCTAGGAAGGGTTTTGGTTTGTCGCAAACATCTTCCATTTAAGGATTATGGAGGCCACTGTGCTCTTAGGAACCTTAAATGCAGCAGAATTTTTTTTTTGTAACCTTGGCCAGATCTGTGCCTTGCAACAATTCTGTCTGTGAGCTCCTTTGACCTCATGATTCTCATTTGCTCTGACATGCAATGTGAGCTATATGATCTTATATAGATAGGTGTGTGGCTTTACTAATCAAGTTCAATCAGTATAATCAAACACAGCTGGACTCAAATGAAGGTGTAGCACCATCTCAAGGATGATCAGAAGAAAGTATCACAGCAAAGGGTCTGAATACTTAGGACCATGTGATATTTCATTTTTTCTTTTTTAATAAATCTGCAAAAATGTCAACAATTCTGTGTTTTTCTGTCAATATAGGGTGCTGTGTACAAAATGAACTTAAATGATTTTAGCAAATGGCTGCAATAACAGAGTGATAAAGGGGTCTGAATACTTTCTGTCCCCGCTGTGTATGTGTGCGTATATATGTGTGTGTGTGTGTGTATATATATATATATATATATATATATATATATATATAATATATTATATACATACACGCTATATAACAAAAAATGGATGGGTTAATTTCCTTTCTTTCCTTTTTTCTTTTGCTGTTGAAGCACTGTCAGGGTGGGCTCTCAATTCTCTACCAATATTAAGTCAAAGAAAACAGACGGGACACATGAACCGATGCAATCCTTTTACTTGGTCAATTTAGAAAATATTAAAAAAAGGAAGCCAATGTACAGTTGCAAGCATCACTGCTCTTCATCAGGCTTATCTGGCTATGTGTAACATACTGGCACAAAACTCATATCTTTATCCTACACACAAGGTGTGCCCCACAGGTGTATAACCCAATTATCTAATCAAATCAATCCTACGTTAATTAACCCCCTAATGCTACATAACAAACAAACCAATCACAAAATAAACGTGAACATAATTACAAATGAGAAGGGGAAAAATGTAAAAAAACAAAAAAGTATATACACCCCATATGAAACAAGAGGGAACAAACCCTTTGTAAACCTGACCATTACATATAAAGTATGTAGAAATAACATCTCACTCCTCTCTCTAAGAATAATCAGTACAAGTAATTAAATGTTAATGATTCTCGATATTGCTACATCTGAACATTGTTTCCAGAAGAAAAATTCCCCCGTTTAAAATCCTGTACCGTTTCCACTGAATCTGGGGTGGAAAAACATAAATTGTGATCCCAATCCATGCTTACAGAAATAAATACAAGCTGTAGTCTCTATTCAATCCATTGGTATGAAGAGGCTGCAATTTGTTAATCCACCATGCCTCCCTTTTCTTCCGTTTTAGTATCCTATCACCCCCTCTCTTGTCCCTAGATACTTCCTCCAATACCATAAAACACAAATCTGATTCTTTATGTCCCTTTTCTAGGAAATGTCAAGATACTGGTAAACCTGGCTGTTTAAGTGTTAGCATGCTGCGGTGTTGGTCTATTCTATCCTTGATCTTCTGGGTTTTCTCACCGACATATCAAACTACAAGGGCATGCGAGGGTATATATATATCACATACGAGGATCGGCATGTGTGGAAACCATTATTAAGTACCAATAGGCTCTCATGGGAACTTGTTGCAGAATATCTACCTGGGGAAAGGATTGTTTGAGAAGGGGCCAGTGTTTTTTAAATGATGCTACAAATCTTTTCACTATAACTATGAAATTGGAATATGAATGGTAATCTCGGTCTCTCCTGTTTCCGTTTCCTAAAGGCTATCTTTGCATCCTCTTAATGTATTTTAATAGACTCCTGTGCAATCATCCTCTCCCGATACCCTCATTCTCAGAATTTTTGACACATTTCTTCCAATTTGGTTTTCCTTACCATCTCATTATTAAAAATTTGTTTAACCCTTAGCAGTTGACGCCTCACGAGGGATTTAAACATGTGCACTGTATTGTAGCTATTAAATAGTAAAATTTGATTTCTATCAGTGGGTTTTATATAAAAAATCTATATAAATCCTTGTATCCAAAAAAGGAGTGGAGCTACAGAAGATGGCGCCACACACCAGCTGAACGCCGTGGCCAAAGGCGCACCTCCCCGGCGAGCTGAAAGCATGTGTTAATTACTGACACTGCCTATGTCTAAGCCATTGCCTATGCCTAAGCTACTGAAGCAGTTGAAGCAACGATCTTGTGGAGCCCAAGTATCCTGCCGTCGGTGGAGCCAGATATAGATATAGGAACTTACCTACCCCTCACGCTAAAGGAGCTTGCCAGACACGGATGAACGGAGGAGAGGGAGAGAGTGAGATCAGCGGACGGAGGTCCGTTCCGGGAGTTCCAGGTCTGGGACATGGTTCACTGATTGCGGAAGCGACTGCTCGCTGAAACCTCCCCCTAGTGAGAGAGAGCGGAGTGCAGTGGATCCTGAGAGAGAGGACGCCGGTGCGGCTGATGGTGAGAGGGTTTCGAGGGGGTAGGGAAGAGAGAGAACGGCTGTAGTCTTGTGGCTGTGTAGACTGGTAAAACTGAGATTACTGTCCCCCCCTGCCCCGCTGACTGCTGCGAGAGGTCTGCTGTAGTGGATTATTCCACCTGGAGCTGCCGTGGGTTTGCGGTAGATATTGAAACCAGCTCAAGCCTAGGCTCATATACCCAGCCCTTCTAAGTATCAAAAAGTATCAAATTGGATGAAAGACCTGCTCTCTGGCTTGTGTACTGGGGCTAAAGGAGAGATGAATTGGACTGGACTGTAGAAGCAAAGTGGATTGCTCCAAACAAAACATCTATCTCAGCAGATTGAACGAAGGTTTAGATGTTATTTTGAGAAAATACGATAGAGTTTTGGGGGAACCTGAAATATGAATTCTATATGAATTATAAATAACAATGTTATCAAATCAACTATAAACAGAGAGAGTGTGACTCAGGAGGAGGTATTGGACTGTTTTTTATATTTTCTTCCCTCCCCTTCTTTTTCCTTATCGGTTATTGAATTGAATGGATATTAAGATTTATGTGGTGGAATCCCCCCTCTCTTTCTGACACAGCTGAAGTTAAAAATTGTTGGACATTGCCTCTCTCCTTCTGCAGCGATTAAGAGACTAGGATTTGCATACCCAATACAGCAACCTGCCTCTCTCTCCCCTTCCCACATGGTCACCTGTACCCCCCCCCCCCCTCTCTTTTTTTTTTTTTCTTGGGGGGTAAATAAAAAGGATACAGGGTCTGGACTAAAAATACTTTGGTAGACGGAAAAAAAAAAGAGTAGATAAACTAAGAAATAATACCCCTTGTAAGTGTCCCCCCTCTCCCCTATCCCTGCTGTTGGGTGTATCCCATCCCCCCCTCCTTCCCCAAAAAAATAAATAAAATTTATTTTTTATTTTTTGGAATATTTCTGTAATCTTGGCATTTTATGCACTTTTCTATATCCCTGCACTCTCTGCACTTTTTTGTAGTTGAATCCCTCCCCCTTTTTTTTTAGTATTTATTACACTTTTGGCACTTTTTGCAATTTTTGCACCTTTAGCACTTCTTGCATTTTTTTTTATTTTTATTTTTTTTATTTTTTATTTTTTTTATTTTTTGTTTGCACTTTTTGCATTATTTGCACCTATCTATTTTTTATTTTTTTCCCTTGTATATTTTTTTTAATTTTTTTTTTTTTCTTTTTAGCATCTTTATACTCAGGCACTTTTTGCAATTTTTGTACCTTTAGCACTTTTTGCACTTTGTGCATTTTTTTTTTTTTTTGCACTTTTTGCACTTTTTGCATTATTTGCATCTATCTCAAAAAGGAAAGAAAATCCTTCTTTTTTTTTTTTTTTTTTTTTTCTCCTTCCTTTAAGAGTTAGGACACACAATATATATAACGTATAGTTTTGGAAAAATTGTATAATATTAAGAATGTATTGTAATTGAAAACGGATTTGTATACAAGTATATTGGGGGAAGTGGAGAGGGAAGGGGAAAAGAAGAAGGGAATAAATAGGGAAAGAGTGTATGCTTCTCAGGAGGAATTATCTCCTTTATACTCTTTATATTCAGGCACCTTTTGCAATTTTTGTACCTCTAGCACTTTTTGCACTTTGTGCATTTTTCTTGCACTTTTTGCATCATTTGCATCTATCTCAAAAGGGAAAGAAAACCCTTCTTTTTTTTTTTTTTCCTTTTTTTTCTCTTTCTTTAAGAGTTAGGACACACAATATATATAACATATAGTTTTGGAAAAATTGTATAATATTAAGAATGTATTGTAATTGAAAACGGATTTGTATACAAGTAAATTGGAGGAAGTGGAGAGGGAAGGGGAAAGGAAGAAGGGAATAAATAGGGAAGGAGTGCCTGCTTTCCAGGAGGAATTATAATCTGGGGGTGAGTAGGTTCGTAATAGAGTTAAATTATATTAACGCTTATTAACGTAAATTTGAAAGACTAAACTGAAGGGGAAGGGGGAAAAAAGGATAATGGTAAGGAGGGGAGCCAAAGCTGGATAAATAGAAAGCGGGAAAGGGAACTCTATAAAAACCTATATGGCCCAGGGCAGAGTAGACCAGAGGGAACAAAGGGAGGCAGAAAGGGGAGAAGGAACATCACCTGTCCGTGAAGGACAGACAAGCAAAAAATCGAATATAGAAGAGGGTGTAACTCCACAGAAAAGCTCGAAAGAACGACATCAACAAAAAGAGTCAGGAAAGATGTGGGAACCAGAAAAAGAAGGAATTAACCCCCAATCACTCCCCACTAAACAGGACATGGCAGAAATGATGTCACATCTGGAAGGGATGATTAAGGGCGAATTAAAGGCAACTCGTGCAGATATTCAAAATTTATTAAAAAGGGTAGAAGAATCGGAAATACAATTAGAAGAGCATAAAAAAGCTATTTTGGAATTACAAAAAAGGGCAGATATGGACTGGATAGAAATGAGAAATATCAGATATAAATTAGAGGACCAGGAAAACAGGAATAGGCGCAATAATTTAAGAATCCGTGGTCTACCAGAATCCGTGAAAAACACTGAGTTGGAGACTGTGCTTTGAGAAGTCTTTAATAAAATAATGAAAAAAGAAGTAACATCCCATATAGCTTTTGATAGAATACATAGAATTCAAACAAAAGAGAAGCCAAGACCCGAGATGGAGAGAGATGTAATTGTGAGGTTTACCCAATACGAAACAAAACAACAAATTCAGCAAGATGCAAGAAGCTCTGAAACCATTAAACACGAGGGAGCTACGTTGCTTATCTTTTCTGACCTCTCACAAGAGACACTGAGCCGTAGAAGGGCATTGAAACCCCTAATAAATCAATTACAAGAGAAGAAGATCACTTATAGATGGGGCTTCCCCGCATGTCTGATAGCTAAAAACCAAGGGATATCAGCTATCTTAAGATTCCCAGAGGACTTGAAAGAATTTTGCAATAAACTGAATATGCCATGTGTTAATTTAGAAAATTGGGAGAAAAAACCCCTAGATTGGACGAAATTAAGAGACCAACCTTGGAATAGAGTGTAGGGCCTCTTTTCTTCTTTTTTTTCTCCTTTTTGATTAAGGGGGAGGAGAGGGGGGTGGAAGAGGTAAAATTGGGACAAATAAATAATAACAGGTTGGTGGGCAGGAATAGGGGAGGAAAAGTAAAGGGGAAAAAAGGAAGGAGAAAAGGAAAGGGAAAAAATAAAGGTTCTGGGCAAGGATGACTTTGAGTAGGCTCGCTCGGGGGGGAGGTATGTGCCGGAGGCGGGGCGGTGCCCGCGTGCCCCCCCGAGACCACCTCCAAAATGGGGTGAGGCTCGGGGGTCCACGCGGGCACTTAAACTCCCTCAAGGAAGGTCCAACAAGGGCTGGGGTCTGGTAAATAGGCACTAGCCTGGAGGACGGTAACATTGATATGCAATGTGTAAAGGGTGGGGGGGCGGGAAGGGAGGGAGGAGAATATTGGGGAGGGAGAATATGTTGTTTCACATTGATTAATGAAGGGTGTACCGACTGGATCGATCTAGGTAAAAAATATATGTTTTTTTTTGTTGTTTTTGATTTTACGATGGAATGTCTATGGCTGGCTATAACCGATCTCCATGAAAAATGGCCCCGTTGAAGATTGTTACATATAATGTTAGAGGGCTAAATAGTCCCAATAAGAGATATCAGATTTTGCAGGAATTGAAAAAATGGTCATCAAATATTGCTTTCCTACAGGAAACTAATTTTAAATGGTCCCATAATAGTGGTTTGAAGTCTAAAAATTATCCAACTTGGTTTCATGGATACTCCTCCAGTAAAAGGGCAAGAGGAATTGCTATTGGGTTTGACAGAAATACCCCTTTTACCTTAAAGGCTATGGAATCGGATTCTGAAGGGAGGTATCTATTTATCAAAGGTTCTATTTTTAATAAAATGTATACGTTGGTTAATATCTACTGCCCTAATTATCACCCCTGTCCCTTCTTTGGGAAAGTATTGAATAAATTAGAATGTTTTAAAGAAGGAGGGGTGATTATGGCAGGGGACCTTAACTTTGTATTTGACCCTACCCTGGATGCCCAACCCCCATCCCTACGCTCAGAAGGTAAATACCTTAAGATAATTAAACAAAAACTACATTGACAGCAATTAGTGGAGGTGTGGAGAATTGCGCATCCAGGGGGAAAGGATTTTACCTATTATTCCCAGGTACATCACTCTTATTCAAGAATTGATTATATCCTCTTAGATCATCAGCTTCTGGAGGGGTTAAGGGAAGTAGAAGTAAAATCAATAACCCTCTCAGATCATGCCCCCGTTATGGCTGTTTTGGAATTGGAGGACATACCGGTCAGGCAAAGAGTATGGAGGTTGGATGAATCCCTCTTGCATGATCATAAAATATTTGAAGCTTTGGAAAGAGATATGAATTTATTTTTTAAAGAAAATAATGTAGAGAATATTACACCAACTGTGTTGTGGGAGACCCATAAGGTATATATGAGAGGGAGATTGATAGCAGAAGCAGCTAAGAGAAGGAAAATAAGGTCAGTGCGAAAATCACTAATCTTACAGGAAATCCAGGAGTTGGAACAGCTACATAAAGGGTTAAATGACCAGAAAATAATGGTCGAACTTATGGGAAAACGGGAGGCACTGAGAGATATATTGGAACAGGAAACCAGGCAGGCCTTTCTAAAGTCCGCCAAAAGACAATATGAATTTGGTAATAAACCGGGGAGAATCCTGGCAGGGGTAATTAAACCTAGAAGAAATTTTAATTATATTGTAAAAATTAAAGATAAGAAGGGAGTAATGAAATACGCAACAAGAGATATCAGTAACATCTTCTCAGAATATTATCAACTACTATATAAGGTAAATGGCAACCAGGACCCCAAGGACAAACAAAATAGAAGGGAAAAAATTGAACAATATCTCCGGAAGGTAGAACTACCGAGGATAACAGAGGAGGATGCTGGTATGCTCGATAGGGATATCTCTAAGGAGAAAATAGAGAGAGCAATTAAAGATAGTAAGAATGGGAAGAGCCCAGGGCCCGATGGGTACACGTCATTTTACTTTAAAAAGTTTATGGGACCTCTGACACCTTATTTCCATCAGTATATGAATTCAATTGGAGAAGGAAGGGAAATACGTAAGGAAGCTCTGGGGGCCTTTATAACTATACTAGCAAAGGAAGGGAAAGATCCAACATTATGCTCTAGCTTTAGACCTATTTCTCTGATTAATGAGGATGTAAAAATTTATGCAAGGATTTTAGCTGAGAGGTTGAAACAGCATATGCCAGATTGTATAGAAGGAGATCAGGCAGGTTTTGTACCTGGGAGGGAGGCGAGGGATAATATATTGAGGACAACCCTCTTAATGCAGGAAGTTAGGAAGAGGAGGCAGTCTTCCCTTTTCCTATCGGTCGATGCGGAAAAGGCCTTTGATAGGTTAGAATGGGAATATATGCTGCAGACATTACATAAATTCGGTTTAGGCCCAAGAATGTTAAGGTGGATAGAGGCCTTATACTCTAATCCCACAGCTCAGATTCAGGTGAATGTGACCCTATCAAATTCCTTTGGGCTCTATAACGGCACACGTCAGGGATGCCCACTGTCTCCCTTACTTTTTGTATTCTCTCTAGAACCCCTTTTGGCATCTATAAGAGCGAATCATGAAATTGAGGGAATAAAGGTCTCAGAGAATGAGCATAAGATATCTGCATTTGCAGATGATATTATGCTTTATATAATGAACCCCAAACAGTCCCTCCCTAGGATACTGCAGGAGTTGGAGGAATATGGGAGTGTCTCGAACTTTAAGATTAATAGGGAGAAAACTGAGATACTAAATGTCTATACCTCCCCAAAGGAGAGAAGAGAACTTAGAGCTCTTTTCCCCTTTGTGTGGAAAGAGAGGGGCCTGAAATACTTGGGAGTATACTTATCGACATCAGTTGCAGACTTATATCAAGATAACTATCTCCCTCTTTTAAATAAAATTAAACAAGACCTTAAAGGATACCCTGCACATAGACTGTCATGGTTTGGTAGGATAAGCGTAATTAAAATGATGATTCTTCCAAAGGCTTTATATATTTTTCAGAGCCTTCCGATAAATGTCCCAGGGGCCTATTTTAAAATTATTAAATCCCTGATTCAGAAATTTATATGGAACAAAAGAGGAAGTCGCGTTTCCTATAAGATAATGAATAGACCTAAGGATAAGGGAGGGGTACCCCTTCCAGATTTTCAAAAATACCATTCAGCAGCGGTAATGAGGAGAATTCTGGATTGGGTTTATAACGCCCCATATAAAAAATGGGTACTACTGGAAGATAATATGAGTAACGTTGCCCTGAGTCAGACCATTTGGATTCCAATGAAGTTTAGGGGTCTCCCTAGAGGAATATCCCCGATTACAATGGAAACATTAAGAACATGGGATGGAGTACTTAAAGCAACAGTAGGACAAAATAATAGCCCCCTAATGCCCCTGTCAGGAAATAACTATTTTCCCCCGGGGAAAGAAAATAAAATGTTCTTGAAGTGGACTCATAGGGACAGATTAAGATTAAGGGATGTGATAAAAGTAAATAGCTTATGCTCATTAGTGGAGCTACGAGAGAAATATGGCAGAACACCATGGGATGGATGGAGATATAGACAACTTCAACATTTTGTAGAGTCCCTCCCAAAACCTCTCCGCTCTGGCGACAATTTAAATCCTTGGGAGAAATTGATTGACCGAGGAGGAGTGGGCAGACAGGGGATCTCTAAAATATATAGGACCCTAATAACTTCAATGGAGGATGAGGCGATGCCCGCCTTGGGGAGATGGGAAGGTGAACTGAACCAATCAATCTCAGAAAAACTGAAAGGGAAAGTTATAGACTATACCCACTCCACTTCAATAGATACAAAGATACAAGAAATGAATTATAAATTATTAGTTAGATGGTATTATGTTCCATCGAAAATGCATAAGATTAACCAAGATTTATCACCCCTTTGCTGGAGAGAATGCGGGAAGGAGGGAACTCACGCCCATATATGGTGGCAATGTAGCGCAATTCAGTTATATTGGGAAAAAGTGGTGGGCTTAATTAAAGAGATTGATGGGACAGAAATAGAACTGGACCCCTGGAAATGTTTGTTTCACGCGACCGAGGGCCCCAGGGAAAAATACAGAATAGCATTAACTCCATTTCTGCTGAACGCAGCGAAAGTACTGATCCCGAGATATTGGAAAGTAAAGGAAACACCAGGGATAGGAGATTGGTTTAGGGAAATAGACAGAATGAGGATTATGGAAGAATTAATATACCTTCAAAGGGGAGCAGGAATGAGATTCCAGGATACTTGGAGGAACTGGATGGAATTCAGAAAGTCCTCAACATATCTTGGAATTATGGGGGATGGAGTGGGCATCTAGGGGAGGGAAGCTGGATGCATATACTTCATAACCCATGGGGGGTGGGGTTTCTCCCCCTTTTTTTTTTTTTTTTAATTAATTTTTTTTTTTTCTGGGGGGGGGGGGGGGGGATTGGGGGGAGGGGATGGGGGGGACCCCCTTTTTTTTATATATATATATTTTTAATTTTTTTTTTTTTCTTCACGTAAATTTACGGTAGAAGGGAGTGGGGATGGAAGGAGAGTAATCCCCACCTTACACATATCACAAATTAGAATTAAGAAAAGGAGTCACGTGGGAGGGGCAATAATAAGGGCAAGATAAGACCACAAAACGATAATTTTGAACACAAGAGGTGAGGAGGATCAGTCCCCCCCCCCCCCAAACCCTCCCCCCTCCCCCCCCTTTTTTTTTTTTTTTTCCTCATATACTCTTTTTGGTATATTAAGGATCGATCCGGTCGGGCACCCAAAGTGTATTTTCTTACTGTCTGTTTTTATATGAATGTTGATAATATTGAAACACCACGAATGTTAAACAAAGTGATTTGTAATAGTATGCATTAGAAATAATTTTGACTGCTTTTTGTAAATGTGGAAAACGAAATAAACAATATTTTAAAAAAAAAGGAACTGAATTATCACCGTTCATTTTAAATTTTACATCTGGGCAAAACTCATTCAACATCTCAAATAGTTTAAAGGATTCAATGCTGCCCCGTCATATGGCGAACACATCATCTATATATAGCGCCACCAGGTGCCACATCTGAAACAGCTCATTTGGAAATATATATCTCTGCTCAAATTCATTCATAAATGAACAGGTGTATAGAGGGGCAACATTGGAGCCCATCGCAACTCCATTGAGTTGCATGAAGAATTCCGTAAATACAAAGTAATTAAAGAGCACAACACGAAACAATTTCTCAAACAACACAATAATACTTGAGCATCTGTTAGGACCTGGGCTTGAACCTGGGACCTTTGGTGTGTCTGGCGATGACTCTGCTTGCTGAGCCATCTGGAATGCTGGACAGCTCCTTGGACAGTTCCTTAGACAATTCCTTGAATGATATTGTCTTGAATCTTGATTGCCTTGAACCTTGAACCCTTTGCTCCTCCCATGAACTTCCTGATTTAAGCCATGTCTCTGCACTTCCTGGCTGCCAGAATATTGTGCCTTCACCAACCAATATCTTGCTCCTGCCTCTCCTGCTGCCGACCGTATCTTCGCTACCATTCGTTACCGACATTTGGCTCGTTCCTCGACTACGCTTCTACTGAATCCCAACCTGCAACTATTTGTTACCGACTTTTGACTTGTTTCTCGACTACACTTCTGCTTGAACCCTACCTGCTATATCTGCTACAGAACTCCGGCTTGCTCACCTCCTGGTGGGGCTATCCTGAGGACCGCGACCTGGCACTAACACGCAGCAAAGCCCATCTCCACCATCAGGAGCTCTGGTGAATACCGGTTAGTGCTTAGACCCCTCACCTCAGGTGAACCCATGTCATCAGACAGGGTGACCTGTGTGAATACCTGCTCTGCTGCTATAGCTACTGGCCTCTGAGCCTGACTCCAGACCGTGCCAGAATATTCTAGCCAAAAACATGGAGGCCATTGTAGCAGCTGCCGTGGCTCCTCTCAGGGTGCAAATTGCTGAGTTGCAGATGTTTGGTGTTAACTACCAGGAAAAAATTTCTGAGTTACAAATTGAAGTTAAAGGTCTACAAGAAGAGGTCCTTGATCTACATAAACAATTGAGGCATTTTCATGCCTGAGATACTGCTGCCGTAGATACTAATGCACTCAAGTTTAACAGAGACTGCCACCATTATAGAAGGTTCCTTAATCAATGTTGTATATACTTTCAGATGCAACCTGCTGCATTTACATCTGACAGGAAAAGGGTACTGTTTATTATCAACCTCCTGACTGAGGAAGCTTTAGCCTGGGCCTCCCCTTATGTGGAGAAAAATGATGTCGTCTTGGATGATTTTGATTCTTTTGCGACTGCGATGAACCAAGTTTTCGATGATCCTAACCTAAAATTGCACAATTTACGGCAGGGTAGACGCTCTGTTGCAGAGTACACAACTGAATTCCGACGTTGAATCTCCGATACCAACTGGAATCCAGCAGCACAAAAGAATCAGTTCCGTCAAGGACTCTCGGAACAAGTAAAGGATGAGCTTGCCAGAGTAGAAAGTCCTGACGACCTTGAGGCTTTTATTAAATTATGAATTCAAATTGATCAGAGACTTACTGAAAGGAGAGACTGGGAATCCTAGGCAGTAATGGTGGCATGTGTTTTCCTACTACTCAGTATCCTCCTAAGGGTCCAAGAGTTTTTCCTGATTCTGACACTCCTGAACCTATGCAAGTGGATGCTATTAAAAGATCTATTACTACTCAGGAGAGAGAAAGACGACGTTCAGAAAATGTATGTCTTTATTGTGGTGACTCTGGACATTATGCAGTTAATTGTCCCAATAAATTTAAAAGAACAATTGCAGCAACGGATGTTACAGTATCTGAACAAATAAACTAAATTTCTTAGTCCATCTCTCCTTTGATTCAGGAAGCAAATAAAGTTAATTCTTTATCAACTCATTTTGTCATTCCTATAAAGCTTATTGTTGAAAGCAATGAAATACCTTGCTCTGCTATGCTGGACTCAGGGGCTGGGGAAAACTTCATAGACATCAAATTTGCCCAAAGTAATAACATTCAAATAAGAAATAAACTCACCCCTATTGATATGGAAACTGTGGATGGCTCACCTTTGTCTTCAGGACCTGTTACCACAAGACAATCCCACTTAAACTCCTATTTGAGATTGACCATCAGATAACTATCAGCTTTGAGCTGATTACATCACCCAAGTTCCCTATTATCCTGGGCCTTCCTTGGTTCTCTATCCATAATCCCACCATCAACTGGGAGACACGTTCTTTAAGCTTTACATCTGACCATTGCAAGAAATATTGCAAAGAAAATTATCAAATAAGCCCTCCACCAACCCAAGATTTACAAGCAGTTTTGGCAACTATCCAGTCATACGACAAACTACCTCCACAATATCTTGAGTTTCGAGACGTTTGTGATTAAAAGAACGCAGATCAGCTGCCTCAACGCTCTTATGATTGTCCCATTGAATTGCTTCCAGGGGCAGAAATACCATTTGATCGCCTTTATTCTTTATCAGAACCTGAACTGAAAGTGCTCAGGGAGTGGATTAATGAGAATCTAGAGAAGGGTTTTATCAGACACTCAACCTCTCCTGCTGGGGCAGCCTTATTCTTCGTGGTGAAAAAGGACTCCACCCTGCGTCCGTGTATTGACTACAGAGATTTAAATAGGATCGCAATTAAGAATTGCTATCCACTCCCACTGATTCCAGCTTGAGCCTCCGTTCCACCAAGCTCTTAACCAAATTAGATTTACAGGGGGCATACAGCCTTGTCCGCATTCGTCCTGGAGATGAATGGAAAACTGCTTTCAGAACCAGATATGGTCATTTTGAGTCTTTGGTCATGCCATTTGGGCTTTGCAATGCTCCTGCGACTTTTCAACATTTTATTAATGATGCTTTTCGAGATTTGCTTGATCAGTTTGTAATAGCATATTTGGATGACATTCTCATTTTCTCTGATACTTTGAAAGAACACTGCAAGCATGTCTGTATTGTTTGATTAAGACGGAATCAACTTTACATCAAACTAGAGAAATGCAAGTTTTAAACTCAGATCCAGTTTTTGGGATACATAATCTCTTCTGAAGGGATAAGCATGGATCATGATAAGATCAAAGCAGTGGTGGATTGGCCTGTCCCTAGGAATGTTAAAGAGATACAGCGATTTGTTTGATTTGCCAACTTATACAGAAGATTTATAAGGAATTTCTCTAAGGTAATTGCTCCAATTACACAGCTGACAAAGAAAGGGATGCCCTTTTTGTGGTCACCTAAGGCACAGGCTGCCTTTAGTAAACTGAAAACTCTCTTCACTTCTGGACCAATACTGGTACATCCAGAACTACCTTTCATCGTAGAAGTTGATTCTTCTAATTCTGCTGTGGGAGCTATCCTTTCTCAGCGAATTGGAGAAAAAAAATGCAGCTTCATCCTTGTGCTTATTTCTCACGACTGATGTCTTCAGCCAAGAAGAATTATGACATTGGAAACAAGGAGCTTCTGGCAATAAAGGAAGCATTTTCTGAGTGGAGGCATCTGCTGGAAGGGGCTAAACACCCTGTAACCGTTCTCACCGATCAGAAAAATTTAGAATTTATTAGGTCTGCTAAAAGGTTGTCCTCTAGACAAGCAGGTTGGACTCTTTTCTTTTCCAGGTTCAATTTTGTTATCTCATACCGCCCTGGGTCAAGGAATGGTAGTCATTGGCCGTCTCACAAAGATGGCTCATTTTATTCCAGTTAAGGGGGTACCTTCCTCCAAACATACTGCCAAGGTAATGGTTAGAGGAGTTTTTAAACTTCATGGAATTCCCGATGATGTGGTGTCTGACAGAGGGGTATAGTTTACCTCAAAATTTTGGAGACGTTTTTTCTCAGTTTTGGGTGTAACAATTAATCTGTCCTCGGCTTTTCATCCGCAGTCTAATGGTCAGACCGAGAGGACCAATCAAACTCTGGAGCAATCGATGTTACCTTCGATGTTTCGTGAGTTATCTTCAGGATGACTGGGTGGACTACCTTCCTACGGCAGAGTTTGCTTATAATAAACTCTAAACATAGCTCCACTTCCCAAAGCCCTTTTTTCTTAAACACCCGGTATCATCCAGTTTTTATTTCTGATCTCCCCATCTCCACTTCATTGACTGCCCTTAGGTATTTTTGGCAACATATACAGGACTGAAATCTGTGTGTGGGATGGTAACAGAAATTAAAAACGGATCCTGGGAGATTAGCCCCTCTCTTAATGCAGGTTTCAGAATATTTTCTAGTTGTTTCCTCACACCCCATGTGGGGTCAGTGGTAAACTTTTGGTACACTGTTTGATCATTTAACTGACGACAAATTTCATCCTCATACATTTGTGGGTCCGTGATCACCACTGTACCCCCTTTGTCAGCAGGCTTCAATATGATATCATCATGTTTGCTGAGATTTTTCAGGGTTATCCTTTCTTTATGTGACAAACTGTTAGGTTATGATCCCTGTAATCAACTCAGGAGATTACCTCCTTGACAAAGGTTTCAACTGGGGCATTAGATGTGGGTGGTACTGATTTTGATTTTGTCACTAAACCCAATGTCTTACAATCCAATGAGTCACCTGCTGGTTCCCCATATGTGAACAGTTTGGGACTAAAGTGCACTTTCCACCTTATATTACAAAACAATCTATAAAGATCTTGGTCAAGTTGGAAAGAATGTAAATAACTTTTAGGGAAAAAGTAGAGGCCGCGATTAATCAGTCCTACCTCCTCCAATGATAGGATCAGTCTGGATATATTGTGGATTAGATCTCCCTTGCTCATCCCCGATTTTCACGTGTGTATTGCGGTGCCTGTCCAGACCTCCCATTTCGTCTCTGTTTAATCGGTATCTGTTTGCATCTGGGGGGGGGGGGGTCTCTTCTCTGGCCATGCTGTAAAAAATTCGATGAGGAATCTGTATCCGTGTTTGCTGAGGAATTATCCGACACATCCCTCCTAGTACTACCATAGTCCAGACGACCTTGTCGGTTGTATGGACAGGGCCATCTATAGACTTGGTTTCTCTCATAGTCTTCAATATCACAATTAAACTTGTTCCTCTTTCTTATTTCTAGGTCAGAACGATGTTTACATACATTTTCATCCACCAAAGCTTTACATTTAGTAAAAATCCTCTGACAGCTAATTAAGTCCTGTTAAACTTTATTCAATTGTTCCGATAATATGGCAAGTTCTTTATGTATAAATGAAATGGTAAGAGTCATCAGATCAAAAGAACATTTGTTTAGAATTTGCATATACCGTATATACTCGAGTATAAGCCGAGATTTTCAGCCTCTTTTTTGAGGCTGAAAGTGCCCCCCTCGGCTTATACTCGAGTCATCGCTGTCTGCCTGCTCGATCAGCGTATCGAGCAGACAGACAGCGGCCATTCTAACATTCAAACGCCGCGCCTCCGCCTCCGCCTTCGCCTGTGATAGGTGGAACACTGAATTTCCCAGCAGCCTGTGTTCCGCCTATCACGGACATTGTCTCATCCTCGTACTACGGACGAGGATGAGACGATGTCCGTGATAGGCGGAACACAGGCTGCTGGGAAATTGAGTGTTCCGCCTATCACGGACATCCGATAGGCGGAACACTCAATTTCCCAGCAGTCAGTGGGAAATTGAGTGTTCCGCCTATCACCGACGGAGGCGCGGCTTTTGAATCCTAGAATGGCCGCCGACGAAGAGCTGAAGGACGGAGGCTCGGCTCGGGACGGGACGGGCCGGGCCGGGACGGGCCGGGCTGGGATGGGACGCAGGCTGGACGGGACGCAGGCTGGACGGGACGCAGGCTGGACGGGACGCAGGCTGGACGGACACAGGCAGGCTGGACGGACACACACACACACACACACACACACACACGGATGCATGGACACACACACACACACACACACACACGGATGCATGGACACACACACACACACACACACGGATGCATGGACACACACACACACACACGGATGGATGGACACACACACAGGGATGGATGGACCCACAGGGATGGACGGACACACAGGGATGGACAGGCATGTCTCACCCTCGGCTTATACACGAGTCAATAATTTTTTCCAGTTTTTTGGGGGTAAATTGGGGGCCTCGGCTTATATTCGGGTCGGCCTATACTCGAGTATATACGGTAGGTGTTCTTGTATTCATCATTACTACTAAACAGTGTGGGGGTTAGCCTCACCCGTAGACCTCTTGAAATTCTCTGTACCCGATGGTATTCTGCCAAGGTCAGTCCATGTAGTTTCAAGAAGCATGTTTTTTCTGTAATTTTTCCCATGCACGCGTGTTATGGGTGGGTGTATTTCCAACAAGAAAGTTCCTCGATCCCATCACTGGAGAAAAGGTACTAATTAATACCTAATCCTAATCCTAATTAATGGTTTCCATGCATGCCAATCCTCGTAATGTGATATATATCCTCACATTCTCTTGTAGTTTGATATATGGCGGGGAGCCAACCCAGAAGATCAAGGATAAAATAGCCCAAAACCGCAGCACGATAAGACATAAACAGCCAGGTTTACCAGTATCTAGTCATTTCCTAGAAAAGGGACATAAAGAATCAGATTTGCATTTTATTGTATTGGAGGAAGTATCCAGGGACAAGAGAGGGGGCGATAGGATACTAAAACGGAAGAAAAGGGAGGTATGGTGCAGTCTCTTCTAGAGGTCGACCGATATGGGTTTTTCTCTGGCCGATGCCGATATTTAGAAATCATGGTGGCTGATAGCCGATATATGATGCCGATTTTTTTGGGCCGATATGTTAGGCCGATTTTATTTTATTTATTTATTTTTTTCCTTTTTTATTATTTTTTTTTTTTTAATCCCCCTTGATCTAACACACCTTTCCCACTGGGGCGTTTTTCAGGCGCTTTTGGGCTATTAATAGCGCCTGTAAAGTGCCTGCAAAATGGCTCCCCTGCAGTCTGTGTGAAAGACAGAGTGCTTTCACACTGAGGCGATGCGCTGGCAGGATCTTAAAAAAAAAGTCCTGCAAGCAGCACGTTTGGAGTGGTGTATACCGCTCCTCCACCACTCCTGCCCATTGATATGAATGGGCACCACTGCCGAAGCGCATGCAATGCGATTTGGCAGTGGTGCTTCATGGGCGCATTTAACCTCTTCCTTGGCCGCTAGCTGGGTTATATGTGCCCCACTAGCAGCCAAATAGCACCGCTAAAATTATGGTAAAGAGCAGCTAAAACTTGCGTTTTACCATCAACGCCTGCCCGCTCCAGTGTGAAACCAGTCTTCATAAGTGATACAGAAAATTTCTTACATTTAAACATTTATTAAACAAAACAAACCCCCAATCAGTTTACTTGTATGTATGATTTAGATAATAAAAAAAAAAAACTATATATTAAATAAAAACAGGTAGTCAAAACTTTTGGACAAAAAAAAATGGGCTAACTTTACTGTTTTTATTTTATTTTTATTTTTTAAATAGTGTATTTTTTTCCCCAAAAAATTCATTTGAAAGACCCCTGTGCAAATGCCGTGTGACATAAAATATTGCAACAACCGCTATTTTATTCCCTAGGATCTCTGCTAAAAATATATATATAATTTTTGGGGGGTCTAAGTGATTTTCTGGCAGAAAATACAGGATTTTTACTTGTAAGCAACAAGTGTCAGAAAAGATTTAGTCTTTAAATGGTTAAACTGAGAACTCTACACACAGAGATGATTTCATTCATTCAAGTGTAAACATTGTATCTTTCTGTTCTTTTCTTGGCAGCCTGCCCAGATTGGAGGAAGACGTTTCTATGACGACTCAGGCAACTTACACTGACTTCTATTACAGAAGTCATTTCAAAGTCCCGCTGTAGTTCTAAATCGGCTTTTTATCAGCACAATCGGCCGATGCCGATTATTTAAAAAACGGCAAATATCGGCCGATATATCGGTCGACCTCTAGTCTCTTCATCTCAATGGATTATTATTATTATTAGCATGGATTGAGATCACAATTTGTCTTTCCTCCCCAGATTCAATGGAAACGGTACAGGATTTTAACCACCTCAATACAGTGCAGTTACACCCCCTTCCTGACCAGACCAATTTTCAGCTTTCAGCTTTCAGCGCTCTCACAGTTTGAATGACAATTACTCAGTCATCCTACACTGTATCCATATGAAACTTGCGTCCTTTTTTCCACACAAATAGAGCTTTCTTTTAGTGGTATTTAATCACTAGTGGGTTTTTTATTTTTTGTGCTATAAATAAAATAAAACGTAAATTTTGTGAAAAAAAATGCCTTTTTCTTCGTTTCTGTCATAAATTTTTGCTAATTAGTAATTTTTCTTCATAAATTTTGGCCAAAATTTATACTGCTACATATCTTTGGTAAAAATAACCCACATTAGTATATATTATTTGGTCTTTGTGAAAGTTATAGAGTCTACAAACTATGGTGCCAATCACTGAAAATTGATCACTTCTGATCAGGCCTTCAGTACATCAGGTGTACCTCATTTCTTGAGACACTAACAAGTCAGGAAAGTACAAATACCCCCCAAATGACCCCTTTTTACAAAGTAGACATCCCAAGGTATTAAGTAAGTAGCATGGTGAGTTTTTTAAGTTGTCATTTTTTCCCACAATTCTTTGCAAAATGAAGATTTTTTTTTTTTTTTTTTTACTAAATTGTCATATTATCAGGTTATTTCTCACACACAGCATATGCATACAACAAATTACACCCCAAAATACATTCTGCTACTCTTCCCGAGTACGGCGATACCACATGTGTAGGACTTTTACACAACCTGGCCACATACAGAGCACTAACATTGATGTAGTACCTTCAGACGTTCTACGAGCAAAAATTACGCATCTCATTTCTCAACCACCTATTACACTTTGAAGGCCCTGGAGTACCAGGACAAATGGAATTTCCCATAAAATTATTTTGGAAAGCAAACACCCCAACGTATAATCTGTGAGGCATAATGAGTCTTTTGAACGGTCATTTTTTCCAGACGTTTTTGGAATATGTGGAAAAAAATTAAAACGCATTTTTTTTTTTACACAAAATTGTCAATTTATAAGATATTTCTAACACATAGCATGTATATAGCAAATATTACACCCCAAAATACATTTCTGCTACTCCTCCCGAGTATGGCGATACCACATGTGTAGGACTTTTACACAGCCTGGCACATAGAGAGGCCGAACATTGAAGTAGTACGTTTCAGGCGTTCTAGGAGCATAAATGACACATCTCATTTCATTCCTACCATCACACTTTTGAAGGTCCTGGGACCACCAGGACAGTGAAATTACCCACAAAATGACCCCATTTTGGAAAGCAAACACCCCAAACGTATATTCTATGAGACATGGGCTGGAGATAGGTACTCGGGTACTCTGATGGCCTGGTGACAGGTACTCGGGTACTCTGATGGTCTGGTGACAGGTACTCGGGTACTCTGATGGCCTGGTGACAGGTACTCTGATGGTTTGGTGACTGGTATTTGGGTACTCTGAAGGGCGTTGACAGGTACTCATATGGACTGTGACAGGTACTCGGGTATCAGATGGACTGTGACAGGTACTCTGGTACACAGATGGACTGGAACAGGTACTCGGGTACTCAGATGGGCTGTGACAGGTACTCGGGTACCCTGATGGACTGTGACAGGTACTCGGTACTCTAATGGACTGTGACAGGTACTCGGGTACTCTAATGGACTGTGACAGGTACTCGGGTACTCTAATGGACTGTGACAGGTACTCGGTACTCTAATGGACTGTGACAGGTACTCGGGTACTCTAATGGACCTGTGACAGGTACTCGGTACTCTAATGGACTGTGACAGGTACCCGGGTACCCTGATGGACCAGTGACAGGTACTCGGTACTCTAATGGACTGTGACAGGTACTCGGTACTCCTAATGGACTGTGACAGGTACTCGGGTACCCTGATGGCCCGTGGACAGGTACTCGGGTACCCTGATGGGCCGTGACAGGTACTCGGGTACCCTGATGGGCCGTGACAGGTACTCGGGTACCCTGATGGGCCGTGACAGGTACTCGGGTACCCTGATGGGCCGTGACAGGTACTCGGGTACCCTGATGGGCCGTGACAGGTACTCGGGTACCCTGATGGGCCGTGACAGGTACTCGGGTACCCTGATGGGCGGGTGACAGGTACTCGGGTACCCTGATGGCCCGTGACAGGTACTCGGGTACCCTGATGGGCCGTGACAGGTACTCGGGTACCCTGATGGGCCGTGGACAGGTACTCGGGTACTCTGATGTGCCGTGACAGGTACTCGGGTACTCTGATGGGCTGTGACAGGTACTCGGGTACTCTGATGGGCTGTGACAGGTACTCGGGTACTCTGATGGGCTGACAGGTACTCTGATGGGCTGTGACAGGTACTCGGGTACACTGATGGGCTGTGACAGGTACTCGGGTACACTGATGGGCTGTGACAGGTACTCGGGTACACTGATGGGCTGTGACAGGTACTCGGGTACACTGATGGGCTGTGACAGGTACTCGGGTACTCTGATGGGCTGTGACAGGTACTCGGGTACTCTGATGTGCTGTGACAGGTACTCAAATACTCTGATGGACTGTGACAGGTACTCTGATGGACTGTGATTGACAGGTACTATGAGGGGTGGTGACAGGTCCTCTTTATGGGGGGGGGCAATCAGTATTATTGGTGTACACTGTATGCGGTAACGAGATGTTACCGCAATCTCCTCCTCACACACGATCGGTGTGTGAGGAGGAGAACCCGGTAACATCCCGTTACCGCAGTTTGTTTACATTTTTGTGATCGGCTGTGAAAGGATCACAGCCGATCACGTGGGTAAACAGCCGGCCAATTGGCTGTTTACCAGCGTCGGTGACGAGCAGTGTTCCCGGGGAACCACGCCGCCACCGACGTGCACGCGCAGCGCGATCGCGCGCATGCGCCGTGCACGTTCGCGGTGTGACCATCTGTGATCGGCCGTGAGTTCATCACGGCCGATCACGTGGTAAACAGCCATAACGAATGGCTGTTCACCCCCTTCGGTGGCGAGCGGTGTCCTCCGTGACACGCCGCCACCGAAGAAACAGGGATGCGCGCACACGATCGCGCGCATTCCCTGTTTAAACGGGAGGCCGTCATATGACGGCCTCCCGCCACAATAGGTGCGCCCGCCTGGCCGTCATTTGACGGCCGGCGGTCAGCAACTAGTTAAACTGGAAATTTTTTTAATGAAGATGATCTTCTGGAAACAAAAGTTCAGATGTAGCAATATCAAGAATCATTAACATTTAATTACTTGTATTGATTATTCTTCCAGAGAGGAGTGGGATTTTATTTCTACATACTTTATATGTAATGGTGAGGTTTACATAGGGTTTTTGCTTCCTCTTGTTTCATATGGGGTGTATATACTTTTTTGGTTTTTCACATTTTCCCCTTATTTTCCCTTTTCCCCTTCTTATCTGTAATTATGTTCACATTTATTTTGTGATTTGGTTTTGTTTTGTTATGTAGCATTAGGGGGTTAATTAACATAGGAATGATTTGATTATATAATTGGGTTATATACCTGTGGGACACACCTTGTGTTTAGGATAAAAAATATGAGTTTGTGGCAGTATGTTACACACGGCAAGAAAAGCCTGACGAAGAGCAAGGATGCTCAAAAATATTACAGTGGCTTGCATACTTGCATATTTTCTAAATTGATCAAGTAAAAAGGATTGCATTGGAGCATGTGTTCCGTCCTTTTATTCTTTGAATAATATTTTTATATATATATATATATATATATATATATTTATATATATATATTTATTTTATATATATATATATATATAACACACACACACACACACACACACACACAGTGGGGATCGAAAGTTTGGGCACCCCATGGTAAAAATGTGTATTAATGTGCATAACAAAGCCAAGGAAAGATGAAAAAAATCTCCAAATGGCATCAAATTACGGATTAGACATTCTTATATGTCAAAAAAAAAGTTGGGATTTTTTTTTCCATCATTTACACTTTCAAAATAACAGAAAACAAAAAATGGCGTCTGCAAAAGTTTGGGCAGCCTGCAGAATTTATAGCATGCACTGCCCCTTTGCAAAGCTGAGACCTGTCAGTGTCATGGATTGTTCTCAATCATCATCTGGGAAGACCAGGTGATGTCTCAAAGGTTTTAAATGGCCAGACTCATCTGACCTTGCCCCAACAATCAGCACCATGGTTCTTCTAAGCCAGGGTTATGCAATTAGCGGACCTCCAGCTGTTGCAAAACTACAAGTTCCCATCATGCCTCTGCCTCTGGGTGTCATGCTTGTGGCTGTCAGAGTCTTGCTATGCCTCATGGGACTTGTAGTTCTGCAACAGCTGGAGGTCCACTAATTGCATATTCCTGTTCTAAGCAGTTGTCTAGAAAACTGAAACTGAAAATAGTTGACGCTCACAAAGCTGGAGAAGGCTATAAGAAGATAGCAAAGCGTTTTCAGATGTCAATATCCTCTGTTTGGAATGTAATTAAGAAATGGCAGTCATCAGGAACAGTGGAAGTTAAAGCAAGATCTGGAAGACCAATAGCAGACAGAACAGACAGAACAGACAGAACAGCTCGCAGGATTGTGAGAAAAGCAATTCAAACCCACGTTTGACTGCACGATCCCTCCAGAAAGATCTGGCAGAAACTGGGGTTGTGGTACACTATTCCACTATAAAGAGATACTTGTACAAATATGGTCTTCATGGAGAGTCCTCAGAAGAAACCTCTTCTACGTCCTCACCACAAAAATCAACGTTTGAACTTTGCAAATGAACATATAGACAAGCCTGAGGCATTTTGGAAACAAGTTCTGTGGACCAATGAGGTTAAAATATAACTTTTTGGCCGGGAATGAGCAAAGGTACGTTTGGAGAAGAATGGGCACAGAATTTAATGAAAAAACCTCTGTCCAACTGTTAAGCATGGGGGTGGATCAATCATGCTTTGGGGTTGTATTGCAGCCAGTGGCACAGGGAACATTTGACGAGTAGAAGGAAAAATGGATTCAATAAAATTTCAGCAAATTTTGGATGGCAACTTGATGCCATCTGTGAAAAAGCTGAAGTTAAAGAGAGGATGGCTTCTACAAATGGATAATGATCCTAAAACACACCTCAAAATCCACGGGGGATTACATCAAGAGGCGTAAACTGAAGGTTTTGCCATGGCCTTCACAATCTCCTGACCTCAACATTATTGAAAATCTATGGCTAGACCTTAAAAGAGTAGTGCGTGACAGACACCTCAGAAATCTCAAAGAACTGGAACACTTTTGTAAGGAAAAATGGGCAAAGATACCTCAAATAAGAATTGAAAGACTCTTGGCTGGCTACAAAAAGCATTTAGAAGCTGTGATACTTGCCAAAAGGGGCAGTACAAGATATTAACTCTGCAGGGTGTCCAAACTTTTGCAGACGCCATTTTTTGTTTTCTGTAATTTTGAAAGTGTAAATGATGAAAATAAAATCTAACTTTTTGTGACATATTATAAGAATGTCTAATCTGCCCAAACTTTCAATCCCCACTGTGTATGTATGTATGTATGTATGTATGTATGTATGTATGTATGTATGTATGTATGTATGTATATATATATATATATATATATATATATATATATATATATATATATATACATACATACATACATACATACACACACACACACACACACATACAGTCACTTTAAGAATTTATATTATGCTTGATTTGTTCTTTCCTTTTTCTAGATTACTTGTTTCAATTCCTGGGAATCTAAACTGTTGGATATGACTCGGCACAAACACTGATAAGAACCCACAAAGCTGCTCAAAATAGGCCTTCATACCAAAACCAGTCTGAAATGACCAGATACTGCTGATCTGATTTTTCTGGTAGTCACATGATGTAACCACCCATTTAACTGTTCCCTTGCTACTAAGAAATGAAAGCTGATTGGACTAAACTATACTATCACATCTAGTGCTTATGAATATTCATAAAGTATATATTGTTAAACTTGATGTTTTGAAGTCAGAGACACTTCCTTCTACATTCGGCCCAGTAGTGCTGAATATCGGTGTGTTGTGTCTCTCCACTGCAGTGTCTATAATAAAAAGCACCTACTTATCTTATCTTAAGATCTGGACTCACTATCTCATCATCTGTCTTGTTTGGAGACCCCTAAATTGGATTTAACACTACTTATAAAGTATGAGCTGGAGTTTGGCTTTGACTTGTTTGTGTATCTACATCTGCTAGTACATCTAACACTACCCTCCTCCCAGACTGATCATGCTGCTGTCTACTATGCCTCCTGTTCTCCTTTATCCAGATTGGAGGCACACTAATACAGGACGTGTGCCATTGGCCAGATCACCAGGTGAAGACAGAGGGGTTTTGGGTTTTATACCAGTCCCCAGTTCATGCACACTCAAATATTGTACATATTCTGAACAAGCACTAAAAGTGGACCCTCCCAAAACAATGCATCTTCTAACATCTTCCTCCACTTCCACAACCATAAAAAATATATTTATTTTTTTATTTCTGACCCCTGAACACTTCATCACTTGCTACTGAACCCTTGCAATGTGCATCGCTCTAAGTCATACTTAATAGTCAGCACAGTGAAAGCCACACCCAATTTCTCTTTCATTCATTGATGGACACAGCTTCATTAAATCTTGACTGTAGGGTTATCACGCCACCTTCAGGAGAGGACTAGGCAGACCATGTAATACATGTGAAAACAGAACTGTACAGTTCTGCCTAGGGGGCAGTCCCTCTGGCTATAACCCCTCAGCCTGCTTACTGCAGCTCAGTTTTTTTCTGCCTAGTGAAGGAAAATAACCTAGGCTCCCTGCCGAGACCATCAGTCCTGGGTATTTTTATCTGGAATTTTTGCCTTTTGCGCAAGATATCCTGTGATCTGCTATCAACATCCGGCTGGGTGACAGGCTGGATAAATATAGATCCTTGTAGTCTCCCAAGCCCAGCCATCAAACGTGAGCAGGCCCTAGCTATGTGCCGGGTCGGCCATGACATGCCCCTCAGGCTCTAGGGGCAGCCGGGGAGCTACATGCTCCGAGGCAAACATATGACCGGACTACGGATGTCTTTGTCACAATGTGCCATGGCCAGCAGCCACCCCGTACTGCTCGGTGTGGGTCTGTGATGGGATGCCACCAGCTCGTCTGGATGGTAAGTACAGCTCTCCCTGTCTCAGCAGGACAGAGCAGCTGGGCATTCCCTGGGAGTTCGATTAGGGGGTCCCTCTTCTCCCTTTCCTCTCTCCCTGTCCCTGTGTCCCCTCCCCTCCCCGTGGGGGACGCTGCATGGCTGGGCTGTGGTGCGGTGTATGTACCTGGCCCAGGGGTCCTCCGGGGAGGCTCTGACTCTTAGCTGGGGGCTGCACTGACTGTCCGTGTCCATTTGCTGTCATCTGTTTCTCTGCTGGGGTCTGTGGGCTCTGCGCCACCATTAGAGGTGACTACCGCCATTTTCTGTAGTCTTTGTCTACAGTTTGGCCATCGGCCATTTTTTTCAAAGTCCAACGGCCATTTTCCTAGTGTTTTTTCCTATACAAGAACGCCCGGCGGCTATTTTCCTGTAGCCTCAGCATGTTTTTTTCTACCCAGCGTTGGTTCCTTGCCTCAGAACAGCACGGTTTTTACTTCTGGACACTTGTGATTGACACAGGACACAGCGATCAGCGACAGCACAGCGCAGCACTCAGTCAGGGTGGTGAGTCCTGTGGTGGGGCCCTTCAGTCTGTTAGCAGCTAGGAGGGTGGGATTGAGCCCCTTGTCCTAAGTCCCCAAGGATGGCAGACAGGGTGGGTCAGCATGGTGTCAGAAGCTGGCGTTTCTTCCCCAGATCTCCCTGCAATTGCAACCGGCTCGCCTGCAAATAGTCCAGTGCCTTTGGATGCTTTGTCGGCGGTCCTGGAAACATACGTTGCCAGGTTGGAGGCAGTGTGCGGGCACAAGGGGGGTAAAAAACGTCCCTTGCCCTCCGTCCCTGTTCTGACGTGTCAGAGGATGCTGACCAGGACCGTTCGGACAGTGAGGATGATTCCGTGTCCACGCAGGAAAAAGCGCTAGTTTGAGCACTTATCACCACTGCGTGGGATACCCTGAAAATACAGAGTGCAGCAGGATCCTCTACTGAGGTGTCGGTCCCTTTTGAGTCCCGTAAACCTAAGGTGTTTATGTATCTGACTTATTTTGAAAAGTTCATATACAAGGAATGGGGAAGCCCACAGCGGACCTTTTCAGTTCCAAAAAGGATGGCGGTGCATTACTCCTTTGAAGAGAGCCTCCTTAAAAAATGGCCGGCTCCCCCGGTCATTGACCCCCCAGTATCCAGGTTAAATAAAGTAACCACGAGGTAGAAGGGGCTCCTGCATTTAAGGACCCAATCCAGGTTTACGGTAGTGGGGTCAGCGCTACAACCGGTATTATCCGGTATTAGCCACGCAGACCCTTACTGAATGGGCAAAACTATTGCATCGTGAGCTGGAGAAACAACAGTGTCTTCCAGTCTGCGTAGAAATAGCAGACCAGCTGGTGCACGGCCTTAAGTATGTCTGTGATGCGGCCCTGGATACACTTCCCCTGCTCTCCAGAGCATCGGTATCAGCAGTGGTGCTACGGCACCTGATCTGGCTAAAATGCTGGTCTGTGGACCAGGCATCTAAAAAAGCTCTGACGGATTTGCCCTTCCTTGGTGAGTGGCTATTTGGAGCTTCGCTGGATGACATTATTAATATGTCACAGGCAGGAAGAGCACATTGCTCCCACAGTCCAAGAAGGGAAAGGAGCCACGCCGCAGGCAAGGGCCATCCTTTTCCGTTCAGAATAGGCTTTTTCGTCTGCCCGGGATGTCAGGTAAGCACTCCAAGTCCAACAGGGCGACTGCTGAGGGACAAAAGCATCCCTGGTTTCGCAAGCCCAGCAAGCCTGCTAGCAAAAGTACTACCGGGCGTAAAGGTGTGCTGGAGGGAAAAAAATCTGTTTGGTGGCCAGGAGAGGAACTCTATCTAGTAGCCCAATTAAATCAGTTAAATCAGACCCATTGGTCGGACAGCCAAGAGGCCCACCGAGCTGCAAACTCCCAAAGGCGACCCCCCACCCGAGTGTCGGGCGGGGGCAAACCTTCATGCAGTAGTACTTGTAAATATTTTATCATATCTTTTAATGCGACAACATTGAAGAAATTACACTTTGCTTCAATGTAAGGCAGTGAGTGTACAGCTTGTATAACAGTGTAAATTTGCTGTCCTCTCAAAATAACTCAACACAACACACAGCCATTAATGTCTAAACCGCTGGCAACAAAAGTGAATACACCCCTAAGCGAAAATTAGCCATTTTCCCTCCAGTATCATGTGACTAGTTAGTGTTACAGTTCCCAGTTGTGAATGGGGAGCAGGTGTGTTAAATTTGGTGTTATCACTCTCTCATACTGGTCACTGGAAGTTCAACATGGCACCTCATGGCAAAGAACTCTCTGAGGTTCTGAAAAAGAAAAAAAAAATTGTTGCTCTAGATAAAGAAGGCCTAGGCTATAGACAGATTGCCAACACCCTGAAACTCACAACAGGCCTTGCCATGGTCAACCAAAGAAGTTGAGTGTATGTGCTCAGCATCATATCCAGAGGTTGTCTTTGGGAAATAGACATATAAGTGCTGCCAGCATTGCTGCAGAGGTTGAAAGGGTGGGGGGATCAGCCTGTCAGTGCTCCGACCATACGCCTCACAGTGCATCAAATTGGTCTGCATGACTGTCGTCCCAGAAGGAAGCCTCTTCTAAAGAAAATGCACAAAAAAGCCTGCAGTTTGCTGAAGACAAGCAGACTAAGGACATGGATTACTGGAACCATGTCCTGTGGTCTGATGGGACCAAGATAAACTTATTTGGTTCAAATAGTCTCAAGCGTGTGGGGTGGCAACCACGTGAGGAGTAAAAAGATAAGTGTGTCTTGCCTATTAGTCAAGCATAGTGTCATGGTCTGGGGCTGCCTGAGTGCTGCCTGAGTGCTGTCGGCACTGGGGAGCTACAGTTCATGGAGGGATCCATGAATGATCCTGCTTGCAAGTGTTTGTTTTTTTTCCTCCTTTGATACGTTTGCTATTAGTTTTTAAAATACTTTTTTTCCCTCCTTTTTTCTGACACTTTTTTTCTCTTCCTACCATTTAACCACTTCCCTACTGCTGTATTGTCATTTGACGCCCGTAGGAACCCTTCGTCCCTCCAGGCGGGCGTCATATGACGTCCTGGGATTCCATGTATTGTGGATGCACGTGCCCGGCAGCCGGGATGTCCCCCGGGCACCCACGATTGCCCGTTAACCGAGCAGGGCAGAGGAAACACACAGATCCACGTCCTGTCAGGTGAGGAGACTGATCCGTGTGGTCCCATCACAGAGGAACACCAATCGGTCTCCTCCCCTTGTGAGCCCCCTACCCCTACTGTTGGAATCACTCCTAGGACACAGTTAACCCTCTGATCACCCCCTAGTGTTAACCCCTTCCCTGCCAGTGACATTTATATAGTAATCAATGCATTATATAGGACGGATCGCTGTATAAATGTCACTGGTCCCAAAATAGTGTCAAAAGTGTCCGATATGTCTACCGCAATATTGCAGTCACAATAAAAATCACAGATTGCCGCCATTACTAGTAAAAAAAAAAATAATAATAATAAAAATGCCATAATTCTGTCCCTTTTTTTTGGTTATAGCACAAAAAATAAGAACCGCAGAGGTGATCAAATACCACCAAAAGAAAGCTCTATTTGTGGGGGGGGGGGGGTGATTATCAAAATTAATTTGGGTACGTCACATGACCGCACAATTCTCATTCAAAATGTGACAGTGCTGGAAGCTGAAAATTGGCCTGGGCAGGAAAAGGGTCAAAATGCCCAGTATGGAAGTAGTTAATTGTTCACAGGTGTATAAAAGTGTCTATACAAACTCCCCTAGGAGCTTGCTGACTGCTGATGGTGGCTTGCATGTGGATTATGTGAACATACGTGGAATTTTGAACTAAAGTGGAAAGTTAATAACCAGAAGTTGAAAACAGGAGTTAAGACAGGAGTCTTCTAACCTGTAAGTAACATCTTAAACTTCCTTTAAGTAATTGTATTGTAACTGGGAGAAGAGTGCTAGCAGGGGTGAAGGTTTTTCTCAGTGCAGTGTGCCACATGTAAGCAAAATTAGTGCAACAGCTCCAGGATGGATACCGCTGTGACAAATGTGAGCAGGTTGCCCTTCTGGAAGCTCGCATTAGAGATCTGGAGGAGCAAGTTGCAACACGGGGCAGAAAGGACAACCTTGAAATGGGTCCTCTGCTTGCTGAGCAGGTGGTCAGTAGGGTTGATGTGGAGGGTGGAGGGGCAAGTCAGGATTATCAGATAGGAAGGTGGCTTAATGTAGTTAGAGGGAGTGGAAGGGGCTCGCAGTAAAGGAAGGCCAGTCTTGTATTTGTGAAAAAGCTTTTGCTTTTTGCCTAAGGTTTTGCCCAAGGTTGTATCCCCTTTACACTTTAATGAGGATAATGTTCTTTCTCATTGTCCAGCTTCAATTCATTCCAAGCAACTTGCCTTGCATTTCCCAGACATGGTGAGGGTTTTCAAGCTCTACCCAAAGTGCACTTCTTTTCAGAAGTCCGATTTTTTTGTTCCCCGCAAGGTTTGTTGGCTTTTAGAACAACCATTTATAGATGGATCAGCCAAACTATCTCAGGTTTGTGCTCTGAAGCACTGAGATCCCCCTTTCCCTGTCACTGCTCAATCTACTACTAATGCAATGAGCGCTTCTTGGACTTTTCATCACCAGCTTCTGTCTCAAGTTTGTCAGCAACTTGGGTTTACATCCATACATTCGCCAAGTTTTATTAGGGAGAGGTCTTGCAGGTGACTGATCTACCTCTTTTTATTGGGATGTGGTTTAATCTATGTTATTTATTTATTTTTTACGTAGTTCTTCCCACCTCGCAGGAACAATGGATTTGGACCACCAAATAAGCTTCTAATCTACACTGCTGTGCCCCTCAATGAATGATTGAGTACTCACTGTGAAATCTTTTTCAATGATTTAGAGCCCATCCATCTTGGGTGTAATTTTTTTTTTTGGGCAAAAGTTGCAGTTACAATTTCAGCCACTAGAGGGAGCTGTTCCCTTTTGTTTGTCTATTTATAAAGGTTTTTATACAAGATTCGCACAACTTTAATCTGGGACTTTAGTAATTCTCCTGTAGGCCACAATATACCTTCTGGTTATCTAATCAACAGTGTTGTTTCCCTTTTTCTGCACTTATGCTGTATGTTGTATGGATGCCTGCACTTTTGAATCAACAATCACCCAGTGAGCACCTGCACTTAATTATCACTGTCAGTAGTGGCTAAGTTCATATTTATTGGCTCCATGAGAAGGTGTCACAAAATCAATTACTTAGAAAGAACCATGTAAAAGCACATCTGGAGTTTGCCAAAAATACAAGCATGCCCCAGGTGAAAAATGGAAAAAGCTTTTTATGGTCAGATGATGGCAAAAATGGAAAATTAGAAGTGTAAATAAATGTTTTACCTTTTCCTTTTTGCCACTATCCTTCTTGATTCTGCAGTTATGGCGGTCAAATAATGCTTTTCTCTATAATGAGTGGCAATGATGTTATCCTTCTATGCATGTTCCTGAAGAGAACTACAAAAGTGCAAAGGCACAGTGAAAAGAAAGATTCTGAATACCAAACATGTCGTAGAGAACCTGGGTGAACTGGGTGGTAATAAAACAAGAAAATCAAAATGTTCATATCAATCCAAAGACATGCAGGTAGGTTAACCACTTTCAGACCGGACCATTTTGCTGGTCAATGACCAGAGGTCTTTTTACAATTTGGCACTGCGCTGCTTTAACTGGTAATTGCGCGGTCATGCAATGTTGTACCCAAACAAAATTTGCGTCCTTTTCTTCCCACAAATAGAGCTTTCTTTTGATGGTACTTGATTGCCTCTGCGATTTTTATTTTTTGCGATATAAACGTAAAAAGACCGCAAATTTTGAAAAAAAAATGATATTTTCTACTTTTTGTTATTAGAAAAATCCAATAAACTCAATTTTAGTCATACATTTAGGCCAAAATGTATTCAGCCACATGTCTTTGGTAAAAAAAAAGTCAATAACTGTATATTTATTGGTTTGCGCAAAAGTTGTCACATCTACAAACTAAGGTACGTTTTCTGGAATTTACGCAGCTTTTAGTTTACGACTGCCTATCTCAATTCTTGAGGTGCTAAAATGGCAGGGCAGTACAAAACCCCCCCAAATGACCCCATTTTGGAAAGTAGACCCCCTAAGGAAATTGATAAGTGGCATGTTGAGCCCATTGAATATTTTATTTTTTTGCCTCAAGCGATTGAATAATGACAAAAAAAAAAATTTTTCTTTTTTTTACACAAAGTTGTCACTAAATGATATATTGCTCACACATGCTATGGGCATATGTGAAATGACACCCCAAAATAAATTCTGCTGCTTCTCCTGAGTACGGGGATACCACATGTGTGGGATTTTTTGGAAGCCTAGCCGCGTACGGGGCCCCGAAAGCCAAGAACCGCCTTCAGGTTTTCTAAGGGCTTTACAGTTTTGAAGGCCATAAAATGCCAAGATGGCACAAACCCCCCCAAATGACCCCATTTTGGAAAGTAGACACCCCTAAATTTAGGGGTACACTAGTGAGACTAGGTAATAAATAGCGGGTGCCCTGAAACTATAAAAAAATAACTAACCAACCAGCGTAACCTGTAACAGTTATATGGTGATCACTGGTGAAAGGGTTAACTAGGGGGCAATCAGGGGGCTTAATGCGGTAGTATATGGGGGTCCCTGGCGCTATAAAAAGCTGCGGCGAACCTAAATACCTACCTGCCTAACTAGCGTCACCTGTGACACTAATACAGCGATCAGAAAAATGATCGCTTATTAGGCTGGGTTCACACTGGAGCGATGCAGGAACGCCACGAATCCGCGGCGGGTTCCCGCATCGCATGCCTCCCGGCGGCAGTTCACACTGCCCTATGCGAACTGCTGGGAGTGTCAGTGAAATGTTAATGACACCCCCAGATCAGTTCGCATATCGCAGTGCAATCTGCAAACTCGGATCACATGGTGTGAACACCCATGCGATCCGATTCTGCTGCGGACCAAAAAAAGGGTCCCGTGCGAATGTGCAGCGGGTGCGGCGGGTGCAGCGCGAATTCAGCCATACTATCTGTATGGCTGAACTCGAATCGCACAGAGATCGGATGTGATTTGCACTGCAGTGCGGTGCGAATCACATCCGTTCTCATAAACCGCTGCAATGTGAACCCAGCCTTAGTGACACTGGCGACGGGGGGTGATCACGGGGTTAAACCTTTATTGGGGGGGGTAGGGGGGTACATTAGAACTAAAGGGGGCTAACCCTAACTGCCCTAACAGTTATTACAGTCACAAATGACACCAATGCAAAAAAAAAAAATGCAATTGGTGTCACTGTGACTGTGTCACTGGTGCAACTCACCGATCCTCTCTCCTCGGTGCCGGAATGAAAAATACCGACACGGAGGAGAGATTACATCACTTCCTCTCCTGTGTTTACATTACAGGAGAGGAAGTGATGTCACGGAGCATTTCCATTCGTCGGGAGCGATTGCGAGGGGGTGGCCATGAATGAATGGCCGCCCCCTCATCCCGGATCGCTCCCGAACTAATACCGACCACCGCAGGCACCGGGGGGGGGGCGATCGGGTCCCCCACCCGCGGGAAGGCAGGGACGTACAGGTACGCCCATATGCCTGCCCGTGCCATTCTGTCGACGTACATCATCGTGCGGCGGTCAGCAAGTGGTTAATTGGTTTCTGTCCAAAATTGGCCCTAGTATATGAATGGGGACCTTGGATTGTGGGCTCCCTGAGGGTAGAGACTGATGTGGGTGTGCAATGTACAGGGATAGGGACAATTGCAGACACTCACTCAGGTTGAACTGGATGGACTGGTGTCTTTATTCAACCTTACTAGCTATGAAACTATACTGTCAAGGAGTTAACACACCAAGGTGTCTGAAGAATACAGAGATAAGTACACCATCATGGGGGAGGTACCATACACTATATAAAAATTGCTGCCTTTCAGGTACATATTGAGTAATAAGTGTAAGTGGGTTGTCACTTCAATCAATAACTCAGGCTTGTGTTGTCATAAGGGGTTCCTCATCAAGGAATAGTGCCCTGTTAGGGAGCCCATAAGCAGCTGGTTGTGGCTTACATATTAGAACACTAAAGAAATACTGTGACAAACTCATCTGGCTCAAAGTACATGGGAGAAGCAGCCTTAAAACACAAGTAGTCGATTGTGCCATACAATAATCCCAGATTTTATTATATTTGGCAGGGTAGCCCCTATGTAAATAAATTTGCCTTTTTAGATGAAAGGGTTGAATTGCCCTCTATCAACAGGGTTTCAAAGTATGGTGGAGTTGTCTGCATTCAGGTCCATACAATCATTTTTCGCGCACTAAAAACAGTTTTGTGCAAAAATATGGTCAGAAACGTATCAGGAAAGAGACCAAGCAGACATAGTTTGGGGTCGAGAGATAGTGGAGAAGCCATGTGATCAAGAAGGAACCGTACAGTTTGAATCCACATTAGGTGATAAAAGGTACCTGTGGTGGTAAAGCATAAGGGGCACCGTGGACGTTGGGAAGGTCGGTAACAGAACACATGGACGGGGGCTGGCTATGTAGGTATGTAGAATATACATTTGAATCAGGTGACCTAGCAGAGATCCTAGGGAATAAAATAGCAGTTGTTGCAACATTTTATGTCACACGGCATTTGCGCAGAGGTCTTTCAAATGCATTTTTTTGGGGGAAAAAAAAAATACACTAAATGATTTATAAAAAAAAAAAAAAAAAACAGTAAAGTTAGTCCATTTTTTTTTTTTTTTTTTGTCCAAAAGTTTTGAGTACTTGTTTTTATTTTATAGGCTGCTTGCACACTGGAGCGGGCAGACGTTGATGGTAAAATGTTGCTAGTTTTAGCAGTGCTTTACCATCATTTTAGCGGTGCTATTCGGCTGCTAGTGGGGCGCATATAATCCTAGCTAGCGGCCGAAGAAGAGGTTAAATGCGCCCGTGAAGCACCGCTGCCAAATCGCATTGCATGCGCTTGGGCAGTGGTGCCCATTAATATCAATGGGCAGGAGTGGTGGAGAAGCGGTATACACCACTCCAAACATGCTGCTTGCATCGCCTCAGTGTGAAAGCACTCTGTCTTTCACACAGACTGCAGGGGAGCCGTTTTGCAGGCACTTTACAGGCGCTATTTTTAGCCCAAAAGCGCCTAAAAAAACGCCCCAGTGGGAAAGGTGTCTGTTAGGTTTTATGAGATGAAGGGGGATAAAAAAAAAAAAAAAAAATCGGCCTAACATATCGGCCCAAAAAAATCGGCATCATATATCGGCCATCGGCCGCCATGATTTCTAAATAGCGGCATCGGCCAGAGAAAAACCCATATCGGTCGACCTCTAGACATAACCATGCATAATGGGAATTGTAGTTCCTGAACAACTGGAGTGCCATAGTTTGGAGATGCCTGCATTAAGATAAAAAGCCTTCTGTGTACAGCAGCCCCCAAACACTTACCGGAGGTCGCTCTCTGTCTAGTGATGTCCATGAGTGTCTCAGCTGATCAAGATTGTCCCTCCTGACTGGCTGAGGCACAGCAGCAGCGTCATTGGCTGCCGCTGCTTTCAAAGTCAGCTAGCTGATCAGGAGAGAGAGAGGGTCGGGCAGGGTCTGGGCTCCGTGTCTGAATGAACACAGGAAGCTGTGACTTGGCTTGTGTGCTCCCATAGCAAGCTGCTTGCTGTGGATGCAATTAATGGGAGGGAGGGACAAGGATCACAGAAGAGCGACACCAGAAGAGGAGGATCCGGACTGCTCTATGCAAAACCACTACAACAAGGTAGGCAAGTATAACACGTTTGTTATTTTTATAGGAACAAGAAGGAGACTTTACAATCACTTTAAAGCCCTTTCCACCTCTTTCCTCATTCAGAGCCCTTTAAATATATGCAACCTCAGAGCCCAGCTCTCCTTCCCAACTTCATTCCATTGGCATAGATGCCAAAGCAGTCATTGTCAAACTAACAGCGAAGTAGAATTTTTTTCCTTCCAGTGACACCATCGATGCAAAGAGATTTTTTTTCCTTCCAGCGACACCACCAACACAGGGACATTTTTTTCTTTTGCCACAGTTAGCCCCATAGGACTAATTTTAAACTCTTCAGTTTACTGCAATGCACAACTAGTGGAACTACTTAAGTGAACGTCACAAGTTTTACATACATTACAAACATTATTCCACTATTAGCCAGGGGAGGGGGGGGGGGGGGGTGGAGGTAGTTTGCCATCCTTGCCCTGGGCACTGCAAGACCATGTAGATAATAATAGTAAACAGCAGTCAACTAAAGACAGCTCAGTAGTCACAGTCCTTTAGAATTATCCAACATCCAAATGTGCTTCCACTAGGGATGAGCTCGGTGTTCGATTAGAAAGCATGTTCGACTCGAACATCGGCCGTTCGTCTGTTCGATGAATTTAGAACTTTGTGGACCGTTCGCACCAAATTCGTGTGGCACGAACAGCCCACAATGCACTACGCCAACGCAATGCATTGCTGGCTCATGATTGGCCAAGCATGCGGGGTCACAGTGCATGCTTGGCCAATCATAATTGGCCCCGGGCAGGATGCAATTATAGCTCAGGGGGTTTAGTACACGCCCCACACTATATAAGGCTGCCATCGCAGGGGGCTTGTGTAGTGTGTTGGCGTGCAGGGAAAGAGATAGATAGGCAGGGACAGTGTGTTATTTTCTCAGCCATCTGCAGGAGTTAGTGGGTGTTGTGTGCCTCCAGCACAATATACACCTGTATCTACCATTTATTGCTGTTGCTCTCTGATACAGCCATCTGCAGGAGTTAGTGGGTGTTGTGTGCCTCCAGCGCAGTATACACCTGTATCTACCCTTTATTGCTGTTGCTCTCTAATACAGCCACCTGCAGTTGTTAGTGGGTGTTGTGTGCCTCCAGCGCAGTATACACCTGTATCCACCCTTTATTGCTGGTGTTCTCTAATACAGGCATCTGCAGGAGTTAGTGGGTGTTGTGTGCCTCCAGCACAGCACAGTATATACCTGTATCTACCCTTTATTTCTGGTGTTCTCTAATATAGGCATCTGCAGGAGTTAAAGTGGGTGTTGTGTGCCTCCAGCACAGTATACACCTGAAGATACCCTTTATTGCTGGTGTTGTCTGTTGCATAGCTTGCATATTAGCCTTTAAAATTAGCACTTTTGACTTCGAAACATTCGAGCCCCATAGACTTTAATAGGGTTCTAAATTTCGTATGAATTTTCAGTCCATTCGAAAGCTCTGGTGCGAACCAAACTGCAGGGTGTTCGGCTCATCCCTAGCTTCCACCATCCCACCACTTGTGATTGCAGATAATAACACCACTCCCCAGTTCAAGAAGCTGACAAAGCAGCTAACAGCTCATGTTAAACAACACAGCATCCCTCTATGGATATCATAGCTCCATCCATCTATCGTCTTATCACAGTTTCCCACTCTGCGCCACTAGGGGGAGTCAGAAACACAGTAATACTATATGGGAAGAAGATTGCTCGCCGTATGATGCCAAAAACACCAGGAGGGGCTGGATATATTGTAGTATTTCACAAGCAAATACAATTCTTTAAAAAAATGCATACAGATGATCAGGGCAGAACTTAGGGTGGTGGGGGCCCCTGGGCTTGAGTCACTTTCAGGCCCTACCTTCTATACCTTACCGTATTTATCAGCGTATAACACGCACCCCAAGTTTAGGAGGGAATTTTAAGAAAAAAATGTATATTTAAATGTCCATCAATGCAGCCTTATCAGTGTCCATCTGCAGCCGTGTCCATCTGCAGCCTTGTCAATGTCATTTGCAGCCTTGTGAGCGTAGCCTTGTCATTTGCAGCCTTGCCCCAGTGTCATTTGCAGCCTTTTCATTGCAGTCTTGAAGTTTAAAAATGGCACATACAGATACAGAGTCCTGTGTATCTCGGCTGTGTATCGTGGGGATTCCCCCCAGGTCCACATCAGACCCTTGTCCGAGCACGCTACCCGGCCGGCCAGGAAAGGGGGGGGACGAACGAGCGCCCCCCCTCCTGAGCCATACCAGGCCGCATGCCCTCAACATGGGGGGTGCCTTGGGGAAGGGGGGGCCGCGCGGCCCCCCCACACCAAAGCACCTTGTCCCCATGTTGATGAGGACAAGGGCCTCTTCCCGACAACCCTGGCCGTTGGTTGTCAGGGTCTGCGGGTGGGGGGCTTATCGGAATCCAGGAGCCCCCTTTAATAAGGGGGCCCCGGATACCGGCCCCCCACCCTATGTGAATGAGTATGGGGTACAATGTACCCCTACCCATTCTCCTGTGAAAAAAGTACAAAAAAACACAACACAGGGTAAAAATAGTTTATTGCACAGCTCCGGTGTTCTTCCGTCTTCGGGGGTCTTCTCGCCGGACTCCTCCGCTATCTTCTTCTAGCTCCTTTACTAGCGGAGGAGCCCGGCTTTCTTACTCGCCGCCGGCCTCTTCTTCCGACTTCGGGGGTCTTTTCCCCCTCTTTGGTTCTTCTGCCGGGCCACCGCGCCTTCTTATAGCTCTTTTACAGGCGGTGGCCCGGTCTTCTGTCACCGCTGTCGTCGCCGCCTTCTGTTCTTCTGTTCTTCTCTTCAGATGTTGACTCACCGGGTAGCGTTTTTTTTCGGCGTTGGGGTTCCCCTTTAAGTCCATACCAGGTGGCGGGGCTAGCGACGTCTCCTTCGCGGGCCCCGCCTACCTGGAGACCCGCTCAGAATGAGCGGACTTTTCTGCGGGCGGGAAAAGTCAGTTCATTTCAAAAGTACGGCGTACTGGCATACGCACGGCCAGATTGCCTGCCGAAATGCGAGTCCGGCGGGAAGATTGGAGTGCAAAACTTCTAAGTCCGCCGTACTTTCGGGTAAAAAAAAGTCTGGCGGAGGCTACACACGGGGGGATTGTCCGGCGGACTTGAGTTTGCCAGACTTTTCCACCCGATTGTTTGATCGTGTGTACGCGGCCAAGGAACACACCAGACAGGTCAGGGATAAAGCTGTGGAGAAGTTTAAAGCAGGTTATAAAAAAAAAGTATCCCAAGCTTTGACCATCTCACATAGCGCTGTTCAATCCATCATCCAAAAGTGGAAAGAGTATGGTACAACTCTAAACCTACCAAGACATGGCTGCCCATCTAAACTGACAGGCCAAGCAAGGAGAGCGTTAAATCAGAGAAGCAGCCAAGAGGCTCATGGTAACTCTGGAGGCGCCAATGTATTCATAATGTAGATCCAGTGAGTCTCCATTTTTGAAATCTTGTAGTTCTATTACAAACCCTCCAATGGGGTTTTAATTTAGGAATTAAGAACAAAAAAAAAAACTCACAGATCCCAGGTTGGCTACAAGTAATGTGGATGCAGGGATCTCCCCCACTATGATATTGTATACTGACCGCAGAAAATTTCCTCCCCCAATACACTGATCAGCGCTGTAGTCATTGGCTGCATGCTGGTTTTCCAGCAGGACTGTTCAACAAAAGGTCCAACACCAGGCTTCTGTTAAACAGAGAGGGGGATTCAGATGATTCAGCAGGAATTTCAATAAATGTATACCCAGCTTTAGCATGACTACTTGGAGACCAGTGCTATCAGAGAGTTTTGAGCCTTGTGTAAGCTCTGACTAGAGGTAAAGCGGTATGAATCCCAAAACCAAAAATGTAATATATTGTAGCTTATCAATGTGGTGGTTGCATCAGCTAACACTGCATAAGCATTTACAGCAGAAATTTCCTTTTGGCATAAAGGTTTTACATAAATAAAAGCTGATCAGTCCCGCACATGCACGGAGGGAACTTTCATCTGACGTATGGGCAGTTGAATGAGCCATGACGCCGAAGCATAAGGCGTCAGGTCTCCATAGCAACAGCTGCTAGCACTAGGAAAATCTTCAGTTGATAGGGATATTGGCAAATATTCTGGGTGGAGCTTTGGTTCCATGAGTTCTATTTAAACTGACTGGATTTGTTTGTCTGATAAGCGTTGGATATGAAGAGCGATTGATATGCAAAGGTAAGGACAACTAATGCCGCGTACACATGATCAAACAATCCGGTGGAAAAGTCCGGCAAACTTAAGTCCGCCGGACAATCCGCCCATGTGTAGCCTCCGGCAGACTTTTTTTACCCAAAAGTCCGGCGGACTAAAAGTATTTTTTCACTCCAATCTGTCCGCCGGACTCGCTTTTCGGGCGGACAGTATGGCCGTGTGTGTGCGCTAGTCCGCCGTACTTTTGAAATGAGCGGACTTTTCCTGTGCGTAGAAAAGTCTGCTCATTTTGAGCGCGTCTCCAGGTAGCCAGGGCCAGCGAAGGAGGCGTCAATGGCCTCGTCACCTGGTATGGACTTAAAGGGGAACCCCTAGGTCCACATCAGACCCTGGTCCGAGCACGCTACCCGGCCGGACAGGAAAGGGGTGGGGATGAGCGAGCACCTCCCCCTCCTGAGCCGTGCCAGGCCGCGTGCCCTGAACATGGGGGGTGCCTTGGGGGAGGGGGGGCCGCGCGGTGCTTGTCCCTTTTTAATTGAAGGTTCTCCAGATTTAGGTTCACAGACTTGTGGTTCTGAAGAAGCTGTCTGCGAAACACGTTAACCACTTTGTCTTTGATATATATTGTTACTGGAATTGCTGCATTCTGTGAGAACATCCCTCATGTTTTTTTTATCTTTATATAAAGATATGTTTTCTAATAAATTTGTTAAAATGATATTGCATACGAGTTCCTCACTGGTGCCGATATAGTCCGTCATTCTGGTTGTTTTTGTTAAAAGCTGATCATCGTAAGCACATCTGTCAGTGGTAAATGGTTTTTCTCAACCCTGCAATGGTTACATCTGTAGAACAGATTGTTCCGCTGAAAAACAGACTTACTGGCTAGATCAACAGGTGAAAATAAAGGAAAGAAAGCCTAAAAAGGAAAACCAATGCAGCCATTACATGTAGGAATTTGTAAACTACAATATGATAAATATATTCTGTTTTTCTTTGTTGAACTGACAATCCCTGCAACAATGCAACTAATGCTCATCTTATTTAACAAGTTTCTCTTTTGCCTTGGCTTTCCATTCTCACTTCATTTTACATGCATACTTCAGGTTTCAAGTTCTGTTCTCAATTAAAATACTTTATGTGGCTGTTTTTTTCAGCTCTAGTTCAAGTATACTGTAATTCTGTAGAGAATTACAAGCAAGATTCAAAATGCAGACAATTCCTTTGTCTGGACTACGTGATGGATGTTAGCAGAGAAAGTTTTGTTGGTGCATTATTGTACCAAGCACATAATAGCCAAAATATTTTTTTACCATTCCTTTTAAATCTTAAAAATTTGAGTCATTAATTGTGTTCTTTAATAAAGCTTAAAGTGACTGTAAACAATCACCTTGTAAAACAATCCATTCAGTTTAACCACTTTCAGACCGGACCATTTTGCTGGTAAATGACCAGAGGTCTTTTTACACTTTGGCACTGCGCTGCTTTAACTGGTAATTGCGCGGTCATGCAATGTTGTACCCAAACAAAATTTGCGTCCTTTTCTTCCCACAAATAGAGCTTTCTTTTGATGGTATTTGATTGCCTCTGCGATTTTTATTTTTTGCGATATAAACGTAAAAAGACCGCAAATTTTGAAAAAAAATGATATTTTCTACTTTTTGTTATTAGAAAAATCCAATAAACTCAATTTTAGTCATACATTTAGGCCAAAATGTATTCAGCCACATGTCTTTGGTAAAAAAAAAGTCAATAATTGTATATTTATTGGTTTGCGCAAAAGTTGTCACATCTACAAACTAAGGTACGTTTTCTGCAATTTACGCAGCTTTTAGTTTACGACTGCCTATCTCATTTCTTGAGGTGCTAAAATGGCAGGGCAGTACAAAACCCCCCCAAATGACCCCATTTTGGAAAGTAGACCCCCTAAGGAAATTGATAAGAGGCATGTTGAGCCCATTGAATATTTTATTTTTTTGCCTCAAGCGATTGAATAATGACAAAAAAAAAAATTTTTTTTTTTTTTTACACAAAGTTGTCACTAAATGATATATTGCTCACACATGCTATGGGCGTATGTGAAATAACACCCCAAAATAAATTCTGCTGCTTCTCCTGAGTACGGGGATACCACATATGTGGGACTTTTTGGGAGCCTAGCCGCGTACGGGGCCCCGAAAACCAAGCACCGCCTTCAGGCTTTCTAAGGGCGTACATTTTTGAGTTCACTTCTCACTACCTATTACAGTTTTGAAGGCCATAAAATGCCAAGATGGCACAAAACCCCCACAAATGACCCCATTTTAGAAAGTAGACACCCCAAGCTATTTGCTGAGAGGCATGTTGAGTTCATGGAATATTTTATATTTTGCCACAAGTTGCGGGAAAATTACAAACTTTTTTTTTTTTTTTTTTTTTTCACAAAGTTGTCACTAAATGATATATTGCTCACACATGCCATGGGCATATGTGAAATGACACCCCAAAATAAATTCTGCTGCTTCTCCTGAGTACGGGGATACCACATATGTGGGACTTTTTGGGAGCCTAGCCGCGTACGGGGCCCCGAAAACCAAGCACCGCCTTCAGGCTTTCTAAGGGCGTAAATTTTTGAGTTCACTTCTCACTACCTATTACAGTTTTGAAGGCCATAAAATGCCAAGATGGCACAAAACCCCCACAAATGACCCCATTTTAGAAAGTAGACACCCCAAGCTATTTGCTGAGAGGCATGTTGAGTCCATGGAATATTTTATATTTTGCCACAAGTTGCGGGAAAATTACAAACTTTTTTTTTTTTTTTTTTTTTTTTCACAAAGTTGTCACTAAATGATATATTGCTCACGCATGCCATGGGCATATGTGAAATGACACCCCAAAATAAATTCTGCTGCTTCTCCTGAGTACGGGGATACCACATATGTGGGACTTTTTGGGAGCCTAGCCGCGTACGGGGCCCCGAAAACCAAGCACCGCCTTCAGGCTTTCTAAGGGCGTTACAGTTTTGAAGGCCATAAAATGCCAAGATGGCACAAACCCCCCCCAAATGACCCCATTTTGGAAAGTAGACACCCCTAAATTTAGGGGTACACTAGTGAGACTAGGTAATAAATGGCGGGTGCCCTGAAACTATAAAAAAATAACTAACCAACCAGCGTCACCTGTAACAGTTATATGGTGATCACTGGTGAAAGGGTTAACTAGGGGGCAATCAGGGGGCTTTATGCGGTAGTATATGGGGGTCCCTGGCGCTATAAAAAGCTGCGGCGAACCTAAATACCTACCTGCCTAACTAGCGTCACCTGTGACACTAATACAGCGATCAGAAAAACGATCGCTTATTAGGCTGGGTTCACACTGGAGCGATGCGGGAACGCCACGAATGCGCGGCGGGTTCCCGCATCGCATGCCTCCCGGCGGCAGTTCACACTGCCCTATGCGAACTGCTGGGAGTGTCAGTGAAATGTTACTGACACCCCCAGATCAGTTCGCATATCGCAGTGCGATCTGCAAACTCGGATCGCATGGTGTGAACACCCATGCGATCCGATTCTGCTGCGGGCCAAAAAAAGGGTCCCGTGCGAATTTGCGGCGGGTGCGGCGGGTGTGGCGGGTGCGGCGGGTGCGGCGAATGGCTGAACTCGAATCGCACAGAGATCGGATGTGATTTGCACTGCAGTGCGGTGCGAATCACATCCGTTCTCATAAACCGCTGCAATGTGAACCCAGCCTTAGTGACACTGGCGACGGGGGGTGATCACGGGGTTAAACCTTTATTGGGGGGGTTAGGGGGGTACCTTAGAACTAAAGGGGGCTAACCCTAACTGCCCTAACAGTTATTAGTCACAAATGACACCCGCCGGGTGATCAGGGGGTTAAACCTTTATTAGGTAATAAATGGCGGGTGCCCTGAAACTATAAAAAATAACTAACCAACCAGCGTCACCTGTAACAGTTATATGGTGATCACTGGTGAAAGGGTTAACTAGGGGGCAATCAGGGGGCTTTATGCGGTAGTATATGGGGGTCCCTGGCGCTATAAAAAGCTGCGGCGAACCTAAATACCTACCTGCCTAACTAGCGTCACCTGTGACACTAATACGGCGATCAGAAAAATGATCGCTTATTAGGCTGGGTTCACACTGGAGCGATGCGGAAACGCCGCAAATCCGCGGCGGGTTCCCGCATCGCATGCCTCCCGGCGGCAGTTCACACTGCCCTATGCGAACTGCTGGGAGTGTCAGTGAAATGTTACTGACACCCCCAGATCAGTTCGCATATCGCAGTGCGATCTGCAAACTCGGATCGCATGGTGTGAACACCCATGCGATCCGATTCTGCTGCGGGCCAAAAAAAGGGTCCCGTGCGAATTTGCGGTGGGTGCGGCGGGTGTGGCGGGTGCGGCGGGTGCGGCGAATGGCTGAACTCGAATCGCACAGAGATCGGATGTGATTTGCACTGCAGTGCGGTGCGAATCACATTCGTTCTCATAAACCGCTGCAATGTGAACCCAGCCTTAGTGACACTGGCGACGGGGGGTGATCACGGGGTTAAACCTTTATTGGGGGGGTTAGGGGGGTACATTAGAACTAAAGGGGGCTAACTCTAACTGCCCTAACAGTTATTACAGTCACAAATGACACCAATGCAAAAAAAAAAAAAAAAAATGACATTGGTGTCACTGTGACTGGGGGGCAGGGGTAATTGGGGGGGTGATCGGGGGGTAAAGGGGGGGTGTGAGTGTGCCTGGCATGTTCTACTGTGTGTGTAGAGTGTTGGTGCAACTCACCGATCCGCTCTCCTCCGTGTCGGAACGGAAAATACCGACACGGAGGAGAGAATACATCACTTCCTCTCCTGTGTTTACATTACAGGAGAGGAAGTGATGTCACGGGGGATTCCTATTCGTCGGGAGCGATCGCGAGGGGGTGGCCATGAACGAATGGCCGTCCCCTCGTCCGGGATCGCTCCCGCACGAATACCGACCGCCGCAGGCACCGGGCGGGGGCCCGATCGGGCCCCCGACCCGCGGGAGGCAAGGGACGTACATGTACGCCAATATGCCTGCCCGTGCCATGCTATCGACGTACATCGTCGTGCGGCGGTCGGCAACTGGTTAAAATAGAAATGAAAGGAAAAACATTTGTGTATCAATATTAACCACTTGCCCACTGAGCATTTAACCCCCCTTCCTAACCAGGCCAATTTTCAGCTTTTGGTACTATCACATTTTGAATGACAATTAAACCCTCCTGGCCAATGTAATAGCCACTAGGAAGACCGTTTTCTGAGAAAAAGTCAACAAGGGAATTTCCCTGATGTTCTCAAACAGTGGTTTCTGAAGCACCGATCGCACCAGGTTCAGATCCCACGGAGGCTAGGGTGGATGCACCGGAGGGACTACATGCCGGACCACTTGTACAAAGGTGCTCACTAGAGAGTGAGAGGCCAGGGGTTGTTGGAAAAAGACAGCCAAGGCTGATATCTGTCTCTTGATGGTGCTTAAGGCCAGTTTCTGGTCTACTCCTCATTGTAGAAACAGCAGGATCCTGGAAACGGAATAGGCGCGCAGACGACACCCCATCTCCTCACACATGGAGAAACATGGAGAAATAAGCCTTCCTAGTACGATGGTATATCTTCTGAGAAGAAGATTTTCATGTCCTCAGCATAGTGGAGATTACCAAGTCTGAAAGACCTCGGTTCCTCAGCACCTGGCTTTCAACAGCCATGCCCTTAAAACCAGCGAGGGTAAAGCAGGATGGAGAATCAGACCTTGAGACAGAAGGTCTTCTTGCATCGGTAACCGCCAGGGAGCGTCTGCCACCAGGCATACTAGGTCAGCGTACCAAAGACGCTGAAGCCAATCTGGGACAATCAGTATCACTGGAATCCCCTCGGCCTCCACTCTGCGGAGCAGACGTGGTAACAGTTTTAGTGGAGGAAGCGCAGATCAGTCGGTACTGTTCCCATGGAGCCACCAACGCGTCTGACGCATCCGCCCAAGGATCTCTTGTCCTGGATATGAACTTCTGCACCTTTTGATTGAGCCGAGAGGCCTGGAGATCCACATCTGGTGTACCCCATCGCAGGCAAAGAAGCCTAAACACCTCCGGATGCAACGACCACTCTCCTGGGTCCAGCATCTGGCGACATAGATAGTCCACCTGCCAGTTTTATACTCCCAGGATGTATATGGCTGACAGGGCTGGTACATGCCGCTCTGCCCGCCGAAGGATGTGAGCGACCTCCCATGCTGCAGCCGAGCTTCTGGTTCCTCCTCGATGGTTGACATATGCCACCGCTGTGGAGTTGTCTCACTGGATCCTGATCGGACACCCTCTTAGTCTCATCGACCATGTGGAGAGGCATAGCCTGATCGCTCGAAGTTCGAGCACATTGATCGGCAACTTGGATTCCTCCCTCGACCAGAGGCCCTGGGTCGACTGTACTCCCAGTACCCCACCCCAGCCGGTCAGGCTGGCGTCCGTTGTGATCACTGTCCAATGCAGAGGTAGGAACGACTTTCTGGACCGAAAGGGGCAGAGATCTCAGCCACCAGAGAAGGGAATCCCTGACTAACTGGCTCACCTGAATCTGCCGATCCAGGCATAACAGAGATTTGTCCCATTTTGTCAATATCTCCTTCTGCAAGACTCTGGTGTGAAATTGGGTGTACTGAACCGCCTTGAAGGAGGCCACCATGAGGCCCAGGACTCGAATGCTGAAGCACAGCGACGACCACCTGCGGTTCATCAACAGCTTCACTGCGGCTCTGAGAGTCTGCAGTTTGTCTGAAGGGAGAAACAAACACTCTCACTTCCACGGAGTCCAGCAGTAAGTCTAGGTACTCCAGGCACTCCAGAACTGACTTTTTGAAGTTCAAAACCCACCCAAATTCCTGCCGGGTTTGCATGGTGATCGCCACAACCTCCCTTAATTCTGTGGCAGAAGCTGCTCTCAGAAGGCGATCGTCTAGGTAACCCACGATTGCAATCCCGCGTCCTCCCAACAACGCCAAAATTGTAGCCAATACCTTGGTAAAGACTCAGGGTGCTGAAGCCAAGCCAAAGGGGAGCGCCACAAACTGGTAGTGGTCTTCCCCTACTACAAATCACAGAAACCTCTGATGCCAGAGGCATATGAGTATGTGCAAGTACGCATCCTGGATGTCCAAAGACGCCAGGGAGTCCCCCTGATGGAGTGCAGCGACTACGGAGCGAACCTGTGTACTTTCACAAAGCAATTGAAGGCTTTTAGGTCCAAGATTGGACATACCCCTTCCTTTTTGGGGACTACAGATTGGAATTTAACCCTTTAAACCTTTCAGTTTCTGGAACAGGCACTATCACCCTGCGGCTTAGCAGGTCCCTTACTGCCCCAAACAGGGCCTCCTGGCGAGCTGGGAGTAAGGTTATGTTGGAGGGGAAAAGTCTGTTTGGTGGCCAAGAGAGGAACTATCTTGTAGCCCGATGAAATCAGTTTGCAGACCCATTGGTCAGATAGCCGTAAGGCCCACCAGGCTGCAAACTCCCAAAGGCGACCCCCCACCCGAGTGACAGGCGGGGGCAAACCATGCGGTAGCACTTTTGCTCACAGGCTTGTTAGGCTTGCAAGTCCAGGGACACTTCTGTCCCTCAGTAGTCGCCCTCTCGGACTGTGAGCGTTTTGCATTCGTCCCTAGCGGACGAAAAAGCCTCTTGAGCGGAAAATGAGGGCCCTTGCCTGCGGCGTGGCTCCTTAAGCCCTATACACACTATCAGTTTTTCTGCTGAGTTTTTCCTTCAGATTTACCAAAACCATATAATATGAGGTCAAACCTTAGGAGTTTCAATTTGTATGCAATCAGGCAGGCCCTTGTACTACATGGTTTTGGTAAACCTGAAGGAAAAACTCATCAGAAAAACTGATAGTGTGTATGGGGCTTAAAGCGGAGGTCCACCCTAAAATGGACCTTCCGCTCATCGGAATCCTCCCCCCCTCCGGCACCACAATTGGCACCTTTCAGGGGGGTGGGGGGGTGCAGTTATAATCCAGGTAACTGCACCCACTTCCGGGATAGCTCTCTGCGGAAAGGGGCGTAGATTACGCCCCTTTCCGCAAGTGCCCGCCCCCTTCCGCAAGTGCCCCGCTGCCTGCTGGGAAACACACAGATCCCAGAGGCAGCGGGGACCGTCCTTATTGCGCAGCACGACTCGCGCATGCGCAGTAGGGAACCGGGAAATGAAGCCGAAAGGCTCCATTTCCTGATTCCCATACCCAAGATGGCGGCGGCAGCACCCGAGTGACGATCTAGAGATCGGCTTCGGGTGCCGACATCGCGGGCGCGCTGGACAGGTAAGTGTCACTATTTTAAAAGTCAGCAGCTGCAGTATTTGTAGCTGCTGGCTTTAAAAAAAAAAAAAAAAAAAACGCGGAGTCCCGGCGGACTCCCGCTTTAAGTCTTCCTGGACTGTGGGAGCAAGGTTCTCTTGCCACCTGTGACATTCTTAATAATGTCATCCAACGAGGCTCCAAATAGCTGCTCACCAAGGAAGGGTAGATCCGTCAAGGCTTTTTTTTAGATGCCTGGTCCGCAGACCAGCATTTCTGCCAAATCAGGCGCCGCAGCACCACTGCTGACACTGATGCTCTGGAGAACAAGGGAAGAGTATCCAGGGCCACATTACAGATGTACTTAAGGCCGTGCACTGACTGGTCTGCCAATTCCACGCAGACAGGAGAGGCCTGCTGCTTCTCCAATTCACGGTGCAATCGTTTTGCCCACTCAGTAGGTGTCTGTGACACTAATGTTGTGGCCAGTACTGGTCGTATCGCTGACCCTGCCACCGTAAACAGGGAACGGACCACTGCCTCGGCCTTCCTGTAGGTAGAGTCCTTAAATGCAGGAGTCAATTCTACTGGAATTGTGGTTACTTTGTTTAACCTGGATACTAGGGGGTCCACGATCGGGGGAGCAAACCATTTCTTCAGAAGGCTCTCCTCAAAGGGGTAACGCACCGCTATTCTTTTTGGGACCGAAAGGTCCGGTGCGGGCTTCCCCATTCCTTGTATATGAACGTATCAAAATAACCCAGATACGGAAACACCTTAGTTGTACGGGCTGGCTTATGGGACTCAAAAGGGACCGCTACTTCAGCAGAGGATCCTGCTGTATCCTGAATTTTCAGAGTCTCTCGCACAGCTGTGATAAGTGCTCCAACTAGCGATTTGTCTTGCGCGGACCCGGACGCGCAATCATCCTCACTGTCCGATCGTCGGTCCTGGTCAGCGTCCTCTGACACATCAGAGCAGGGGCCCGAGTCAGAACTCTCCGCAGAGGACAGGGGGGAAGGGGCCATTTTTTACCATATTTGCGCAAGCACACGCCTCCACCCTGGCAATGAATGTTTCAAGGACCGCCGACAGAGCGTCCAAAGGCACTGTACTATTTGCAGACGATTGCAATTGCAGGGAGATCTGGGGGAAGAAACACCAGTTTATGATGCAATGCTGAACCACCCTGTCTGCAAACCTTGGGGACTTAGGACGAGTTGCTCAATCCCACCCTCCTAGCTGCTGCAGACTGAGGGGCCCCACCGCAGGACGCGCCACCCCGACCGAGGGCTCCGCCATGCTGTTACAGGTGCCTGTGTCCAGTGTCAGCTCCCTGGTGTCCAGAGCAAAAAAACTTGCTGTTTTGAGGTACAGGAACCAGCGATGATGAAAAAAACTGAGCTGAGGCTACAAAAAAAAATGGACCCCGGGCGCCCTGTATTTGCCAAGCCACCCATCTGCCATTCCCTCGTATAGTGAGTCAGAGGGGGAAGATCCCTGCACTGGATTTGACTTCGCCCTGCTGTCTCCTTTGGTTAAAGCTATCAGAAAAGTTTTAAACTGGGAAGAGCCCATGGTGGCCCATGCCAAACAGAGGAAGTACTTCAAGCAACTGAAGGAGGAACTGCTATAACAAGCCTTACAGATTTTAAATACTCAGTCAAAAACTCAAAACCCATCTCAATTACTATCAATTCACAATTTGGCTTCAGCAGAATGTAGTACATCTGTCTCTTCTCTTGCTACACCTTTAGACAATTTACAACCACTATTACACAATATACATTTTAGTATACCACTAACGGCACAATTACAAATGCTTGCCAGAGTACACTGGACTCACATATCATTCAACCTAGTACGCCATAGTCAAATTTTCAGTTGTGTGTGACTAACTCACTTCCAACATAGAGTCAGGTCTAGATGTGATCAATCTTACTCCATACCTTTTTAGTAGCCAGGAACTTGATGTCTTAAATTTTGGGCTCAGTTTTTGCCCGTCCATGAACATCGTTAAATATGAAGACATTAAAGATGTCTATTTATTCACAAGGAATTTAACCTACAAATCCTGTTCGATAAAGACCATCTTCAATTGAAACAGGACAGACAGATATCCGAAAGGATCAAACATTACACCATGGAGGACTTTCAAGCCCCCATGATCGAAGGCTTTTACTGGAAGAAAATGACCAATCTGGCACCACTGGAAGCCAGTTATCTTCAACTCCTAGCTTACAAGATCTAACCTAGCTTAGATCTAACTATCTTAATATACGAACACCTAGGGAATCAACTTTTTATGCTTTACCAAATGTAAACAAGCACCCATCATTACCCCCCTGTAGACATATTGTGTCAGGTATTGGCTCACTGACGGAGAATGCAAGCCGGCTGGTTGATTCCATTCTTATGCCCCATGTATTGGGACTACTGTCCTATACAAGAGACACAAACTATCTTCTCAAACACATTGAGGGAATGGCCGTCCCTCCTGATGCCCTGCTCATAACATTGGATGTTGAAGCTCTTTACTCTAGCTCTTTATCCCTCATGAGCAGGGCATTGGGACGGTTCATACCTTTCTACGTGAACAAGACCAACATAAATGGGAATATTGTGAGTTCATATTGGACCTCCTCTAATTTATTTACCCGAAACTGGTTCAGATTCAAGGAATCCCACTTCTTCCAGGTACAGGGGGTGGCTATGGGCACTTGCTGTTCACCTGCCTATGCCAACCTGTACCTGGGGGGGGTGGGAACGTACCATATTCTCTGGTAATCACCATTCACTAACCACACATCATGCTGGAATGCGTTACATCAATGACAGATTTGTCATCTGGACGGGTACTCCTGCTTTACTGGCCCTATTTGTTGACACCTGAAACCAGAACCAGTTCAACCTTAAATTTACAGTTGCTAGTAACCCCCATTAAATCACATTTCTATATCTTACCATCTTTAAAGACCAAGACAATTGTTTAGCCTCTACACTCTTTAGGAAACAGATACACTTTTGCATGCTGACAGATCCATAAGAGCTGGAGGGAGGATAAGCAATTGTACAATGCAGTGAAAGGCTGTGCAGCTTCCCAGTGAATGCCTGTTTCAGGACAAGTCTGATCATTGGAGAAGAGCAGGCCCAGTTACCAGCATAGCTAGAGAACTGACCATAGTGAGTTCTCCTGCCTAGTGTGGTCAGCTTTTTTATAGGAAAGCTGAGGGACTGGCAGGAACACTAGGGATTTCACATCAAGGAAGCAATACAAAGAGAACACTTTGTACTTTTTCATACAAGTACATGCAACAGCAGGCACATATCAGGAATAGCAATGGGCTCAGGTGTGTTCGGATCAAGCCCGCCAGGAAGCCGGCACAGCAGCCCGCCAATTATAGTCAGCATGTGTATGTGCAGCTGCCGGTCAGGAAATGCCTAACTGCCTATGATTGGCAGTGTGCAGTGACGGCTTCCTGGCAGGCTTGATCTGAACATACCTGAGCCCATCACTGATCAGGAATAGGAAATGGTAGGATAACCAACACTAAGTGTAATGAATGTTTTTTTTTTTTTAAATCAACACCAGGGACAATGAGTGTATACATCCTGCTTAGTTTATAAAAGTTGTACCTATTGCTTTCCATAATGAAAAGCACTCTATGAATAAAAGGACATGCAGGTTAATGAAAGGTCCACCTCCTCCTTTCATACAGCAAGTTTCATTGTGTAAAGCAATAGTACAACTTTAAGGCCACTTTCACACTGATGCATTTTACAGACGTTTCTACACCAAAAATAGCACCTGAAAAGCACCTGCAAACTACCTCTTCTGCAGCCCCGGTGTGAAAGCCTGAGTGCAAGCAGCATCTTTTAGGCGGTGCTGGAGCAATGAATACACCACTCCTAAACTGCCCCTGCCATTAAAATCAATGGCCAGTGCTACAAAGCACTTCGGCAGCGGCACTTTGCAGACGCTTTTAACACTTTTTTGGCCTCTAGCAATACACAATAAAACAATGGTAAAGTGCCACTAAAACTAGCCATTGTAAGTACCGTGCATAGTGCCGATTTAAAATAAATACTTTAATTCAAAGGAGTTGTAAAGGCAGAAGATTTATTTTTTTATCTTAATGCATTCTATGCATTAAGATAAAAAAAACGGTGTAGCAACCTCCCCAGCACCCCCTAATTACTTACCTGAACCCCATCCCTCTCCAGCTATGTCCACAAGTGTCTTAGCCTTCTGGGACTCTCCTCCTGATTGACACAGCAGTGGCGCCATTGACTCCAGTGGCTGGCAATCAAAGTCAGTTAGCCAATCAGAAGAAAGAGGCGGCAGGGCAGGGCTCCATGTCTGAATGGACACACAGAGCTATGACTCGGCTCTGGTACCCCCATAGCAAGCTGTTTGCAAACTGAGGGAGGGGCCAAGAGCCACGAGGAGGATCTGGACTGCTCTGTTCAAAACCAACAGCACAGTGGAGGCAAGTATAACATGTTTGTTATTTAAAAAAAAAACATACAAACGCCTTGACAATCACTTTAAGCACGTGAAGCTTAACCACTTCAGCCCCAGAAGAATATACCCCCTTACTGACCAGAGCATTTTTTGCGATGTGTTGCTTTAACTGACAATTGCGCGGTCATGCAATGTTGCACCCAAACAAAATCGATGTTCTTTTTTCCCCCAGAAATATCGATTTTTTTTGGTGGTATTTGATCACCTCTGCGGTTTTTATTTTTTGCGCTATAAACAAAAAATTACCAACAATTTTCAACAAAAAAAAAACACAACATTTTTGTTATAATAAATATACTCAAAAAAATACTTACCATAAGTAAAAAATAATTTCTTCCTCAGCTGAGGCGATATGTATTCTTCTACATATTTTTAGTAAAATAAATAAATCGCAATAAGTGTATATTGATTGGTTTGCACAAATGTTATAGGGTCTACAAAATAGAGGATACATTTATGGCATTTTTATTACTAACGGTGGCAGACATCTTACCGTGAGTTGCACAACACTACACTAGCGCCAGTACACATAGGTACACTTGCCACCCCCCGATCGCACCCCTCAGTTAACCCCTTCACTCCCTGTCACTGTGTCACCAATTGCAGTTTTCAGATTTTTCACTGATCACTGAATTGGTGTCATTTGTGACTGTAATAAGCATTAGGGCACTTAGTAGTAGGCCCCATTAGGTCTAGGGTACCCCCTAAACCCCCCTAATAAAGGTTTAACCCATTGATTCCCCCCAGTTAACCCTTTCACCCCCTGTTGCCAGTGTCACTAATAGATCTTTTTTTGATCGCCGTATTTTTGTTACGGATGACGATAGTTAGCCAGTTAGTTGATTCACCATCAGGTTTTTATAGCATCAGGTACCCCCATATATTGCCCAATAAAGGTTTTAACCCCCTGATTGCCCCCTAGTTAACGCTGGTTAGTTTGTTTTTTATAGCGTCAGGGCACCCGCCGTATATTACCCAATAAAGGTTTAACCCCCTGACTGCCCGGCAGGTGCAGGTTTTAGTATCAGTCAGGGTCGGCATCACCCCAGGGAGTGTCAAATTAGTGCCAGTAGTGCAAAACACCCACGCACGCACGCACCATACACCTCCCTTAGTAATATAGTATCTGAACGGATCAATATCTTTGATCTGATCAGAACTATATTAGCATTCCCAATAGTTTAGGGTTCCCAAAAACACAGCATGAGCGGAATCATCCCAGACCCCTGCCAGTGTTTAGCCCCTCTGCCCAGCCCACCAGCCCACCCAAGTGCAGTATCAATCGATCACTGTCATTTACAAAAACACAACACACATAACTGCAGTGTTTGCAGAGTCACGCCTGATCCCTGCGAACGCTATGCCCTTGTACACACGGTCGGACATTTCCAATCACCAAATCCGTTGGATAATTTCTGATGCATTTAGTCCGGAACTGGTGTTGCATACACACGGTCAGACAAAGATCTCGGAATTTCCGGTCGACAAGAATGCAGTGACGTAAACCACGTATGACGGGACTAAAAAAGGGAAGTTCAACACCACGTGCAGCACCCTTTGGGCTCCTTCTGCTGATGTCGTGTTTATCACGTTTTAGTAGAAGTTTGGTTAGTGACGATTCGCGCTTTTCAGATTTTGCTTCAGATTGTTACTGCTCTTCAGTTTGTGCTTGTGGGTGCGTATCTGCTTATCGATGCGTGTAGTTAGTTCGCAATTGTTGGTCATTGCAGTATAGTACGCTTTGATTTTCAGTGCTTATTGTCTGCTCGTTTCTGGTTTTCAGTTCATTCTTTCAGGCCTTGCTGTTTATCGGTGCTTTCTGTTAGTCTGTTCTGACCAGCCGACCGTTTTGAAGCCATGTTTCATGTACGTACTCGTTGTAGAGTTCGTGCTGTACAGGGGCTTGGTGTTGGGCTTTTAGCTTTGACACAAGCCCAGTCCATGAATAAGGTGAGGAGGAGTTGATGGAGCAAGAATTGGTTGCTCCAGTGTGACCAATTCTCGCACATGCCTTTGCTTTGTGAGATCCGGGAGAATAATTCTGATGATTTCAGGAATTATCTCCAGATGACGGACTCAGCTTTTCACTGTCTGCTGGCTTTGCTGTCCCTTTATATCAGCAGGTAGGATACCTGCATGCAGCAAGCCATCACTCCGGAGCAGAGGCTCATCGCCACGTTGCGCTACTTGGCGACAAGGAGAAGTTTTCAAGACCTCAAGTTCTCGACAGGCATCTCCCCCCAGGCTCTGGGAATCATTATTCCAGAGACCTGTTCTGCCATAATTCAGGTCTTGCAGAAGGACTATATTAAGGTAAGTTTTATCCTTTAACATCACATTCTATGTATTTAATTGTTTGCTAATGTATTGTATTTCTTTCCTCAGTCCCTAATACCCATGATTGCAATATGCTGTAATTAATATGCTGTGCCCCTTTGTCCTCATGCATGCTGAAAGCCTTTAAAGTTCCTTTTTTGTCCTTCACGCATATTTGCCTTCACTAACCTCCTCAGCATGCTCTTCTGGGCCCATAAACCTATAGCCTAGTCACTTAGCAATGTATTTTGTCAGCTCCATAGTATTAGTTTCCCCTAAACATCCCCTAAAATGTGTACAAATGTTATGTATGTGCTTAAATTCATGCAGAGTGCCAGAACCCCCCTCCCCCCAACTGCTAGGTCAGCCGATAGCTATCCTCTATCTGTTGACTTTGCCAAACCCAAAACACTATACCTACCTCTTTTGTGGTCATATTTATGGATGAATTCACCAAAGCATGTAGTGCAAGGGCCAACCTCAATACTTTCAAATGCTACGGTTTTATTTCTTTTTTCTCCTATTATTATCTTGATGGGTAATAGCAGAATGTAAAAATGTGCTTCCATTTGTTCATTATTTTTTGTTTTTTATATTATGACACTTCTTACCTGTCCGGTGGGCTGCCGATAGTGTAAGTAAGGAGGGGCTGGCCAAAGTATCACACATTATTTATGCATTCAGCTCTCAATGAAGTGGAGAGGGTTATTGTCAGAAAGCATGAATCAGACTGAGACAGAAGAACAAATAAATCACACTTGTTTATTAATAAAAATAAAAAGGCAAATAGAAAAAAAGCGTAGTCATGCATAGCCAGAGTCCAGTAGCCAGAGTCCAGTAGCCAGATCGGGTAGTCAGCCAGTCCAAAGTTCATTAACCAGATCGGGTAATCAGCCAGGCCTGAAGTCAGGGATCCAAGGAGAGCAACTGCAAGCAGGATAAGAAGCCAGGAGGGATGTCAGCAAGCCAGTCTTGAAACAAACAGCAGGAGATGGTTTCTTGTGATGTGACCAACGCGAAGGCAAAGGAGAAGTGAGCTGGAAGGCTTTAAATAGGCAGGTCAGACGAGCATCATCGGGAACAGCTGGTAACTGTGGAAAGAGAAGAGAGCTGGCAATTAGCCGACAGCTGAGTGGCCAGCCCAGAATGAATGAATGAATGAATGAATGAAATACTTATATAGCGCACAATGCGAACTGAATCGCCTCTAGGAAGAGGAAGGGCTAAGCCAGCCCTGACAGTTATTTGTCCAAAACAACCCCCCCCCATAATTTTTTGCAATGGACCATCAGATGGGGGTTGGGGAATGGGGGGGTGAGGAATCTGATAACGGGACGTTATACTTTTGACTTTAAATACTCATTTCCAAAAATGAAATCACAATATGATTGAGTTTATATTACGCCATGTGGATTGGAGTAAAAAATAGGCAGAATCGGCTGGCCATTATCCCAAAAGTGTTCTACACTTCTCTTCTGGCTCTGGCCAGCCGGAAATTAAAGAGTAAACGCCTCATCTGAAATTAGTGCAATGATGTGCAAAATTAGTAATTTTGCACATCAACATTGCATGCAGATTAGACACAAACTGTGTCTAATCTGCATGCAATGTTGATGTGCAAAATTACTAATTTTTTTTTTCTTGTTTGACTCGTTTTCTTTAACGCCACAGGAATGGCAGACTGTGGCCTCCTACTTTGCCACCTGTTGGGACTTTCCCAATTGTGGAGGTGCAATTGAATGGAAACACGTCCGCATCATCCCACCCCCCAACTCGGGGTCCTACTATTTTAATTACAAGGGATATAATATTATTGTGATGTTGAGGGTGGTGTCAGCAGCCTATGACTTCCTGTATGTGGACGTGGGGAAAAATGGCCGGATGTCGGATGGTGGAGTGTTCGCGCAGACGGAGTTCTACTGGCGTCTCCAGAGTGGCAGTCTGGGCTTGCCACCTCCAGGAGGAGAATGTGGAAGGACTCCCCTTTGTTTTCAGATGAGGCGTTTACTCTTTAATTTCCGGCTGGCCAGAGCCAGAAGAGAAGTGTAGAACATTTTTGGGATAATGGCCAGCCGATTCCGCCTATTTTTTACTCCAATCCACATGGCGTAATATAAACTCAATCATATTGTGATTTCGTGCTGCATTCTGCACAGTTTTTTGAAAAAACACTCACCAAACTATGTGGCCTCAGTTGGGCCTGATGCAGACTTAACTGAACATGCCAACCCGACGGCCCTTGAAGCTGGCCGTCCTGGCTTGCCCCACCACCAAAGCGCCCACGAGGTCAGAACAAGATATATGGAGTACTTTGTGGGTAGGGGGGCCATTGATATGCCAGACAATGTCTGAGAGGCATTTTTTTTTATATTTTTTCCTTCAAACTCCAATAACCTTTGTTTTCATTTACTGCTTGGCTTTGGTTTAGTTGTCTCCTAGGTTTTTGTGTTTTTTTGGGCCTTTTTCTACAACAGTGCAAACCCAATTTCTGTGTGAGATGAGGAGACAGTCTCTTCTTCAGATAATATTATTATGTTGAGGGTCTGCTACACACACCTTGTTTTTGTTGTTAATGTATGTAGTGCATTACTGACAAAAATATTGCTCATTTTCAGCACCATGACAGAAAAGTGTGGGGTCATGAAAATGGCATGATTGGGGAAATTTAAAAAGCACTGTGGGTGTTATTTACTAAAGGCAAATCCACTATGCACTACAAGTGCAAAAGTGCACCTGAAACTGCACTTGGAGTGCAAAGTGGATTTTCCTTTAATAATAGTAAATAACACCCATTGCCACAGAAAACAACAACTTTACTACAAATACTACTTTTGCGCATTGGAAAAGGAAGCCATACATTGTTCATAATTAAACTTTTTACTCAAAGCACATTCACATGTGCTTTTAGAAAAGGGTTTTACAACTAACCAACATATTTGGTATTTATAAAACATTATTTTTGGTAACATTTATATAACTTGGCCTTTTTGTGTAAACAGGTATGTATCAAAGCATAACATACAGAACACAGGAACTTACAAAGTTAAACTTTGAAAAGTGAAGACAATATCAGACATGAGCATGTAGAAACTGTGTTGATATTGCCTTCATCACATGGGGTGTCACCCTTGTAAAACGCCAAATTTTGCACACAAATTGTGAATCCAACTGGGCATTTTCCTCCTGATCTGATGCCTAATGTCAACATGTGCCATCTCCCATCATGGGGGAGCAATGTGAAAAATGAAAATGGATGCTAGCTAGTTTTGGGCATTTCAGATTCTCTCTAAAACATCAATGGGGGAGCAATGTGCATGTTTTGGGGATGCAACCCCTTCATCTCAGTCACTTTAGTAGCAAGGAAGGGGTTTCACCCACAAAAACGGAAACCTTGATCCCCCCTGATTGGAGATAGCACATGTTGACACACTGTGTGCATCTTCCAAATGTGGATTTTCTAAAAATATAAAAGTGTTTTTGAAAAATGAAAATGGATGCTAGCTAGTTTTGGGCGTTTCAGATTCTCTCTAAAACATCAATGATGTTCTTCATTTTTTGTAGAACATCATTGATGTTTTTCTTGAGATTATCTAAATCACGATTGCACCCCATTATCTCCCTGATGATGATCTGGGCACTTTCACTGGTAAAATGCGATTCTTCTTCCACAACATCCACATCACCTAAAAATAAACCAAAAAAAAACAAACAAACAGTGTATTATAAATATGCAGGCATACAATTGTGGGCATAAAATTGGGTATCTGGATTGTACGATTATTTTTTATTTTATTTATTTGTTTTTAAGGTTGAACTGGATGGACTTGTGTCTTTTTTCAACCTGACTAACTATGTAACTATGTAACTATGACATTGATTAGCTTACCTGAAGCTGTGGTCTCAGACACTCACCTGTTTTGGTGATAATTTCGACAGTCTTTACAATCTCTCCTTCCTCCTCCGCTTCTGGTGTTGGTATTTCCCCTTCTTTGGGAGGTGTGGGGTCCCTGGTGTCCTCAGACGTCCCGAGTCTTCTCTCCCCTATGAGAATCAAAAAAAGGAATACTTAGCAAACTGATATTTGAGGGCAGAAATAGGAATATATGGGGGCGTGTCCAAGATGGCGAAGGGAGCACACGTGTGATAGCTGAGCTCCCGGCTCCGACTTAGTATCCTGCGGAGATCCTGTTGTAGGTGACCGTCGTTACACCCGTACCTCATCGTACGTTCTGCGGGAGCAGCGGGTGATGCCCGGGGGAAGTTTTGGCCAAAAGAAGAACAGTACGGCATCTGAGTGCCCGACCAGCGGCGTGGCCTAAAACACACATACGGCCCACCACATGGAGACTCAAACAGACTCCCAGCCTGACGGGGCTATACAAGCTAGCTCAGCGGCCTTCGATGCCCTAATGCTGGTGATAACAACATGCCAGGCTACGCTTACGTCCAAAATTGACCATGTCCAGACTGAAACAGCTCTCATCCGGAGAGACATGCACAAATTCCGTGACCAAGTAGCGGCGATAGAGAGGTGGGCCTCAGAGACGGAAGATGCCCAGAGGGACCATCATGCAGACATCCAGGCCCTAAAAATGAGAGAGAAAACCCTGGAAACGAGAGCCGAAGATGCCGACAACCGCAATAGGCGTAATAACCTGCGAGTTCTCGGCCTTCCAGAGGGAGCGGAGGGCAATGATCCGGTCGTATTCATGGAGAGATTCTTGCCATCCCTGCTCCCTGAGGCTAGATTCTCCCCGCATTTTTCTATTGAAAGAGCCCACCGAATGCCGGCGACCAGAGGCCCTCAGGGTGCCCCTCCACGCACTTTCATTTTTAAATTACTTCATTACCGCGACCATTGGCACAGTCCTCCGCGCGGCAAGGCTACAAGGGGAATAAAATTTGAAAACATGAGACTCCTTATTTTCCCGGACTATTCGGTGGAGACACAACGCCAACAAAAATCATTCGACCAAGTCAGAGGCCTGCTATGCCAGAGAGGAGTGAAATACAGTATGCTTTTTCCCGCCCGGCTGCGAGTTCAGGATGGGGAGAGAGTACAGTTCTTCACATCGCCTAGGGAGGCTGCAGCGTGGGCCGAGTCGCTTCCCAGCTAACTCCTGTCAGGTATGCTGAACCCCTAGGCCACGGCCCGTTGATGGTTTGTACCCTGGATACCCTCTGGATACCCCTGAACAATGTCATTGCTGCATATGGAAGCAAACCCACTGTACTATGCCTCATGGGGAGTTAATATACCATCCCGCTCCCCAGTGTGCAGGGCTTACTCCTGTGTGGCTACCTGCCCTCCCTGGAGGGGGTCTCACGTCACTTTGGCTGTGACTCTCTTCCTCTCTCCCCATGGTGGCTTTGCAGGGTGAGGTGTACGGGGAGGGAGAGTTTTGTTATGTCGCTTCCCCCACTATGGGTAGCTCCCGGAATCTCGAGACTCAGGTCTGCATAAGCTGTGAGGCTGCGGGGGGTAGGGAGGATGTTGGGGCTTGTCTCTTGAGGTCCCCCCCAGACTTAGGATCTGCTCTGGGCAATTGTGCTCCCACTATATGGATACGGGGCTTCATGAGCTGGATCGAAGAGCTTGCTCTGGTGCCTCACGTAGACTGCCCTTCTGCAATACAGACGGACTGGGGACCCCCCTGCACGGACCTCCTGAAGGCTGCATCTACCTCTGGGGGGATACACTCCTTGTAACATTGAACAACGTACGGTGGGCAAGGGTTATGTACCTGTAGCCTGTTTGCCCACACACTTGCCTCTAAGAGGTATCTGAGCGGGACTTCCACTGGTGGCACTGAACTTCCTAGACTATGACATTGTAACGTTCCAGGGGTATATATGGTCTGGGGGTTTGAAGTTGATGCTTCTGTTTAATTCTTTATTGCTCTGAAGTATGTGCCCTCGGGGACCCGGATGACCTGCATTGAAGTATCCTTTCTGATCTGCAGAGCAATTACCTTGCCTTGCAGCCCGGTCTACAGTTGGAGGTTGACACCTCTTGCACATTGCCCCCAAGTTAGGTTGTTGAGACAACATGTTTTTGGGAATGGAAGCCCTCCTCTGGGATCGGGGGGTGGGCGGGGTGTGGGGAGGGTTTATTTCAGTTGGCCTGCCATTGCAGACCCTGGGTTCTTGTTTATGTTGTTTACATGGTATATGACAGTACTGCTAATTAATAACATGTTAGAAATTGCATGCATGCTATTGTTTCCTGGGTGCCTCATCGGTTCCGGAAGCCCTGATGGGGGAACCCTGACCCTCACTCACTATCCTACATCATTTTTTGGGGTTCTTAATGTCTTCTCTTAAGATACTCTCCCGAAACACGAGAGGCCTAAACTCTCCGGTTAAAAGATCACTTGTCTTCCAATTTGTGAAATCTTATCATCCTCATATATGTGTGTTCCAGGAGACTCATTTAGTGGGGAAGAAAACCTTTAGCCTTAAAAAAACATGGGTGGGATACCACTATCACTTAACCCATTCTACTTTCTCAAGAGGGGTCAGCGTTTTGGTTTTGAAATCACTCCCATTTGAGCTTCTCGATCTGGTTCTGGATCCAGAGGGCAGGTTTGTGGTGATCCACGCATAATACACAACTTACTGTGGTTAATTGTAGGTTTGTACCTTTCGCCCCTGGCCTCTCTTTGGGTATTGAACCAAATAACTGCTAAGATAGCCGAATTTGTACTCATGCTAGGAGATTTTAATTTAGTTCCTGATACTGGGCTTGACAGACTCGACGCGCCAGGGGCTTGCGGAGTGGGCGGACATTTACAGCCTCATTGATATCTGGAGGTGGAAGCATCCCCATACCAGGGCTTACACCTGTTATTCCGCATCTTACAGAATGTTCTCCCGTGTTGACTTAGTATATGCGGGGGATCGGTTCTCCCTAGATTGCGTGACATTACAATCCTTCCCCAAGGTATTTCATACCACTCCCCTCTTCTCTTAGACCTTGACCTCTTAATTGCCCCAGCGGACAGGCTCTGACGATTGTCCCGATATTGGGTATCAGATGAGGGAGTGGAATCAAAATACAGGGAGAGTATGGAAATGTATTGGGAGGTGAACGCTGGCACGGCCTTGGCTTCCTCAGTTTGGGATGCCTTCAAGGCGTATTCTAGGGGACAGTACCAGACCATTATAGCAGAATTCCGTAGAGAACGTAGGAAGGAGCTTACCAACCTTGAGGCTGAGGCAGTAAGACAGGAGACTTTATATGTTAGAACCCCGGACCCCAATCCTATGCTAGATTGCAATCCCTGTCGAGGGAGGTCCTTCTGATGCGGACAGCCTTAACGCAAAAGAGGCTCCTCCATCAAACACAGGAGGATACTTGAACAGGGGGACAGGACTGGCCACCTGCTGGCCTGCTTCTCCAAGGAGAAATCCGTGGGTATGAATATAGGACAGATTCAAACTACTGATGGCCCAGCTCTCTCCACTCCAGAGGAGATTAACTGTGAATTTGCCTCCTTCTACTAAAATTGATATCACTCCCGGGTGGACAATGACATTAGGGAACTGACGGCCTATCTCGAGGACATAGATGTCCAGACCCTCACCCCTTCCTGTGCGGATAAACTTGAAGCCCCCCATTAAGATTGAGGAAATTCAAAGGCACTAAAAATAATGCAGGCAGGTAAGACGCTGGGACCAGATGGCTTCCCAGTGGAATTTTACAAAACATATGCAGAAAAACTGGCCCCCCACTTTCACTCCCTACTAGTCGAGTCCATGGAGGAGAACCGCCTCCCTGACTCAATGCACGAAGCGGTGATAGTGGTCATTCCCAAGCCAGGTAAGGAGCCAGCCCTGTGCTCCTCTTACCGCCCTATTTCTCTCCTTAATGTCGACACAAAAATTCTATCCAAAATCCTTGCCAACAGATTGAACACAGTCATTACGGCACTGATACACCCAGACCAGACAGGTTTTCATGCCAAGGAGGGGAACGGACATAAACATTCGCAGAATACATACACATATTGCGATGGCCTCGTCTGGGGGCCCCGGAGTGGTGGCCTCACTTGATGCCGAGAAGGCATTCGACTCGGTGGGGTGGGGCTACCTCTGGGCGGTCCTCCACAGATTCGGGCCTAGATTTCTGGCTTGACTCTGGATGCTGTATGCCCAGCCTAGGGCAGGGATCCGTACCAGCGGGGTCCTCTCGGGGGCGTTTGCACTGGGGAGGGAGACGAGACGGGGTGCCCGCTCTCCCCAGCTTTATTCATGTTGGCAATTGAACCTCTCGCCACTCTCCTCAGGGCGGACGACTCAGTGAGGGGCATTCAGATGGGTACCTTGGTAGAGAAGATCTCTTTATATGCGGATGATTCTCTCCTTTATTTGGCTGATGCTTCCGATTCTTTGAGAGTAGCCCTGGCTCTGTTTGATGAATTTGGACGCTTCTCGGGCATCCACATAAATTGGAGCAAATCAGTCCTCTTTCCCCTGTGCCAATCATATATGCCTCAGCATACATTTTTTAGGCACAGATTGCATTAAAAAAAAAAATGTTTTTTCGCTGTGTTTTATCGTTTTTGTTGCAGGTATGGTATGTCTTACTGTTATACTGTAATGTTACTTTTTTTATTGTTAACCATCATTTGCTTAGCAGGTACACCATTCAGCTGCAGCACTGATTTATTTATCTTGTCAGCAACAGCGTTTGCTCCAACAATACGTAAATCAGCGAAACCATCACTGTAGGAGGCGATTTTACCACCACAGTTAAAAAAAAAAAAAAAAAAAAAAAAAATGGTGCATGTAAGCCCATCATTAGAAGTGAGTGGATGAATGGCGGTATTCTAATGGTGGGCATACCCCCCCAATCAATTTTTTTCGTTCAGTCCACAGGCTGCATGAAAAAAAGAACTTTACAATGTATGCCCAACAAGGACCAGCAACGTACTGGTATGTTGCTGGACTTTGAGTGGTTATACCACCTGCACTTTTAGGCATCATCTTGGTATAATTCTTTTCAGCCAACAGTTGGCTTTAATGTAAAAGCAATCCTAGCTTATTAGCTTCTAGACTGCTTTTACAAGCATGGTTTCTTCCATGGTTTTCTTGGGCTCTCCTGTCCCAACAAGGAACCCAAGAATGCAGCTGGTGGTTCCACCAGCTGACCATAAAGCTGATCAGAGACCATAACAGCTCCAATCATCTCTATGGCCTAAGAAACCGTAAGCTACAAGCATTTAATGACTTAGGTTTCACCGGATATAAACAGTGCCTTTGGGAAATTGACAAACCATTTTATCACATGGATCTTTGTGTGGTCATATGCTTTGAGGGCAGAGGAGAGATCTAGGGTCTAATAGACCCAAATTTTTTCAAAAAAAAGAGTACCTGTCACTACCTATTTCTATCATAGGAGATATTTAAATTCCCTGAGATAACAATAAAAATTATTTTAAAAAAATTAAAAGGAACAGTTTAAAAATATAAAAAAAAAGGTAAATAAATAATTAAAAATAACTAGAAAATCAATTTCCTGGAAAAAAAAGCATGGGAATGCTGAATAGCATCAAAACCGCCTCATCAAAACTGCCACTCATATTCCTCTATTATAAATCAGTACATGGTGTGTCTGTGCTCGCCCCCACTGCCCTTCACTGTGTATAAGAAGCTTTGGTAACCATGGAAACAAAAACAGACAACATAAGCCTGGATGCCCTAAATTTAATAACATTTTCTGAAATGATCACTAAACAAACAGCTTTTTCACAAAAACTGTAAAAGATATCAAATTGAAAAGATATAGCCAGATAGCTGAATACTCTGTGAACATATTAAAGTTTGTTTGGCATCTGTAGGTGAAAGTATGAAGGAGCTGAAACTTTTAAGCATGCTCTCATTGACTTCAATGTTAAAGTGTTAAAAATAATAATATTTTAAAAAGTATATATATAGTAGAAAAAAAGTTGAAGTCCCATCATCAGCTGAAAGAGCTGAACATTTTAAAAGTTAATAGCTGAAAGTATGCAGAAGTTACGCAGAGCCAAAAAACGTACGGAATAATAAAAAGGATGATGATGATGAATAAATAAAAAAAAACAACAATAGTGGGACTGCTTGTAAAAAGATTAATAAATAAAAAAAACGAATAACAGTAGTGGGACTGCTAAAGCAGTCCCACTAAATAGCACCCCTGTTCCCCCCGTGCTAACATACAAAGGTAAACACAAGCGTTGGTCTAGTGTCATATGTAAAAAGCAATTGCACCATGCACGTGAGGTATCACCGTGAAAGTCAAATCCAGGGCAGTAATTGCAGCAGTAGACCTCCTCTGTAAATCTAAAATGGTAACCTGAAAAGGCTTTTAAAAATGTATGTAGTTTTCGCCGCTACATGTTTGTGTGCAATTTTAAATCATGACGCATTTGGTATCTATGTACTCAGCATATCCTCTTTTTTATTTCATCAAACATCTGGGCAGTATAGTGCATTTAGTGCATTAAATTGTGTTTGAAAAATCGCTGCGCAAATACTGTGTGGAAAAAAAATGGCAACGCCCACTCTTTTAATCTGTAGTGCCTTTGCTTTAAAAAAATATATAATGTTTGGGGGTTCAAAGTAATTTTCTTGCAAAAAAATATTTTTTCATGTAAACAAAAAAAAAAGTGTCAGAAACGGCTTTGTCTTCAAGTGGTTAGAAGAGTGGGTGATGTGTGGCATAAGCTTCTAAATAATTTGTGCACAAAATTCCAAGATAGATCCAACCCCCCCCCAAATGACCCATTTTTGGAAAGCAGGCATGTTGAGCCCATGGAATATTTTATATTTTGCCACAAGTTTCGGGAAAATTACATTTAGTTGTCACTAAATTATATATTGTTCAAATATGGCATGGTTATATTTAGAATTACACCCCAAAATACATTCTGCAGCTTCTCCCAAGTATGGGGATACCATATATGTGAGAGTTTTTGGGTAGTCACCCCAAGCTATTTGCTGAGAGGAATGGTGAGTATTTTGCAGATCTCATTTATTTTTGAAAAAGAAAGAAAATACATTTTTTCTTCTTTTTTCAAATTATAAAACTGTGTGACAAAAAGTGAGATCTGCAAAATACTCAACATGCCTCTCAGCAAATAGATTGGGGTGTCTGCTTTCCAAAATGGGGTCATTTGGCGGGGTTTTGTGCTACAGTAGGTGCCGCCTATATTGTTTTTCCAGTGTGCTGAGATCGCACTGGAAATCACCACTGCGAGCTGTGCTTCTCGAGCTTGCCACCCCCATGAGATGTCGCAAATCCATAGGAATTTATTGGGGGTGGCGAGCGGGAGGAGCGACATAGCTCGGCGCTGGCTCCTGCAACGGGGCTCATGGGTATCAATCTCGCCACTAACAGCGGCGCGATTGACACAATTTCGGCGGCACCCACTGTATATGGGCTTTTGCGCAGAAACTGTGATAGGCAGTGAGGAGTGAAATTAAAAATTTTAGGTTGCCTGTACGTGGGTTAGACTACCAAAAAGTCCCACACATGTGGTATCCCCATACTCCGGAGAAGCAGCAGAATGTATTTTGGGGTGTAATTCCACAATATATCATTTAGTGACAACTTTGACAACTTTGTGTAAAAAATATATATATATATATTTTTTCTTCATTTTCCCGAAACTTGTGGCAAAATATAAAATATTCCATGGCCTCAACATGCCTCCCAGTAAATAGCTTGAAGTGTCTTCTTTCCAAAATGGGATCATTTGGGGGGGGAATTGTCTTGCCATTTTATGGCCTTCAAAACTGTAGTAGTAAGGAGTGAAATAAAAAATTTACACCCTTAGAAATCCTGAAGCGGTGCTTGGTTTTCGGGGGTCCTGTATGCAGCTAGTCTCCCAAAAAGTCTCACACATGAGGTATCTCCATACTCAAGAGAAGCAGCAGAATGTATTTTGGGGTGTAATTCCACATATAACCTTGGCACATGTGAGTAATATATCATTTAGTGACAACTTAGTGTTTTTTTCTTTTTTTTTCATTTTTCAATCACTTGTGACCAAAAAATTTAATATTCAATGGGCCCAACATGCCTCTCAGCAATTTCCTTGGGGTATATACTTTCCATGGGGTCATTTGGGGGGGGGGAGTTGTATTGCCCTGCCATTTTAGCACCTCAAGAAATTAGATAGGAAGTCAAACTAAAAACTGCGTAAATTCCAGAAAGTTTGTAGACGCTATAACTTTTGCGCAAACAAATATACGCTTATTGACTTTTTTTTTTACCAAAGACAAGTAGCTGAATACATTTTGGCCTAAATGTATGAATACAATTGCATTTATTTAATTTTTTTATAACAAAATTTAGAAAGTATAACTTTTTTTTCAAAATTTTAGATCGCAAAAAAAAAAAAATCAAAAAAATATAAAAATCGCAGAGGCAATCAAATACCATCAAAAGAAAGCTCTATATGTTGGGGGAAAAAGGACCCAAATTTAGTTTGGGTACAGCATTGCATGACCGCGCAATTACCAGTTAAAGCAGTGCAGTGCCAAATGCACTGCTCTGGACATTGAGCAGCCAAATCCTCCAGGGCTGAAGTTATTAAAGACCCGGGAGGTGCCGGTGCCCAGGGGTTAAGCTTTTTTTCTTCTATTTTAAGCTGGTGATCCAGCCAGAAAGTCTATTTTTTAAAAGAACAAGCTCTCCAGCAGAATGAATCAGTTACAGAGATGAGGCAAAACATTTAAATCTGACAGGGGTGCTTGCAATGATCAGTTTTTATTTACTTTCCAAAAAGGACACAAAAAAAACCCTGCTTGTTGTAACTGCTTTATTAGAAATGTGACTTCAGTTTGTTAGTGTATCTAAATCTGCTATTGCATCTAACACCTCCCTCTCCCTAGACTGAAAATGCTGCTGTCCAGATGCCCCCTGTGCTTATCCATCTAGAGTAGAGACACTAATACATAACGGTGTGTTACTTGTCAGATCACCAGGTGAAAACAGAGGGAAAAAGACTAAACTGATGCAGTCATCACATCTGATCTACAATATATTGCATTTTTTGTTTTGGGTTTAATACCGCTTTAAATACTACAATATTTCAAAGACTGGGTGAGGTAGAAGTTTTAATGTAGCTTCAGAAGGCATGCAGAACATTAACAACGTGTCTACTTAGGCATATTTTTAATTTTGCAAACGCTTGCTCAAATTTACTTTAGTTCAAATTTTTTTTATTGAGAATAATAAAAAGGCAAAACATAAACATATAATTGCGGGCGCAGCCGCTAGATGCATAGTACAATAGGGTAAGGACAACAAGAAACCAACAGTCATAAAAAGGTGTCTAGCAGGTAATGAGTCTGAAGTCTATCCATTTTAGGCTGAATATGAGACATATAAGGCAAAACAGGTAACCATTAGTTTATGTATTGTGCATTACCCTAACCAATATTGTTTGTGCTTAACCACTTGCCGACCGCCGCACGCCGATGTACGTCGGCAGAATGGCACGGGCAGGCATAAGGGCTTACATGTACGTCCTTGCCTGCCCGCCGGTCGGGGGCCCGATCGGGCCCCCGCCCGGTGCCTGCGGCGGTCGGTATTCGTTCGGGAGCGATCCCGGACGAGGGGACGGCCATTCATTCATGGCCACCCCCTCTCGATCGCTCCCGGCGAATGAAAATGTCCGGTGACATCACTTCCTCTCCTGTAATGTAAACACAGGAGAGGAAGTGATGTATTCTCTCCTCCGTGTCGGTAGTTTTCGTTCCGGCACCGAGGAGAGAGGTTCGGTGAGTTGCACCAACACACCCCACATACAGTAGAACATGCCAGGCACACTCACACCCCCCCTTTACCCCCGATCACCCCCCAATTACCCCTGCCCCCCCAGTCACAGTGACACCAATTGCTTTTTTTTTTGCATTGGTGTCATTTGTGACTGTAGTAACTGTTAGGGCAGTTAGGGTTAGCCCCCTTTAGTTCTAATGTGCCCCCCTAACCCCCCCAATAAAGGTTTAACCCCGTGATCACCCCCCGTCGCCAGTGTCACTAAGGCTGGGTTCACATTGCAGCGGTTTATGAGAACGAATGTGATTCGCACCGCACTGCAGTGCAAATCACATCCGATCTCTGTGCGATTCGAGTTCAGCCATACAGATAGTATGGCTGAATTCGTGTCGCACCCGCCGCACCCGCCGCAAATTCGCACGGGACCCTTTTTTTGGCCCGCAGCAGAATCGGATCGCATGGGTGTTCACACCATGCGATCCGAGTTTGCAGATCGCACTGCGATATGCGAACTGATCTGGGGGTGTCATTAACATTTCACTGACACTCCCAGCAGTTCGCATAGGGCAGTGTGAACTGCCGCCGGGAGGCATGCGATGCGGGAACCCGCCGCGGATTCATGGCGTTCCCGCATCGCTCCAGTGTGAACCCAGCCTAATAAGCGATAGTTTTTCTGATCGCTGTATTAGTGTCACAGGTGACGCTTGTTAGGCAGGTAGGTATTTAGGTTCGCCGCAGCTTTTTATAGCGCCAGGGACCCCCATATACTACCACATAAAGCCCCCTGATTGCCCCCTAGTTAACCCTTTCACCAGTGATCACCATATAACTGTTACAGGTGACGCTGGTTGGTTAGTTATTTTTTTATAGTTTCAGGGCACCCGCCATTTATTACCTAATAAAGGTTTAACCCCCTGATCACCCGGCGGGTGTCATTTGTGACTGTAATAACTGTTAGGGCAGTTAGGGTTAGCCCCCTTTAGTTCTAAGGTACCCCCCTAACCCCCCCAATAAAGGTTTAACCCCGTGATCACCCCCCGTCGCCAGTGTCACTAAGGCTGGGTTCACATTGCAGCGGTTTATGAGAACGGATGTGATTCGCACCGCACTGCAGTGCAAATCACATCCGATCTCTGTGCGATTCGAGTTCAGCCATACAGATAGTATGGCTGAACTCGTGTCGCACCCGCCGCAAACTCGCACGGGACCCTTTTTTTGGTCCGCAGCAGAATCGGATCGCATGGGTGTTCACACCATGCGATCCGAGTTTGCAGATCGCACTGCGATATGCAAACTGATCTGGGGGTGTCATTAACATTTCACTGACACTCCCAGCAGTTCGCATAGGGCAGTGTGAACTGCCGCCGGGAGGCATGTGATGCGGGAACCCGCCGCGCATTCATGGCGTTCCCGCATCGCTCCAGTGTGAACCCAGCCTAATAAGCGATCGTTTTTCTGATCACTGTATTAGTGTCACAGGTGACGCTAGTTAGGTATTTAGGTTCGCCGCAGCTTTTTATAGCGCCAGGGACCCCCATATACTACCGCATAAAGCCCCCTGATTGCCCCCTAGTTAACCCTTTCAGCAGTGATCACCATATAACTGTTACAGGTGACGCTGGTTGGTTAGTTATTTTTTTTATAGTTTCAGGGCACCCGCCATTTATTACCTAGTCTTACTAGTGTACCCCTAAATTTAGGGGTGTCTACTTTCCAAAATGGGGTCATTTGGGGGGGGGGTTTGTGCCATCTTGGCATTTTATGGCCTTCAAAACTGTAACGCCCTTAGAAAGCCTGAAGGCAGGGCTTGGTTTTCGGGGCCCCGTACGCGGCTAGGCTCCCAAAAAGTCCCACATATGTGGTATCCCCGTACTCAGGAGAAGCAGCAAAATTTATTTTGGGGTGTCATTTCACATATGCCCATGGCATGCGTGAGCAATATATCATTTAGTGACAACTTTGTGAAAAAAAAAAAAAAAAAAAGTTTGTAATTTTCCCGCAACTTGTGGCAAAATATAAAATATTCCATGGACTCAACATGCCTCTCAGCAAATAGCTTGGGGTGTCTACTTTCTAAAATGGGGTCATTTGTGGGGGTTTTGTGCCATCTTGGCATTTTATGGCCTTCAAAACTGTAATAGGTAGTGAGGAGTGAAGTCAAATATTTACGCCCTTAGAAAACCTGAAGGCGGTTCTTGGCTTTCGGGGCCCCGTACGCGGCTAGGCTCCCAAAAAGTCCCACATATGTGGTATCCCCGTACTCAGGAGAAGCAGCAGAATTTATTTTGGGGTGTCATTTCACATATGCCCATAGCATGTGTGAGCAATATATCATTTAGTGACAACTTTGTGTAAAAAAAAAAAAGACATGTGGCTGAATACATTTTGGCCTAAATGTATGACTAAAATTGAGTTTATTGGATTTTTCTAATAACAAAAAGTAGAAAATATCATTTTTTTTCAAAATTTGCGGTCTTTTTACGTTTATATCGCAAAAAATAAAAATCGCAGAGGCAATCAAATACCATCAAAAGAAAGCTCTATTTGTGGGAAGAAAAGGACGCAAATTTTGTTTGGGTACAACATTGCATGACCGCGCAATTACCAGTTAAAGCAGCGCAGTGCCAAATTGTAAAAAGACCTCTGGTCATTTACCAGCAAAATGGTCCGGTCTGAAGGTGGTTAAAGTTCGTATTCGTTGCGTGTGACTGGATAGATAGCATATTTTAAAACCTGTGTATGTTTTTGGTGAGATCATTTTGAATACCTGCATGTTCTGTTATATACAGAATTCTAGTGTGGGAACAGATAACAAGGGTTTAATATCAACAATCGTAGAACTACAATCCAAGGGGCTCCATAGCCCTTTGTTTTGGTCACATTCATTTACCCTGAGATCTCTAACAAGTGTAAATAAAACTTAGTCTATAAAAAGTGTTGTATGGAATCCATCTCAACGGGGAATAAACCTATATGTCTTTGGGCTGTTAATAGAGAGCTCGGGAGTGTGGGGTTCCATCCCCCTCCCTCTCACCCCTACTGGGATCTGACTGTGAGAGGAGTGGGGATCCATAAATTGCAAATGAAGTATACAATCACCACATCCCATAATTAGTGTGATATGGCAGCCCAATGTTTATATGGAAAGAGTTATCTGAAAAGTTGAAATCTACTCCAGTGGAGATTAGTGAACAACAGGAAGGGGATTCACTAATTCTTCCTAATCTTAAACTAGAGGGGAAGGTCTAAGAGAAAGAGTCCGGATAATGTTAGGGAGCAATATGTGAATGAGGAAGAGAGATACGACTTGCGTATCCCGGATTAAGCGTGTAGAATGAGCAGGAGGTCATCCCCCAGGTCAAGCTATGAGGCACGTGATAGGGTTTTGTATACATCTGTTTGTTGAAACTGCAGCCAACAGTTGCTCAAATTTACTTTAAACCCCAAAACAATTACAGATTTTATGAAAGTAGAGAACCGGGACAATACAATAGTGGCAGTTGCAATTTTTTTATCACGCACTTTATTTGCACATCTATTTATCAAATGCATACTTTCAGGAAAAAAAATATTAAAATGAATCCACCTTTATATGTACCGACAACAATAGCAAACTGGAGAATTAGAACTTTCTTTATGCATACAATAATCAAAAGATTGAAATACACAGAAAAACATAAGGAAATATAGCCCTAGCCAGCCTTAAAGTGGTTGTAAAGGCTGAAGGTTTTTTTTTATCTTAACCAGTTCAGCTCTTTCGGTGTACTATGTACGTTCAAAGAATGAACTTGGGATTACATGCTGATGGCTGCAGTAGCAGCCATCAGCATGTGTGGGTTTTGAAGAGCCAGCAAGCAGCTTCAAAATGAAAGTGATGGCAGCTCAATATCTCCCAGTGAACTCTAAATTGATGCGTTGTAATGGCTTTTAAAGTGGTTGTAAACCCTTACAACCAACCTAGATTAAGGCTTACCTGTAGGTCCAAGAAATATCTCCTAAACCTATACGGTTTAGGAGATATTTACATGAAGACAACCACCGCTGTCTACGGCACATGCGCCGTAGACAGCGGCACACAGGCGCACTGGGGCAGGCCGCAGATCGCGGCGATATGACGTCGCGAGCCGCGAGACCCGGAAGTTGCTCCGGGATCCATGGCAGCGGCGAAGAGGAAGACGGAGGACCGCTTCGGGGGCTTCGTTCTCAGGTAAGTTATTCATAATGAGCTAGTATGCTATGCATATTAGCTCATTATGCCTTTGCCTTACAGGGTGCGCTGTTAAAAAATATATATATATATATATATATTTTGCCTTTACTTCCTCTTTAAAGCGGCACCTATAGTGATTTTTGCTCACCATCGTCTCTGGCGATATCGTAGGCGCACGCAATTTTAAAACATGGAGTGTTCGTTATCTAAAACTTAGACTTAGTATCTAAAAAAAATAATAGATTACATCTATATGAAAATAGAATGCAAATAACCATACCATAACTACAGTTAATTTTTTGACCTATAATGTATGGAGGACTGAACACACCAACAAAAAGGCATAAAACTTTGAAAGAGATTGAACATCTTGGAGCCGGGGTGGTCTTCTTAGCCCCCGTACACACGGTCGGAGATTCCGACAACCAAATCCGAGTTATTCAGACGGATTCATTCCGGAAGAGGTCCGGAAGTGATGTTGCATACACACGGTCGGACTAAGTTGTCGGAAAATCCGATTGTACATAACGTGATGATGTTATTTCGTTACGACGGGACTACGTTCAGGCTAGTAGCCAATAGCTTTGGTCTAGGAATTTGATCTGAGCATGCGTGGCACTTTGTCCATCGGAGTAGGCTACACATGATCGGAGTATGTCCGATCGGAGCATTTTGTCGGAAAATTTTACCGGCAAGTTGGAAAAGTTGGTCCGTCGGATATTCCGACGGAAACAGTCCGATGGAGACCACACCCAGTCGGAATATCCGACAAAATGGTCCGATAGGACACATTCCGTTGGAATCTCCGACCGTGTGTACAAGGGCTTACAGGAGACACACCTGTCCCATGAAACTAATGTAAGGTTGTATTCCCTTCAGCTCCCAACTTGGTACTATGCGACTCAATGACAAATAAGGCAAAAGGGGTCACAATTGAAATAGGTAGGGGATTTCAGTTCTCTCTCTAAGGGGGAAGCTGTTGGGAATGGAATGCACACTGGCTAATATTTATTGTCCTAATAAAGGCCCAACCATATATTTAGGGGGAGCCCTGGAAAAATTATCGGAATTTCAAAAAGGGAAAGTGTGCATGGCGGGGGACCTGAATTTTTGTATAGATCTAAAACAAGGCAGTACGTCCCGTGTGCAGGGGACGAGGAACGCCTAAATGAAGGCGATAAAACAAATTGCACTACCACCAGTTAGTAGATATATTGAGAATACAACTTCCCATGATACAAGATTATACATTCTATTCCCCTGTACACGGGACATACACTAGGATCGACTACGGGCTGATAGAACATAGAATGCTAGATACAACAGTGTTTATCTTAAACACACATTATCCGACATGTTTCGCAAAGAGATTTGCTTCCTCAGGGGATGTGTGAATATTCCAGTATAAGAAGTTCTAAATTAGAAAAAAATATACATAGTTACAAATAGATAAAACAAAAAATGCATAAGTACACGCACAAGCCTAGGAGCACCACATTGAATGGCGGACCACAGTGAACCCCACAAAAACAGAACCCACCTTCAAACACTGTGCAGATGGTTAGACAGTAAATTGATCCACCTCACAGATTGCCAAAAGCTATTGAAAATAACAGAAAATTGATAATGAATAAAAGGGATTATGTCTACTTAAAAAATGAAAGACAAACGGTTGCCTAAATAATGCAACCAATGGGGATAACAATCCTCTCAAGTAGAATAATAAAATTATCCATTACTTACATAAAATCAAAAAGATAGATCGCAAAAGGATATTAGTCGCATATAGTTGAGAAATTCCATACCAAAGGGCAAATACTAAAAAAGAATAAGTGAAGAACAAAAATTACACCCTTGAATAAAATAATACTAAAAACATATTAAAAAAATGAAATAAAGAGATTATAAGGGAAATAAAAGTATATAGGGCATGTAGACCCACCCCAAAACAAAAGTATCTCAGTGAGGGAACCAAAAAGAGTACACTAAGGATATTGAGGTTAGAGTGATAAAATAAGTAGTGCAAACATGCATAATATTGATGCACTACAATACCTCCATGGTAAACCAGAGAAGTTGCGCTAAAGATGTTGAAAAGTGAGTGAAGAAAATGGCTGTGCAAACAAGCAGTGTTAACAATACAAAAAAGCGTGATTCAGAGTAAGGAAACCGAAATACAAACAGCGGACTAGAGCCAGACAACAACTTACTCACGATGAATACAAGACTACAGGAACGAGCGTCATATCCTTAGGCGATAAGCCACGAGGGATGACGAGCAGACGCTGGCTTTTATAAGCCCTGCCAACGACCCGGCGTCTGACGTCATCGGCTCGGTGCGGACAAACAAGTGCTAATGCGCATGCTCGCGCAGAGAGGAAGGCTCGAGGCCTACAGTCCCCATAATTCCCCAGGCCGCATGGGGAAAGGGGGAGTGATCACAGGCAGCGCCGCAGCTGCGCATAGGGAACCGCGATGCACAGCCAGACCCCACACCAGAAACCCAGGAGCGGTCAACAGGGAACAAGGGGAAAACAGGCAGATGGAAAGTGACGGCCAATCTGGTCATCTAACCAGAGCCAGCCAATGCGGAAGGATCGCTACGCTAAGAGGGCGGCGGCACAGCTGTGCCGTCACCCCGGGCGTCCATGCAGTCAACAATGGCACGAGAAATGAGGAGGCAGAAAGAAAAGGGTGCTCCGAAGAATGGGGGACACATATAACCGCCAAGCCTTATATGGCAATAATTACCACCATGTAAACACCTTATATGTGTCCCCAGTGCAGCCAGCCAGCCAGCCTGTGTCCCCAGTGGAACCAGCCAGCCAGCTTGTGTCCCCAGTGGAACCAGCCAGTGTCCCCAGTGCAACCAGCCAGCCTGTGTCCCCAGTGCAGCCAGCCAGCCTGTGTCCCCAGTGCAGCCAGCCAGCCTGTGTCCCCAGTGCAGCCAGCCAGCCTGTGTCCCCAGTGCAGGGGAAGAGAGGGAAGAGAGAGGGAGCCGCCACTGCCGCCTGGTTGATTAGAGCGCAGGGAACATAACGTCTTTTATTTCAATAGCTGTGTTCGCCTCCACGCGCCATCACATACAGCTCCTCCTCTTTGTTCGGGCACTTTGACAGACGGGGGAGGGACTGTATGTGACGGCGCGCAGAGGAAAACACACCGCTATTGAAATGAAAGCCGGTTCCCGGCGCTCTGATCAATCACGTGGTGGCTCTCCTCTCACTTCTGCGCTATAGGACACCCCCATGATGGGCGGCACCAGGGGCGGGGGCTGAGCCCCGCCCAGGCCCTGCCCTATTTTTGGCTCCATTATCGCCCATTTTTCTCTTTCGGCAAATTGCTGAAAAGGCCATTTTCGGCCGATATGTTTCGCCGGGCGAAATTTCGATGCATCCCTAATTATTAGCCATAATCTGCTTTATCCAGAATAAAAACAAAAGTTTTTGTTTTACATACAGTTTAAAGCCTAAGTTTATCTTAAAGCAGAGTTCCACCCAAAAGTGGAATTTTCGCTCGTTCTACTGCTTCCCCCCTCAAGTGCCACATTTGGCACCTTTGGGGGGGGGGGGGTAGGATACCTGTCTTTCACAGGTATCCTGTTCCCACTTCCGGGAGCCGCGAGTATTGACATCACCGCCCTCGTCCTCCTCCTTCCCTGGCCCGGCCCAGTAGGAGAGAGGAGTGGAGCCTTGCGCATGAGCAGTAGGGTTACCGGCGTGAACCCGTAAGGCTTCACTGCCTGGTTCCCTTACTCGCAATGAAGAGGGCCATGTGTCGACAGCTGATGGAAACATCAGCTGTGATGCCGACATCGCTAGACTGCAGGACAGGCAAGTGTCCAATTATTAAAAGTCAGCAGCTGGAGTATGTGCAGCTGCTGGCTTTTAATTTTTGCAGTGGTGGGCAGACCTCTGTTTAAATTTCAAACATAAAAACCAGAACAGGGATTGAGGGGTCTCATGTGCCGATTATTCTTGGTTTAGGAGTAATTTCAGTCTTTCCCAGCCCGGGCATATTCATCCAATGTTGCTGGGGTTAATACAGTGGAGGTATCCTTTCCTCCCTTCAACAGCTTCTATGAATGACAAAGTATTTGTGAGTAGAGTGGGCAGAGCTATCAATCACCCGCCCAACCCTCATTCAGAGATCCTGTATCACTGATAGCAGCTAAATAGCACCACAGGCCAGAAAGGGTAGGCATAGTGAAGTTCTCTTGACAAGAGCTCCTGACAGCCCTTAAGTTGTATTAACCCCAGAAGATTATGGTTGCGGGGCAGAAGGGGTAAGGAAGACAACGTTTTCTTCTAAATGAGGAATCAGCCCAAGGAAAACATCATACTAAATGAAAATTGTATCCCTTGTACTGATTTTTATACTTATAATTTAGGCTAAATTTAAGCTTTAAAGCTAGCAAGCGGGTTTCAGAGAGGACCATATATGGCCCAATATTTTTACCTTATTAGAATTACTAAGAAAAAAACAGTAGGGTAATCCATTAAATTTTTTTTCAAGTTGAACATTATTTGATTTTTTGTGCTCTGTACTAAACTTTTCTTGAAGTGGAAACATTTCTAAGAAACAGAGCAGACCTATAAAATATCAGTCTGGTGGCAAGCCAATAATATACAGTCCAGTTCCAGCCACAGTCTTCTATATACCATATTTACCAAACACATGTCCTGAAATCAAGATTAGGTTATGTAATGGAGACACGGGAGATTGAACATATTTGTTGTTGTGATTTCTGTTACTGGCTGATATTCCACTTTTGGTTGGGTTCACACTGCTGCGGGTGGGAGATCCGGATGTGATTCGCACCGCACTGCAGTGCAAATCACATCCGATCTCTGTAGCGATGCGAGTTCAGCCATACAGATAGTATGGCTGAATTCGCATCGCTCCCGCCGCAAACTCGCAGGGGACCCTTTTTTTGGTCCACAGCAGAATCGGATCGCATGGGTGTTCACACCACGCGATCCGATTCCTGTCCGAGTGTGCAGATCGCACTGCGATATGCGGACTGGTCTGGGGGTGCCATTAAGATTTCATTGACACTCCCAGCAGTCCGCATAGGGCAGTGTGAACTGCCGGCGGGAGGCATGCGATGCGGGAAAACGCCGCGGATTCGCGGCGTTCCCGCATCGCTATGGTGTGAACCCAGCCTTAACGTTGCACTTCCTTACTCTTCGCCTAGGCTTTGATGATGTACACCCAGCTAGCCCACTCTGCTGAATTTTGTGAAAAACAGTGTAGCGCTTATTTGTTTTTACCACATTACAATGTGACCAATGTAATCAATACATGTATTAGACTGTGCAAAAAAATAAAGAAACATTTAAACATTCATTGCTGTATATGCAAAGCTAGAATGTCCAGACAAATGTATGAAAAAATGTGTCCAAAAAAAATGGAAAAACAGCATGGAAACAAGTGAAGAGTTCTCCAAATTTTCCAAAATATCTGTGTGTGATACGATGAAGTGAAGACAGTCCTACACCTTCTCCAAGGAATAATCACACAATCACCGCGTGAACCCTCCACCGCATAAAATGGGGGCTTACCAGATTTAATAGATCCTACTCAAAATTATATTTGGAGGATCATATATGCTTGTAGATATACATAGGCTGTTTTTGGGGTGTTGTCCTTTTCTGGAAGACTTTCAAGTGTGGCTATTTCCTCTGCGGTATGTCTCCATCCACATAAATCATCATAGGTAATGGGATAGATATAAAGGAAGAAAGCAGGGACCACAATAGTGTAACTCCGTTTTTCGTTTCAAGTAATTTAATAAACAATTATCAAACTCACGTGTACAAAGAACATAAGCGCTTTTTCAATAAAATCTCAGGCTGCAGTGAAGTCCCGACGCGTTTCGTCTTAAGCAGACATTATCTGGGGTACAACTTCAAGGCAGCCCTCCAGTTTATATAGCCAGACCCTCAATCAGGCCTAGGATTTCCTCCATCAGTGTCACCACACATCATTTCCGGTATCCAACATGGCCGCCGGCGTGCGTTCCACGCCTCTTTTTAATAGTGTGAAGGGTCTGGTCAAATAACTGGTACATCCCATACTCTTATGTATATTGGACGAATCGCTTCCGTGTATCTAAACAACAAAAGCGAACGTCCTAACGTACGCCAGCAACGTCCCAATGGAACGCAGGCATAAACACTGAAATGTTCAGCCGATCTTTTAACCTCAGCGGAAGTAAAATAAACGTGACCCCCGCGTATCTCACGAACGGAAGTGGTCAGCCTGGAACGCACCAACTTTATCCAATAGAGTGCGAACGTGTGTCAACATCCCGGCGCCATAACGTCACTTCCGTGTCCCCGTACTCAAAAAATAAAAAATAGACGTGTAAAAAGACGCCATCTCTGAGGTAATATACAGATCGGCACAAGAACAAATCTCTTATATATATTAAATAGGAAAAATATAGAGTATATACTCTGAGCTGAGGGATGTATCTGGTAGAAAAAATTTTGGTAAAAAATAGGTAAAAAAAATATATAAATAAAAAACAACATTAAACATTCGGACGCTGCATCCAATAGGAACTCAGTGCCTATAATCGCATATTAGCTTGTGTAGCCATATTTCCCAGGAAAAGTAAATTAAAAGGCAAATTTCGAAAAAAATAAAAAATTGTTTTTTCCAGTAATTTTACCCAAAGAAGTTGTTATAATCTACATAAAGGTATTAACTGAAAAATGAATAGAAAAATATGACCGAATCAAATCGGATAGGCGATTATTACATCGTAACACTCTTATATGAACGATGGCCTACGCAAGAAAGGGATTTTTATTCTAATTTTAAAAATTGAAAAAAAGTTAAAAATATATAAAAATTGTAAAAATCAAATATAGTCATAAGTTTTGAAGTATATGTATATATGCTCAAATATGGCGCTCTGTTAATATAATGGCCTAATCACAAGGAGACCGAAAGTAATATGTGCTAAAATATTAGGTGGACCAAACCCAAGTCACCTTTAACCATCTGCAAGTACGCACAAAGTACATTTTCCCCACGTATTCCTACCGTGTATACCAAAAAAGGAAGAGAAAAATGAAATAAAGATAAAAATATAGATAAAAGAGATGGACAAACCTCAACTATCTTCAATGAATGCATCCATATTGCACACCAAGTCCAAACCAACCGGGGAGTGGGACCCAACGCCATGCATCAACCATCGTCGATGAATGCATTGATGTCCCACTCCACGTTTAGACCAAACGGGGAGTAAGACTTGATAGTGTATATCCAATACGTCTCTAACTTGGATACGCCCCTGGTCATGGCACCCCCCCTCCAGGGTGGCGTATACTTATCAATAATCAAAAACTCTGTTCCTGTAGGATCACTGTTGTGACACTGCTTGTAGTGTCTAGGGACAGTGTGTTTTGAATCTTTACTCTTGATAAGAGATATATGTTCGCCTACCCTGATTGCAAATGTCCTGATTGTCCTTCCTACATATTGCTTGCCGCAGGGGCAGGTGATTAAATATACCACATACCTGGTATCACAAGTGCAAAAAGTGTGTCTTATTAGTAGTTGTAGAAGTAAATTCAGTGGCCTTACGTCTCCCCAAGGTATTATATCTACATACACTGCACTTTTTACAGGGGTAGAAACCCGTCATGTTGTGGAAAAAGGATGGACGATTAGGTGGATCTAGGATATTGGGGGCTATACTATTCTGTAGGGATGGAACTCCCCTGAAGAGTATCCTCGCTTGTTCGGGTAGCTTGGGGCCCAACACAGAATCATTTTTTAGTATACTCCAGTGTTTGTTTATAATAGACTTGATCTGTCTGTGCTGTGATGAAAACGTTGTTAACATAGACCATCTATAAGTATCATCAGGTACATTTTGTGTTTTCTCAACAATGAGGTCCTCTCTATTGGTTTCCGCAACTTTACATATTTCCCTATCCAAAATTGCTCTATCATACCCCTTATCTTCAAATTTCTGCCTAAGGTTTTTGGCTTGTATTCTGAATGTCTCTAGATCTGTACAGTTCCTCCGAAGACGTAGAAACTGGCTTCGTGGAACCGAATTAAGCCACGCTCTGTGGTGGCAGCTATCTAGGGGAATGAAGCTGTTCCGATCTGTTTCTTTGAAATGTGTTTTGAACACAAATTTATTGTTTACTATTTCAATTTCTAGATCCAAGAAGTTGATCTTAGAGGTACTCATCTCTAGTGATAATGAAATACCCCTATCATTGTGGTTCAGAATATCAAAAAATTCTCTTAGCGATTCAGGTGTGCCATTCCATAGGAGGAGGATGTCGTCTATATATTTTGCCCATAAAACCAACGAAGGGCTATGATGGGCATAGACGACATCCTCCTCCCACTTTGCCATGAATAAATTGGCAAGACTGGGGGCAAATTTGGCCCCCATTGCTACACCTCTCTGCTGTGAGTAGTAATTCCCATTGAACCAAAAATAATTATGCTCGGTTGCAAACTCGAGCAGTTCAATGAGGTAGTCACGTTGAAATGACGCTAGAGAATCTTCTTGATCCAAAAAATAGCGGACAGCTTCTATACCCCTTCTATGTGGAATGCAAGTATATAAAGAAGCCACATCTGCTGTGGCAATAATGCATTCATCCTGGGGAATTATATTTGCCAATCTCCTAATTGTCGCTCCTGTATCCTTAAGATACGAAGGAGTTTTTTTCACTAAAGGTTGCAGGTAAAAATCTATATATCGACCTATACGTGAGGTGATAGAATTGATACCACTCACTATAGGCCTGCCGGGAGGATTAATCTCATCTTTATGAATCTTTGGCAGATAATATATAGTGGGAATCCTTGGAGCAATAGGGATCAAAAACGATTTTTCTTTCTTATTCAAAATTTTCGAGTCGTATCCCTTCTCGACAAGGCTCTTAAGTTGTCTTTTGTAAAGACTTGTGGGATTGTTAGGGAGTAGTTTATATGTCCCCGGTTCTTCTAATATCCTGCACATTTCAGCTTTATACTGTTCTTTGTCCAGCCCACTCTGCTGAGCCTCCTGGGATACACATCACATACTCCAGGAGGCTACATGAGCCATATTTGGCTGGGAGCTGACTGACTCTGATCACTTAGCCCATTACTAAATCCAAAATGGCAGTCAGCCAGCATGCACAGTGGCTCTTTAGCGGCCATCTTTGATTTGGGAGCTGGCTGCCACTTCCTGATAAGTTCACTCCAAATCCAAAATTGGGGTTAGAAAAAGCTGAGAAGAATTTGGGTTGTAGGAAGAAAGCTCTTAACTCAATGGCTGGTAAGTATGTGTTTTTGAAAGTCAGAAGCTACAGTAGTCGTAGCTGCAGACTTATTTTTCCCCAGAGTTGAAGATCCACTTTAAAATATAAGCGCACTTTCAAACAAGGTGCATTTATCTTATGTGTCCGCACCAAGCTTACTTTGTAATTGATTACATCTTGGCTGATTGATCTTCAGCATGCTGGGCTTGCCTATGCAGTATCTTTCCACAGAGTTCTATGTGGCCATGTGCCAAGGTCGGAGACACTCAAGAAAAGTCCCCATAGAACAGGATTGGCCAGTGCACTAAAAACTGGCTGATCAGAATGTAAGCAAACACTGGAGGCCATGGGCATCACTTTAGAATATACCTAAGGAGAGGTAGGGTGGCCAAGATTATCTTAATTGGGAGGCAGAAATGATGAAGGCACTTTGTTTGAAAGTGCACTTATCCTTTAGGATCCATTCACGCTTTAGTGCTGTTCATTCATTTTAATTAGGCTGCCAATATACCACAATGCAGCCAAAAATGTACTTGCACCATGTCTTTCAACCCAGTGCACCATAATGGACATATTGTGGTGTGCTTCAGTGCAGGTACTTTGTCATATTACTATATTGGTGCATTGGTGTGACATTTAAAATCAATGGCTACCACAATGCCATAATACGCTTTACTGATTATATGACTATACGATTTTGGCATGTGTGGTTAAAAGTGGGCATGGTTAGCAGGGTGCTCCTGGATTTCATTTTGAAAATCTGGTAACCTTATACAAGGCTCATTTTCCTTTTTAGTTTGCCATACTGTGAACCATCTACATGCCACATTTAAATACATCTGTCAACCAGAGAAGCACCTACATGGATGATTCCAGCAATAACCTTGCACTTTCCCTAGTATTGGGGGTCTATGAATTAAAAAGCTTCAAAACTATGTATACTTATTCCCAGAATGCAGGCAATAAATAGTAACTTGCTGATGCACAAAATAAATACAAAGATACCAGTTTACATTTCAAATGAGTATATTAGTATAATGCAATAAATTGTTACTTTTCAAGCTGTGTGCTATGCATGGCACTACAATTACTTAGGCCCCTTTCACACAGGAGGTCCGATTGGGTCCGGCTGCCTGTTTTTCAGCCAGACCCAATCAAACCCTCTAGTCTCCTTTATGGGTAGTCTGATGTAAAGAAACTTGTGTTTGTTTACACCCAGCTACCTCCGGGTCAGATCTAATCCGGCAAAAAAACAGGAGATCCGTTCCCCTCCATCTGGACGGAGCAGATGGGAGAGTAGTTGCATGTAAACAAGCAACTAATATGTTTACATCCAGCTGCCCATAGAGCAGAGCAGAGCAGACAGTGTCCATGTCTGCATCCGGCCACTCAGCCCAGTAGGGGGATGATGAGCGGATAGGTCCCCTGCTGAGCAAAACCAGATCCAGCCCATGTGAAAGGAGCCCTAAATACTGGAGGAACAAACACAACCTGACATTTATTCAAAGGAACACGCATGTTTCTCAATCCAGTTTACACAGATTACCTTGTACTGCAGTAGACTTGTTAAATTTGCACTGTAAACTAATATATATAAAATCATATTCTATGAAGTGAGTTTATCCAGCAATAGAAACCCATAACATCATGTCTTAGAAATGTTGCAATGTCAGCAAATAAACTTTCAAGTATGGTTCTAATAGTCACCAAGTTTAGGACTTTTTATTTTTTATTTTTATTGCCTTGGAAGGCTACAAGTTCCAATTGTATAACCGCCAATAACTTCTAAAGTTTAAAAAGCTGCTAAAATAAAAGATCAGATTTTAGCAAGTGCTTTCCAGGCAATGTGCCAAATTTCATCTCATTCAAAAGGAACAAGAGAAAAGGGTGATAGTTTCTCCTTCTTTATTATCAGAAGGTTATCTTAAGGGGGAATGTGCAATATATCAATCCAGAAATGCTAAAATCAGCTTCTCGGAAATCTAGAAATTGTCCAAGCCACATTTATCTACCAATCAATAATCAACACCAAATGTGAAAGAGTATTCCCCTGTCTTAACATATGCTTACTGGCAGCTTTAAAACGTATACAGTTTCCAACAAATTCTGATACATTATTTATCCCCTGTGCTTTTCGAACTGTGAGTTTCAAATACCTCTCAGGATGTAAACATTTAAATGGCTGCCTCTGGTGGGTAATATAGCATCATTCACATTTAGCACTAGTGATTTGGCAAAACTCATATCTAGATTTACTCATACATTCTCCACTTATGTTGCACATTACAGGACACTCTTAGCTCTTAAATCTCAGATGCTGTTAAAAAAAAGCCCAACACTTTAATGACAGGAATTCACAAATGCAATTACTCCAGAAATCTGGAGTTATTCAGCTACATGTTACCTGTGCACCAAATTCATGATTACTTAACAGAAATTAGGTTTGTTCGTTATCACTAAGGCCCCTTTTACACTGAGGCGCAATATCGCTACAAATAGCACCTGCAAAGCGCCTCTCCTCTCACTCCAGTGTGAAAGCCCAAATGCTTTCACACTGGAGCAGTGCTCTTGCGGGACGTTAAAAAGTCCTGCAAGCAGCATCTTGGAGGCGCTTTAGGAGCTGTGTATACACTGCTCCTGAAGCACCCTGCCCATTTAAATCAAATCGCCTGCAAAGGGCCTCAGCAGCAGCGCTTTTCTGGCGTTTTTAACCTTTTTTGTCGCCAGCGAGGTTAAAAGCGCCCTGCTAGCGGCCGAAAAGTGCCGCTAAAGCATCGATAAAGCACCGCTAAAAATAGTTTTACCGCCGGTGATCCCAACCCCCCTCTTGTGTAAGTGCTCCTAAGACTTGTTTTCTTGAATCTTGCACCACATAAACCAATGTCACACAGTTCTTCTTAGTACCTGTTCTTATTATCAGTAAAAGCTGAAAGTCAGATTCACAAAGCTGTTCAATGGGCAGTGCTGCCGAAGTGCCTGCACAGCAAGGCAAAGCAAGTGCCTGCAAAGCAACAATTTCTGAGCACTTTTAACCCCTTGTTGACCTTGTTTGGGGTTAAAATCGTCCCGCTCCCGCCCACACAGCGCCAGTAAAACGCTGCTAAAACCAGTGGCGCTTTACAGCTAGCGCAGAGCAGGTTTCAGTGTGAAAGGGATCATAGAGTGGGGGTAGCAGTGGCAAACATGCTGCATGTTACAAAGTCTGTCATATTAGAGTTGGTTTTAACTGCATCTAAATTCGTTATCTATAAACTGGAGGCAATTCTTTTTTAAGGGGAAGGGAAGTAAGACTATAGAGGTAGGGCGTTAAGCGGTCAACTCCAGACATTGAAATACATAAATAGTATACTTTATTCATAGAAAAATACACACAAAAACACATACATGTATATACAAATAAAAACAGTAGGGATCATGATAGTATAGCAAATAAATATAAACAAGCGATCAAGGCTGACATGTTTCGCAGTTAGACATATCCACTTCTTCAATGCTGAATGGCTTCTTGCTTAAGTCAAAGATCTCATCCCGCTGGAGTGCGGGATCCTTGGGAGACCCAGAGTTGTGACGCCAGGCGGGACATTCCTTGGACTGTTGTCCCCATTTGTCTCTGTTGGAAGCCTTTGTCACTGTATGCACTTGACATCCAGCAGCATGTTTACTTATACCAGATTTGATCTTATTTGATATTGTCATTCAATCTGTGGACACTCTCCCTTTGACATCAAGTGATATTTGTGTATGAATATTCACGATATGGCTCTTATGCCGCGTACACACGGTCGAACTGTATGACGTACTTAGTCTGGCGTACTTTCCGCCAGACTGTCCGTCAGACTTTCCGAACGGGCTACTTGCCCACACACGGCACTTTGTCAGCGGACTAATACGGCGTACTAAGTCCGCCGTACTATCCGCCGTACTTTTGAAATGAACGGACTCGCCCACACACGCAGAGGAAAGTCCGCTCATTTCGAGCGCGTCTCCAGGTAGGCGGGGCCCGCGAAGGAGACGTCGCTGGCCCCGCCACCTGGTATGGACTTAAAGGGGAACCCCAACGCCGAAAAAAATCAGCGTGGGGGTCCCCCCCAAGTCCACAACAGACCCTTGTCCGAGCACGCTACCCGGCCGGCCAGGAAAGGGGGGTGAGGGAGCGCCCCCCCTCCTGAGCCGTACCAGGCCGCGTGCCCTCAACATGGGGGGTGCCTTGGGGAAGGCGGGGCCGTGCGGCCCCCCCACCCCAAAGCACCTTGTCCCCATGTTGATGAGGACAAGGGCCTCTTCCCGACAACCCTGGCCGTTGGTTGTCGGGGTCTGTGGGCGGGGGGCTTATCGGAATCCGGGAGCCCCATTTAATAAGGGGGCCCCCGGATACCGGCCCCCCCACCCTATGTGAATGAGTATGGGGTACAATGTACCCCTACCCATTCACCTGTAAAATAAAAGTATAGCTCTTTTTTGGTACTTTTATTTTACAGGTGAATGGGTAGCGGTACATTGTACCCCATATTCATTCACATAGGGTGGGGGGCCGGTATCCGGGGGCCCCCTTATTAAATGTGGCTCCCGGATTCCGATAAGCCCCCCGCCCGCAGACCCCGACAACCAACGGCCAGGGTTGTCGGGAAGAGGCCCTTGTCCTCATCAACATGGGGACATGGTGCTTTGGGGTGGGGGGGCCGCGCAGCCCCCCCTTCCCCAAGGCACCCCCCATGTTGAGGGCACGCGGCCTGGTACGGCTCAGGAGGGGGGGCGCTCCCTCGCCCCCCTTTCCTGGCCGGCCGGGTAGCGTGCTCGGACAAGGGTCTGTTGTGGACTTGGGGGGGACCCCCACGCCGATTTTTTTCGGCGTTGGGGTTCCCTTTTAAGTCCATACCAGGTGGCAGGGCCAACGACGTCTCCTTCGCGGGCCCCGCCTACCTGGATACCTGCTCGAAATGAACGGACTTTTCTCCGGGTGGGAAAAGTCCGCTCATTTCAAAAGTACGGCGGACTGGCATACACACGGCCGGATTGTCCGCCGAAATGCGAGTACAATGGACAGAATTTTGAAAAAACTGAAATTCTTAGTACGCCGGACTGCACGCTGAAAAAGTCCGCTGAAGCCCACACACGAGCGGACTGTCCGCTGAAATGTGTTTCGGCGGACTAAGTACGCCATACAGTCCGCTCGTGTGTACGCGGCATTACTCTCAGATCGATTATTTCTATTCGCTTGGTGTCTCTCTGGTGAGCAATGAATGTGCCATGCTCCTTGACGCATGCTTTATACTGCTGGTGTATCTCTTCTTGGTCTCCCCTCAATCCAGACACCCCAGATGACCTATGAGATCTTTGATTTAAGCAAGAAGCAGTTCAGCCTTGAAGAAATCGATATGACTGACTGCAAAACATGTCGGCCTTGATTGCGTCTTTATATTTACTTGCTATACTATCATGATCCCTTGGATTTATACTGTCTTTATGTGTACATATAGGTTTGTGTCTTTGTGCATTTTTCTATGAATAAGTTATACTATTTTTGTATTTCAATATGGATGTTTGGAGTTGACCACTTAACACCCTACCTCTATTGTCTTGCTTCCCTTCCCCTACGTATAACCATGGTTGGCACTCCATGAAAAAAAAATGTGTCTTTTGTCTGGTGGGTCTTGACTATATATCAGGGATATGCAATTAGCGGACCTCCAGCTGTTGCAGAACTACATGTCCCATGAGGCATAGCAAGACTGACAGCCACAAGCATGACACCCAGAGGCAGAGACATGATGGGACTTGTAGTTCTGCAACAGCTGGAGTTCCGCTAATTGCATATCCCTCCTATATATTTACATGACCCTAGCCTACTTTACAATTTGGTGCAGTAATAGTTCCACTTTGCAAAACTGGTGCTATTAAAATGGTTGTTCAGTCTTAATACAAAAAAATTTAATAAAAGTCAACAGCTACACATACTGTAGCTGGTGACTTTTAAAAATGTACCTGTCCAAATATCAGGGCTATCCTCACCCAGGCCATTTTTTTGCCAGTCTTTGGTTCCCAAGCACCGGCATGTTTACTAAGGGAAGCTGGCTGTGACTTCTTGCAGCTTCACAGCTGGCTTCTTACTGTGCACGTGCAGGTCATGCTGCACTTTCTAAATGGACCTGCAGCTTTCTAGTGCCTGTGACATGTCCCAGAAGGTTGTAGGCAGGGAGAACTTCTGCTCTAATCGCCTAGGCATTCAGAGCAGAAGTGGGAGCAGGTACCTGCTAACACTAGTTACCTGTTCTCTCCAAAAGTAGGAGAGGAAGAGGGAAAGAGTTGTTAAAGCTGAACTTCTCTTTTAGGATGCAGTTCTGCTTTAAGTAGTACCTGAATTTGCAGAATGTGTTATTAAGCTACCAAAATGAGCATAAGGAATGAATCTGGTAAAGGGCCTTTTAAAGGGCCAAGCCACCAGAAAAGAGTTGTTAGGGCTGTATTAAATTCTCCTGCTGGGCCTTCTAAATCTAGCACAGAGCTGGAGTTATCACGGAGCCACAATTAGGCTGGCCTTATATTTATTATATACAGTGATTCCACGGATTGCGAGTAACATGGTTTAGGAGCATTTTGCAATAAGAGCTATGAGCGCAAAACAAGCAGGATTCAAGCCTCTGAGGTGTGCAGTACCACATTTGGCCAGAGGTGTGGGGGTGCCAGTGACACTAGGAAACACTCCGTTCCCAAGTGTCTCAGAGCCCCTCCGAGTGCATCCCAGCAGCTCTGAGTGTTTCTGAATGTCTCTGGTGCCCCCCCCACCTCTGACCACATGTGGTACTGCATACAATAGCAGAGCCCCTGGAATGGATTATCTGAGTTTCCATTATTTTCTATGGGGAAACTCACTTTGATATACTAGTGCTTTGAATAACAAAGTATTCTTCTGGAATGAATTATGCTCGTAATCCAAGGTTCCACTCTGTTTTTTTTTTTCTTTAATGCAATCAGCCAGTGGGCTAATTGAAAAAAACTGAATGGGTTTTACTTCCTCTTTATTTCCCTGCAAAGGTAAAGCATAAAGGGCTACTATGAATTGCATAGTAGACCATTACGTGTCACTTACCTGAAACTGAAGCCTGCAATGTCCCTGCTGGCTGGAAGCATCCATCTTCACCCCTCTTCCTTCCAGGGCCTGTCCGGAATTGCGTGATGTCACATGCGCACAGGAGCCGCCAATCACGGCATGATCCCTTTCTAAAGTGCACATCCACCGATTACGTTGGCGCACGCGTATACTGTAAATATCTCCTAAACCGTGCAGGTTTAGGAGATATATCCAGCACCCAGAGGTAAGCCTTAAGATAGGCTTACCTGTAGGTAAAAGTGGTTGTACAGAGTTTACAACCACTTGAGCCTTTTTTGCCAACATCCAGCAGTTCAAATAGAAGGCGTGTCATGTAAAGATTCATGTGTAGTACCGACAAGGTGGGAAAAAATAAGAGCTGGTAATGCCAACAAAATCTTTCAAACATTTGGCTACTTTTTTTTTTTCTTTCCTCCTTTTGCTGGAACGCTGTTCCACTAAGTAAAAACCTATTGAACACCTATTTTCCGAAGATGCTTACATTATTTCATCTCTTTTTAAATGCAATTTTTTTTCTGTGGTCACCTAATTAAAATCAATTTAGGGAAAATCTCATCTCCTTTGGAAAAAAGAAAAAAAAAAAAAAACGGAAAGGGAGTAGTCGTTTTCTGGCAAGGAAAAATGTGGAATTTGAGCAAGTTCCTTAGGAAGCAACGTTAAAAAGAAAAAGGGGGGGGGGGGGGGAGCGAGGCAGAGAGTAGAAATTCCTTCAAATCAAGTGCATTATTCAGCGTAAAAGGAGAAACTGTGCATGATCACAAGCTGCTTGATTCCACACCAACCAAATAAAAAAAGGAATACTTTCAGGGTTATTTATTAAACCTGAAGTGGGCAAAACCTGCTGCAGCTGTGCATAGAAACCAATCAGCTTCCAGGTTTTATTGGCAAAGCTTAATTGAACAAGCTGAAACTAGAAGCTGATTGGCTACCATGCACGGCTGCACCTGATTCTGAGTGCTCCAGCTTTTTTTTTTTTTTTTTTTAAAGTAAATCTGCCCCTTTGAAAATCAGAAAAGTGTGATCGCCCCACATACCTGCACCCACAAGCACAGCAACACGACGTGTAAACATCTAGCATAGATGACTGAGCTGTCACACTTGCGGGACGTATCCAGACTCATCTTTTTTTTGTTTGTTTGTTGTTCTTCGGAAGATGGTCCTGAAGAGATAAGGTGACAGTTCTTAGAAGCAAGTGCAGATGGGAAATCCCCAGTCCATAGCTACACAAATCCAGTCAAAGAGTCCCAACTGCCGATGGGCTTGTTTTGCACTAATTAAGATGATCTAGTAGATTCCTTGGGATCCCGGCTAGTTGCTGTAATGAGGTGAGAAGTTCAGTTGCTAGCGTTGCCTGAGAATGAGTCACAGGCATCAGCAAGTCGGTGTGGGCTCCGTATCCCCTCCTTTTACTCCCTCTCTCTCCCTCGCACACACCCTCTGCCTTCGGTCACATAAAAAGGTGCACGCTTGGGAACGGACAGGAGCTCTGTAGCCGCTGTGTCCGCATACAGGACAGCACACCCCAAGTTAGAAGATGGCGTTTGCCGTTAAACCTGCATTGGAGTCCAATCGTTTTTCCTGTTCTCTGGTGTTTCGGTGTGAGCGAGCCAATACATCGCTCCCAGTTCTCCTAGGTCATAGAGGTGACGTCCGGTGTACCTGACTGCTTCAGGTCGTAGAGGTGACGTCCGGTGTACCTGACTGCCTCACACACAATGTGCGCACACGGGACGTGCTTGTCTTTTGTCTCACTCAGTCCTTCCCCTGGTCGGCTTTATCCCATAGACAGCATTTCTACAACACTGCAATACCTAAGCCGTACTGTGCAGAACGGCAATCCTCACATAAACAAGTGTAAACAATCGCCAAATAAACAAGTCGCTTTCACAAAGTGCAACGCGCAGCCTGTGAAAAGATACCTATCGCTTGAAAATATCTTGAAGGCGTTCGAGGCAGTTCGTCATCCCTGGTCCAGACCAGTGAAATAAAAACAAAAGTTCAAATTTCTAACATAAGGGATGAATCATCTGAAAAAAAAAATTCCAGGGCTCTCACAAGGGGTGGGACGTTGTTGTGTCTGAGGAGAAAAAAAAAAAAGGGTTCTTTGGGGGAAGTTTTTACAAAGAATATTTTGGTAAAGAGTAGATGTCAAGTGATGGCTGATTGTAGGGAGCTCATTATTTCCCTCATAGTGTATCTAAAGGCAAATTCTTTTCATTTCCAAGTATTGGAAAACCTGTTTGCTTTTTTTTTTTTTTTTTAATTTCCATGTACTGTAACTACACAAAGTTCATGCAGAATTTATGGTTACAAAATGAGCGCCCATGTTTTATAAAAATGCATTACTTTATTGTAATCAGTACAAAATATATATCTATATCTATAGATATATATATATATATATATATATATATATATATAGTGAGGGGTTAGCTCAGCAGCGGGTGTGTGTGACCCCCTGGATGGGTTCACAACAAACACAAAATCAGGCACAGCAGACAGCGTTGTAGGTGGAAAAAACAAAAGGTGCGGTTTATTTATGCTACATGCAGTGAAAAATATAACAGCCAAACAAAAAAAAAAAACACAATGAAAATTAAATCCTGGTTAGCTTGCCCTCTAATTACACACATAGATTCCCTGTCTAACAACTGAGTGCAGCCTTGTGCTGCACCAGTCCCTGTCTCTGTCTCTGTCTCTGTCTCAGAGGTTCGCCACACAGGCGTTAACAGGTGTCACACTCCCCAGTCTATACAAACACAAAACTGGTTCCAGGATGGAGCATCTCCCTAAGCATGCTGGGGTTTTTTGTAGAGGTCTTAATGAGCCCACTTACTTCAGCTGAGCTCATTAACTCTTCCCCTATAGGACTCATGGGCGTCCGCAGCAGGGGGCAAGGGGGTCAAGTGCCCCCCCCTGGAATCCCCAAGGTGTTGCAGCTGCCGCCATGCTACATTTTTTTTCTGAGTCCGCTGGCGGCTGCATCCTCTGCTCTCTCCTCTGGATCACAGCGCTGGATGGCTCTGTGTTCGGCGGCCGCTCTGTAACACAGTCCCGCCTCCTCAGTGTGATAGTACAGAGAATCAACGTTCCGCCTATCACATGAGCCGGTCTGAGGGGGTGGGACTGTGTTACAGAGCCATCCAGCGCTGTGATGCAGAGGAGGAGATGCCCATCCGTACAGCCCGCCCTGTGTGCCACAGTGCCTGGATAGGAGGATCGAGGGGGGGGCTGCAGTGCTCTCCTCCACCACCGCACTCTCCTGCCCCCCCCCAGTGCTCTCCTACACACCACACTGTCCTCCACCACCACACTCTCCTCCCCCCATGCCCTCCACCACCACACTCTCCTGCCCCCCCCCAGTGCTCTCCTCCACCATCACACTCTCCTCCACCACCGCACTCTCCTGCCCCCCCCAGTGCCCTCCACCACCACACTTTCCTGCCCCCCCAGTGCTCTCCTCCACCACCACACTCTCCTGCCCCCCCCCCAGTGCTCTCCTCCACCACCACACTCTCCTGCCCCCCCACACTCTCCTGCCCCCCCAGTGGTCTCCTCCACCACCACACTCTCCTGCCCCCCCAGTGCTCTCCTCCACCACCACACTCTCCTGCCCCCCCAGTGGTCTCTTCCACCACCGTAATCTCCTGCCCCCCCAGTGCTCTCCACTACCACACTCTCCTGCCCCCCCAGTGGTCTCCTCCACCACCACACTCTCCTGCCCCCCCAGTGGTCTCCTCCACCACCACACTCTCCTGCCCCCCCCAGTGCTCTCCACCACCACACTCTCCTGCCCCCCAGTGCTCTCCACCACCACACTCTCCTGCCCCCCCCCCCAGTGCTCTCCACCACCACACTCTCCTGCCCCCCCAGTGGTCTCCTCCACCACCACACACTCCTGCCTCCCCAGAGGTCTCCTCCACCACCACACTCTCCTGCCCCCCCCAGTGCTCCCCACCACCACACTCTCCTGCCCCCCCAGTGCTCTCCTCCACCACCACACTCTCCTGCCCCCCCCCAGTGGTCTCCTCCACCACCGCACTCTCCTGCCCCCCCAGTGCTCTCCTCCACCACCGCACTCTCCTGCCCCCCCAGTGCTCTCCTCCACCACCGCACTCTCCTGCCCCCCCCAGTGCTCTCCTCCACCACCGCACTCTCCTGCCCCCCCCCCCAGTGCTCTCCTCCACCACCGCACTCTCCTGCCCCCCCCCCAGTGCTCTTCTCCACCACCGCACTCTCCTGCCCCCCCCAGTGCTCTCCTCCACCACCACACTCTCCTGCCCCCCCCCCAGTGCTCTTCTCCACCAACACACTCTCCTGCCCCCCCCACAGTGCTCTTCTCCACCACCACACTCTCCTGCCCCCCCAGTGGTCTCCTCCACCACCACACACTCCTGCCTCCCCAGAGGTCTCCTCCACCACCACACTCTCCTGCCCCCCCAGTGCTCCCCACCACCACACTCTCCTGCCCCCCCAGTGCTCTCCTCCACCACCACACTCTCCTGCCCCCCCCAGTGGTCTCCTCCACCACCGCACTCTCCTGCCCCCCCAGTGCTCTCCTCCACCACCGCACTCTCCTGCCCCCCCAGTGCTCTCCTCCACCACCGCACTCTCCTGCCCCCCCCCAGTGCTCTCCTCCACCACCGCACTCTCCTGCCCCCCCCCAGTGCTCTCCTCCACCACCGCACTCTCCTGCCCCCCCCCCAGTGCTCTCCTCCACCACCGCACTCTCCTGCCCCCCCCCCAGTGCTCTTCTCCACCACCGCACTCTCCTGCCCCCCCCAGTGCTCTCCTCCACCACCACACTCTCCTGCCCCCCCCCAGTGCTCTTCTCCACCAACACACTCTCCTGCCCCCCCCACAGTGCTCTTCTCCACCACCACACTCTCCTGCCCCCCCAGTGCTCTCCTCCACCACCACACTCTCCTGCCCCCCCCCAGTGCTCTCCTCCACCACCACACTCTCCTGCCCACCCCAGTGCTCTCCTCCACCACCACACTCTCCTGCCCCCCCCAGTGCTCTCCTCCACCACCACACTCTCCTGTCCTCCCCCCCCCCAGTGCTCTCCTCCACCACCACACTCTGCTGCCCCCCCCCCCCAGTGCTCTCCTCCACCACCGCACTCTCCTGCCCCCCCAGTGCTCTCCTCCACCACCACACTCTCCTGCCCCCCCCCAGTGCTCTTCTCCACCAACACACTCTCCTGCCCCCCCCCCACAGTGCTCTTCTCCACCACCACACTCTCCTGCCCCCCCCCCCCCAGTGCTCTCCTCCACCACAAAACTCTCCTGCCCCCCCACAGTTCTCTCCTCCCCTCTCCTCTTCTTGCTGCTCTCCAGCTCTCCCCATCCTTCTCTAGCCACCATCCCAGTGCTCTCCACTCCCCCTGTTCACCCCCCAGTGCTGTCCCCCCTCACAGTGCTCTCCACTCCCCCAGTGCTCTCCTCCACCACACTCTCCTGCCCCCCCCCCCCCAGTTTTCTCCTCCCCTGTTCTTGCTGCTCTCCAGCTCTCCCCATCCTTCTTCAGCCATCATCCCAGTGCTCTCCACTCCGCCCAGTGCTCCCCCCCTGTTCTCCCCCCCACAGTGCTCTTCACTCCCCCCAGTCCTCTCCCCCCGTTCTCTGCCTCAGGGCTCTCCCCCCTGTTCTTTCCCCTCCAGTGCTCTCCCCCCTGTTCCTCCCAGTGCTCTCCACTCCGCCCAGTGCTCCCCCCTGTTCTCCCCCCCACAGTGCTCTTCACTCCCCCAGTCCTCTCCCCTCCGTACTCTCCCCCCGTTCTCCTCCCCAGTGCTCTCCCCCCTGTTCTTTCCCTCCCAGTGCTCTCCACTCCGCCCAGTGCTCTCCCCCCCCCCCAGTGCTCTCCTCTCTCCCCCTGTTCTTCCCCCCCCCAGTGCTCTCCACTCCCCCAGTGCTCTCCCCCCTGTTCTTTCTCCCCCCCCCCAGTGCTCTTCAGCCCCCACCCCAGTGCTCTCCAGCCATCCATTCTCCCCACCCCTGTTATTTCTGCCCCCCTGGTGCTCTCCAGCCCCCCAGTGCTCTCTACCCTCCATGCTCTCCACCCCTGTTCTTTTTGGCTCCCCCCAGCACTCTCCACTCCCCACCCCTGTACTCTCCACTCCTCCTGCATTTTGCCCCCACCCAAGTGCGGCACAGTGGTGTAGTGGTTAGCACTTTCACCTAGCAGTAAGAAGGGTCACTGGTTCAAATCCCAACCACGACACTACCTGCCTGGAGTTTGCATGTTCTCCCTGTGCCTGCGTGGGTTTCCTCCGGGTACTCCGGTTTCCTCCCACAATCCAAAGACATGCAGGTAGGTAAGTTGGCTTCTGTTCAAAATTGGCCCTAAGATATGAATGGGGACCTTGGATTGTGGGCTCCTTGAGGGTAGGGACCAACATGAGTGTGCAATGTACAGGGATGGGGACAATTGTAGACACTCACTCAGGTTGAACTGGATGGACTGGTGTCTTTATTCAACCTAACTAACTATGAAACTATGAAGTGCTCTCCACTCCCCTCTGCTCTTTATACCCCCCCCAGTACTCTCCAGCCCCGTGCTCTCCACCCCTGTTTTTCTGCCCCCCCCCCAGTGCTCTTCACCAACCCACACTCTTAGCCCCCCCAGTGCTCTCAGCCTACCGTGCACTCTACCCCTGTTCTTATTGGCCCCCCCAGCGCTCTCCGCTCCCCACCCCTGTGATCTCCACCCCACCTCTCTCTTTGCCCCCACCCATGTGTTCTCCAACCCCGCCAGTACGCTTTGCTCCCCCTTCTCTCCAACTCCCACCCAATGCTCTCCACTTCCCCAGGGCCAGAGGGCAGGCTGACTGGGGCCGGAAAATGAGGACGGCTGAAGGTGCAGGTGGCCAGGGACCACTCCATCTCACAGCAGACAGATCCTCTGGAAGGAGCACCGTCCCCATCCAAAACGAGAACAGACCCTGCCTGCTGCTGGCCGTCATGGATATCCTGCTGGCATGCAAGGTACTGTACCGAGTATCAACAACACACCTTCCCACAGACAGGGACTGCAGACTGGGACATGGGGCACTGGAGGGGCTGCAATGATGGGCACAGTGAGACTGCATTTACGGCACAGTGAGGCTGCATTTGATGGGCACAGTGAGGCTGCATTTGGTGGGCACAGTGAGGCTGCATTTGGTGGGCACAGTGAGGCTGCATTTGGTGGGCACAGTGAGGCTGCATTTGATGGGCACTGGTGAGGCTGCATTGAGCTCTTGCATCAACTCTGCAGTCTCTGACCATCTCCTGTAGCATGTCTGCAGTCTCTGAGGGAGTCTGGAGAGGAGTCAAGAGTGGGAGCACCGCCGGCATGGGGGTCATGGGAGAAGTCAGACTTGTGTGGACTGTGGACAGGAGATTATAGGATAAAACCAGAGCCACCAAGCTGGAGCCGACTGACTGAGCCCTGCACAGTGCACCTGAGAGGAGGTCAGTGAAAGCACTGCCAGGCCAGTCGGGGGTCACTGATGTAAGGGGGAGTGAATACGATAACGTAAGGGGCACTGATATAAAGGTTTCCTCTTTACTTTAGTAACCCACCCCCCTTACCTTAGAGTATTCTTTCTGCAGAAGTTCTGAGTTTCTGGGGCCCCCCTTGATGATTGATCACTTACCACTATTAACTGGAATTTGCATATATATAGCCCTATATCTCTATATCTAATACTCTCTTCATCAAATGTGCTTTAAAATGTATGGTTTTCCCTTTCATGAACAAGAAAATAATGACGTTATGCTGTTGGGCTGGTATAATAATGCTGTGAGGCTGGTATGAAATTTTTTCCAGGGCTGGTTTTTGAAAGCATGGGTGTCCGCAAGGTTACTCAGGTGGCTGCGTACCATGCCCATATAGCCTAGAGAATGTACATCTTTTTACATTGCAATACATCTGTTGTTGCCATATTTTTATCTTGATGAAAACAGCCTATTCAGTGACAGTATGAGATCAAAATATGGCCACAACAGATGTATTGCAATGTAAAAAGATGTACATTCTCTAGGCTATATGGGCATGGAACACAGCCGCCAGAGTAACTTCCAATACAAAGTGAAGATGAATTATCTGTTATATAACACATATGTATTACCAGTAGAAAGATTTTCATGAGATTGTCGAAAAGGGGCGGAGCATGAGTGGCCTTGAAATGATGCCCCCCCTTGGAAAAAGTTCTGCGGACGCCCATGATAGGACTCCCAGCACTCCCCTCTAGTTGTACAAATCCGCATAAAACCTGAATCTAGGGCATACATATTTTCCATCCTGGATACAACCAGGTGATTTTACCTGCCTGCTGCCACATACCCCCCCCCCTTTTGTTTCAACCTTGGGGTTGTAACACAAGCAGTCAGACACGCATGTATCCGAGACAAAGCATCCACATTCCCCATTTTAACACCAGGGCGATGCTTAACTGTAAAGTTGAATTCCTGTAGGGCCAGGAACCACCTATTTACCCTTCTATTGGTCTCCTTGTTTTGAGCCATCCACTTTAACGGGTTCCCGACCAGCGCATGACGATGTATGTCGACAGAATGGCACAGGCAGGCATATTGGCGTACAGGTACGTCCAATATTCAATGCCGCCCTGGTCGGGACCCCCGTGAGTCCGGTCGCGGGACCCGCGGACTCGATCGCCGCGGGCATCCCCGCGATCGTCTCACGGGACGGCTGAATGGAGGAAATGCCGTGTAAACGGCATTTCTCCATCTGCCTAGCAACTAGTGACGCTGATCTCTGCTCCATGTGATTGGAGCAGAGATCAGTGTTCACTAAATGAAAGCCCAACCCCCCCACAGTTAGTAACACACCCCTAGGAACACTTAACCCCTACACTGCCACCCACTGGTTAACCCCTTCACCGCCAGTGTCATTTACACAGGAATCACTGCATTTATATAGCAGTGATTACTGTATAAATGACAATGGTCCCAAAAATGTGTCAAAAATGTCTGATGGGTCCCCCACAATGTCGCAGTCACAATAAAAATCGCTGATCGCCGCCATTACTAGTAAAAAAAATAAATAAAAAATTATTAATAAAAATGCTATGAAACTATCCCTATTTTGTAAATGCTATAACTTTTGCGCAAACCAATCAATAATCGCTTATTGCGATTTTATTTTTTTTTTTTTTTATTTATTTTTTTACCAAAAATATGTAGAAGAATACGTATCGGCCTAAACTGAGGGGAAAAAATGTTTTTTTATATATTTTTGGGGGATATTTATTATAACAAAAAGTAAAAAATAATGCGTTTTTTTTCAAAATTGTCGCTCTATTTTGTTTATAGCGCAAAAAATAAAAACCGCAGGGGTGATCAAATACCACCAAAAGAAAGCTCTATTTGTGGGAAAAAAAGGACGTCAATTTTGTTTGGGAGCCACGTCGCACAACCGCGCAATTGTCAGTTAAAGCGGCGCAGTGCCGAATCGCAAAAGTGGTCTGTTCTTTGACCAGCAAAATGGTCCGGTCTGTAAGTGGTTAAAGGAGCGTGATCAGTCACTAGGTCAAAGTGCCTACCTAGCAGATAGTACTGAAGGGAATCTAGAGCCCACTTCACTGCTAAACATTCCTTCTCAATCGTGGCGTAATTTACCTCATGGGACTTCAACTTCCTGCTGAGGTAAATGACTGGGTGCTCTTCCCCGTTCCAGACCTGGGATAACACTGCTCCTAACCCAACGTCTGATGCATCAGTTTGTACAACAAAGTCCTTAGAGAAGTCTGGTGAGTACAACACTGGCTGGCTACATAAGGCTGTTTTTAAGGACTGAAATGCTTCTTCAGCCTCTGGGGACCATTTAACCATGACAGACTTTCCCTTTTTATCAGGTTGGTGAGGGGAATGAATCGTCGATAATAGCCAGCGATTCCCAGAAAGGCTCGTACCTGTTTCTTGCTGTTGGGACGTGGCCAACTCTGTATGGCCTCGACTTTATTGACTTGGGGTTTTATCACCCCCCTCCCAATAGTGTACCCAAGATATTTGGCCTCCTCCTGTCCAATGGTACACTTCTTTGGATTGGCCGTAAACCCAGCTTCCCGGATAGAGTCTAGGACTGCTTGTACTTTTGGCAAATGTGAGACCCAGTGAGACCCAGTCTGTGCTATGGATAATCACATCATCCAGGTAAGCTGCAGCATATTTCTGATGGGGCCTCAGAATCTTATCCATTTTCCGCTGGAATGTTGCCGGGGCATTCTGTAACCCAAACGACATTCTCTTATATTGGAATGCCCCATCTGGGGTTACAAACGCAGTTTTCTCCTTGGCTGACTCGGCCAGGGGAATTTGCCAATACCCTTTGGTGAGATCAAGAGTTGTCATATATCGGGCTGTTTCTAGCCGGTCAATCAACTCATCTATACGTGGCATGGGGTAGGTGTCAAATTTTGTAACTTTATTCAATTGTCGAAAATCGTTACAAAACCGCCAGCTCCCATCAGGTTTGGGCACTAGTACGATAGGACTGGACCAGTCACTCTGGGACTCCTCTATCAGACCCAATTCCAGCATCCTTTGAACCTGCCCACGTATAGCCTCCCGTCGGGCCTCTGGTATTCTATAAGGTTTTCATTTTACCCTTTCTCCTGGCGGGGTGATAATGTCATGCTCTACGCCAGATGTTTGTCCGGGCAGCTCAGAGAAAATCTTTGTTACGAAGTACAAACTCTTTAACCTCCTGTTGTTGGGGTTTCGATAAGGTGACTGCTATTCCAACCTCAGGAACTAAGCAATCAGACTGGGCTTGTGACAAAGTCTCCGCGACTAGGGATTCCCTATCCCTCCAGGCTTTCAGCAGATTGACGTGATAGATCTGTTCCGGGTTTCGCCTTCCTGGCTGTCTAACCCTGTAGTTCACCTCACTAATTTTTTCAATTACTTCGTATGGACCTTGCCATTTGGCCAGAAATTTGCTTTCAACCGTAGGGACTAGCACCAAGACCCTATCCCCCGGGGAAAAAGTACGGGTCTTGGCCCCACGGTTGTACAAACTCTGCTGTGCTAACTGCGCTTGGGTCAAATGTTCCTTTACGATTGGCATTACCTGTGCAATTCTATCTTGCATCAGGGCGACATGCTCAATCACACTCCTGTGAGGAGAACTCTCATTTTCCCAAGTTTCCTTGGCGATATCCAGCAGCCCTCTTGGGTGTCTCCCATAGAGCAACTCGAAGGGTGAGAAACCCGTAGAGGATTGGGGTACCTCCCTAATGGCAAACATTAGATAGGGTATTAGACAGTCCCAATTCTTTCCATCTCTATCCACCACCTTCTTTAACATTTGTTTTAGGGTTTTGTTGAATCTTTCAACCAACCCATCTGTTTGGGGGTGATACACAGATGTACGCAATTGTGTCACTTTGAACAACTTGCATAGTTCTTTCATAACCCGGGACATAAAGGGTGTACCTTAGTCCGTAAGCAGTTCCTTACAAATACCCACGTCGCTAAAAACAAGAGATAGCTCTTTGGCTATGGTTTTGGCCGAGGTATTTCGAAGAGGAATTGCTTCCGGATAATGGGTGGCATAGTCCAATATAACAAAATGTACTGATGCCCCCTAGCGGACTTCATTATCGGACCTACCAAATCCATTGCAATCCTCTCAAAGGGGGACCTCAATGATAGGAAGAGGTACCAGCGGGTTACGGAAATGTGGCATAGGTGCCGACTTCTGACACACAGGGCAGGAGGAACAATAATTTTCTGTTTCCTTCATGACCCCAGGCCAATAGAATCTCTGCAATACCCTCTCTCTGGTTTTCTCGGTCCCCAGATGACCTCCCAGAATGTGCCCATGGGCCAATTCTAACACCAACTTCCTGTAAGGTTTGGGCACCACAAGTTGCTCAATGGTTTCTTCTACCCTTTGAGCCACTCGATACAGCAGGTCCCTTTCCATAGTGAAGTACGGGTAAGTGCAAGTCTTATCTGGTTTCACTAACTCGCCATCCATTTTCACCACATTTTCCTGTGCCTTTATTAGGGTGGGGTCTTTTAACTGTTCTGTGGTAAAATTTTCCCTGTGAACCTCAAGATCCGAAAACTCCAGACGGTATGTTTTCATCTGAGGATGTTGGCTCCTCCCCAGTTTCTCGAGTTTCCCCCGCCAATACCAACAAGGGAAATTCAGGAGAGTCCTCACCACTCCCAGAGGAATTCTGGTCATCTTCCTGGTCTATAGGGGTACCAGTGGGGGGCTCAGGACAATCCCAGAGTTCCCAGAACTTTGGAAAATCCCTTCCCACAATAGCATCATGTGGTAAGTGAGACACTAACCCCACCTGATGAGAGAGGTTACCTTTGGGGGTCTCAAAAAACACTAAAGTTACAGGATACTCTCGGGTGTCCCCATGCACGCAAATAACAGCCACCTTGTTCTTCCCAGAGACCTCTGTAGTAACTAATTCAGCTTTCATCAATGTTACCAGGCTACCTGAATCCAGCAACACATCAACATTTCTACCATTAATACACATTTTACATAAATGTTTCTCAGGTCCCCGAATGGCAGTGCATGCAACTGTCGCAAACAGCGACTGACGTCTCTCCCTTTATAAAGTCACATTGCATAGGCTCATCCACAACTGGGCAATTGGCTGCAATATGTCCCTCTTGCTGGCAGCGGTAGCAAATAATCTTTTTCGCTGCCTCTTGCAGCCTGGGCTTCCCGGGCTGCTCCCGCCAGACCTTAGGTAGAACTCCCACCCTCTCACTCTCTCCACCCTCACCCCTTGGAGTCATCTTACCCGCCACTGGGGATGATCTGGTCTTAGGGTGGAAAGTCCGTGAGTCCCTGGAAGAGGTGGTCAGGTTCTCTGTAGCCAAGTACCTCTCAACCAGATCCACAAGTTTATCTGCATTTTCTGGGTCTCCGTGGCTTACCCATTTTTGGATGGCAGTAGGAAGAGCTCTCAGGAAACGATCCATAACAACATGTTCCACAATGTTTGGTGCGGTCAAAGTCTCTGGCTGCAGCCACTTCCTGCTCAGGTGAATGAGATCATACATTTGAGACCTGGGGGGTTTTCCAACCTGAAAAGTCCAATTATGCACACGCTGAGCCCGGACGGCCAGGGTGACACCCAGCCGTGCCAATATTTCTGTTTTTAGCACCACATAGTCTTTTGCTTGGTCAGGCTCTAGGTCATAATAAGCTTTCTGCGATTCCCCAGTTAACAGAGGGGCCACCAGTCCAGCCCACTGCTCCTTAGGCCACTTTTCCCTTTCAGCAGTCCTTTCAAATGTGGTCAAAAACACCTCCGGATCATCCTCTCCAGTCATTTTTGTCAGTAAACGGCTCACACCAAAGGATGCGGTATTAGTGTAACCACTTGCCTCATTGGTCTGCGGACATGCTGTATTAATGTCTCTATTTGCTGTTGAAAACTCTGCTCTTGCTTCTGCAACAGGTCTATGAAGCGGGCTTCAGATTGCTGCTGGGCTTGCTGCTGAGCTTCCAGACTCTGCAGCAAAGTTGCATTTGTCTGCTTCTGGGCTGCAAGGCTCTTTTGTAAACCCGCATTTGTTTGCTGCCGATTTGCATTTGCTAGAGCCAGCTGTCTCAGTACCTCCTCCATGCTGGCCTTAAAAAAAAAACTGCCCGCATTCTCCACCAACTGTGAGGGGTTAGCTCGGCAGCGGGTGTGTGTGACCCCCCTGGATGGGTTCACAACACAAAATCAGGCACAGCAGACAGCGTTGTAGGTGGAAAGAACAAAAGGTGCTGTTTATTTATGCTACATGTAGTGAAAAATATAACAGCCAAACAAAAAAAAAACATGAAAATAAATCCTGGTCAGCTTGACCTCTAATTACACACACAGATTCCCTGTCTAACAACTGAGTGCAGCCTTGTGCTGCACCAGTCCCTGTCTCTGTCTCTGTTGTAGAGGTTTGCCACACAGGCGTTCACTCACCGCACAGAACAGGTGTCACACTCCCCATTCTATACAAACACAAAACTTGTTCCAGGATGGAGCATCTCCCTAAGCATGCTGTTTTTTTTTGTAGAGGTCTTAATGAGTCCACTTACTTCAGCTGGGCTCATTAAAGAGGAAGTAAACCCTGATGAGTTTACTTCCTCTTTCATTCCCTGCAAAGGCAAAGCATAATGGACTACTATGCATCGCATAGTAGCCCATTATGTGTCACTTACCTGACACAGGAGCCAGCGAAGTCGCCGCTGTCCCCTGTAGTCCGCCGCATCCATCTTGTTGGTGGGGTCTCGCAGCTCCGCCGCTGTCATTCGGCGAAGCCGCGATGACGTCACTCCCACGCATGCGCACGGAAGCCGACACGCGCGGCAGCTCCGTCGCTGAGAATGCCGTGCTCGGTGCGTCTGCGCGCCGCTGTCTATGGCGCATGCGCCGTAGACAGCGGTGCCCGTTTTCGGGCAAATATCTCCTAAACCATATAGGTTTAGGAGATATTGCTTGGACCTACAGGTAAGCCTTAATCTAGGCTTACCTGTAGGTCAAAGTGGTTTGTAAGGGTTTACAACCACTTAAACTATTCCCCTATAGGACTCCCAGCAGTCCCCTCTATTTGTACAAGTCCACATAAAGCCTGATTCTAGGGCATACATATTTTTCATCCTGGATACAACCAGGTGATTTTACCTGCCTGCTGCCACGATAGATAGATGGATAGATCTCCTCAGCCATGTAGTTAGCAATATCTCCTCTTAATCAACAAAATGTATTGTTACATATGCATCTCCAACAAGGATATACACCAGGGGTGCCAAACCAGGGGCCACATGTGGCCCGCGGAGCCCTCTGATGTGGCCCACAACCTCCTGCTCTGGGATAGAATAGAAAGAATACGGTTATTAAAGATCAGTTTATTACTAAAATCATAGTGTATATATGGGCATATCTGTTCTGCAGTGGTTACTGGGCTGCTTTCAAACTGATCTGCAGGTGCAGAGCAGTTTACCTGCAGGTTATCTGCACTGAGCCATAGACTTCTATTATTACCTGCGATTTTGGTGAGCTTTCTGAAAGAATATAATTGCAAACTACAGGAAAGCCAAAGGTAAACTGCATTGCACACGTGGTGCGGGTAAACCGCAGCTCATCAGTGTGAAGGCAACCTTGGACCGCTTTCACATGGTCAGCCCGACCAATTGAACCCTCCATTCACCTCTAAGTAGTGGCAGACATAAACCGACTTGTGTTCTACCCTCGAACCTGAAACGGACAACAGGGACAAACTGGACCCCCCTGCTGTGAGCCGCGTCCGTATTAGGTGTGAACCCAGCCTTGAGGCTAGGTTCACACCTCCGACAGATGCATTTTGCAGCAGGGGTCCGATGCGTCCCTGTTCTCCATTTCAGGGAGGAATTGGGCCCAAATTGTTGCCTGAATTCGGACCTGGAACGCCACCTAAGACGCACAGCACTCCTGTGCAAGCCGCAGTGAAGATAGAGAGCCGATCACAATCTCCTGTCATGCGAATTGGATGCAGGGAAACCCACATCCGATTTGCATAGGTGTGAACCCAGCCTAAAGTAGTTTTCAGGGATATACCTAACTAATATAAAAAAAATGCTCATTCCCCACTCCTAACACCTATACTAAATAACCTGTTGAAGAAAGATCAGTATTTTTGCCTATTTTTAGGCTGGTCTAGTCATGTGATCCGCCTCTCCTGTGTCGGTTAGCAGAGGGCTCAGGGGAGAGGAGGGAGCACCAACAGTAGATGGGCAATAGTAAACCTATGGGTGACATCATTGCAGCATTCCAGCCATTGTTGAGCGCTTTCTTCTCTCTCCTGCAGCCACCGCTAGCTGACACAGGGGAGATCATGTGACAGGACCAGAGAAGCCTTAAAATAGGTAAGTATATACATATTTCTTGCACAGGTTAGTTAGTATGGGTGGTGGGAAAGGGACGGAGCAGATTTAGGATTAGTTAGATATACCACGGAATTCTACTTTAATTTCTTCTTGCTTCCTATTGCATCTTTCAGATAGGAACTGCAGGGAAATTTCCCTAGCAGTTCTAGAAAAAAAAAAAACCCTATAAGCAGCTTTCACCAAATCCATACACATTTCAAAGCTAAAAATACATGTTTTGGTTTAGATATAAAATTCAGGAAAATTATTTATATTTGTTTTGCAATAAAAAAAAAAAAAAAAAAATACAAAACCGTGACTGCAAGCCAAGATATACTGTATAACCTCCCCACATGCAACAAACAAAGGCATTTTAAATGTACAATCCACACACCATCCCCTACAATATAAGTATAGGAGGCAAAACATATACACAGCTAGTTCCAGGGCAAGGTACAAAAGCAATTTACTCAGCTCACTGCAACTAAAATATGTAATATTAAAGCGGAGCGCGACCCAAAAGGGGAAGCTCAGTTTGTTCACCCCCGCCACATTTGGCACCTTTTAGGGGTATGCGGGTACCTTGTTTTGACCTCCTTCCTCCCGCTGCCTTGTGGGACACACACAGGTTGCAGAAGATGGCAGGGACATTCAAAAGAGCAGCGTGACTTGTACATACACTATAGGAAACCGACTGTGAAGCCTGAAGGCTTCATTGCTGGTTTACCTTACTTGCCGGCAAAACGTCTCAGGTTGCCGACATTGTAGGATACCTGGACAAGTAAGTGTCCTTATATTAAAAGTCAGCAGCTACGGTATTTGTACCTGCTGACTTTTATTTACATTTTTTTTCCAGACTGGAGCTCCTCTTTAATCAGATCATGAGAATCAATCAATCAGAAACAGTAAGTGGAGACTCAACCCATCCTTCCCACACTGAGGAACTTTCTGAAGTACACCTCTATTGGAGTAGGTTGCCTTGTAGAAGGGGAGGCTCCTATTTTCTAAAGCCTTCCATGCTGCCAAGGAGGGTGCTGCAGCTTTCTTACAAGACAGGATAATGAATTTTCTTGCATAGTGTAAAGTTTAGAGACATAACCCGCTTGTTGTGGCGCCAAATCCATATAAGGCATAAAGGAACAAAAATAAAAGAAGCATTAAACTTTAACGGTTGCCAATTATAATCCCACGTATGAAAGGTGTACTCATGTTATAAAAAAATATCAAAAGTTTATTCAACAACATAGTTAAAATATCATAAAAACATACAAAAGTAGTCAAATATGACATGCAGTCAAATATCTGCAACATTCTCCCATAGGTTGGATAGCTAAGGTGTGTACATATACAGAGAGACCTGTCTTAATCGCCCACCTGAATTCAAATTATGTAAATGAGAAAGTGTAAAAGAAATAATCCTCCATATTGAGGGCCAGGCATTGGAATCAAAGTAGCATCACCAATAGTGATCGCTACGCATTTTGACAGAGGCTTCTTCAAGGGATCCTATTGGTACTGGGAGATGTGTTATAGTTTAGTATTCACATTTCTATAATTTGAAGCAGGCATACAAATGCATATGCAGTATATCACAAATATAGCAACATAACATTTCTCAATAATAACTGTGTATATCCAAAAAAAGGGAAATGTTCTCTAATAGTTGAGTACTCACTTGTATTTATCAAGCAAAATTAAGAACTATGGAGTGTTTGGTCCACAACTCCAGGGGAAAGGGGGCCATGCACATCCAGTCCAAAGTGGAGGGAGAACATGCTCCTGGGCCAATGTAGTTTGGGAGGGGTCTCTCTAAGGCAAAGCTTATACCCAACAGGTAAACAGAGCAATATTTCTGTATAAATGCCTATTATGTAGAATGAGTTGCCTCCCTATGAGAGCAGAGGGTTTAACCACTTTCAGACCGGACCATTTTGCTGGTAAATGACCAGAGGTCTTTTTACACTTTGGCACTGCGCTGCTTTAACTGGTAATTGCGCGGTCATGCAATGTTGTACCCAAACAAAATTTGCGTCCTTTTCTTCCCACAAATAGAGCTTTCTTTTGATGGTATTTGATTGCCTCTGCGATTTTTATTTTTTGCGATATAAACGTAAAAAGACCGCAAATTTTGAAAAAAAATGATATTTTCTACTTTTTGTTATTAGAAAAATCCAATAAACTCAATTTTAGTCATACATTTAGGCCAAAATGTATTCAGCCACATGTCTTTGGTAAAAAAAAAGTCAATAATTGTATATTTATTGGTTTGCGCAAAAGTTGTCACATCTACAAACTAAGGTACGTTTTCTGGAATTTACGCAGCTTTTAGTTTACGACTGCCTATCTCATTTCTTGAGGTGCTAAAATGGCAGGGCAGTACAAAACCCCCCCAAATGACCCCATTTTGGAAAGTAGACCCCCTAAGGAAATTGATAAGAGGCATGTTGAGCCCATTGAATATTTTATTTTTTTGCCTCAAGCGATTGAATAATGACAAAAAAAAATTTTTTTTTTTTTTTTTACACAAAGTTGTCACTAAATGATATATTGCTCACACATGCTATGGGCGTATGTGAAATGACACCCCAAAATAAATTCTGCTGCTTCTCCTGAGTACGGGGATACCACATATGTGGGACTTTTTGGGAGCCTAGCCGCGTACGGGGCCCCGAAAACCAAGCACCGCCTTCAGGCTTTCTAAGGGCGTACATTTTTGAGTTCACTTCTCACTACCTATTACAGTTTTGAAGGCCATAAAATGCCAAGATGGCACAAAACCCCCACAAATGACCCCATTTTAGAAAGTAGACACCCCAAGCTATTTGCTGAGAGGCATGTTGAGTTAATGGAATATTTTATATTTTGCCACAAGTTGCGGGAAAATTACAAACTTTTTTTTTTTTTTTTTTTTTTTTCACAAAGTTGTCACTAAATGATATATTGCTCACACATGCCATGGGCATATGTGAAATGACACCCCAAAATAAATTCTGCTGCTTCTCCTGAGCACGGGGATACCACATATGTGGGACTTTTTGGGAGCCTAGCCGCGTACGGGGCCCCGAAAACCAAGCACCGCCTTCAGGCTTTCTAAGGGCGTAAATATTTGACTTCACTCCTCACTACCTATTACAGTTTTGAAGGCCATAAAATGCCAAGATGGCACAAAACCCCCACAAATGACCCCATTTTAGAAAGTAGACACCCCAAGCTATTTGCTGAGAGGCATGTTGAGTCCATGGAATATTTTATATTTTGCCACAAGTTGCGGGAAAATTACAAACTTTTTTTTTTTTTTTTTTTTTTCACAAAGTTGTCACTAAATGATATATTGCTCACGCATGCCATGGGCATATGTGAAATGACACCCCAAAATAAATTCTGCTGCTTCTCCTGAGTACGGGGATACCACATATGTGGGACTTTTTGGGAGCCTAGCCGCGTACGGGGCCCCGAAAACCAAGCACCGCCTTCAGGCTTTCTAAGGGCGTTACAGTTTTGAAGGCCATAAAATGCCAAGATGGCACAAACCCCCCCCAAATGACCCCATTTTGGAAAGTAGACACCCCTAAATTTAGGGGTACACTAGTGAGACTAGGTAATAAATGGCGGGTGCCCTGAAACTATAAAAAAATAACTAACCAACCAGCGTCACCTGTAACAGTTATATGGTGATCACTGGTGAAAGGGTTAACTAGGGGGCAATCAGGGGGCTTTATGCGGTAGTATATGGGGGTCCCTGGCGCTATAAAAAGCTGCGGCGAACCTAAATACCTACCTGCCTAACTAGCGTCACCTGTGACACTAATACAGCGATCAGAAAAACGATCGCTTATTAGGCTGGGTTCACACTGGAGCGATGCGGGAACGCCACAAATGCGCGGCGGGTTCCCGCATCGCATGCCTCCCGGCGGCAGTTCACACTGCCCTATGCGAACTGCTGGGAGTGTCAGTGAAATGTTACTGACACCCCCAGATCAGTTCGCATATCGCAGTGCGATCTGCAAACTCGGATCGCATGGTGTGAACACCCATGCGATCCGATTCTGCTGCGGGCCAAAAAAAGGGTCCCGTGCGAATTTGCGGCGGGTGCGGCGGGTGTGGCGGGTGCGGCGGGTGCGGCGAATGGCTGAACTCGAATCGCACAGAGATCGGATGTGATTTGCACTGCAGTGCGGTGCGAATCACATCCGTTCTCAAACCGCTGCAATCTGAACCCAGCCTTAGTGACACTGGCGACGGGGGGTGATCACGGGGTTAAACCTTTATTGGGGGGGTTAGGGGGGTACCTTAGAACTAAAGGGGGCTAACCCTAACTGCCCTAACAGTTATTAGTCACAAATGACACCCGCCGGGTGATCAGGGGGTTAAACCTTTATTAGGTAATAAATGGCGGGTGCCCTGAAACTATAAAAAAATAACTAACCAACCAGCGTCACCTGTAACAGTTATATGGTGATCACTGGTGAAAGGGTTAACTAGGGGGCAATCAGGGGGCTTTATGCGGTAGTATATGGGGGTCCCTGGCGCTATAAAAAGCTGCGGCGAACCTAAATACCTACCTGCCTAACTAGCGTCACCTGTGACACTAATACGGCGATCAGAAAAATGATCGCTTATTAGGCTGGGTTCACACTGGAGCGATGCGGAAACGCCGCGAATCCGCGGCGGGTTCCCGCATCGCATGCCTCCCGGCGGCAGTTCACACTGCCCTATGCGAACTGCTGGGAGTGTCAGTGAAATGTTACTGACACCCCCAGATCAGTTCGCATATCGCAGTGCGATCTGCAAACTCGGATCGCATGGTGTGAACACCCATGCGATCCGATTCTGCTGCGGGCCAAAAAAAGGGTCCCGTGCGAATTTGCGGCGGGTGCGGCGGGTGTGGCGGGTGCGGCGGGTGCGGCGAATGGCTGAACTCGAATCGCACAGAGATCGGATGTGATTTGCACTGCAGTGCGGTGCGAATCACATTCGTTCTCATAAACCGCTGCAATGTGAACCCAGCCTTAGTGACACTGGCGACGGGGGGTGATCACGGGGTTAAACCTTTATTGGGGGGGTTAGGGGGGTACATTAGAACTAAAGGGGGCTAACTCTAACTGCCCTAACAGTTATTACAGTCACAAATGACACCAATGCAAAAAAAAAAAAAAAAAAAAAAAAAATGACATTGGTGTCACTGTGACTGGGGGGGCAGGGGTAATTGGGGGGGTGATCGGGGGGTAAAGGGGGGGTGTGAGTGTGCCTGGCATGTTCTACTGTGTGTGTAGAGTGTTGGTGCAACTCACCGATCCGCTCTCCTCCGTGTCGGAACGGAAAATACCGACACGGAGGAGAGAATACATCACTTCCTCTCCTGTGTTTACATTACAGGAGAGGAAGTGATGTCACCGGGGATTTCCATTCGTCGAGAGCGATCGCGAGGGGGTGGCCATGAATGAATGGCCGCCCCCTCATCCCGGATCGCTCTCGAAGAAATGCCGACCGCCGCAGGCACCGGGGGGGGGCCCGATCGGGCCCCCCACCCGCGGGCAGGCAGGGACTTATATATACGCCCATATGCCTGCCCGTGCCATTCTGCCGACGTATATCGTCGTGCGGCGGTCGGCAAGTGGTTAATAAAGCAACAAAATATTGTAATAAAAGTAAAGTTATTTTTTTTGGGGGGGGGGGCTGGAGCTCTGCCCAGTTTCAATCCTTTTGCAGACACTAATGCCCCATATACACTATCAGGTTTTCCAACAAATGTTGGATATGAGCTTGTTGGCGGAACAAATGTTGGCTAGCAGGTTCTCAAATTTTCCGCCAACAAATTTTTGTTGTCGGACTTTCCGATCGTGTGTACGCAAGTGCGTCGCACAAAAGTCCACGCATACTCGGAATCCAGTACAAGCCAGACGCACTCAGTCTTGTAAAACTAGCGTTCGTAATGGAGATGTCACATACATCTTGTACATCACTAGGTTTGTAATTGCTGGCCAACATTTGTTTGACCGTGTATATGCCAGATAAGTTGGAGCCAACAAGCTTCGAACAAAAATCCACGGTTTTGTTGTCGGAAAGTCTGATTTTGTGTGTGTGTACGGGGCATAACAGGTTTCTTCTCAGATTGTTCTGTGTTTGGCTCCATCCATTTTCCCATCAACTCTGACCAGCTTCCCTGTCCCTGCTGAAGAAAAGCATCCCCACAACATGATGCTGCCACCACCATGTTTCATGAAGGGGATGGTGTGTTCAGGGTGATGTGCAGTGTTATGCCACGTACACACAACCAGACTTTTCGACAGCAAAGGTCCGACAGAGCGAATCCTTCAGACAATTTGATTGTGTGTGTGCTCCATCGGAACCTTTGCTGTCTAAAAATCTGGCCGACTTTAGAAATAGAACATATTTCACATTTTTTCGCCGGAACTCCGGACCCAGTTCCTATCGAGAAATCCGCTCGTGTGTATGTTAGTCGGATGGATGAAAACCAAAGCTAGGGCAGCTATTGGCTACTGGCTAAGAACTTCCTTATTCTAGTCCGGTTGTACGTCATCACGTTTTGAATCCGTCGGACTTTGGTGTGATTGTGGGTGGCCAAGTCTGTTCAATCAGAAAAGTCCATCGGAACTCTGCCGAAAGTCCGGTCGTGTGTACGCGGCATTAGTTTTCCGCCACACATAGCGTTTTGCTTTTAGTCCAAAAAGTAACATTTTTGTCTCATCTGACCAGGGCATTTTCTTCCACATATTTGCTGTGTCCCCCACAAACTGCAAACAAGACTTCTTATGGCTTTCTTTCAGCAATAGCTTTCTTCTTGCCACTCTTCTAAAGGCCAGATTTGTGGAGTGCATGACTAATGGTTGCCCTGTGGACAGATTCTCCTACCTGTCAGTTTAGGTGGACAGCCATGTCTTGGTAGGACAGAAAATCCAATTGTGTGTGGGCTCCATCAGACTTTTTCCGTATGAATTTCCAATACACAAAGTTTGAGAGCTGGATCTAACATTTTCCAACAACAAAATCCAATAATTTAAATTCCAATCGTGTGTAGACAATTCTGACAGACAAAGTGTCACACATGCTCAGAATAAATGATGAGATGAAAGCTATTGGCTTCTGGCCTGTTTATAGTCCCGTCGTATGTGTTTTACGTCACCGCATTCAAAACTATCGGATTTTCCGACAACTTTGTGCAACCGTGTGTATGCTAGACAAGTTTGGGCAAAAATCCGTCTGAAAAAATCCGTCAAAATTTGTCGTCGGAAAGTCCGGGCAATAAAAGTCGGAAAGTCAGGGCAATAATCATCCCATTTTCTGATGATATATTGAACAGTGCTCCATGAGATGTTCAAGCTTGGGATATTTTTTAGAACCTAACCCTGCTGTAAACTTTTCTACACAACTGTATTCCTGACCTGTCTGGTGTGTTTTTTGACTTTCATGATGCTGTTTGTTCACTAAGGTTCTCTAACAAACCCCTGAGGTTTTCACGGAACAGCTGTATTTATACTGAAATTAAATTACACACAGGTGGACTCTATTTACTAATTAGGTGACTTCTGAAGGCAATTGATTCCACTAGATTTTAGTTAGGAGTATCAAAGTAAAGGCGGCTGAATACAAATACACGCCAAACCTTTCAGATATTTATTTGTAAAAAAAAAAAAATTAAAACCATTTATAAATTTCCCTTCCACTTCACAATTATGTGCCACTTTGTATTGAACCATCACATAAAATCTCAATAACATACATTTATGTTTTTGGTTTTAACATGACAAATTGTGGAACATTTCAAGGGGTATGAATAATTTTCAACGCACTTTACTTTCCCCCATTAAACAGAGGGAGGTCGTGGGAGACAAACTGCCCCGACCCACCAAGGACCACATATCAATGCTCAATCACACCATCACATCCAACTCATTCATATACACACCCAAAACGACAACATACTCCAGGAAAAAGTTGTGGTCCACATACCCCATAGCGGCAAAAAAAAAGGGGTGACATAAATGCTGCTTTGTGCCCTCCAGCTGTGGCCCAGATTACTCCAGGCTATCATAACTGTACTGTAAATATAGTAATTTTCTTAACCTGCCTTTGTAGCAGTAATTCAGCTAATATAAAAAAAAAATCAATAAAAAATCAACCAGCCAATAAAACCAGAAGAAAGGAGGGCAAAATATGGGAAGAGAAGATGCAAGCATAAGAAAGCAAACCACATGGAATAATTTGGTGAAAGGACCTCATTGGCCTGAGATGCGGGAACAAAAATTGTCACTCCTCATCAGCAGAGATTCTTTTCTTAGAAATGGCTTATAGCTAACACATTCATTTAACCCTGGAGATTTTGCAGCTTTCAGGGTAACTATCCATTTAGTCTCTAAGCACAGCAATTGGGGATCAATGTCACCCCCTCTATCCAAGGCTGGGACATGTTCCAATGCAAAGAACTTCATTACAGATGAATTGTTTCCAATGTAAAAAGCATTGCATTTGTTGTGATGTACTGTATACCACCCCCACCGTTTTATAGTTTATGCAGTATTGGGAGTCCATGTTGAGTCATTGGGTAGAATAGTGTATCTCCCAATCTTGACCCATTCACAGAATTTGCAATTTGCACATTGGAAGGTCCCTCGTATCTTGAGCCTGGTGTGTGGTGATCAGTAACGGTGTGTCCATTAAGGGCGCATGGGCACTAATAGGCTTCAAAAAAGGTGGACTTGGAGTGCAGAGCATTGCGCTCGCAGCCCACCCAGGTGTGTTTAAAAAAGCAAATTAAAGCGAAGTTCCACCCAAAAATTGAACTTCCGCTTTTCGGAATACTCCCCCCCCTCCCCCCCTTCCAGTATCACATTTGGCACATTTCACGGGGGGGGGGGGGGGGACAGATACATGTCTAATACAGGTATTTTGCTCCATTTCCGGGCATAGATAGCTGAGCCACCCGCGGGTATCTACGCCACTTCCGTCTCCTTCTCCGTCCCCCTTGCTGTCTTCTGGGAGATGCACAGGTCTCAGACAGCAGGGACCAGTGGGATTGCGCAGAGCGAGTTGCACATGCACAGTAGGGAATTGGGAAGTGAAGCCGCAAGGCTTTACTTCCTGATTCCCTTACCGAAGATGGTGGCGCCTCCACCCGAGAGCTGAGGGATGGGTCGCCTTCAGGTGCTGACATCGCGGGCACCCTGGACAGGTAAGTGTCCTTATTTTAAAAGTCAGCAGCTGCAGTATTTGTAGCTGCTGACTTAAAAAAAAAAAAAATTACCGTATTTGCCGGCGTATAAGGCGACTGGGCGTATAAGACGACCCCCTATTTTTCAAGTGAAAACATAGGTTTTGGGCAATACTCGTGGTATAAGACTACCCCCCTTCTGAGGCAACACCATTTAAAAAAAACATTAAAACCATTAAAAAACACAAAGCAAGAATGCCAACTACTCATCCGCCATGCTGTGTTATGTCATAAAGTAAATCAAACAATAACACAAACAGAGATCTATTGAATGCCACAACTCTGGAAAGTAGAATTTTTCACTAACCAAACCTATACCACTTTTGGGTTACATTCTATGGGAATGTAATGCATTTAATGCATTTAATAACCCCCCTGTCATATGTCCCAGATTTACCTGTCCCTCTTGGGTGCCTGGGACCTCAAAGGCAAATAGCAGGATGTATAGTAGTAGGAGATCAGTGAATGGATTTACCCAGGGAAGTATGGTGAGCGGTGTATTATTTTAATGAATACAACGCCTGCTTGGATTGGCAGAGGCTGTAGCATCATCAGCCCTTGCCTCTCTCTCTCTCTCTCTCAAAGCCAATCCGAGCAGGCTACTCTATGTAGCCTGCTCGGATTGGCCAAGGTTGTTACTCCAATCCAAGCAGGCTCTGTATTCATTAATAGAATACATCGCTCGCCGGGATTGGCTCAATGGCGTATACTGTTGTAGCTGAAGCCACATACAGTATTAGCAGACATTTGGGGGCTGACATCCATCGGGCAGCATTGTATACCTGTATACCCGGCGTATAAGACGACCCCCAATTTTTGGGCATTTTTTTTAAGTGTAAAAGGTAGTCTTATACGCCAGCAAATACAGTAGATGGAAATCCGCTTTTAATATTTGCTTTTCTAACACGGAATGGCCCCTCAGCAGTCACAGGTCTAATACCTGTCACCTGGTTGGCTGAAGGCACAGGTGCTCCGATTGGACGCCTAATGGAACGGAAGAGGAGACGCATGGGAGGACAGAGAAGCATGGAGGATGCAGGTGCTGTCGCCTGACGCACTTCATGTGCCACAGCTCGCTGCCATCACCCACTGCCTGACCCCCCCACCAGGTTGGGGTGCTGTCTTGGATATTCCACTATACTCTTGCACTAATAAGCGCCCTTCCATCATAATGGTATAATGCACCTTAACCCCCCTTAATAACCAGACCAATTTTCAGCTCACATTTTGAATGACAATTACTCAGTCATGCAACACTGTACCCATATGAAATTTTTTGTCCTTTTTTTCACACAAATAGAGCTTTCTTTTGGTGGTATTTAATCACCACTGGGTTTTTTATTTTTTGTGCTATAAAAAAAAAAGACTGAAAATTCTGTAAAAAATAAAAAATAAAAATAAATGTTTTTCTTTGTTTCTGTTATAAAATTTTGCAGATTAGTAAATTTTCTTCATACATTTTGGCCAAAATCTATACTACTACATATCTTTGGTAAAAATAAGTACAAATTGGTGGATATTATTTGGTCTTTGTGAAAGTTAGAGTCCACAAGCTATGGTGCCAATATCTGAAAATGTATCACACTGATGGCCTATCTCATTTCTTTAGACCCTAACATGCCAGAAAAGTACAAATACCCCCCCAAATTACCCCTTTTTGGAAAGCCGACATTCCAGGTATTTAGTAAGAGGCATGATGAGTTTTTTTTTTTTTTTTGAAGATGTAATTTTTCTGTAATTTTTCCCACAATTCTTTGCAAATCAAGATTTTTTTATTTTTATATATTTTTTTTATTTTTGTTATTTCTCAGCCACAGCATATGCATACCACAAATTACACCCCGAAACACATTCCGCTATTACTCCCAAGTACGGCGCTACCACATGTGTGAGTCTTTTACACAGCCTGGCCACATACAGAGGCCCAACATTCAGGGAGCACCATCAGGCATTCTGGAGTACCCAGGCCAATTCTGACATGCTCTCCTACATGTAAAAGTCATAATTTATTTGCTAGAAAATTACATAGAACCCCAAAACATTATATATGGGTTTTTTTTTTGTTTGTTTTTTTAGCAAAGACCCTAGAGAATACAATGGTGGTCGTTGCAACTTTTTATCTCACGTGGTATTTTCGCAGCAATTTCTCAAATTTGTTTTAAAAAAAAAAACAGTTTTGTGCTTTAAACAAAACAAGATAGTAAAGTTAGCCCAATGTTTTTGCATAATGTGAAAGATGGAGTTACGCCGAGTAAATAGATACCTAACATGTCACCCTTCAAAATTGCACAAGCTCGTAGAATGGCGCCAAACGTCGCTACTTAAAAAATTCCCATAGGCGACGCTTTAAAATTTTTTTTTTTTTTACTGGTTACATGGTCAAAATTATTGCTCTCGCTCTACCGTTCGCAGTGATACCTCACATGTGTGGTTTGAACATCGTTTTCATATGTGGGCGGGACTTGCGTATGCGTTCACTTCTGCATGCGAGCACAGGGGCGCTTTAAAAAAAAACTTTTTTATTGTTCATTTTACTTTATTTTAGTTTGATACTTTTTTTTTCACCCAAAAATTTATTTATTTATTTTTATTTTTTTTTTCCAAAAATTTATTTATTTTTATCACTTTTATTCCTATTACAAGGGATGTTTACATTCCAATAGGAATACGGCATGACAGGTCCTCCTTTACAGTGAGATGTGGGGTCAATAAGACCCCACATCTCACCTCTAGGCTGGGAACCCTGAAATAAAAAAAAATAAAAGATTCTGGCTTTGATCGTATTGGCGAGTCGGTAGAAGCACCGGAGGGCAGCGGGAGGGGGGGGATGTCCCCTCTCGCCTCCCTTAAGAACGATCAAGCAGCAGAACAGCCGCTATGATCGTTCTTATGGCGTCACCGACTGAAAAATTTGATATCTGAATGCCTGTAGATATGCAGGCATCATTCAGATATCCCCACACAAAGTCAAGGACAAGGACGTCATATGACGGCGGGCGGGAAGTGGTTAAAATTCTTTTTTTCTCAAGTCATCTTCCAGGACGGCACACCTGAGAGATGAGAGGCTCCTCCCTACAGGAAACGCAATCAATCGACAGCTGTTTTAAGTCCCCACCCTTCCCCTTGATCCTCAGTTTTTGATTGTGTTTCTCCCTACACACCTGACAGAATAAGATACTAAAGCCTCCTGAACAACATATATATTGTGCAGTAAGAGATTTGGTGGAGGAAGCCTGGAGACTGACCCCCGACGGAAGTCTGGAGGACTTGGTATGTGGACTTATTTTATAAAAAATTATTCTTTTTATTTGTCTGAAAAGGCCGGATAAACATCTGCATATTGAAAACGAAAATAACTGTTAGGGGCACCTCCAAGCTATTGATAGCGTAAAGGAGATGGTGAAAATATGTCGAGAGTAGCCCCGTAGACATGTCCCTGAGAACTGATGGAAAAGAAAAGAAAGGCATCAGTCTTTAATATCAACTTAAAACCTGGAGTCATATTGTGTGTTTTAAAATTGCACAGGGTTGCACTAAATGCGATATTGGTTGCAGGAATATATCGAGAGGAACCGCAGTAATTAAGGCAATAATAACACATTAACGCAGCGGAACAAGGGAAAGAAAAAAGGGAAAAATAGGGAGTGTGCGGATGGTGATTACCCACTCCCCACAAATAAAGTTTCCCTCTTAAAACGCTAGGATTTGTTTCTGCTGCATACTGGACTTGTTTTTTTTTTCCTTTGGTTCCTAATGAGGCACTGTGACTGATAACTTTGAGTTGCGGTAACAGCATGGATGTTGGAATCCAAGGGAGGTAAATAAGCTTGAGTAGAGATGCTGAATTTTGAACACTGAGGCTGAATATCTGGTGCCTGGCTGCACCTGTCCCTGGATATTGACCCTCACACCACAGGATAACAAAGAAAGAGGGAAAAGGGGAAAGTAAAACAAAAAGGGAAGGATCCTCATAGCTGGCGTTTAAAATCAGGACCCAGAGAGTAATATTCATTGTAATCGGGAATACCTCTTCATACTACCCCAGAGTAAACGTAGAGTGGTCTAAGTAAAAGGCAAGTGGCTAAATGAAGGGGAAGACATCAAAGTCAGGAGCCACCCCCAAATCTCCCCGGCGGAGCTTGGTTATAAGCCCCGGCTCAATGAATAAGAATGTTACACAAACTGGGGGAGTTGAGAAACAACAAACAGAAAAACAACAACAAACAAGAAGTTCCCAAGTAGATAAGGATAAAAGGGAAAAGGAAAGAAAGGACAAGGGCAGGAAAAAAGCACCAACCACAAAATAACTCCTTACGGGACCAAGAAGGACCATTAGAGGGGGAGATAGAACAATCAACAGAGGTAGAGTATGAAACAGAAGGTACACAGACGCATCCAACTTATGCCTACAAAAAAAAAATTGTTTGATGTTTGCCCTGGAAAATTCCATGAAAACGGAAATGGAAAAATTACACAAGAATCTCGCCCACATTTTGGAACGAGTAGAAAATATCAAAAAATAAAACGGAAAAAGATGCAAACACAATAAGGATCTTAGAAGTAGAAATATTATCACTAAAAAAATCACAACAAGCACAAGCATATAAATTAGAGGAACAGGAAAACAGGGACAGAAGAAAGAATTTAAGAATACGCGGAGTCCCGGATTCCTTCCAGCGAGAGGATTTAATAGCCGTAATAAATAAGATATGCAACCTATTGTTGAATAAAGAAATAACAACAAACTCAATAAATATTGAAAAAGTTTACAGAGTAAGGAAACCACAGGATTTGCCATGAGACATGCCACGGGACATAATAGTGCATTTCCAAAACGAAGAAGATAAGTATCAAATCTGGAGGAACATTAGGCTAAAGGCACCAATAGAATATGAAGGACAGATTATACAGATGTACCAGGACTTGTCCCCAGATACCTTAAGGAGAAGAAGAGAATTAAAACCATTATTAGAAGTGTTGATGGAGAATGGCGTTCAATATAATTGGGGTTTTCCAGCGTGCCTAATAGGCAGAAAAAAATGGTCGGACAGTAAGATTGAGACACGTTGAAGAAATAACGGATTTTTGTAAAAAATGTATATCCCGATACCAAGGATTTGAACAGGGGGTGGCAGTCGGGGGGGGGGGCGGGTCCCCCTCCCCTCCCCTCCCCCTTAGATAAGGGGGTTAGGTGGGGGAGGGTATTAAGGGTGGGAAATGCTGTTGGTCCAAATCCATTAAATGAAAGTAAAGTGTTCATAGATCTGTCGGATGGGAGAACTTAATATAGTAACATACAACATGAGAGGAATGATCTCTCCCAAAAAAAGGTACAAAGTCATGAAAGAACTGGAGGGATACTCAGCGGACATTTTTTTCCTACAGGAGACACATGTAACCCAGGACACCAATGTCTGGTTGAGTACAAGAAGGGTTCCAACATGGTATTACGCTGATTCCCCGATAAGGGGTTCTAAGGGGGTAGCTATTGGAATAGCAAATAATGTTAGATGGACCTTAGAGGGGATGAAGGTAGACCCAGAGGGGAGGTTTTTACTTGTAAAAGGGACCATCTTAAAAAAGAAATATACACTAGTTAATATTTATAGTCCCAACAGGGCCCCAAAAAAATACCTGAATGGGATTTTGAATATTATAGAGAGTTACAAAGAAGGCCAAGTGATATTAGCGGGAGACCTAAATTTTACTATGAACTCAGAAGTAGATAGTACGTCAAATGCTCTCCCTCAAGAAATTAAACAACATAGAATACTAAAAAGAAAATTACATACACAACAGTTAGTAGATGTATGGAGATCATATAACCAGGGTATAGAGTACTACACGTATTATTCTACGGTACACGACATGTACGCGAGATTGGACCATGTATTCTTAGAACACGAAATATTAGAAAATGTAATAAAAACACAGATCGGAGGCATCACTTTATCGGATCACGCCTCGGTGATAATCAAAATTAGACAGTGCGAAATGGAGTATAGGAAAGGCTTTTGGAGACTCAATGAGGCTCTGATTGAGAACGAGGAAATTGAGAACATCAAAAAAATAGAATTAGAACAATATTTTAAAACAAACGATACATCAGAAATCACTAAAGCAACCCTTTGGGAAGCACATAAAGCCCTAATTCGAGGCAAACTAATCTCCATAGGTGCTGGGGAAAAAAAAGAAAGTGAAGGGAGACTGAACAATTTTAAAGAAGAACTTCAAGAATTAGAACAAAAACATAAGAGACAATTAGGAAAAAATATATATAAGGAAATTATTCAAAAGCGTGCCCAAATTAATGAAACGATGGAACAGGAGAGAAGAAAAGTCTTTAAAAATGTAGCCAAAGAAAGATATCAGTGGGGGAATAAGACAGGGAAACACTTAGCAAGATTAGCGCGGGAAAAAAAAAACTCAAATTACATTGAAAAGATAAAAGATGAACATGGGGAGCTGAAGTTCAAAACATCTGAGATGGCACAGGCGTTTAAATCATATTATAGAGCTCTATATTCCATTAGAAGCACTGAGACAGAAGAACAGAAGGAGAATAGGATAGCTAAAATCCTAGACTACCTAAGGGAAATAGATCTACCTAGAATAACGGAAGAAATGGTCAAGAACCTGGACGAGCCTATCACCCCAGAGGAAATTAATAGAGCAATAATGGAATCACCGAATGGGAAAAGCCCAGGCCCAGACGGCTTTACAATTAGATACTATAAGAAATTCCGGCATCAATTGGTTCCAGAATTATGTAAATATTGGAATAATCTGGGTGAGGAAGAAACTATGAGGAAAGAGTCGCTATTGGCGAATATAGTAGTCATACCAAAACCCGGCAAAGATAATTCCATCTGTTCTAACTACCGTCCTATAGCGTTGTTGAATGTAGACACAAAACTATATGCGAAGGTAGTGGCAACTAGAGTAAAAAAATTGATGCCAGAATTAATTCACGGGGATCAGGTAGGATTTATCCCAGGGAGGGAGGGACGAGACAATAGTCTGAGAACTCTCTTACTCATAGGTAAAGATAAGGTAAATAAGCCCCCGATGGTATTAGTATCGATCGATGCCGAGAAAGCATTCAATAGAGTAGATTGGTCCTTTATAACAGAAACTTTACGCAAAATAGGTTTTGGCCCAAAGATGCTGAAATGGATAAATAATCTATATACTCAACCAACAGCCAGAATAGGAATAAATGGGAGTTTGTCGTCCGCCTTTGAAATGCTAAATGGGACAAGACAAGGATGTCCACTCTCGCCCCTTCTGTACGTTATCGCTTTGGAGCAATTATTGGCAAAGATCCGTGAGAATGTGAACATAGGGGGGGTTGAGATGGGCGGAGAAAACCATAAAGTGGCGGCATATGTGGACGACATACTCCTATATATAACAAATCCATGTCTCTCCTTACCCAGTTTAATAAAAGAAATAAAGGAATACGGTGCTCTCTCAAATTATAAAATAAACCCTATAAAAACAGTGATACTGAATATAGGTTTAGACAATAAAGAAGAAAAGATATTACAGCAGGAATTCCCCTTTACATGGGAAAAAAAAAAAGAAATAACATATTTAGGTATAAAGTTAACTAAAACGGTTCAGGGAGGGTAAGAAGCCAAGCTTCCCTCTCTTGAGGGAGGATGTGATGTGGGAAAGCTGGGGGAGGAGCCCGAGGCGGTGTCTGTGAGGACGGAAGGGGAGGCAGGAGATCCATGGCAGCAAGTCTGATGCAGATGCTGGTGAAGTGGGATAGAACACCGTGTTAGAGGACAGCACATGGTGACCCCCGCAGATGCCTATTCCCCATGATATTGGATCAGGAGACCAAGGAGGAGCGACTGATAGATCGGGGTGGACAGCAGTAAAGGATGCAGGAAACTGAACAGGGGTAAGTGAGAGATATCCCTGGTTCAATCAAAAAAATGGCTGCAAGAGAAAACACCTGATCCTGAGACCCCACGAGTGACTGTTGGTTGCTGGCCTCCCCTCTGTCTCCTCCATACGCCCCCCCTCTTATCTCTGCCTTTGTGTCCTCTGTATATTATGCTCTGCATACTACCCTCCAGAGCCCCTAGGTTATCCAGCGCTGTTGCATCGTGAACTGTGTTTGAACTGTGTTTGCTGTGGAAGCTAAAGAGATTTGATGACTAACTGAGGGAGAGATGCAGCAGCTGGGGCTGGCTAAAATTTAACTGACTGGAGACATAAGAGAGGTCTTGATGGAGCAATGATTCTTTTTGAAACCTATGAATCTATGAGAGCTACGGAATTGAAATGTTTGTAAGAACGTACCAATGAGAGGACTTGTTTAAATGTCAATGATTGCCTAATAACCCTAGGAGTGGCTCAATTGATTAAATGCTGGAATTACTGGAAACTGCTAAACTGATAGTTGAAACTAGTACTGAGTTTTAAGCTCACTTAAGGACTAAGTATTGATACAGCTCAGTACTGACTGAAAAGGTTATGAACTATGCTAGGAACTAAGCTGCAAATTAAGTGATGAACTCTGCGATTTAACTATGCGATAAGTTCGGAGCGATATCTACTGGAGAGTAACTTTCTTTCCTGTGGTGGATAGCAGCTGATTAGATAATTGGGTTAAGCTAATATAGAGCTGCAAAAGCATAAGGACATTCCTTTTTTTTTCTTCCACCAAGTTGCAGAATTTTCAATTCCATCTAAACTAGGGGGCCTGAAAGGGTTAAGTGACTGGAGACATAAGAGAGGTCTTGATGGAGCAATGATTTTGTCTGAAAACTATGAATCCAGGAGTGGCTCAATTGATTAAATGCTGGAAGTACTGGAAACTACTAAACTGATAGTTGAAACTAGTACTGAGTTTTAAGCTCACTTAAGGACTAAGTATTGATACAGCTTAGTACTGACTGAAAAGGTTACGAACTATGTTACGAACTAAGCTGCAAATTAAATGATGAACTCTGCGATTTAACTATGCGATAAGCTCGGAGCGATATTTTCTGGAGAGTAACTTTCCATTATGTGGTGGATAGCAGCTGATTAGACAATTGGATCAAGCAGAAATAGAGCTGCAAAAGTATAAGGACATTCCCCTTTTTTTTTTTTTTTGTTCCTTATGCGTTTTCTTTTTTTTTTTTTTTTTTCCTCTCTCTCTACGTGTCCTCCCGCCCCTCTTACGCTATATAGAGATCGGAAAAAAGGGACGAAGGGTACGTTTTGTTTTTTTATTGTTCCTTTACAGGATCTTTACAGGTGCCCTAATAAAAAAAAAAAAGTAAAAGTAAAAAAAAAAAAAATCCATCAAGTCGCAGAATTTTTAATTCTTAAAGCAAAAGTGAAGAGAAGTATTACATCTAAACTAGGGTGCCTGAGAGGTGAAACGGCAGGATATTCTTCTCTCCCCTTGCCCCTCCATTCAAATCAATAAAAGCAAAGATTGGAACCGAGAGGTACTCCCCTCTATACAGGACAACTATTTTGTCAAACAAAATAAGTGAACAAGATACATGATGAGGGGAAGATCACATAAAACAACAGAACCTAAAACCCAGAGGGAGAGTTTAAATACTAGTGTAACAGCTAGTTCAATACAAAAATACTTGACAACTAAAGAGGGTAACCAAAAAAGCCCAGATGTAGAAAAAAAAACATCTTTGCCAACCAAAAACGCAAAAAAGGAAATGGCTAAGTTAAAAGGAGCCCAAGGAGATAAAACAAGAGAAGAAACACAAACAGAGAGAGAGATGGAAACTTACGAGGGGGACGGGGAAGAACAGCGAAGTATAGCTCAAATGCCCACGAAGATCGAGATGATGGTAATGTTTGAAAGGATGGAAAGTTTAATTAAGAGTGAGATTACAAATGTCCGGATGGATCTGGGCCATTTGCTGCGGAGAGTAGAAGAGGCTGAGGAGAGAACTGAGAAACAAACACAAGAAATCGCAGAATTAAAATCGCAAGTGAAAGCACTGCAAATAAACCAAAGAAATACCTTTTATAAAATGGAAGCACAGGATAATCAAAATAGACGCCAAAATCTAAGGATAAGAGCCCTCCCAGAGCAAAATGGAGAGAAACTGGAAGAAAAAATAAGGAAAATATTTAACCCCCTACTAGGACGAGAAGAGGACGAGGAGTTAAAGATCGATAGAGTACATAGAATTAGAAAGCCTCTAGGAATGAAGGAGGAGACCCCACGAGATGTCATTGTTAAATTCCATCGGTATACAGATAAGGAGAAAATATGGAGGAACCTCAGAGAGAGACACCCGTTGCAATACGAGCAAACAACTTTGCAAGTATTTGCGGACTTGTCAAGTGAAACATTATCCAGAAGAAGACAATTAAAACCATTACTAGAACATTTAAGACAAGCTAATATTAAATATAGTTGGGGGTTTCCTGCAGCATTGATAGTACATAGGGACGGAAAGACGGTTAGATTGAAATCTCCGGAAGAAGTACAGGACTTTTGTACAGAGTTACAAATTCCAACCATTAGTATACCTAAGCGATCGGAAAGAGAAGAAAGACTAATTGAAGAGGGAATAGGGCAGAGAGCTTAATGTAGGGGGGGGGGGGGTAGGGGGAGAGGGGGGGGGGGGCTGGTGTAATTTATTACAAAAGAAACGAGATGGGAGAGGTAAAGTAAATAAAAGTTAATGTGGGTATGGGTGGAAACGGGAAGAGCCTCCCTGGACTATCTGCTCCCTCCTCTCCCCCCCTATGTCTACCGGGCCTTCAAGGCCGGGGGGGAGTGGAGGGACACGGAATGCCGGGCTTGGAGCTTCACCCCAAGGGGTGAGGTACATATTCCAGGATGGGGATATATTCTGGATATAGGTACAAGGACCAAAGAGGGGTCTGGGAGGGTTGGGAGGAGGTTGGGAGGGGGGGTGGGAGGGGTGGGGGGAGAAAGAAGACCCGACAGCAGAGAACCTCGTTAAGTGAGAAAAGAGGAGAAACCAGCCTGACTAAAATCTATGTCTATAGTTAATTGTTTGTCATATAACGTTAGGGGGCTAAATGAATCAGCAAAGCGGTTTAAAATTCTGAAAGAAATAGAACAATATGAAGCGGGTATAGTGTTCTTACAGGAAACCCATCTATCATACGAAAGCAAGATTAGAATATACTCCCCTAGGTTCCCGGTGTGGTTTTATGGAGATTCTTACTCAAGGAACTCAAAAGGGGTAGCTATCGGTATAGGACGGGAGGTATACTATAAAATAGAAGAAAGATTAGTCGACCCGGAGGGTAGATTCCTCTTTCTGAAGGGGAAATTATGGGGAGTAGACTATACCCTCGCTAACATATACTGCCCAAATAGAAGTCCAACGGTTTTTCTGAAAGGAATATTGGAGAAATTATGGGATTTTAAAAGAGGAAGAGTAATTATAGCTGGAGATATGAACTTTTGTATGAATCCACAAATGGATAGTTCGTCCCGTGTGCAGGGGATTGGGAAGGAGCAGAGGAGAATAATAAAACACAGGCTATATCAGTACCAGCTTATGGATGTGTGGAGAACTATGCACCCAAGGATACGAGACTACTCGTTCTATTCCCCGGTACACGGGACGTACACAAGGATCGACTACTGGTTAGTGGAACATAGGGTTCTGGACGAGGTGATATCCACAGATATAGGAATTAGAACATTGTCTGATCATTCTCCAATATGCCTGAAGATCAAAATCCCAGGATTTCAGAAATCTCCTTTTTCCTGGAAATTGAATAGGGAACTGTTGGACGAGAAGGGAGAGGAAATAATTAGAAAGGAATTGGAGTTTTTTTTTACCACTAATTTAAATGAAGAGAATATGGAAAATATTATTTGGGAGACACATAAAGCTTATATAAGAGGGATATATATTTCACTAGGTACAAATAGGAAGAGAGAAGGTATTAAAAAGAGTAGAGAGTTGAGGGAGGAAATCCATGGATTAGAGCAAGAACATAAAAAGGCAAATGGCAGGGAAAGTGGACAGGTAGTGGACCTAGTACATAAACTGGCTATGAAAAGAGAGGAACTCGGGGAATTAATGGAACAGGAAATGAGGACGATATATAATAGGATTAATAAAGAGAGATATTATAGCGGCATTAAAAATAGTAAGATCTTAGCAAAGATATTGAGGAAAAAAAGATCGAAGAATTATATAGAGAAAATATTAAATAAAGAGGGAGAGTCGGTCTATAAAACTAAGGAAATAGCAGAAGTTTTTAGAGAATATTATGGGCAGTTATATTCCGTGAGAAAAAAAGAGACAGAAAAGCAAGAGATGAAGAGAAGGGGAAAAATCAAAGACTATATATTTCAAGCAAATATCCCTAAAATACCGGGGGAATTGGCGCAGGAATTGGAGAATCCAATCTCAGTCCAAGAAGTAATACAGGCAATAAAAGAGACCAAAGGAGGAAAGAGTCCAGGGCCTGATGGCTATACAATAGAATATCTAAAAAAGTTTGGAGACATACTAGCCCCAATTTTATGTGCATATTATAATGGACTAGGTACAAAATATGGACTGAGCGAGGAGGCCTCCACTGCGACAATCTCCACGATATTGAAAGAGGGAAAAGAGAATACAATATGCTCAAACTATAGACCGATCTCACTACTCAATACGGACATTAAATTGTTCGCAAAAATATTGGCCGCTAGAATAAAGAAGTTAATGCCTAGCTTAGTCCATGCAGATCAGGTGGGATTCATTGAGGGGCGAGAAGGAAAAGATAATGGAGTAAGGTCATTATTACTGCTTCAGAGGATGAAGGAGAGTAGAATCCCCAGTCTACTCCTATCAATAGATGCTGAGAAAGCTTTTGACCGAGTAGACTGGGGATTCATGATGGGTACCCTAAGGGGAATGGGGTTTGGTCCCAAAATTTTGAAGTGGATAAAGGCACTATATAACAGCCCCAAGGCAGTGGTAAGAGTTAATGGGGTACTATCAACAGCCTTCAGAATGAACAATGGGACTAGACAGGGGTGTCCGCTGTCCCCCCTATTGTTCGTTCTGGCATTGGAGCCACTCCTGGAGACGATAAGGAGAAACCCAGATATAAAGGGGGTTGAGATAGAGGGAGAAATACATAAGACAGCCGCATTTGCGGATGATATTCTGTTTTATGTATCCAGCCCACGAATCTCCATGCCAAACTTGTTAAAGGCTTTACAGGAATACGGAGAATTATCTAACTTTAAAATCAACCCAAGCAAGTCAGAAATCTTAAACGTAAATATAAATCCGAGAGAAGAACTTGACATTAAGAGAGAATTCCCATTTCTATGGCAAAAAGAAATTAAATATTTAGGGATTAAACTGACTGCATCAATAGAAAAAATTTACCTAATAAACTATATCCCCCTTCTAGAAGAATTGAGAGAAGAAATAAGGAGAATGAGAACAAAGCCCCTGTCATGGTTAGGAAGAATTAATGCCTTAAAAATGATTATTCAACCTAAAATCCTTTATAAATTTCAGCTATTACCAATATATATCCCCCCCCTATATTTTAAAATGATAAATTCTTTAATTTCTAAATTTATCTGGAACAACAAGAAACCTAGAATCCCACTGAAGACTTTGCAAAAGGGAAAAGACGAGGGGGGTCTGAATGTCCCAGACTTTAGAAAATATTACGAAGCAGCAGTGTTAACACGGGTGGTGGAATGGGCAAAATTAGAAAGTAAAAAAAGATGGGGAAAAATAGAACACAGTTTATCAGGCACAAATTTAGGTAGAGAAATCTGGACTCCTTTAAAATATAGATCACTAGGGAAGACAACACCTTTGGTCACAAAAAATGTGTTTAGAGTATGGGAGGGAATACACAAACATAACAAGTGGAAATATAATTCCCCTTTAATTTATTTAAAAGATAATGATTTTTTTGCACCTGGTAAAAGTACAATAGGAGGGAAATGGATAAAACAAGATAATATGCAATTACGACACATAATTAAAGAGGGGAAATTGAAAACACTAGCAATATTACAGAAAGAAAATGATTGGATGGATTTGAATGAGTGGCGATACCTGCAGCTTAGACATTTCGTCTCAAGACTACCACAACCGCTTAGAGATGGAGAAAATTTGACTGCCTTGGAGCGGATATGTGAGGGGAAATCCCCAAGGGCAGGTATTGCCCAGTTTTATAAGGTCTTGAGACGGGAATGTGAGGCGGAGGTACCAACTTTCATTAAAAAATGGGAAGAAGAGATAGGAGCACGGGGTGAAAACCAAAATATAGAAAAAATATTGAAGATGGTGCACAGATCCACAGAAAATAGTAAGATGATAGAAACAAATTATAAAATTTTAGTAAGATGGTATAGGACCCCAGATATAATGGCAAAGTACCAGGAGGGACAATCTGGGAAATGTTGGAGGAATTGTGGACAAACGGGAAGTTTGGCCCATATATGGTGGGACTGTCCCAAGATTAAAGAATATTGGAGAGAAATAATAAGATATATAGAAGTAATAGCTAAAATACAGTTACCTGAGAACCCATGGTTATGTCTATTCCATGCAGTAGATACCCCAATTAAGGAGTATAGGAATTCCCTCACAAGCTCATTAATAAACGTGGCAAAAAGCCTGATTCCGAAAAAATGGAAAGAAATAGAAGCACCCAAAGTAAAGGAATGGCTAGGAAAAGTTGAGGAAATGTATAGTATTGAAGGGCTGGGAATGGAGGAAGAAAGAGAAAGAAAGAGATTCCATGTGAAATGGAAATACTGGAAAATCTTTAGACAATCTATGATTTTTAACGAGGTAATGGGTCGGTAGGGGTGGGGAGAGGGGTGGGAGGGAGATATTTTAGAAGAACTCGAGAAGTAAAGAAAGAAAACCAGGATAATGTGAAAAATTGAAGGGCATGAATGTATTTTGGTCCTATGGTTTAAAAAAAAAAATAATAAAAAAAAAAAAAAAAAAAAAAACTAAAACGGTTCAGGAATTATATCAGGCTAATTATATCCCATTAGTAAATGAAATTAAAATAGTATTAAGGAAAATAAACAAGGGACCTATTTCTTGGACGGGTAGAATCAATATGCTGAAAATGGTGGTACTACCAAAAATCACCTACAAATTTCAAATGCTTCCGATTAACATCCCAAATAGTTTTTTTTCAAGTAATAAAAACACTTTTTTTAGAATTTATATGGGAAAATAAAAAGCCCAGGATAAAATATAATACATTAACTAGGAAAAAAAAAAGTGGAGGAATGGCTTTACCAGACACTTATATATACTATCGCGCAATTACTGTGGCGAGATTGGTGGAATGGGCTAACGTTAGCACAATGAAGAGATGGGTAAAAATGGAAGAATCATTGATAGGCACACAATTAAAAAAAAATATTTGGATACCTCCAAAATTTAGAATAGGTAAAAATAAGGCTCACGAAATCACGTTAACCACATTTAAAGTATGGGATGCACTACATAGTAGAAATAAATGGGTATATAATTCCCCATTAATTCCAGTTGAGGGTACAGATTTTTTTATTCCAGGGAGGGGCACACAATTAGGGAAACAAATGGAAAATACACAATTAAAAGACATTACTTGTAGAGGGGTGTTAATGTCAAAACAAGAAATAATAAAGAAGCATAGATGGCAAAACTTAAAACAATGGGAATACCTACAGATTCAGCATTTTGTTAACTCTATCCCAAAACCTATAAGGGACGAGAACACTTTAACACCAATAGAAAAACGCTGTAATTCTAAGATAACTGTAAATCATTGTATATCAAGAATATATGAAATCCTTTCAGAAGTGGAGAAACAAGAAAGTATCCCAGCTATAGTAAAATGGGAACAGGATATGAGCATAAAAGTAGATGAAGTACAGATGATGGAGGTAGTGCATAGATATGTATCGGACACAACGTCCGTAGAAGTTAATTATAAATGTATGATGAGATGGCATATGACACCGGACAGAATACATAGAATTGACCCCACTAGATCCAAACAGTGCTGGAGAGAATGCAAACTACCTGGAACAACATATCTCATATGGTGGGAATGTCCAGAGATAAAAGATTATTGGCATAAAATAATAGATTATATAGAAAAAATAACAGGTGAAAAAATACTGTATAGTCTCAGGGAATGTCTGTTTTACGGGGTAGAGGAAGAAAGTGGTAACCAAAACACAAAACAAAAAATAAACCAAAAGGAAAATAAAAAAATAAGATTGATACCCTTTTTACTCAATGCAGAAAAAGCGTTGATACCCAAAAATTGGTTACAAGTTAAAAAGCCCCCAATTAGAGACTGGATACAGAGAATCGAATTTATTAACAATATGGAATATTTAATTAAAATGGAAAACAACCAAATGAATAGATACTGGGCAACATGGGAAAAGTGGAGAGCATTTAAAAAGACGGAAAATTACATTCAGGCATTATTAGAATAAGTAGAAGATGGTGGGCCAACAGCACAGGGGGTGGTAGGGTGGGGGGCGGACAGGGGAAATAAGGGTTAGTGGGTGGGAAATAAGATGAAAATTGAACGTATCTATTAAACTGGAAAATATATGGATTGTATAAGACAGCCTTTATTATGTTTATTATGTTCGTATATTATACAATTTTTGTCTACTTTTAAAAAATCAATAAAATTTAAACAAAAAAAAAAAAAAGCGAGGATCTCTGAATGATCCAATGTTGTCCTAAATGACTGATGGTGATAAATAGAATCCACCTGTGTGTAATCAAGTCTCTGTATAAATGCACCTGCTCTGCGATAGTCTCAGGGTTCTGTTGAAAGCGCAGAGAGCATCATGAAGACCAAGGAACACACCAGGCAGGTCCGTAATACTGTTGTGGAGAAGTTTAAAGCTGGATTTGGATACAAAAAGATTTCCCAAGCTTTAAACATCCCAAGGAGCACTGTGCAAGGGATCATTTTGAAATGGAAGGAGTATCAGACCACTGCAAATCTACCAAGACCTGGTCGTCCCTCTAAACTTTCAACTCACACAAGGAGAAGACTGATCAGAGATGCAGCCAAGAGGCCCATGATCACTCTGGATGAACTGCAGAGAACTACAGCTGAGGTGGGAGAGTCTGTCCATAGGACAACAATCAGTCGTACACTGCACAAATCTGGCCTTTATGGAGGAGTGGCAAGAAGAAAGCAATTTCTCAAAGATATCCATAAAAAGTCACGTCTAAAGTTTGCCACAAGCCACCTGGTAGACACACCAAACATGTGGAAGAAGGTGCTCTGGTCAGATGAAACCAAAAATCTAACTTTTTGCCCACAATGCAAAACTATATTTTTGGCGTAAAAGCAACACAGCTCATCACCCTCAACACACCATCCCCACTGTCAAACATGGTGGTGGCAGCATCATGGTTTGGGCCTGCTTTTCTTCAGCAGGGACAGGGAAGATGGTTAAAATTGAGGGGAAGATGGATGCAGCCAAATACAGGACCATTCTGGATGAAAACCTGTTGGAGTCTGCAAAAGACCTGAAACTGGGACGGAGATTTATCTTCCAACAAGACAATGATCCTAAACATACAGCAAAATCTACAAAGGAATGGTTCACAAATACACGTATCCAGGTGTTAGAATGGGCAAGTCAAAGTCCAGACCTGAATCCAATCAAAAATCTGTGGAAAGAGCTGAAAACTGCTGTTCACAAATGCTCTCCATCCAACCTCACTGAGCTCGAGCTGTTTTGCAAGGAAGAATGGGCAAGAATTTCAGCAAAACTGATAGAGACATACCCCAAGCGACTTGCAGCTGTAATCGCAGCAAAAGGTGGCTCTACAAAGTATTAACGCAAGGGGGCCGAATAATTTTGCACGCCCCACTTTTCATTTTTTTTATTAGTTAAAAAAGTTTCAAAAATCCAATAGATTTCGTTCCACTTCACAATTGTGTCCCACTTGTTGGTGATTCTTCACAAAAAATAATTTTTATATCTTTATGTTTGAAGCCTGAAATGTGGCAAAAGGTTGAAAAGTACAAAGGGGCCGAATACTTTCGCAAGGCACTGTGTGTGTGTATATATATATATATATATATATATATCTCTATATCTCTTTTAAAATAGTGTATATATGGGGTGAAATACCTTTTAAAATAATCTAGATTATACCCACAGACCTTAAAACACTAATTAAACCATAAATGCCAATAATCAAAGTAGATAATTTAAATTATTACATATAATTAAAAACCAATCAATCCAAAGGAAATTTTACCCAAAATTCCTAAAAGATAAAGCGAACAGAGAATCATTTATTCCAAAACATGGGGTAGGATTCATTAAAAAATACATAGTACTACTCAAATGGTTAATTTTTCAGGAATCGCCATAAATTCCTATAATACTACCAGGTGGTCATAACGGCCTGAGTAATACATCAACGACCTAATACAACCTAAACCCAACAGGAGCAGGCAAATTCTCCCAATCCAGAAATCTTATAATATCCTAATAGAATATGCAATCAAAATGAGGGGGGAAAGCCTGATGCGCAAACTGGGCCATAACATGGAAAAGAAGGTGAGTCTCTGGTGGGATACAACCACCTTTTGAGCAGTACTTGAAGGACAATATAGTACCTAGACGCCTAAGGTGGGATATTACACCAAATGATGGTCTAGTCGATCAAGAGTCCATTGATGAATGGTTCACCTTTAATGAAAAAGGCTTGGAATTATTGAATTTCCTATTAAAAAGGAAACAGAGAAAACTGAAAAAAATTGATCAGACTATATGAGAAATTAAGGGAGAATTAGAAATACATAAGGAAAAGCCTGAACTCACTTCACTTATGACACAATTGAATAAAGATCTGTTCAAGAAAGACAAAAGTTCAGACTAGGAAAAGTAAGAAATACACTAGGGATATTAATTATTAAAAATTATGATGTTTTTAAATGGCAGAGGCAGGGAGGTAATCTTGATTCAATTTCTACATTTTCTACTCCAGAGAAAACTATACAACAAGAGAATACCCAATATAGACCGCAACAAAATGACCCACAAAATAGGGATATAATTGAGCCACCTAGGCATTTAAGAAGTAACGAGAGAGAAAATTACCACAATTACTCTACCCCACAAAGAACTGATAGGAGACCACCCTACCAAAATCAGACCCCACATAATGGGGATAAAAAACCTTATTGGAAAAACAATAACAATAAAAGAACATATAATGGTAATAATAATAGGCCACCCTATGACCAAAGGGAAAATAGGGGTCCACCACAAGGAGCATATGGCCAACGAGGGAGGAGCCCACCACATAATTATGGGAATGGGCATAGAGATACAAACCAACATATAATCGCTATGCTCCACTAAGGGACTATAACGAGGAGAATAGAGATGGGAGAACTCAAAACCATTATCAGGATTCCTATCAAAATGGGCCTTTTTTTAGGGAGAGGAATGGAGAATTACCCACAGAGATATCCAAACGATCAGAGAGACCCAAGGCGAAGGGGAGGGGATTTTTAACCATAGTGGCTTACCCCTATCCCAAGAAGAAATCGGTGTGTTAGACAAAGGACTTAAATATGCCCCTACAAAGAATTTAGATAACTTTGAGGCACATGTAGGAATACAAAAATACGTAAGGACATTGAATATTAAAAAATATTTAGTCAGTAATCCGATTAAAAAGCGATTCCAGACTGAGCATCAAGGCATTATACATAGTGATTTGAGGAATAAATCAGTTTTTAATCTTTCGGTCTCTAATAACAAGCATGTTGAGGTTTTTTAAAAAGTAGTGTTACAAGATTTGAAAGATTTAAAGATCAGGAGATTAGATAAACCCAAGTATATAAAGAGTGGCATTAGAAAATTGACAAAGAGGAAAGACATTGTCATTCCCCCAGCTGATAAGGGAGGGGGCATTGTAATTCTCTCCAAAGTCCAATATAAAGAGAGTATGAAGAATTTATTAGGCGATAGTACCACATATATAAAACTACAGAGGAATCCAGTTTTTAAATGCAGAAAGGAATTAGAGCAGGTTGTACACCTGGGACTGAAGAGGAATATCTTGAATAAAAAGGAGGCAAAATTCTTGATCCCTGAGGCTTCATAGTTTCATAGTTATAGTTAGTAAGGTTGAATAAAGACACCAGTCCATCCAGTTCAACCTGAGTGAGTGTCTACAATTGTCCCTATCCCTGTAGATTGCACACTCACATCAGTCCCTACCCTCAAGGAGCCCACTATCCTAGGTCCCAATTCATATACTAGGGCCAATTTTGGACAGAAGCCAATTAACCTACCTGCATGTCTTTGGATTGTGGGAGGAAGCCGGAGCACCCGGAGGAAACCCACGCAGGCACAGGGAGAACATGCAAACTCCAGGCAGGTAGTGTCGTGGTTGGGATTTGAACCAGCGACCCTTCTTACTGCTAGGTGAGAGTGCTAACCACTACACCACTGTGCTGCCCACTACACCACTGTGCTGCCCACAGGCTTGTAGGACCCCGATTATTTACTCATTGCCCAAGATGCACAAAGACAAAGTAAATCCACCACCGAGACCCATAGCAAATGGTATTGATTCCTTAACCTCAAGAATTGGGGAATATATAGACAGATACCTGCAACCAGTGGTTAAACAAACAAGAGCATATCTCAGAGATACCAGACAGGTATTACAGATTATAGAAGAACTATCAGAAAAGGAAGTACCATGGAGTATGGCATCAGCAGATGTCTCTTCGTTATATACAGTGATTTTACATCATCAGGCTTGTGAAGCCGTGAAATGGGGCTTAAGAAAATACAGTACTTTACCATGTTTCCAGCGTACATACCTTGTTAAATGCTTAGATTTCTGTCTAAAGAACAGCTACTTCTGGTATGACCGTGAGTATTACCATCAAAGAACCGGAGCAGCGATGGGAGCCAAGTTCGCACCTAGCGTGGCATGTTTATTCATGTCCCAATGGGAAGAGGAATCGGTATACTTCGATAGACCTGAAGAATTGATTCTGTTTAAGAGGTATATTGATGATCTCCTTATATTTTGGAAAGGAGATGCCAGTAGTTTAGTTACTTTTTTGGAAAGATTGAATCAAAACAATAGGAATGTTAATTTGTCGTGGGAAGTAAGTGATAAATCCATATCCTTCCTTGACCTAGAAATTATACAAGAGAACAATAGATTACGGACTAAGACGCATTTTAAAAATGTCGATAAGAACATCTACCTGCCAGTAGGGAGCTGTCATCACCGTAATTGGCTATGTAACATACCTAAAGGGCAATTCATGTGGTTACGCAGAAATTGCACACGTATTGAAGACTATCTTACACAAGCTGAAAAAATAGGTCAAAGGTTTATGAGCAAAAGATATATGAATGAAGAAATTAGGACAAAAATTATTATTATTGAGGTTTGCTACCTCAATGTCCTAAATTTGTGTATAAGAGGGCACCGACACTGAGAGATAAGATCGTTAAGAATGTCCCCGATCCACCATTTAATGGTTTGACTTTTTTTTACGGGAAAAGGGTTTTTTCCTTGTAAACGCTGCTATGCGTGTATGAAAACAAAACGCCCATCTGAGAAGAAATTTCAATTTATGTCCACAAGTACTGGGAATTCTTATGATGTGAAAGATTTCATATGCTGTAACACAGAGGGAGCCGTGTATGTCTTACAATGTAGCTGTGGCCTACAATACGTAGGCCGCACCAAAAGACCTTTGAGAGTGCGTATAAAAGAACATGTTAATATTATTAATGGGTTCGACAAGCACAGTGTATCGAGACATTTTTGCACACACCATAATAAGGACCCCACCCATCTTACATTTTGGGGTATTGAGCCCTACAAAAAACATTGGGAGGACATAAAGTTAGGACACTAAGTCAATTAGAATCAAAGTGGATTTTCACTCTAGACACTTTTGTACCTCAGGGGCTCAATGTTGATTTTGACCTCAACTGTTTTATTAGTGACTTTTAGACTATTTTAGTATCTGTCATTTCTGGAATTTTTTTAACCACTTGCCGACCGCCGCACGACGATATACGTTGACAGAATGGCACGGGCAGGCATATGGGCGTATATATACGTCCCTGCCTTCCCGCGGGTGGGGGGCCCCCCCGGTGCCTGCGGCGGTCGGTATTCGTTCGGGAGCGATCCGGGATGAGGGGGCGGCCATTCATTCATGGCCACCCCCTCACGATCGCTCCCGACGAATAGAAATGCTCAGTGACATCACTTCCTCTCCTGTAATGTAAGGAGAGGAAGTGATGTAATCTCTCCTCCGTGTCGGTATTTTTCAGCACCGAGGAGAGAGGATTGGTGAGTTGCACCAACACGACACTACACAGTAGAACATGCCAGGCACACTCACACCCCCCCTTCACCCCCCGATCCCCCCCCAATTACCCCTGCCCCCCCAGTCACAGTGACACCAATTACATTTTTTTATTTTTTATTTTTTTTGCATTGGTGTCATTTGTGACTGTAATAACTGTTAGGGCAGTTAGGGTTAGCCCCCTTTAGTTCTAATGTACCCCCCTAACCCCCCCAATAAAGGTTTAACCCCGTCATCACCCCCCGTCGCCAGTGTCACTAAGGCTGGGTTCACATTGCAGCGGTTTATGAGAACTAATGTGATTCGCACCGCACTGCAGTGCAAATCACATCCGATCTCTGTGCGATTCGAGTTCAGCCATACAGATAGTATGGCTGAATTCGTGTCGCACCCGCCGCACCCGCCGCAAACTCGCACGGGACCCTTTTTTTGGTCCGCAGCAGAATCGGATCGCATGGGTGTTCACACCATGCGATCCGAATTTGCAGATCGCACTGCGATATGCGAACTGATCTGGGGGTGTCATTAACATTTCACTGACACTCCCAGCAGTTCGCATAGGGCAGTGTGAACTGCCGCCAGGAGGCATGCGATGCGGGAACCCGCCGCGGATTCGTGGCGTTCCTGCATCGCTCCAGTGTGAACCCAGCCTAATAAGCGATCGTTTTTCTGATCGCTGTATTAGTGTCACAGGTGACGCTAGTTAGGCAGGTAGGTATTTAGGTTCGCCGCAGCTTTTTATAGCGCCAGGGACCCCCATATACTACCGCATAAAGCCCCCTGATTGCCCCCTAGTTAACCCTTTCACCAGTGATCACCATATAACTGTTACAGGTGACGCTGGTTGGTTAGTTATTTTTTTATAGTTTCAGGGCACCCGCCATTTATTACCTAGTCTCACTAGTGTACCCCTAAATTTAGGGGTGTCTACTTTCCAAAATGGGGTCATTTGGGGGGGTTTGTGCCATCTTGGCATTTTATGGCCTTCAAAACTGTAACGCCCTTAGAAAGCCTGAAGGCGGTGCTTGGTTTTCGGGGCCCCGTACGCGGCTAGGCTCCCAAAAAGTCCCACATATGTGGTATCCCCGTACTCAGGAGAAGCAGCAGAATTTATTTTGGGGTGTCATTTCACATATGCCCATGGCATGCGTGAGCAATATATCATTTAGTGACAACTTTGTGAAAAAAAAAAAAAAAAAAAAAAAGTTTGTAATTTTCCCGCAACTTGTGGCAAAATATAAAATATTCCATGGACTCAACATGCCTCTCAGCAAATAGCTTGGGGTGTCTACTTTCTAAAATGGGGTCATTTGTGGGGGTTTTGTGCCATCTTGGCATTTTATGGCCTTCAAAACTGTAATAGGTAGTGAGGAGTGAAGTCAAATATTTACGCCCTTAGAAAACCTGAAGGCGGTTCTTGGCTTTCGGGGCCCCGTACGCGGCTAGGCTTTTTTTTTGTCATTATTCAATCGCTTGAGGCAAAAAAATAAAATATTCAATGGGCTCAACATGCCACTTATCAATTTCCTTAGGGGGTCTACTTTCCAAAATGGGGTAATTTGGGGGGGGTTTGTACTGCCCTGCCATTTTAGCACCTCAAGAAATGAGATAGGCAGTCGTAAACTAAAAGCTGCGTAAATTCCAGAAAACGTACCTTAGTTTGTAGATGTGACAACTTTTGCGCAAACCAATAAATATACAGTTATTGACTTTTTTTTTACCAAAGACATGTGGCTGAATCCATTTTGGCCTAAATGTATGACTAAAATTGAGTTTATTGGATTTTTCTAATAACAAAAAGTAGAAAATATCATTTGTTTTCAAAATTGGCGGTCTTTTTACGTTTATATCGCAAAAAATAAAAATTGCAGAGGCAATCAAATACCATCAAAAGAAAGCTCTATTTGTGGGAAGAAAAGGACGCAAATTTTGTTTGGGTACAACATTGCATGACCGCGCAATTACCAGTTAAAGCAGCACAGTGCCAAATTGTAAAAAGACCTCTGGTCATTGACCAGCAAAATGGTCCGGTCTGAAAGTGGTTAAAATACATTTTTTTAGTATTGTGTACTAGAGTGGTATAGCGGGAACTTTGTACTTGATTTCCGGTATCTTCCACTAAATTACATCTATATACATCATTTTGTGGTTTGTCGCATATCATGATGCTGTTTTGATTATCTTTATAAAGCCCCCTTATTTTGATTGCATATTCTATTAGGATATTATAAGATTTCTGGATTGGGAGAATTTGCCTGCTCCTGTTGGGTTTAGGTTGTATTAGGTCGTTAGTGTATTACTCAGGCCGTTATGACCACCTGGTAGTATTATAGGAATTTATGGTGATTCCTGAAAAATTAACCATTTGAGTAGTACTATGTATTTTTTAACCACTTAACAACCGCCCATTGCCGATTAACGGCTTCAGGGCGGTTGTTTAACTCTGAGAGGCCGTTAATTAACGGCCTCCCAGAATTCTGCTCTCGCGCGCCCCCTGGGCCGTGTACACGAGAGCATCTCTGTACCGATCGGTACAGCGGAGGGGGAAGAGATCGGTGTCAGCAGCGATGTGGGCTGCATCTGCAGTGCCCACATCGCTGCTCACCGAAAATTAACCCCTCAATTCCCTGCCAACACTCTGCAATACCCTGCCATTACTCTGCATTACTCTGCATTACCCTGCATTACTCTGCAATACCCTGCAATACCCTGCATTACTCTGCAATACCCTGCAATACCCTGCAACACTCCGCAATGCCCCGCAATGCCCTGCAACACTCCGCAATGCCCTGCAACACTCCGCAATACCCTGCAACACTCCGCAACACCCTGCAACACTCCGCAATACCCTGCAACACTCCGCAACACTCTGCAACACTCCGCAACACTCCGCAACACTCTGCAACACTCCGCAATACCCTGCAACACTCCGCAATACCCTGCAACACTCCGCAACACTCCGCAACACTCTGCAACACTCTGCAACACTCTGCAACACGCTGCAACACTCCGCAATACTCTGCAACACTCCGCAACACTCCGCAACACTCCGCAACACTCCGCAACACTCCGCAACACCCTGCAACACTCTGCAATGCTCTGCAATACCCTGCAACACTCTGCAATACCCTGCAACACTCTGCAACACTCTGCAACACTCTGCAATACCCTGCAACACCCCGCAACACTCCGCAACACTCCGCAACACTCTGCAATGCTCTGCAATACCCTGCAACACTCTGCAATACCCTGCAATGCTCTGCAACACCCGCCAATACCCTGCAACACTCTGCAATGCTCTGCAACACCCGCCAAAACCCTGCAATGCTCTGCAACGCAATACTCTGCAACGCCATACTCTGAGATACCCAGCCATACTCTGAGATACCCAGCCATAGTCGGTGATACCTTGCAATACCCAGCCATACACATCCCCCCCCCCTCCCGCCGCCCTCCGGTGCTTCTACCGAATCGCTAATACGATCAAAGCCAGAATATTTTTTTTTTCAGGCTTCCCAGCCTAGAGGTGAGATGTGGGGTCTTATTGACCCCACATCTCACTGTAAAGAGGACCTGTCATGCCATATTCCTATTACAAGGGATGTTTACATTCCTTGTAATAGGAATAAAAGTGATCAAAAAAATTATTTTTGGGGAAAAAAATGTCAAACTAAAATAAATAAAGTAAAATGAACAATAAAAAAAAAATTGTTTTTAAAGCGCCCCTGTCCCCATGTGCTCGCATGCAGAAGCGAACGCATACGTAAGTCCCGCCCACATATGAAAACGGTGTTCAAACCACACATGTGAGGTATCGCTGCGAACGTTAGAGCGAGAGCAATAATTCTAGCCCTAGACCTCTTCTGTAACTCAAAACATATAACCAGTAAAAAAAAATTAAATCGTCGCCTATGGGGATTTTTAAGTAGTGACGTTTGGCGCCATTCCACGAGCGTGTGCAATTTTGAAGAGTGACATATTAGGTATCTATTTACTCGGCGTAACTTCATCTTTCACATTATGCAAAAATTGGGCTAACTTTACTGTGTTTTTTTTTTTTTAAGCACAAAAAAAAGCATTCGAAAAATTACTGCGCAAATAACGTGCGAGATAAAAAGTTGCAAAGACCACCATTGTATTCTCCAGGGTGTTTGCTAAAAAAACATATATAATGTTTTGGAGTTCTATGTAATTTTCTAGCAAATAAATGATGATTTTTACATGTAGGAGAGAAATGTCAGAATTGTCCTGGATGCTCCAGAACACCTGATGGCGCTCCCTGCATGTTAGGCCTCAGTATGTGGCCACACTGTGTAAAAGTCTCACACATGTGGTATCGCCATACTCGGGAGTAATAGCAGAATGTGTTTTGGGGTGTAATTTGTGGTATGCATATGCTGTGTGTGAGAAATAACCTGATAATATGACAATTTTGTGAAAAAAAAAAAAGTTAAAAAAATCTTGATTTTGCAAAGAATTGTGGGAAAAAATGACAACTTCAAAAAACTCATCATGCCTCTTACTAAATACCTTGGAATGTCTTCTTTCCAAAAAGGGGTCATTTGGGGGGTATTTGTACTTTTCTGGCATGTTAGGGTCTCAAGAATTGAAATAGGCCGTCAGTACTTCAGGTGTGATCAATTTTCAGATATTGGCACCATAGCTTGTGGACTCTATAACTTTCACAAAGACCAAATAATATCCACCAATTTGTACTTATTTTTACCAAAGATATGTAGTAGTATAAATTTTGGCCAAAATTTATGAAGAAAAAATTACTAATCTGCTAAATTTTCTAACAGAAACAAAGTAAAATTCATTTTTTTACAGAACTTTTATAGCACAAAAAATAAAAAACACAGCGGTGATTAAATACCACCAAAAGAAAGCTCTATTTGTGTGAAAAAAAGGACAAAAATGTCATATAGGTCCAGTGTTTTGTATGACTGAGTAATTGTCATTCAAAATGCGAGAGCACCGAAAGCTGAAAATTGGTCTGGTTATTAAGGGTGTTTAAGTGCCCAGTGGTCAAGTGGTTAATTAATCCTACCCCATGTTTTGGAATAAATGATTCTCTGTTCACTTAATCTTTTAGGAATTTTGGGTAAAATTTCCTTTGGATTGATTGGTTTTTAATTATATGTAATATTTAAATTATCTACTTTGATTATTGTCATTTATGGTTTAATTAGTGTTTTTAAGGTCTGTGGGTATAATCTAGATTATTTTAAAAGGTATTTCACCTCATATATACACTATTTTTAAAAGATATCTTGATATATATATATATATATAATTATTGTGGTCCTCATGTAGTCATCTTTTAATGGCTTTACCGCTATTGTAATGCCCCCTGCTTGTTGGTTTTTAAATTATTACCTCCGCTGTCTATTAGTATTTATGTTTGGAGAGGTGTCTGGCAACGGGAAAATGGCCACGATCGTAGCACACAGTAATGGTTAAAACTGTGCGGTGCCAACTACCACATAACGATATTGACTACAACATAATGGTCGCGGGCAGCCGTCTAGTCTATTTTTTTCCCCATTATGTTCATATGGTCTATAAGAAAATAGCCGCCGGCAGCTGTTCTATTATTCTTTTCCTATTACTGTCATGAAAATCTCACGAAGAGATTGTCCTCCAGGTCTTCTGATGTACGATCGTCGCGGGTACGCACGATCGTACGAACGCCCTTACGTTCGTACACAGGTGCGCGGGCACGCGCACGGTCGCGTGCGTGCGTCCGTATTGGCGCCAAACGGCCTATTTAAACCAGCCTCTTGCCAACAGTCTTTGCTGTCTGCTCAACAGCGTTATACCTGTGAGACCTGATCTGTGTTGTTTGTTCCTGTTTGACCCGGCCTGCCTGTGACCCATCTGCTATCCGCCTGCACCCGACCTCGGCTTGTTGTGACTATTCTCCTGCCTGTTCCCTTGTACTTCGTTCCCGCCTGGTATCCGATTCGGCTTGCTCTGACCATCCGTCTGCTAGAAGGGTAACCTGCTTATATACTGAACTGTTCATCTGCTATAAGTACCTGCTCATATTGAACTACCTATCTGCTGCAATAACCTGCTATACTGGACTGTTCATCTGCTATAAGTGCCTGCTCATATTGAACTACCTACCGTATATACTCAAGTATAGGCCGACCCGAATATAAGCCGAGGCACCTACTTTTACCACAAAAAACTGGAAAAAGTTATTGACTCGAGTATAAGCCTAGGGTGGGAAATGCAGCAGCTACCGGTAAATTTCAAAAATAAAAATAGATACCAATAATGTTTTTGAATATTTATTTCAAAGAAAACCAGTAAACTATCTCTGTAAAAAAATATAAAAGTGTAAAGAGGGTCAATAAAACAATATGGTATCAACAATAACTTTAAAAGTACAAAAACCTTAGCTCATTCAGCAACCAAGCTAAAACACAAGAGTTAAAATCCTTCAAAACTGGATTCCTCATCATCTGTATGTCCAAACAGAGCTTCAGCATTAGCTGGTGTGAGATTATCAGCGTAGACATTGTCATCATCACTGAGTTCGGAGTCATCACTATCACTGCTGTCGTTCTCATACAAAGCGCTGTCTTCACTGCCATCCATAGCATTACTAATGCCACATTTCTTGAAGGCGCGTTGCACCATGTCCTCCGGAATCTCTTCCCATGCATCACGAACCCACTTTGCTATCAATTCTATGTCGGGCTTCATCAGATTTCCACCTTTTGTCAGTCGGGCTTGACCAGATGACATCCATTCATGCCACATCTTTCTCACACGGTCTTTAAAAGGTTTATTTAAACACACATCTAGCGGTTGCAATACAGATGTAAGCCCACCTGGAATAACGGCCAAAGTAACTTGAGAAGATTTTGCCATTTCTTTTATGCCATCAGATGTGTGGGCTCTGAACATATCCCAAACTAGCAATGATGGTTTTTTCTTTAAGGCTGCTCCTGGTCGTTCTTTCCAAATTTCTTCCAGCCATTTTTTTGTTCCGTCTTCATCCATCCAGCCTTTCACATGTGCGCGCACTGTAATTCGTGGTGGGAATTTGACCTTTTTAGGCAAGGTCTTTCTTTTAAAAATAATGACAGGCCGCAGCTTTGTTCCATTAGCCAAACATGACAGAACAACTGTGAAATGATTTTTTTCATTTCCTGTGGTTCTGAGAAAAATAGTTTTGTCTCCCAAACTTGCCACAGTTCTGTTGCTTGGAAGATCAAAGGTCATCGGTGTTTCATCCATATTTCCAATATCTCCCAGGTCATAGTTATGGATCCTTCTTTGTTTTATGATGAATGAATGGAATGACATCACTTTTTCATCAAGGTCTTTTGGCAACTTCTGTGAAATCTTTGTTCTTTGCCGCAAACATAGGGCAAACCTATTCATGAAGCGGGTACACCATCCTGCTGACGCAGCAAATTTTTCAATGCCTGGTGCTTTTAATTTGTCATCTTTAGCCATTTGAAGGGCACGTAAGCGAATTCCCATGCGTGTTACGCAGTAACCATTTTGACGACACTCCATAACCCATTTATGCAATTCAGTCTCTAGAGCCCCATATGAAGTTGTTAAACCACGTTGAGCTTTTTTTGCCTTTGGAATCTTTTCCAAGTCAGCTTTCTTTTTCCGCCATTCCCTCACTTGTTTTTCATCAACACAAAATTCCCTACTTGCAATACTGTTATTGCTTTCTTCTGCTCTTGACACAACCTTAAGTTTGAAACCAGCTTCGAATGACCTGCGTTTTTCTTTTGGTCCAGGATTACCGGTAGAAGTGTTGGGATCCATTTCTAACAGGATAAAAAAAAAAAAAGACTTGTTTGGGTACCTTTTGAGGCCTAATGCAGGCTGATATTACAGAAAGTGATGACATGACTGTTTGCATAGAGCAGCCTGTGTTAGGGCTCATAATATACCGTACATTCTACCAGTGTCCTGCCTGTGCCCATTAAATATACAGCCTGCCTGTGTCCATTAAATATACCGTACAGCCTGCCTGTGTCCATTAAATATACAGTACCCATTGTAATAATGCTCTGGATAACACATTAGACACATACCGGTATACAGCCTGCCCATTAAATATACAGTAACCATTGTGAATTTTCACTCACCTCATGATGCTGATGTCCCGCTGTGATGATGATGTCCGCAGACAGGGCCGCTGATAGAAATCATGGGGCCCCGTACAGCCTACCTGACGGGGCCCCCTTCAGCTCCACCCTGGCCCCACCCATTGCCCCTCCCCAGACCCCGGCGCCGTCTATGGATACCGTAATATAAATTTACCGTAGTGTGCTGCCATTCCAAAGGTGGGCATCGTTTTAAAGCATGGTCTGTTTGGTACCGTATCTATTCACCACTCGGTGCAACATCTTTTATATTTAACAAAAAAAAAAAAAGGGTACCGGTATTCTTTTGTGTTTACATGTGCTAGAATTCATTAAGGCTGGGTTCACACTGCTGCGGCTACGAGAACCGGATGTCATTCGCACCGCACTGCAGTGCAAAATCACATCCGATCTCTGTGCGATGCGAGTTCAGCCATACAGATAGTATGGCTGAATTCGCATCGCACCTGCCCCAAACTCGCACAGGACCCTTTTTTTTGGTCCGCAGCAGAATTGGATCGCATGGGTGTTCACACCATACGATCCGATTCCTGTCCGAGTTTGCAGATCGCACTGCGATATGCGATCTGATCTGGGGGTGTCATTAACATTTCACTGACACTCCCAGCAGTTCGCATAGGGCAGTGTGAAGTGCCGCTGGGAGGTATGCGATGTGGGAACCCGCCGCGGATTTGCGGCGTTCCCGCATCTCTGCAGTGTGAACCCAGCCTTTTGAAACATAATTTTACGGTAATAATTGCACTTTAGGCTGGGTTCACACTGCAGCGATGCGGGAACGCCGTGAATCCGCGGCGGGTTCCCGCATCGCATACCTCCCAGCGGCACTTCACACTGCCCTATGCGAACTGCTGGGAGTGTCAGTGAAATGTTAATGACACCCCCAGATCAGATCGCATATCGCAGTGCGATCTGCAAACTCGGACAGGAATCGGATCGCATGGTGTGAACACCCATGTGATCCGATTCTGCTGCAGGCCAAAAAAAGGGTCCTGTGCGAGTTTGGGCCGGATGCGATGCCAATTCAGCCATACTATCTGTATGGCTGAACTCGCATCGCACAAGGATCGCATGTGATTTGCACTGCAGTGCAGTGCGAATCACATCCAGTTCTCGTAACCTCTGCAGTGTGAACCCAGCCTTAAAGGACAAAATTGCTTAAGATTTAAAAAAAAAATCAGGATTCTATACATACAGGATTTTAATCACTATAGATACTAAGGTACGGTAATCACAAAAGCAGGTCAGTTTGTGTCATACGGTATTTTTTGGCTCTCACCTCAACTTCAGGATGACTGAATCGCCCGGCCCCTGCTCTCTCTGCTTCTTGTTATGGTAGTCGTGCAGAGAGAGAGGATTGGGCATATCACTCCGCAACACACAGCAACCTATCCTAATGCTGAGCGGTGTGCGGAGCGGAGGCAGAGGATGTATTCCTCCGCGCCCGAAAAAGCAGAAAGAGTCCCCCACTGCAGTGACCTATCCTAATGCTGAGCGGTGAGCGGCGTGCGGCGCGGGTGCAGAGGATGTATTCCTCCGCGCCCGAAAAAGCAGAAAGAGTCCCCCACTGCAGTGACCTATCCTAATGCTGAGCGGTGAGCGGCGTGCGGCGCGGGTGCAGAGGATGTATTCCTCCGCGCCCGAAATAGAAGAAATAGTCCCCCCCGCCACTGCAGCCGTACAGCACATGGAGAAAAAAAAAAAAATGTACCGAACGAAAGGCAGCAGAGGGGATGGTGCTGAGCGGTAAACTTACACAGGGCAGTCACCAGCGTCAGCCAGCGGCATGGCCCCGCCCCTTTTTCTCCTCCATCTCCGGCAAAATTTCAGTGACTCGAGTATAAGCCGAGGCGGCTTTTTTCAGCCCAAAAAGTGGACTGAAAAACTCGGCTTATACTCGAGTATATACGGTATCTGCTGCAATAACCTGCTATACTGGACTGTTCATCTGCTATAAGTGCTTGCTCATATTGAACTACCTGTCTGCTGCAAGTCACCTGCTTATACTGGATTGTATTATCTGCTACAAGTGATCTGCTAGTATTACACTATCCATCTGCTTCTAGTACCTGCTTATATTGACTGTTATCTGCTGCAAGCACTTGTGTATATTACCCTGTTCACCTGCTACTAGTGACCTGCTTCCCTGCACTGTTTATCTCCAAGTTACCTGCTCCACTGAACTGTGTATCTGCTATAAACTACCTGCTGGTCCCTTCACTGTGATCACCTGCTCCACTGATCCTCGCCTACCCATCCTACCCATCTGTTGATCCTGCCAGGCACCTGTACCCCTCCTTACTCCTGTGTTCCCTGTTGTATTGCCAGGAAACCGGTAGTGGGAGTCGTAAAGGAGGCCTCTCTCCGCAATCCGGGCTCGCTACTAGAAGGTACGTGACAGCAGACAGCCAATGTCTGAGCCCGAGCGGGGAGCCTCCGCCATGGAAGAACTTTGTCAACACCTGGCAGGACTGTCTGAGGCAGTTAAGGGCCTTCAACAAGGCTACACTCGGCTGGAGGAACGGGTAATTACTCTTTCCAACCCCTCCGGATCCTTGGGGGCCCCTCAACCATCAGTTTCTTCAGCTGAAGCAGTTCCAACACCTACAGTTGTGATGCTACCACCAGAACCTAAAGTTCCCATACCCGAGCGATTTTCTGGGAATCGCAGTGGCTTCAGGGCCTTCCGCAACTCCTGCGAATTATATTTTGCCCTCCAACCACGGACCTTCTCTTTAGAGGCTACCAAGGTGGGTTTTGTGGTGTCTCTACTCTCTGGAGACCCCCAGACCTGGGCCCACCGCCTGTTAGAAAACCAGGACGCAGCGTTGACTAATCTTTCTACTTTTTTTGATGCTATGGCTCAATTGTATGAAGATCCTCAACTTTCAGCAACTGCAGAAACCGCTTTGCGGACCCTCCAGCAGGGACGAAGGGCGGTGGAAGATTATGTGGCCGAGTTCAGGCGATGGGGTGCGGATACGAACTGGAATGATGCTGCCCTTCGCCATCAGTTCCGCTTGGGACTCTCTGATTCTTTGAAGGATGAGCTTGCTAGAGTCGGTGTCCCACAGACATTAAACGCACTAATTGACTTGGCGATACAGATCGATCGTCGTCTGAGAGAGAGGAGAGCTGAGAGGGCCACTGGTTTCTCTCGTCCAACCTGGATGCTTCCAAAGGCCCCAAGCCATTTACATCCAGCACCTGCCACCCGATCCACGTCTGACACACCTGAGCCAATGCAACTTGGAGTCTTGCGGCCATCTCTTACCCCCGAAGAACGTCAACGCCGGCGGAATAATAACTTATGCCTCTATTGCGGGGAATCTGGACATTACGTCAGGAACTGTCCAATAAAACTTCGTAAGTGTCCATCCGTGCCTCCTTATCTCCCAGACTCTCTAATGAAGTTTCCATCTCACCTCATCATTTCTGTCTCCTTTCAGTTCCCAGGAAAGACTTTACAGACACCCGCCATTATTGATTCCGGGGCATGCAGCTGTTTTATGGATTCATCCTTTGCTGCTCAACATCAGATTCCTCTCCTACCTAAGACCCGTGGATTCTCTATTCATTTGGCCGATGGCTCCGCTATTAAATCTGGTCCTGTAACTCGAGAAACTGCACCTCTATCTACTGTTATCTCTGGTTCTCATCGAGAACTTCTCCGGATGGACATTATCACCTCCCCTCTTTTTCCTGTAATCCTTGGGATGCCCTGGCTACAGGCTCACAATCCAACCATAAATTGGACTACAGGAGAAATTACCTTTTCTTCACCGTATTGCCAGAAGTTCTGTGGTTCATCCGGTTCTCTGAGACCAGCAACTTTATTATCTATTGACTCAGAGATCGATTTACGTCAAGCCATTCCCGAAGTCTACCATGAATTTTTGGACGTGTTCAGTAAACAAAAGGCAGAGGTGCTCCCGCCCCACCGGGCTTATGACTGCCCCATTGAGTTACTTCCTGGAGCCAAGATTCCGTTTGGAAGGGTTTTTCCCTTAACAGAAGTAGAGCAGGAGAAACTCAAAGAATACCTCAAAGAAAATTTAAAGAAGGGGTTCATTCGCCCGTCTACGTCCCCAGCAGGTGCAGGTATTTTCTTTGTTGAGAAAAAGGACCACACTCTCCGACCCTGCGTAGACTACCGTGAATTAAACAACATCACTATAAAGAACCGGTACCCTCTCCCTCTTTTTCCAGAGTTATTCCAAAGACTGGGAATTGCCACAGTGTTCACTAAACTCGATCTCCGTGGGGCTTACAACTTGATCCGTATCAAGGCCGGAGATGAGTGGAAGACTGCTTTCCGTACCCGATTCGGACACTTCGAGTATTTGGTGATGCCCTTCGGTTTGTGTAATGCCCCCGCCACCTTCCAATATTTTATCAATGATGTGCTCCGGGACTTTCTGGACTTATTTACTGTCGTTTATTTAGATGATATTTTGATTTTTTCTAACCTCCCTTGAAGCCCATCGCAAGCACGTCAAAAGCGTGTTGGGTCGGCTCCGCCAACATGGACTATATGCAAAAGCAGACAAGTGTTTGTTCGAACAGGAAAGTATACCATTCCTGGGGTTGATCATCTCCAGTAAGGGTATAAAAATGGACCCCCAGAAGATTGCTGCGATTTTGGACTGGCCGACTCCTGTAGACCGGAAAGGAATCCAACTTTTTATTGGATTCGCCAACTTCTACCGCAAATTTATTAAAGGTTTCTCAGCTATTGTTGCACCCATCACACAACTAACTAGACAAGGAACCCGTTTTCATTGGACCTCTGAAGCTCAAAAAGCATTCGAGACTCTCAAGGGACTTTTCACCTCCGCTCCTATTTTAAGACATCCAGATTCCTCCCTGCCATTTGTTTTAGAAGCGGATGCATCTGAAATTGCCGTAGGAGCTATATTATCCCAGAGACAAGGAACTAAGGCCCTGCTTCATCCTGTGGCTTTCTTTTCACGTAAGTTATCTGCAGCCGAGAAAAATTACGATGTCGGAGACCGGGAGCTGTTGGCCATTAAATCCGCATTAGAAGAGTGGCGTTATTTGTTGGAAGGAGCTTCGCATCCAATTCTAATATTTACAGATCACAAAAACCTGGAGTACTTAAGATCTGCAAAAAGACTAAAACCAAGACAAGCCAGGTGGGCACTCTTCTTCTCCCGGTTCTCTTTCCATGTGACGTATCGCCCAGGGTCTAAAAATATAAAACCAGATGCCTTGTCACGGATGTTCCACAAGTCCCAGGAGAATTCTCCTCCGGATACCATTCTCGCTCCTGGGAATTTCCTTCTGCTTCAGGAAGATCTTCTCTCTCGGCTTAGACAAGCCTCCATGGGACAAAGACCCTTCTCAGAACCAGAACTACAAACCAGAGGTGGGTTACTGTGGTATAAAGACAAGATCTACATCCCCGAAACTCTGCGGGTATCTGTTCTAGAGCTGTGTCATGACCACGCACTCGCCGGACATTTTGGTATCACTAGAACCATTGATTTGGTACAGCGTACTTTTTGGTGGCCTCAGTTACGGGAGGATTGCAGGAAATACGTGAACACCTGCACTACGTGCATTAGGAGTAAGAACTGTAAAACCAAGGCCTGGGGCCTCCTTAAACCGTTGTCTGTTCCGGACAGGCCATGGAAAATGCTGTCTCTAGACTTCATTGTTGAATTGCCTCCGGCAGACGATCATACCACTATCTTGGTGGTGGTCGATCGTCTGTCAAAGATGGCACATTTTATTCCCATGAAGGGTACCCCTTCAGCCTCTGAAACTGCACAAGTGTTTATCAAAGAAATAATTAGGCTCCATGGGGTATCAGCCAATATAGTTTCGGATCGAGGAGTACAGTTCACCTCTCGATTCTGGAAGTCCCTCTGCAAGGCCTTGAATATTGAGCTATCGTTCTCATCCGCTTATCATCCTCAGTCCAATGGGCAGACAGAGAGGACAAACCAAACTCTCGAACAATATTTACGCTGTTTTTCCTCTTTTGCACAAGATGATTGGATCTCCCTGCTTCCAGTAGCTGAATTCGCGTATAATAATTCTCTCCATTCCGCCATCAAACAGACACCCTTTTTTGCCAATTATGGCTTCCACCCTTCATTTTTACCCAACTCCCTTCCTGAATGTTCAGTACCTGCGGTCCAGGAAAAGATGAACTTTTTTTCAACCAACAACAAACTTCTACAAGAAACAATGACTAAGACTCAAGAGCACAACAAGGCAACCTTTGACAGGAAGAGACGAGGAGAGTTAGTACTGGTACCTGGTGATTTGGTGTGGCTATCCACGGTAAACTTGAAAATGGCGTGTCCTTCAAGGAAACTAGGTCCCAAGTTTTTAGGACCTTTCTCAGTCAAAAGGAAGATTAACGGGGTTGCTTTTGAACTAGAACTTCCAGACTCACTAAAGGTTCATCCGGTATTCCATGTATCCTTATTGAAACCTTTCACTCCCAATCCATTTCCTAACCGAAAAACCACTCCTCCTGATCCGATCTTGGTTGATGGTGAAGAAGAATTTGAAATTGAAGCCATCCTAAAATCCAGAAGAAGAGGAAACCAGAACCAGTTCTTAATCAAATGGAAAGGATATGGTCCTGAAGAGAACTCCTGGGAGCCTGAGGACAACATTCATGCGAAAAATTTGATTCTATCCTTTAAAAGGGCCCATCCGGAAAAGTTTGCCCAAAAGGGCATCCGGAGGCTGCCCCTTGGGAGGGGGCAATGTCATGAAAATCTCACGAAGAGATTGTCCTCCAGGTCTTCTGATGTACGATCGTCGCGGGTACGCACGATCGTACGAACGCCCTTACGTTCGTACACAGGTACGCGTGCGCGGGCACACGCACGGTCGCGTGCGTGCGTCCGTATTGGCGCCAAACGGCCTATTTAAACCAGCCTCTTGCCAACAGTCTTTGCTGTCTGCTCAACAGCGTTATACCTGTGAGACCTGATCTGTGTTGTTTGTTCCTGTTTGACCCGGCCTGCCTGTGACCCATCTGCTATCCGCCTGCACCCGACCTCGGCTTGTTGTGACTATTCTCCTGCCTGTTCCCTTGTACTTCGTTCCCGCCTGGTATCCGATTCGGCTTGCTCTGACCATCCGTCTGCTAGAAGGGTAACCTGCTTATATACTGAACTGTTCATCTGCTATAAGTACCTGCTCATATTGAACTACCTATCTGCTGCAATAACCTGCTATACTGGACTGTTCATCTGCTATAAGTGCCTGCTCATATTGAACTACCTATCTGCTGCAATAACCTGCTATACTGGACTGTTCATCTGCTATAAGTGCTTGCTCATATTGAACTACCTGTCTGCTGCAAGTCACCTGCTTATACTGGATTGTATTATCTGCTACAAGTGATCTGCTAGTATTACACTATCCATCTGCTTCTAGTACCTGCTTATATTGACTGTTAGCTGCTGCAAGCACTTGTGTATATTACCCTGTTCACCTGCTACTAGTGACCTGCTTCCCTGCACTGTTTATCTCCAAGTTACCTGCTCCACTGAACTGTGTATCTGCTATAAACTACCTGCTGGTCCCTTCACTGTGATCACCTGCTCCACTGATCCTCGCCTACCCATCCTACCCATCTGTTGATCCTGCCAGGCACCTGTACCCCTCCTTACTCCTGTGTTCCCTGTTGTATTGCCAGGAAACCGGTAGTGGGAGTCGTAAAGGAGGCCTCTCTCCGCAATCCGGGCTCGCTACTAGAAGGTACGTGACAATTACGTTCGTATTGTCTGTAAGAAAATAACCGTGGTCTGAGTACATAGCCATTACTATGACTATGTGATATGGGCTACAGGAAAATGGCCGCGGGGAAAAGTCTATGGCCATTAGCACTATGATATTCTGCGGGCTACAGGAAAATGGCCGCCATTCGTTGTTATTATTTAAGCGTCAGTTTTCCTCCTTAGTCTATTCCCTGATGAAGTCACATGACTAGTGACGATACGCGTAGGATTGGACTAGGAGGATACCGGAAGTCATGTCCAGAGTACGAACGTGGAGTCCGTTCGTTCTATGCTGTTTTTTGCTCATGAATTGTATGACCAAATGTGAGTACCCAGGACTATGTCCTTTTTAGAATAAAGTTTTTTCTCCTATGGATATAGTATATAGTATATAGTTAGTCAGGTTGAAAAAAGACACAAGTCCATCCAGTTCAACCTTAAAAACAAATAAATAAAAAAAAATAATCGTACAATCCAGATACCCAATTTTATGCCCACAATTGATCCAGAGGAAGGCAAAAAAAAAAAACAGCAGAGCATGCTCCAATTTGCTACAGCAGGGGAAAAAAATTCCTTCCTGATCCCCCAATAGGCGATCGGATTTTCCCTGGATCAACTTTACCTATGTTAGTACCTAGTTATATTATGTACCATCAGGAAAGTATCCAAGCCTTTCTTAAAGCAATCTACTGAACTGGCCAGAACCACCTCTGGCGGGAGTCTATTCCACATTTTCACAGCTCTAACTGTGAAGAAACCTTTCCGTACTTGAAGATGAAATCTCTTTTCCTCTAGACGTAAAGAGTGCCCCCGTGTCCTCTGGGTTGACCGTACAGAGAACAACTCAACACCAAGTTCACTATATGGACCCCTAATGTATTTGAACATGTTGATCATATCCCCCCTTAATCTTCTCTTCTCAAGAGTGAATAAATTTAGTTCCTCTAATCTCTCCTCATAGCTGAGTTCCTCCATGCCTCTTATCAGTTTGGTTGCCCTTCTCTGCACTTTCTCCAGTTCCCCGATATCCTTTTTGAGAACTGGTGCCCAAAACTGAACGGCATATTCCAGGTGAGGTCTTACTAATGATTTGAACAGGGGCAAAATTATATCTCTTTCTCTGGAGTCCATACCTCTCTTAATACAAGAAAGGACTTTGCTCACTTTGCTAACAGCAGCTTGGCATTGCATGTTGTTATTGAGCTTATGGTCTACCAAAACCCCCAGATCCTTCTCCACTATGGATTCCCCCAGTTGTACTCCCCCTAGCATGTATGATGCATGCATATTCTTAGGCCCCAAGTGCATAACTTTACATTTATCAACATTAAACCTCATCTGCCACATAGTCGCCCAATTAGACAGTGTATTGAGGTCGGCTTGTAAATTGGAGACATCCTGTAAAGACGTTATTCCACTGCATATCTTGGTGTCATCTGCAAAGACAGACCCAATATCATTTATAAAGATGTTAAAAAGTAAGGGTCCCAACACTGAACCTTGGGGTACACCACTGATAACCTTAGACCATTCAGAGTAAGAGTCATTAACCACTACTCTCTGAATTCTGTCTTCTAGCCAATTTTCTATCCATTTACAAACTGATATTTCCAAACCTGTAGACTTTACCTTACACATGAGCCGTGTGTGGGGAACTGTATCGAATGCTTTTGCAAAATCCAAGTATACCACGTCCACCGCCACCCCTCTGTCCAAGGTTTTACTTACCTCCTCATAAAAAGAAATCAGATTTGTCTGACAACTTCTGTCTTTCATGAATCCATGTTGTCTGTTGCTTAAAGTGTTTTTGTTCAGCAAGAACTCGTCGATGTGGTCTTTTATTAAACGCTCCAGTATCTTCCCAGCTATAGTCTATAGTTACTTGGTAAAGACTTTGATCCCTTTTTAAATATAGGCACCACGTTCGCCCTGCGCCAATCCAGTGGGACTATTCCCGTCATTAATGAGTCCCTAAAAATTAGATACAATGGCTCTGAAATTACAGAGCTCAATTCTTTTAGGATCCGTGGGTGGATGCCATCAGGGCCAGGTGCTTTATCCACCTTTATTCTATCTAAGTATTTCTGGACCATATCACTTTTGAGCCATTGTGGATCATTTGGGGCTGTGTCACTATCACCCCCATTATGGACATGCGCTCCCCCATGCTCTTTTGTGTACACAGAGCTGAAGAAAGTGTTTAATAAATTAGCCTTCTCTTTGTCCCCAGTCACCAACTCTAGATTGTTTTGTAAAGGGCCTACATGCTCAGACTTGACCTTTTTACTATTAATATATTTGAAGAATTTTTTGGGGTTTGTCCTACTATCTTTTGCAATCTGTCGTTCGTTTTGAATTTTTGCATCCTTGATTTCCTTTTTACATATTCTGTTAATTTCTTTGTAACATTTAAATGACACTAGTGATCCTTCATTTTTATAGTTTTTAAAAGCTCTTCTCTTACAGTTTATAGCTTTTTTAACTTTGGCCGTGAGCCACATAGGTTTTGTTTTTAGCCTTTTAAACTTATTGCCCATGGGAATATACTTTGCAGTGAGGTCCCCAACAGTCTTTTTGAAGAATTCCCATTTCTGTTCTGTGCCCATTGAAGTGAATATTCTCTCCCAGTCTAAGTCCTGGAGAGTAGCCCTCATCCTCGGAAAATTAGCTCTCTTGAAGTTAAGTGTTTTTATCTTACCCGTATGTATTTCTTGTTTAGCGCTAACATCAAAGGAAATCATGTTATGATTACTGCTACCCAGGTGTTCCTTTATCTGGACATTAGTAATAAGCTCCGCATGGTTTGAGATTACCAGGTCCAACAGAGCTTCATTCCTAGTTGGGGCCTCAATAAACTGGACCATAAAATTGTCCTGTAATAGGTTTATCATTTTTTGCCCTTTAACTGTCCCAGCAGTGCCATTACTCCAGTCAATTTCTGGGTAGTTAAAATCCCCCATTATTATCACTGTCCCAGCCCTTGCAGCCCTTTCCATCTGTGCAAGGAGCTGAGTCTCCACCTCCTCATTCACATTGGGTGGTCTATAACAAACTCCAACGATTAACTTTGAACTACACCCATCTAAATGCAGTTCCACCCATAATGCTTTGGACTCATCACACTCTCCATCCACCAGGTCCTCTTTCACACTTGCTTTGAGATCACTTCTCACATAGAGACAGACCCCGCCACCTTTCCTTTTTACCCTGTCTCTCCGAAAGAGTGCATAGCCAGGAATATTAATAGCCCAGTCATGTGAGGATTGAAGCCAAGTTTCAGCAATACCGATTACATCATAGCTCTCCTCATGCACCACAGCTTCCAACTCACCTATTTTGCTTGGCAGACTTCTGGCATTGGTGAACAAACACTTTAATGCATTATTACATTTTGCTCTGGTGTTTTTCATATTATTTTTAGTAGTACAAATTGCACTATAGTTTTCAATGGCTGTTTGCAACATGGGAAATTTCTTGTCACCTGCCATATCCCACCCCCCATCTATCCCCATTCCACCCCCCATTAATGTCTGACCCCTAACTGACCTGTCTGCCCAATGTACTTCTGGTTCACCCTCCCCCCTCAAACCCAGTTTAAATACTCCTCCAGCCTTCCCATAAACCTCTTCCCCAGCACAGCAGACCCCCTTCCATTCAAGTGCAAACCATCATTAGCATATAGGTTGCACCCCAAAGAAAAGTCAGCCCAGTGCTCTAGAAACCCAAATCCCTCCTCCCTACACCAGGTCTTTAGCCATGCATTCAGCTCTCTAATCACCCCCTGCCTTTCCTGTGTTGCGCATGGCACAGGCAATATTTCAGAGAATATCACCTTGGAGGTCCTTCCCTTCAACTTGCAGCCTAGTTCTCTAAATTGATTCTTAAGGAGCCTCCACCTTCCATGTATACGGTCATTGGTTCCAACGTGGACCAAGAATGCTGGGTCATACCCAGCCCCTCCCAGTAATTTATCCACCCGGTCCACCACATGCCGAACCCTAGCACCAGGGAGACAGCAAACTATTCGGTTGAGGCGATCCTGGCGACAAATTATTCTATCAGTCCTTCTGATTATAGAATCCCCTATAACCACCAACTGTCTAGGCCTTTCTGCACTCCCCTCACCTCCTCTACTAGATGGGCTGCTCTCCCGGCTGTTAGGGGGAGCAGTGACATCTAGGGCTGCCACCTCTGTGTTTGTCACCTCCACATTTTCACCCAACTCGGCAAATTTGTTTTGATGCACAAACACAGGACTGGCCTTCCTTTTCTGCGAGCCCCTTCCACTCCCTCTAACTACATTAACCCATCTTCCTATGTGATAATCCTGACTTGCCCCTCCACCCTCCACATCAACCCTACTGACCACCTGCTCAGCGAGCAGAGGACCCCTTTCAAGGTTGACCTTTCCGCCCAGTGTTGCAACTTGCTCCTCCAGATCTCTAATGCAAGCTTCTAGAAGGGCAACCTGCTCACATCTGTCACAGCGGTATGCATCCTGGAGCTCTTGTACCAGTTTTGCATACATGTGGCACACTGTGCACTGAGCAAAACCTTCAACCCTGCTAGCACTCATTATGATTTATGGTTCCTGGCCAAACACCTAGAGGGGACTGCCTGTAATACCTACACTAGCTGACAACAACACTGTGATTGCTGGAATTAATAATTGCTGTTTACCTTACAGCAGTGAGGTAAGGTAGCCATTGCACCTAGTGTGTGGACACGGATTTTTGAGGATTCACAAGATCACCGGTTGATTTTTTTCCTTCACTGAGTCATTATATTTCCATGACACAGAGTGGATTCACATATTGCATGATTGAATATGGACTTCTTTTGTGTTATAGATAGAGACACTGTCACCTTAATTTGATATCCATATCAATAATATTTTTTTTCTCGCTTAATATTTGTTAACACTTTTCTTGATTTATTTATACTGAATGCACTTTATGGACTGAGACATATTTAGAATTTTACTATATTTTTAGTGTTGACGTATTTTCACTGTAAGCACTTTATTGTCCTAAGTTAAGAATATCCAATCATTCACATTGCACGAGATTGGATGTTGCTTAGTTGGCACGGATGCACTTTAGGAGGTGGATATTTGAAGTCACCAGTTTTAGTAGTTACATGTAGATACTGCTGTGTACTATCTGCTGTTATATACATTTATTGATTTATTTCTATTTGATTGTGGAGCGCAACACCACTTATTAATCAAATACTTTGGTAGCTATCCTCCTTGCGTGTGGACCATAAGGATGGAAAAGCAAGCCCGGTGGCTGTGGCAAAAGGAGAAGACGACCACTGTGAGTACTTTCTTTTGCCTTGGAAATTTAGCTGCAAAATCCCCAATTCCAGCCAGAGGGTTTCAGGGCATTTGAGATAATCTCCCCTGGGTTCAGGATTCAAATAGCCCTTAAGCTTCTGCTAAAAACACCAGCCGCAGCTCCCTCTTACATCAGAGACGCTGTATGGCGGACAGGTGGTGCAGAGGAACGAGTGTGTCTAAACCACCTCAGATGGGAAAGAGGTAGGTAAGGCATTTTTCCCCCTTCCCCATATATATACTGACTGGTGCAGTGCAGAACCTGGGGTCAGGATACAAATAGCCTAGATGCTACTGCTAAAACCACCAGCCACAGCTCCCTCTTATAGCAGAGACACTGTGGTTATCGCAACAGTAGGTTGCCAGCCTCTTTCTACATGCCCAGTTGTGGTACATTAGTAGTGATGAATATAGCGTACAGAGGGAACCTGGTAGATACAAAAAGTTACTTACAAGCCCGGTATACCACTGAACAAGTTATTAATTGGGCAGTGATTTGGTGGATTCAGAAGCTGCCCTGGTCAGCAGGTGCACTAGGTTACTGGCCCTATTAGCCCAGCTTCTAGGAATCTGAAGTTGCTTCAAGATGCTTAAAATCTGACCTAACATTCAATGATGAGCAGGGACCAAGCTTCTGTGTAGGCACAGTAGGGGTTCCCTTGTGACAGATCCTCCTTTTGGGGGTTGCATGCTATAGGTAACTTTCAGAAGCTCCAACCTCCCACTCCACCTTTACACTGTGGTTATATTATAGTGTAGGAGGTAAGAAAAACCTTTTTTGTTGGTTTGGGCTACAATCCACTCAGTGGCAGATCTAAAGGTGATTTACCATAGATCGCTTCCTACATCCTTTTAATTGAGGACTTTGTGTGCAAACCTATGCAAGAGCTACATGATTGCTTGCTTGAAGCCTGCAAGTAGCTATTTACCCCCAGGATAAATTGGTAACCACCTCTTCTAGAGGCTGTCTTAAATTGGTCTCTAGGGCTGGGCTTATTGAGACTTTAGTTGCTAATCGGCCCCAACTTGGTATTAGCTGGCTAGCATTTGCTCAGTCTATGGAGGTAAGGTAGGACAACAACTACTATAGTAGGGTGTCCAACCATGTTGGGATTTGTTCCTTCACTGGTGGTGAAGGTTTAGTATCTACATCCCAGGCTATGCCTATTCAATAAATTGCCTGTTGGTTATTTCATAAAGGGATACACCATGTCTCCTCCTTGGCTGCACACCAGTAGACCTCAGTAGTGAAGGTTTGTCCTTGCTGGGATGTTTTTGTGGCACAGCAGAAATACGCATTGAGATTTGTGAGATCTCTGCTCATGAGGGCTATATTGCTGTACGTCAGAAATGAACTGCGCTGAAGCTTGTTTTCTCTCCTTTATATCCTAAAGGTACTGCTTTGTTTGGCTACAGATCAGGAAAATACAACAGTGAAGGAGGTCTGCACTTTCTGGTTTTGTGCTGCAGAGCAGGAATGCACATCATTGAGTCTGGTGACATCTCTGCTCATAATGGTTATATTGCTGCACATCAGACATACACAAGATTGAGGTCTGTACGTGGGGCTTTGTGTCCTGTATTACTGCCTTGTTGGTTACTTATCAGAAAGGCAGCAGTGAAGTTTGATAGTCCTGATTTGTTGGGAGGCATACCAGAAATACAAATTGAACATGGGCTAGGGGTAGTCAACGACCGCGATGAACGGCCATTTACCATGATGCACTGGGTCCTGTGGACCCAGCGGTCACAGATGGGGTGTGCAAGAGCGGAATTCTAGGAGGACATCATATGATGTCCTCCCAGAGTTAAGCAACTGCCCTGTAGCCGTCATTTGGCTATGGGCTGGTTGTTAAGTGGGTAAATAACCCATGTTTCCCCAGTAAACAGACATTACCACATTCTTATGTCCTCATCTCAGCATAATTGCCACCGAGCAGTTCACTGGTTCTTTTATTCACACTCAGCAAGACAGTCTTTAAACAGAACCGCAGGAGATGGTTTCTTGTGATGTGACCAAGGCGAAGGCAGAGATGAAGTGAGCTGGACAGCTTAAAGTAGGCAGGTCAGATGAGCAGGATCAGAATCAGCTGGGTAACTGTGGAGAGAGATGAGAGCTGGCAATAGTGTACAGCTGAGCAGCCAGCCCAGAGAAGGAAGAGCTAAGCCAGCCCTGACATTAGCCCCTCCTCAATGACCCCTCTCCCTCGGAGGGCCACCGGGCTTGAGGGGAAAAAGTCTATTGAACTTGCAGAGGAGGATAGGGGCATGTACGTCTGAGGATGAAACCCAGGAGCGTTCCCCCGGACTGTACCCCCCAATGCACCAGGTACTGTATGGACCCAAGGAAGCTATGGGAGTCAACAGTGGATTGTACCTCATACTCCTCATGGTTCTCAACCTGCATAGGGTGAGGATGTGGCATCGAGGTGGTAAATTGGTTGCAGACCAACGGTTTCAATAAGGAGACATGAAACACATTTGAGATGCACATACTAGGAGGAAGGTCCAACGCGTAAGCCACTGGGTTAATCCTGTGAAGGATACAGAAAGGCCCAATAAACCCAGGTGCAAACTTCAGTGAAGGAACACTAAGTCAGAGGTTGCGAGAAGGCAGCCAGACCCTCTCCCCAACATGGTAGGAAGGCGCAGGCAGACAACTGCGGTCAGCATGGAGTCTGTACCTATCATTAGCATGACGCAAAGCATCCTGGACTTGTACCCAAGTGGAACGAAGTCCACGGAGATGCTCCTCTAATGCAGGAATACTCTGTGGAACAAATGAGTCAGGCAACATGGAAGGTTGGAAACCATAATTCGCCATAAATAGAGACAATCAGGAGGCAGAATTCAAGGCACTGTTGTGAGCAAACTCTGCCCATGGTAATAGGCCTGACCAGTTTTTATGGTGGTCAGAAATATAGCAACGCAGGAATTGCTCCAAGAACGGATTGGCTTGCTCTGCGGCCCCATTAGACTGTGGGTGATACGCAGAAGAGAAAGCAAGCTGGATTCCTAACTGTGCACAAAAGGCTCACCAGAACTGGGAGACAAACTGACTGCCTCTGTCCAAGACAATCGCCTTGGGTAGCCCATGAAAGCAAAATATTTCCCAAGCAAAAATGGAAGCCAGTTCCTTAGAGGTAGGCAACTTCTTAAGTGGAATACAATGACACATCTTAGAGAACCGGTCAACCACCATAAGGATAACAGTGTTGCCTTGGGAGTTGGGCAACTCCACAATGAAATCCATTGACAAGTGGGTCCAGGGCCTCTCTCCATTGGGTATGGGTTGTAGGAGGCCCACTGGAAGGTGTCGTGGAGTCTTACTCTGAGCACACATGGAACAGGCAACTACAAAAGTAGTAACATCAGTCCGTAGACTAGGCCACCAGAATTGTTGGGAAATGGCCCAAATGAGTTGATTCTTCCCAGGATGGCCAGCTGCCTTGGGAGAATGGTAAGTCTGGAGCACGGCAGTACGGAGACTCTCTGGGACAAACTAGCGGTCACAAGGTTTCTCAGGAGGAGCATGGACCTGAGCAGCAAGAATTTTGTCAGCCAAAGGAGAAGACTGGTGAGAACCGTAGCTAAGATGCAATCCAGGAGGAATCACAGGAACCGGAACTGACTTTCACTTGGAAGTGGAGGAAAATTGTTGTGACAAGGCATCAGCCCTTACATTCTTAGTACCGGGTAAGAATGGGACAATGTAATTAAAACTCAACAAGAAAAGAGCCAATCGCACCCTTCTGGGAGAGAGCCGCTTAGCCTCAGAGAAGAATGTAAGATTCTTATGGTCAGTAAGAATAAGAACCTGCACAGTGGTACCTTCAAGGAGATGTCTCCATTCTTTCAGGGCTAAAATGATCGCCAACAGCTCTCTGTCACCAATCTCATAATTGCACTCAGCAGGTGACAATTTCTTGGAAAAGTAGCCACACGGATACATAGCGCTCTCAGAGTTAGGACGTTGAGACAGAAGGGCGCCAGTCTCAGAAGCAACAACTTCTAGGATAAAAGGCAACGTAGGATCAGGATGTTCCAACACAGGAGCAGAAACAAAGGCAGCCTTGAGAGTCTCAAAGGCCTTAATGCACTCCGGAGACCAACTCTGTGGGTTACAGTCCTTTCTGGTCATATCAGTCAGGGGCTTGACCAGAAAAGAGAAGTTGCAAATAAACCTCCGATAGTAGTTGGCAAAGCCCAGGAAACGCTGCAGAGGACGTAAGCCCACGGGTCAAGGCCACTGTAGGACTGCCGAAAGTTTCTCTGGGTCCATCGAAAAAACAAAAGTGGAAATTACAGGAATGTAACCTCTTCACAGTGGAACTCGCACTTTACCAATTTATAATGGAAATTGTTCTCTCTTCATTTCTGAAGCACACGACAGACCTCTATGTGGTGGCTCTCCAGGGACTTGGAAAATATGAGGATATTATCGAGATAAACCACCACATATACTGCAACAAATATCGGAGGACATCGTTAATAAATTCCTGGAAAACTGCCGGGGCGTTATAAAGGCCAAAAGGTATTACCAGGTACACAATGACCTGATCTGGTATTAAACACAGTTTTCCACTTGTCACCCTCCTTAGTGCGCATGAGATTGTATGCCCCTCTCAAGTCAAGCTTTGTGAAAACCGTTTCTCCCTTGAGGCGGTCAAATAACTCTGTAATCAATGGAATCTGGTAGGCATTCTTAATCATGACATGATTGAGACCCCTATAATCTATACAAGGTCTCAGTTCATCGCTCTTCTTCACAAAGAAGAAACCAGCACCAGCAGGAGATGAGGATTTGCGGATGAAACCTCGAGAAAGTGCATCTGCAATATACTCCTCCATGTCCTTATCCTCCAAGACCGACAAAGGGTAAACCCGGCCACGAGCAGGTATGGCTCCCGGTTGAATGTCAATTGCATAATCATAAGACCGATGTGGAGGAAAACTACCAGCTTGACCTTTGTCAAAGACATCGCTAAAATCGCGGTACTCCTCTGGCAGAGAGGAGAGTGAAGAAGTGCACAGGACCTTGGATACTGTTAGGAAGCATGTCTCACTGCATTGTGGTGACTCATCAAAAGAGGGGTTGTGCCTTTGTAACCAAGGATAACCAATAACCAGCGGAAACCTGGGTGAGGAAATAACTTGGAATTTGATTATCTCATGGTGAAGAGCCCCCACGGCCATGCACAATGAAACTGCCTCATGAGTCACATGGGAAGGCTGTAGAGGTCTCCCGTCAAGAGCCTTAATGGCAAGTGGAGTGTCACACAGCTGCAGCGGAATCGAGTACTTCAATACGAAGGCAACATCAATGAACAGGTCTGCACCCCTAGAGTCGATTAGAGCCTGTTTCTCGATGGACGACTCAGCCTAAGAAAGGGTGACCGAAACCAAGGGCTTATCCTTCTGGATAACTGGGGATGAAACAACGCCACCTAAGGTCTGTCCATGACAGGACCTCAAGGTTTAGGCATTTCCTCGATGGGTAGGACAAGACTTAAAAAAGAAACAGAAAGCGAACAATTAAATACAGGGATTTTTAATTTGACAATGTTTTCTTCGGAGGAGGAACTGGAAGTTTTTGCACCAGATAAAAATGTAAACAAATTTGAGCTATTTATAGATACAGAAAAGTATATGACAAAATGAAATATTAAGAAACATTTTGCAACTCAGTTAAATAGCCCACGACTACCAGAGGTGGTCACTATGTATCAACACAGTGACCTGAAAAACAACTAAATTTTTAATCCAAAAAAGTGTCATGGTTATGCAATAGAGTTGGTCTGCTTACCTGTTTCCATGTGTTCATCTCTAGAGACCAGCCGACCCTCACCTGACTGCTTTTGTAATCCATCCTCTGGCATGACTCCACCCTAGCTCCTATCAGAGAACTCTATATTAACCTGTGCACTGCAGGCCAACCCTGCTGATCAACCTTTGTGTGTTGGCTTCCTGTTACCTGCCGTGTGCTCTTCTGTTGTTTTCCGTTACCGACTTTGGCGTGTCCTTGACTATCCCTGTTTGCCTGTGATCCTGACCTTTTTGGTGTGTCCCTGACTATTCCTGTATGCTTGTGGCCTCGACCTTGGCTTTGTCCCTCACTATCCCTTTCCTCCTGTTGCCTACTGTGGGTGTGAGCTGGGGGACCCTGGGGGTCGTGACCTGGAGCCAGTTGCAGCCAAGTCCATCCTCACCACTAGAGGCGCTGGTGAACACCTGCTGGCTTTTAGACTCCGCACCCCAGGGAATCTTACGCTCTAACCCCAGTGGGATCTATCTCTCGTCTGCAGCAGTCAGCCGCAGGGTCCACAACCTTGCGGTGCACTCCTGATCCCTACGGTGTGAATCTGTCACCTCGCCTCAAGGTGACCTGACAAAAAGGTACCCACCACCACATTGAGGTATTCAAGAATATGGTGCAGGATGAAATTGAAACATTACATATAAAAAAAGAGTAGGAATAATCAAACCATATGGGGGGAATTAAAAAATTAGAATCCAATAAACAAATAGTGGTCCGCCCAGCAGACAAGGGAGGAGGGGTGGTGATCCTCACAAAGGATAAATACAATGAGATCCAAAGATTGTTAGGGGACTCTACCACATACAAGCCTTTGTGGGGAGAGCCCACAGCCAGACTTAAATCAGAATTAACAGTTTTGGTGAATAAGGGCAGTAATAACAAGATTTTAGACAGTAAAGTAAAGAGGCTAAATACCTTATTCCAGAGGTTCCCTTTATCCCTGTATTGTACATAGTGCCCGAGATTCATAAAAACAAAGAAAACCCACCGGGCCGACCCATAATTAGTGGAATTGGGTCTTTATATTCTCGTCTGGGAGAATCTCTTGACATTTATCTTCAACCCTTGGTCACCAGGGGCAGATCTTATTTGAAAGATAGTCATGAACTTATTAAATCACTTCAAAATATGGAGTTGATGAGCATACTGTATTGGTTACGGTGGATATAAAATCGCTGTATACCAACATTAGACAGTCTGATGCTCTCTTAGCAGTTAAATTGTCCCTTATGGAGATATCCAGTTTGAGTATATTAGAAGTCAATTTTCTGGTTGAAGGATTATAACAAGCTATGGGCAATAATTATTTTTGGGCTCAGGACACCTATTTTAAATCAAATTAGAGGGGTGGCGATGGGCGCTAGGTATGCCCCCAACATAGCCAATATAGTACTCAATAAGTGGGAAGGGGAATCCATCTATAAAATACCCAACAAATCTTTACTGTACTATAAAAAATATATTGATGATATTATCCTTTTGTGGGGGGGGGTCCCTCAAGGAATTGGAAATATTTCTAGCATATATGAACACGGAGAATGGCTTTAAAATCACAGCGGAAAGTAGTTTGGAAACCATAATTTTTTTGGATCTCACTCTGACAACAAATAAGACTAGAATTGGCACTAAAACTTACTTTAAGGTGACAGATAGAAATGGCTTTGTGCCGATCCACAGCTGTCACCATCCCCAGTGGTTGGGGGGGGGGGGGTACCTAAAGGGCAATTTATATGAGTTTGACAGAATTGTGATAATCTTACAGACTTTCACATACAAGCTTAGATATTAATATAACAGATTTCAGGAAAAGGGCTATTCTCTACAGTCCCTTATCACGAAAAATCAAGTGCTTCAAATGTATAGGGAGGAACTATTAACTAATAAAAAGAAATCCCCTTTCACTTAGCTTTTGCCTCAAGTTTTCACAGACAATAGAAAGACACACTGAAAAGGTTTTTAAGAAATATTGGCCAATACATTTAAAGGACAGGGATTTGAAAAATGCATTACCCACTAGGCCGCAATTCATTTATAGGAGGGCCCCAGGTATAAGACATATCATTGTGCCCAACGTACCAGATCCCCCGAGAAAGCCCCCCATGTTTTTTGATGGGTCGGGGTTCCATTATTGTACCCGGTTCAAGGCCTACTACATCAGACCAAGAAAGTCACCAAATTTCAATCGAATGTTACCTATCAGAAGTTCACTATTAAACCCTTTATTACGTGCCACTTTAAGTATGTAACCTACAGTGGTGTGAAAAAGTGTTTGCCCCCTTCCTCATTTCCTGTTCCTTTGCATGTTTGTCACACTTAAGTGTTTCGGAACATCAAACCAATTTAAACAATAGTCAAGGACAACACAAGTAAACACAAAATGCAATTTGTAAATGAAGGTGTTTATTATTAAAGGTGAAAAAAAATCCAAACCATCATGGCCCTGTGTGAAAAAGTGATTGCCCCCTAAACCTAATAACTGATTGGGCCACCCTTAGCAGCAACAACTGCAACCAAGCGTTTGCGATAACGTGCAATGAGGCTTTTACAGCGTCCTGGAGGAATTTTGGCCCACTCATCTTTGCAGAATTGTCCTAATTCAGTTACATTAGAGGGTTTTCGAGCATGAACGGCCTTTTTAAGGTCATACCACAACATCTCAATAGGATTCAGGTCAGGACTTTGGCTAGGCCACTCCAAAGTCTTCATTTTGTTTTTCTTCAGCCATTCGGTGGTGGACTTGCTGGTGTGTTTAGGATCATTGTCCTGCTGCAGAACCCAAGTTCGTTTCAGCTTGAGTACACGAACAGATGGTCGGACATTCTCCTTCAGGATCTCTTGGTAGACAGCAGAATTCATAGTTCCTTTTATCACGGCAAGTCTTCCAGGTCCTGAAGCAGCAAAACAGCCCCAGACCATCACACTACCACCACCATATTTTACTGTTGGTATAATGTTCTTTTTATGAAATGCAGTGTTCCTTCTACGCCAGATATACTTGGACACACACCTTCCAAAGAGTTCCAATTTTGTCTCATCGGTCCACATAATGTTGTCCCAAAAGTCTTGGGGATCATCAAGATGTGTTGTGGAGAAATTGAGACGAGCTTTGATGTTCTTTTTGCTCAGCAGTGGTTTTCTCCTTGGAACTCTGCCATGCAGGCCATTTTTGCCCAGTCTTTTCCTGATGGTGGAGGCATGAACCCTGACCTTAACTGAGGCAAGTGAGGCCTGCAGTTCCTTGGACGTTGTTGTGGGGTCTTTTGTGACCTCTTGGATGAGTCGTCGCTGCGCTCTTGGGGTAATTTTGGGCGGCCGGCCACTCCTGGGAAGGTTCACCACTGTTCCATGTCTTTGCCATTTGTGGATAATGGCTCTCACTGTGGTTCGCTGGATTCCCAAAGCTTTGGAAATGGCTTTATAACCCTTTCCAGACTGATAGATCTCAATTACTTTCTTTCTCAATTGTTCCTGAATTTCTTTGGGTCTCGGCATGATGTGTAGCTTTTAAGGATCTTCTGGTGGACCTTACTGTGTCAAGCAGCTCCTATTTAAGTGATGCCTTGATTGTGAACAGGTGTGGCAATAATCAGGCCTGGGTGTGGCTAGAGAAATTGAACTCAGGTGTGGACAACCACAGTTATAGTATGTTTTAACAAGGGGGGCAATCACTTTTTCACACAGGGCCATGAAGGTTTGGATTTTTTTTCACCTTTAATAATAAACACCTTCATTTACAAATTGCATTTTGTGTTTACTTGTGTTGTCCTTGACTATTGTTTAAATTGGTTTGATGTTCCGAAACACTTAAGTGTGACAAACATGCAAAGGAACAGGAAATGAGGAAGGGGGAAAACACTTTTTCACACCACTGTATGTCTTAGGGTGTCCTTGCTCCCTGCAATATGTGGGGAGGACTACACGGGAACTAAGGGTGAAAATGAATGAACATGTGACAAATATTGCAAAAGGTTTTTTGAACCATAGTATCTCTGTGCCCTGCGGCCCCCCACTCCAAGGCCTCCCCTCCCCAAAGCACCTCGTCCCCATATTGATGAGGACAAGGGCCTCTTCCCGATAACCCTGGCCGTTGGTTGTCAGGGTCTGAGGGCGGGGGGCTTATCGGAATCCGGGAGCCCCCTTTAATAAGGGGGCCCCCAGATACCGCCCCCCCACCCTATGTGAATGAGTATGGGGTACAATGTACCCCTACCCATTCACCTGGTGAAAAAATTTAAATAAAACACAACACAAGGTTTTAAAATAATTTATTGCACAGCTCCGGGGGTCTTCTTCCGTCTTGGGGTGGGTCTTCTCGCCGGACTCCTCCGCTATCTTCTGCTCTTTTGCTAGCTATTTTACTAGCGGAGGAGCCCGGCTTTCTTCTTCGTTGCCATCCGGAGTCTTGTCCCCCTCTTCGGTTCTTCTTGCCGGGCCTCCGCTTTCATCCTATAGCTCTTTTACTAACGGTGGCCCGGTCTTCTGCCGCCGCCTCTTCTTCTGACTTCGGGGGTCTTGTCTCCGTCTTTTGGTTCTTCTTGCCGGGCCTCTGCTTTCTTCTTCCAGCTCTTTTACTAGCGGTGGCCCGGTCTTCTGATCATGTGTACGCAGCATTACAAACATTTTAGGAACAGTTCCACTGAAAAGTATGGAATCCCACCAAAACCAGGATTTCTTCACTAGAAAACCAAAATCTTTCTCCGCAAATACTGACTACACATTTCAGAATGCACACTTATCTATAGACACACATTTTAGGCTACATACCAATAGTGACCCTGGCCAACCAAACTACACAGGCTCTCCAATCGCACAACGCCACATAAACCACAAAATAACACGGCTCAAATATACTTTTTTTTTTCTCAGCATTCACAGGAACAAGACACTGAAAAATACAAACAGAGATCCTAAAAACCTGAGACCATCCAATCCAACTGGTCTGTAATTCCCAGGGCCCTTTTTTTAAATATTGGCGCTACATTGGAGAAAAGCCAATCAGCTGGTACCAGTCAGTAGACTGTCAGTAAAAATTAGGAACAATGGTCTGGCAATTACTTGACAGTTCCCTAAGTCCCTAAGTCCCCTCGGGTGCAAGCCATCTGGTCCCGTTGATTTATTAATATTAAGTTTCCCAAGTCTAATTTTAATTCTGTCCTCTGTTAACCATGGAGGTACTTCCTGTGATGTGTCATGAGAATAAACACTGCAGTTTTGGTTACTGAAGCCCCCTGATTCCCTTGTGAGGAGAAGAATAAATTCAATACCTTTGCCATCTCCCCATCCTTTGTAAACAGATGTCCTTCCTCATTCTTTATGGGGCCAATATGTTCTGTCCTCCCTTTTTTTTTTTTTTTTTTCTACTGTCTACATACTTTAAATCATTTCTTGGGATTTTTTTTGCTCTCCTCCGCTATGTGTCTTTCATGTTCTATCCTAGCCGTCCTTATTGCACCCTTACATTTCTTGTTGCATTCTTTATAATGTCTGAATGCTGATGATCCCTCAACCTTGTATTTTCTGAAGGCTTCTCCTTTGCTTTTATATGCATTTTTACATTGGAGTTAAGCCATCCAGGACTTTTGTTCGCTCTTTTAAATGTATTACCCAATGGGATGCATTGGCTAATGCCCTTATTTAATATGCTCTTAAAGCAAACCCATCTCTCCTCTGCATTCTTTGTTCCTAACATTTTATGCCTTCTACCAAGGTTCGTAGTTTAGGGAAGTTGGGGTTTTTGAAATATTCCCCTTATGTTTCCTATTTGCGTGATTTATACGGAAGCCAATTGACCTGTGGTTGCTGTTCCCTAAATTTTCCTGTATTTCCACATCTGTGATGAGGTCTGTATTATTGGTAATCAGTAGATCCAGTAACACTTAATTTCTAGTTGGTGCGTCTACCATCTGACCCATAAAATTGTCCTTCAAGACATTTAGGAACTGGCGAGCCTTAGATGAATGTGCGGTTCCCTCTGCCCAGTCTGTCTGGATAATTAAAATCTCCCATTATGATAACCCTTCCCATCCTTGCTGCTAATCCAAATTGTGATAGGAGATCTGTCTTCCCTTCCTCCCTCAGGTAAGGGGGTCTATAGCATACTGCCAGTATTATTTCTCCCTTAGATTCATCCCTTTGGAGCTCTACCCATAAGGATTCCACCTCCTCCCTAGCTCCCTTAGGCTGGGTTCACACTGCTGCAGCTAGGAGACCCGGATGTGATTCGCACGGCACTGCAGTGCAAATCACATCCGATCTCTGTGCAAGGCGAGTTCAGCCATACAGATAGTATGGCTGAATTCGCATGGCACCCGCCCCAAACTCGCACAGGACCCTTTTTTTGGTCCGCAGCAGAATCGGATTGCATGGTTGTTCACACCATGCAATCCGATTCCTGTCCGAGTTTGCAGATCGCACTGCGATATGCGAACTGATCTGGGGGTGTCATTAACGTTTCACTGACACTACCAGCAGTTCGCATAGGGCAGTGTGAACTGCCGCCGGGAGGCATGCGATGCGGGAACCCGCCGCGGATTTGCGGCGTTCCCGCATCACTTCATTGTGAACCTAGCCTTAGTGATGTCAATTCTCACATTCACTTGTACATTATTCTTGATAAATAGGCATACCCCTTCCCCTTTTTTTTACCCTCTCTATCCTTGCGATAAAGGGTATACCCTTGAATGTTTGCCAGCAAATCATGAGAGCTGTTGAACCAGGTGTCTGAAATTCCCACAACATCAAAATCCTCCTTGTACAATAGTATCTCTAGTTCACCCATCTTGTCTGCCAGGCTCCTGACACTGGTGAACATATCATGTAGTTTAGACTGGTCGCATATTATCCTCTTATTGGGTGTTCCAAAATTGCAACTAGGAGTTGCTACTATACTTACCTTGGGTTTATGTGCTTTGGTCAACTTACCACTAATGCCTCCAATACAACCCTCTGGAACATGTTTTGCGCTGACTATCTCTACCTCTGGACCCCCCCATCGACTAGTTTAAAAACATATCCCCACTCCGCAAACGCCTCTCTCCAAACAGGAAGTTTTCCACTACCAAATGGATCTCAACCAGCATGGGTCTGCCCCAGTCAGCTCGGAGACACTGTGATAATACATATTAAAATACATCTTCATAAAATTTCCACAACAGTTCCTCCTCTTGTCATATGCTCCCACGTGTCCCTCGATTAATCTTGATCTTCTTACACCTGGAAATGAATCGGTCCATATGAGTCCATAAAAAAGAAAACGCGGGTTGACATGTAGACTTTGTTCTTCAGGCAGGATGACTTGGAGTAGGATGTGAAGGCCGGTCAGAGCCTGCAATTGATGGCACAGTGAGGCTGCAATTGATTTCGTTTTTTCAGTTTGTGCCTCTCCAAAGATTTTGAGTACCATTCGCCACTGGTGGGGATACAGAGCCTTTTGGGAGATGGTCTTTTTGGGATCTGGCCCTTTGGAAGTAATTGTCAGGTACCTTTTCAGAGGCCAAGATGCTGAGAGAGGCTTTCCTTGTGGCTAAGCGCAGTATACCCCTGAAGGGGGTACAGGAGGTATAGGGCTCAAAGAAGCACGGGTTGTCTGCAGGTTGAGAAGTCTTGAGCTGATGATCACTTGGAGACTTTGTTTGAGAAGACAACAAGGAGTAATCCATACACTAGTAAAAGCCTGGCTGAGGGTAGAACACAGGAGAGCAGATTGAAGGCTGTGGTGAGGCCAACTAAAGGTCAATCACAGGTAAGTGATAAGCCAAGCCAGGGGTCAAACACTGGTAATCGGGCAAGTGCAAGTATAGCAAGTCTGTGAGCCAAGCCGGGGGTCAAACACTAGTAATCAGGCAGGTGCAAGTATAGCAAAGTCCATGAGCCAAGCCGGGGGTCAAGCACAGGAGAGATCAGAGCAGGTCAGGAGGCAAACAGAGGTCATAACAGGAATCACTTGAAAGTATAACACAGGAACAGGGAAGAGCTGAAGACAATCCAGCAACTTGGGTCAGACAGAGGCAGCCTTTTATAGGCCAGCAGGGGGAACCATCTATCACATGATGCGCCTATGGCGCCCATTTCTTCTACTGGCAAAATTGCCAGTACTTTTATGGCCTATTCTCTGAACACTATTTCTCCTATCACCTTCCAGGACGGCACACCTAGGAGATGAGGGCTCCTCCATAAAGGAAACACAATCACTTGACAGCTTTGTTATAAGTCCCCACCCTTCCCCCTTGATCCTTAGTATTGTGTTTCTCCCAAACACAGCAGCATGTTTGTTTTTTTGCAAGACCAAATGACCGGGGAGGGTCTGATGGTCCCCTGTTGAGACAGGTTTTAGGGAAGCCGGGGAGGGCTGAATTAACCTGCAGGCTTGTCCTCTCACAGGTCGCCCCCAAGTTAGCACCAGCGCTCTGGCCGCAGGGAGTGCACGCCATTGCTGAGGCTGTTTGAATCTCCACCGCCAGCCGCTCTCCTCATTGCCGAAGTTTCAGGAAGTCCTGTCTTCCAAGCCTCACTCTGAGGCAAACCTGCATCGCCCGGAGTCACAGTGCAACCCAGAGAAGCATGAATAGCGGTGTGGAGAGCAGAGCAAGGCGGTGAGAAGCGGTTGGCCGGCTGTACCTGCCCCACCAGCGGTACCAGCAGCCCAGGACCCTGCTAACCTCCTCAGGGAACAAGAGGAAGGGAAAGAAACTACTGTGGGCAGATCCAGATCGGGGCCCGGTGAGTACAACCCCCTTGGAAAGGGAGGTGGGGAAGGGAGTAAGAAAATCCAGATTCTTAGTGTCAAGAATCCTGGAAGAGTCAGGACAGGCTGAACTTTACCTTACCCTTCCTCCCTCCCCAGTACAAGCCCGCAGTCTGGGGGAAGACATATAATGTTTTTTTATTTTTTTATATATTTTTATATATATATATATATATATATATATATATATATGTCTCTTATCTTGCAGAGTCCCCCGGTGGAGCCCAGGAGGCCCCAGATAAACACCCTCCTGCTGCTACAGGGCATAGCTCCTCAAAAAAGTGTGGGTATTGTAAGGACAATCTCCCCAAGTCTCACTCAAAGCCCTTCTGCTATAAATGCATAAATTTAGCAAGAAAGGAGGCTTCAGCATTGATTAAAAATGTTCTCATCCATGCAAACGGAAAGGCTGGCAACTGTTAAAGCCTTCCGTGATGCCACCGGGCAGTCAACAGCCCAGGGCCCTGAGACAGAGGAGCTCACCTCTAGAGAGGGCACATCCTCCCAGGAAAGCCTCTCTGGAGGGGGACCTAGTGCCCTTATCCTACCCTCGCAGTCACTCCCTCTTGCACAGATAGATGAAGAAGAGGAGGACAGGTGGGATATGGATAGCCAGGCTAGATCTGAACACAGCTAAAAAATGTTTGCCCTGGCTTTTCCCTTTGAAAAAGTTGGGTACCAGGAGAGGTGTGTGTGTGTGTGTGTGTGTGTGTATGCTGGTGCAGTGTGAATCACACAGCCTATATTTGCAGCTCTCCAGATGGGACAACAACTTGGAAGATGGTGATTTTGGCTGCTATTCTCCTCCTTCAGTGTGCCCCGAGGTGGGAAAAGCGAGCCCTGTGGCTGTGGCAAAAAATGGGAAAGACAACAAAGCAATGAGTGCCTTGGGAGCTTGGCAGCAGAATCCCTAATAGCCAGGTGGCATTAGGGTGTTGAGATAGGGCTCCCTCCTTCAATCCAGGCTGCTACTATCCTTTCCCTTGTGTCTGGGAATAAATAGCCCAGAAGCTTCAGCTAGACCTATGTACACAGCTTGCTTGTAAATCGGATGCTGTGGTTATTGCAAAACTAGCTTACCAGCCTACCACTATAAACCCTAATATAGTACATCAATATGGGTGAATCTAGTGAAGAGGTGTGATCTGTTAGGCACAGTTCCTGCCACTAAACATTCCTAAACAGTTAATGGGAAGATTGTGAGGTGGTTTACAGGAACCTGGAAATTCCAGGAATAACAGGTTTCCCCTGGTCAGCAAATGCACACCAGGTAATCTAAATCTAGGCTAGCTGCTATGAATCTAGCAGGTGGCTCCATGATGGTGCATTTAGAGGTTTTTTTTGGCTCCTAAAAGCCTGCGCCCTAATTTTTACCCTTTGGGTATTGTTGAAGGACAGAGGAGACCAGGCTCCTCTGCTAGTAAAAGAGCTCCAAGAAGACAGCGGAGGAGCCCGGGAGAAGATGCCGAAAAGCAGGAGAAGAAGCCGGACACCAGGAGAAGAGGCCAAACAGAGCGGAGAAGGTGTCAAAAGACCCCCGACGTCGGAAGAAGACCCCCGGAGCTGATAAATTTCTTTTAAAACTTGTGTTGTGTTTTTTATTGACACTTTTTCCCCAGGTGATGTACCCCTTATTCACATAGGGTGGGGGCCGGGATCTGGGGACCCCCTTATTAAAGGGGGCCCCAGGATTCGGATAAGCCCCCCACCCGCAGACCCTGACAACCAACGGCCAGGGTTGTCGGGAAAAGGCCCTTGTCCTTTATCAACATGGGGACAAGGTGCTTTGGGGGTGCTTTGCTTTTTTTTCCCCAAAGCACCAACCCCCCCCCATGTTGAGGGCACGTGACCTGGTAGGGTCGGGGGGGGGCGCTCGCTTGTCCCCACCCCCTTCCTGATCGGCCAGGCTTCATGCTCAGATAAGGGTCTGGTATGCTCCCGGAGGGGGAACCCACGCTGGATTTTTTTTTTTTATAAATTTGTGGAGTTCCCTCTCGAGAGCTGATTATTCTGTGAGAGTCGCCTCAATATAGACGGAGATCCGACTTGGAGGTGACTTCCATTGAAATCAATGGGTACCAGTCGCCTAGAATTTGGATACAAGTAGTACGGGAACCTTTTCTGAAGTCGGAGCGACTTCAGTAGTGTGCATTAAGACGGCTATCATTCACTTACATTGATTTTTACATGTAGCGCGACTTGAGGCAACTAGGGGAGACCTGAAGTCAGATCCTGAGTTGCCCCCGTGTGAACGGGCTCTAAAGCTACATAAACTAGCCTGTATCTAGTGTGAAGTCATACAGGTGTCTGATTACCTCCAGGCTAAGATTGTGATCATCTCTTCCTGAGAATGACTGACTTAATTGATCTCTGGGTCTGTGCTCATTAAGACCTTGGATGCTTGGGAGGCTTGGACTCACTCCCACCTGTGGGTGTGTTGGCTACACCTAGTCAGACTTATGCAGTAGTAGGGTAACAACTACCACTACCTCAGACCTCCCTTATTTGGAACTACCATGCTCCTTCACTGGGGAGGAATTAGTATCGGAAGTTCAGGCTATGCCTAGGATAGATTGTCTGACTGAAGATCAGAAATGCACACCATGGGAAGTTGTTTTGTGTCTTTTCTGTTATATAACTATCTTATTGCTCAATAGCTATGCATAATATTGATTATGTGACTGTACACTGTTGCTTATCAGAAACTCATAACATTGAATTGTTAGTGACACTTCTGTTATATAACCGTATACTATTTCCAATCAGAAAGGTACAACATAGAATTGTCAGCGACATTTCTGTTGGTTATACGACTGTACAAGTTGCTATTCAGAAACGCATAGCATTGAGTTTGTTGCTAATGACATTACTGTTATAGGACTATGCAGTTTTGATAATCAGAAGTGCACAGCATTGAATTATTGTTGGTGACATTTCTGAACATTTTGGTTCTTTGACTATACCCTGTTGTTAATCAGAAGTGTTCGTGTCACTCTGCTGGTTATGACTGCACGTGGTCCAGCACCAGCAGTACACAACTGTAGGTCGCAGGTGTCTTATCTGTTATGATACTGGGCTGGCTATACAATTGCATTTTCTTGATCATCAGAAATGTATTTCAGGTGTTAGTATCATTTCAGTTGGTTATATGTCTGTTGGGTACCTGGGTGGTGAGCCTGACTTGGTGGAAGGAGACCTCTCTTACGGCTCTGGTTCAAGTCCCCCTGGAGTGAAGACAGTGGGACAAGAGCACAGCGGGGTAGGAGCGTCTGAACGGATGCAGCAGCGGATGCAGGAGAAGCGGAGATCCTCCAGATGCAGGGACCACAGGAGCAGATAGCAGCAGAAGACGGCTTGGCAGAGCTGTCTGTGGCGGCAGAGTAGACGGCCTGAAGAACCTGGAAGGCTACAGTGGATTCAGGAAAGCCTTAGAACAGGGTATATGCAGGGCAGGCAACAGGCAGGAACCAGCAGGCAAATGGCAATAAGAACAACGTTAAACAGGCAGAAGTTCAGCAACGGTGGTCAGTTCGAGACAAGGTCAGGCAAGCCGGGGTCGGGACAGGAGAGAGCAGTGAAGTCAGACAGGAGCTGGGTCAGATAATCAGGTAAACAACTTAGGCAGAAAACAGGGTGCTTCAGGTACTAGCTGCAGACAAACAGCACAGAGCATCTGCAGCTGTACCTTTTTAAAAAGGGCCACTGGCGCCAATGGCCTTAGCGCGCACACGTGCGCGCACGTGAACGGCGTGCACGCGCGCGCCTGGGGCACCCAGTGGAGCGCGCACACGCGCCGACGTCAGGGCCGACCCGCGACGCGAGTGCGCATACGCGAACGGCGATCCGCTTGCAAAGTACGACAATGTCCATTACGGAGTTTAGTATCAGGAATACACAACACCGTACTGGTTCTTGGCCTTCTGTCTGGCATCTATTAGCTTAGTTTGCAGTACATCAGAAAAACTCAACAGTGAAAGGTGTCTGTGTCTTCTGTTTTTCATATTGGTTGCTCAGAAAAACACCACATTTGCATTTGGTAGTGTCCTTTCTGTTAGATATATGACCTTACCTTGTTGAGCATCAGAAGCACACATCTGAAATTTGTGTCCTTTCTCTGTGCTTAAAGGGGTTCTGCACTCATAATAATATATTTGCCCATTCTGTTGCCTCTAGACCGTACATTTGATAATGCCACATGTTTTTTTATTTTTTATTAATCTACCTTTTGTAATTCGTAGTTTTTTATTTTCCTCCCCTGCGGCGATGGGCGGTCTCTTGCGGGGAGCTGTAATAGCCGAAATCACGCGAGATTTAGGGTGTATTAGCCGAAATCTCGCGAGATTCCGGGTGCATTAGCCGCAATGTCTCCTGGGATTACTTGGACGAGATCCCAGGAGACAGTGCGGGCTTCAGCAGGAAATGATGCTGATCCCCGCAAGAGACCGCCCATCGCCGCAGGGGAGGAAAATAAAAAACTACGAATTACAAAAGGTAGATTAATAAAAAATAAAAAAACATGTGGCATTATCAAATGTACGGTCTAGAGGCAACAGAATGGGCAAATATATTATTATGAGTGCAGAACCCCTTTAAAGTGGAAGTAAACCCACCTGTCGTTTTCAGCCAAGGAAGCTGCCATCTTGGCCTCTGTTTAATCTATAACTGCCATGATGCAGCACATGCGATCAGTTAAGACTCCAGCCATTGGATGATTTGACAGTTTGGTTGAAAGCACAACCAATGGGAGTGTCACATTTCCGGCATGTGCGGATGGGTTTACTTACGCTTTACGTTTATATGATGATATCGTTTGTGTCTTCTCTGTTCTACAGGTGACTGTACATCAGAAAATGCAACAGTGAAGGCTGGGTGTGTCTTCCTGTTTTTGTATTCCATATAAAGCTTGAGCTGGCTACCCTTCAGAAATACAAGGCCTGTATATCTGTGATATTGTCACGTTACCTGGTAGGAGAGCCCAGAAAGCAGGGAGCGGCGCCTCGTAAGCCTCCGGCTCGAGAGCCCCTGGAGGTGGAGACAGGGATTCAAGAGTTCGGAGGGCACAAGTGCCAGGCCGGGTTGCAGCAACGGAGATCCACCACCGACTGGCACAGGAGGTCAGACTGGAACGGGAGGTGGTAGACAGCAGGCACAACAGGAGCAGCTGGTACTGGCAGACAGGCAGGAACAGCAGGAGCAGCTGGTACTGGCAGGCAGGCAGGAACAGCAAGAGCAGCTGGTACTGGCAGGCAGGCAGGAACAGCAGGAGCAGCTGGTACCGGCAGGCAGGCAGGAACAGCAGGAGCAGCTGGTACTGGCATTCAGGTGGGTGCAGCAGGCGTGGTCAGGTAGGCAAGGGGTCGGAGGCAGGCAGCAATCAACAAGGTCAAACAGGCTGGGTTCAGTATCAGGAACAGGCAGGAGCAAGAAGCAGAAGTCACGGGAACGCTGTAGACAGGACAGCACGGGAGAACAGGAGCTGATTCCTTAAATAACCTATTGGGCGGCAAGAACGGTCGCACGGTGAGTTTGCGTGCCCCTGCGGGTAACCGTGCTCCCGTTCGTGACCCCGCGTCCCCGCGTACGCCCGTTCGCTTGGTCGCGCGCCCGTGTGCGCTCGCTCGTGTCAACGCGCACCCGCGTGCGCCTGTTAGGATCTACACGCACACGCGTGTGTTCGTTCGCGCCAACCTGCGTCTGAGGACGCCTGCGGATGAGTCTCCTATGTACGATCGGAACAGTAGGTCGATCATGACATTGCCCCCCCCCAAGGGGCAGCCTCCGGATGCCCAACCGTGCCATCTTATCTGGATGAGACCTCTTGAAGGCGAGGATTAGCCTCTTTGCATGCAGGTTGGATTCCGGTTCCCAGGAGTTTTCCTCGGGGCCATACCCCTTCAATTTGACCAGAAACTGAGTCCGATTCTGTCTTCTCCTGCAGTCCAGGATGGACTCGACCTCGTATTCCAATTCTCCATCAATCATCACAGGTACCGGGGGGTTGGCATTCCGATTGGGAAAGGGGTCCGGAACAGTAGGTTTAAGCAATGAGGCGTGAAAGACTGGGTGGATCCGAAACGACTCTGGGAGCTTCAATTCAAAAGCCACGTCATTCAGCTTCCTCACAATAGGGAATGGGCCCACAAACTTCGGGCCCAGCTTCTTGGATGGGCAGGCCAATTTCAGGTTTAGAGTGGACAACCAGACCTGGTCCCCGACCTTGAGGTTGAGCTCCCCCCTTCTCTTCTTATCGAAGACCTCCTTGTTGTGTTCCTGTGTTTTAGCCAGAGTCTCTTGTAGGAGTTTATTGTTGGTCTCGAAGAAATTGAGGTCTTCCTGTACCGCCGGTACTGAACATTCAGGAAGATTACTGGACAGAAAAAGCGGGTGAAAGCCAAAATTTGCAAAAAATGGAGACTGTTTGGTGGCAGAATGGATAGAATTGTTATAAGCAAATTCTGCTAGTGGTAAGAGCGATGCCCAGTCATCCTGGGAGAAGGAAGAAAAGCAACGCAGATATTGCTCCAGTGTTTGGTTGGTTCTCTCGGTCTGGCCGTTGGTCTGAGGATGATAGGCCGAGGAAAGACGAAGCTCAATTTTCAGGGCCCCACAGAGTGCTTTCCAAAACCTGGACGTGAACTGCACCCCCCTATCTGAAGTAATGTTGGCAGGGATGCCATGAAGCCTCACCACTTCTCTAATAAAAGTCTTAGCCGTCTCTGCGGCCGAAGGGGTCCCCTTCATAGGCAAAAAGTGGGCCATTTTAGTGAGTCGGTCTACCACCACAAAGCTTGTGGAAAATCCTCGGAAGGAGGCAATTCCACGATGAAGTCCATGGATATCATCCTCCAAGGTCTATCCGGAATGGGCAGTGGTCTCAGCAGCCCCCAAGCTTTTGATTTGCTACCTTTATTCCGAATACATGTGGAGCATGCCTCCACATATTCCCTGCAGTGCTTCTTCATCTGTGGCCACCAGAAGGTGCGCTGAAGCAAGTCCGTGGTTTTGAGCACCCCAAAGTGGCCGGCCAGAAGGTGGTCGTGGCAGGAGCTGAGGACTGCAACACGTACTTCTTGGGGAACGTAGATCTTGTCCTGATGCCAAAGAAGACCATCTCTAGAAGTTAATGGAATGTCAGGTGGGAGGACCGGATCGCTGGAAGCTTGCTTAATTTGGGTGAGTAGGTCCTCCTGAAGCAGGAGAAAGTTCCCTGAGGAGAGGATAGTATCAGGAGTAGAGGGCTCCACTGGTTCACTGTACATACGAGAGAGAGCATTGGATTTAACATTCTTAGATCCCGGGCGATACGTGATGTGAAACACAAATCTAGAGAAGAAGAGTGCCCACCTGGCCTGTCTTGGCTTCAGTCTCTTGGCCGACTTAAGATATTCTAGATTTTTATGATCAGTATAGACCAGGATCGGATGGGAAGCGCCCTCGAGAAGGTAGCGCCACTCCTCGAGTGCCGCCTTGATCGCCAGCAGTTCTCGGTCACCGACATCGTAATTACGTTCAGCCTCCGAAAGCTTGCGGGAAAAGAAGGCGACCGGATGCAAGAGTGACTTAGGCCCCTGTCTCTGGGAGAGCACCGCACCGACCGCAACTTCTGAGGCATCCACCTCCAGGATATAAGGCAGGGTTGAGTCAGGGTGTCTTAGGATTGAGGCCGATACGAACAAGTCCTTTAGGGTTTTGAAAGCCTCTTGTGCCCTAGAGGTCCATTGAAACTTTTGACCCTGTTTGATCAGCTCGGTGATGGGGGAGATGATGGAGGAAAATCCCTTGATGAATTTCCTGTAGAAATTAGCAAATCCTACGAATCGTTGGACCCCTTTCTTGTCAGAGGGAGCGGGCCAGTCTAGGATGGCTGAGATCTTCTGGGGGTCCATCTCTATTCCTTTCACTGAAATGATTAGACCAAGGAATTGAATACTTTGTTGTTCGAAAACACACTTCTCGGGCTTGGCGTACAGGCCATGGAGACGGAGTCGGCCTAGGACATTCTTCACATGTTCCCGGTGCTCGGCTAAGGAGGAAGAAATGATTAAGATATCATCTAGATACACTATAACAAACAAATCAAGGTAATCTCTGAAGAAATCATTTACGAAATGTTGGAATGTAGCAGGAGCATTACATAGTCCGAAGGGCATAACTAAGTATTCAAAGTGCCTGAAACGAGTACGGAAGGCGGTCTTCCATTCGTCGCCTTTACGAATGCGGACAAGGTTGTAGGCCCCCCGAAGGTCTAGTTTAGAGAATACTTCGGCCGACCCCAGTCTCTGAAATAGTTCGGGCACTAACGGTAGGGGATAGCGTTTTTTTTATTGTGACCTTGTTAAGTGCCCGGTAGTCCACACATGGGCGTAGGGAATGGTCTTTTTTCTCAACGAAGAAGATCCCTGCACCTGCCGGGGAGGTGGACGGTCGAATAAAACCCTTCTCCAAGTTCTCGTCCAGGTAGGTTTTCAGGGTTCCCAGTTCGGTTTCGGATAAGGGGAAAATTCTTCCGAAGGGAATCTCTGCCCCCGGGAGCAACTCGATAGGGCAGTCATATGGCCTGTGAGGGGGTAGAGTCTCAGCGCCCTTCTTGCTAAACACATCCAAGAAGTTGTGGTAAACCTTGGGCACAGCCTGTAGGATCTCGGTGTCCGTTTCTAAGCAAAGCAGGGAAGAAAGGTCCGTGTTAACAACTGGGAGACAGTGCTGACGGCAGTAGGCAGACGGGAACTCAATTTCCCCGGTGGACCAATTGATGAGGGGGTTATGGGCCTTCAGCCAGGGCATGCCGAGAATAACGGGAAAAAGTGGAGACTTAATGATGTCCAGACACAGGAGCTCCTGGTGGGTTCCGGCGATGATGGCGAAAAGAGGAGACGTCTCCTGGGTCACTGGTCCGGACTTAAGGGTGGAACCGTCGGCCAAATAAATTGAAAGTCCCTTTACCCTAGGCCGAAGAGGGATGTTGTTTCTTAAGGCAAAGGACAAGTCCATAAAGCCGCTGCAAGCCCCAGAGTCAATAATCGCGTTGGTTTTGATAGTCCTTCCTGAGAGCTGCAAAAGAAGAGGCACAGCCAGATGAGAGGTGTTACTAAGCAAGGCAGAAGAAGAAGCGGGAGGAAGGAGGAGGCACTTACGCAATTTGGCAGGGCAAGTGCAAACATAATGTCCCGATTCTCCACAGTAGAGACACAGATTGCCGGCTCTTCGACGTTGGCGCTCCTCAGGTGTCAAAGATGGGCGAAGGAGTCCCAGCTGCATGGGCTCTGGAGCATCTGGAGAGGGTGGAACAGGAGCGGAGGGAACCGGAGAATTGGAACTTGGAACCCGTGGTAACATCCAGACAGGGCGAGAGGTAGAAGAAGAGCGCTCCAGGCGACGTTCTCTTAGGCGCCTATCAATCTGGACAGAGAGGTCAATGAGTGCTTCTAGGGTTTCAGGGATACCCACGTGAGCCAGTTCGTCTTTTAACGATTCAGAGAGGCCCATCCGGAACTGGTAGCGGAGGGCCGAGTTATTCCAGTCTGTGTCGGAGCTCCAGCGCCTGAACTCAGACACGTAATCCTCCACCGGCCTGCGACCCTGTTGGAGCGCATGCAGGGCTGCTTCTGCGGTGGCAGCCAGCTGGGGGTCCTCATATAGACGAGACATCGCTTGGAAGAAAGTATTTAAAGTGTCCAGAGAGGGATCCTTCCGTTCCAAAAGACGATGCGCCCAGGCCTGGGGCTCGTCTGTCAGTAGCGAAATGACGAACCCCACTTTAGTCGCCTCGAGGGAGAAAGTCCGGGGCTGTAAAGCGAAGAAGAGCTCGCAGGAGTTACGAAAGGCCCTGAACTTGTTTCGGTTGCCGGAGAAACGATCTGGAGTGGGGACCCTTGGTTCAGGCGGCATCATCACCACTGAAGGTGGAGCTGGAGGTCCGGGAACAGCAGATGATGAGGCAGATAGGGCCTGGACCTGTTCTTCCAGACGACCGTAGCCTTCCTGCAAGTTCTTCACAGCCTGGGTAAGACCGGCTAGATGGCGGCAAAGCTCGTCCATTGGGGAGGCTCCCTGCGTGGGCTCGGACATGGCTGTCCTGTACTGTCACGTTACCTGGTAGGAGTCAGGGATTCAAGAGTTCGGAGGGCACAAGTGCCAGGCCGGGTTGCAGCAACGGAGATCCACCACCGACTGGCACAGGAGGTCAGACTGGAACGGGAGGTGGTAGACGGCGGGCACAACAGGAGCAGCTGGTACTGGCAGACAGGCAGGAACAGCAGGAGCAGCTGGTACTGGCAGGCAGGCAGGAACAGCAAGAGCAGCTGGTACTGGCAGGCAGGCAGGAACAGCAGGAGCAGCTGGTACCGGCAGGCAGGCAGGAACAGCAGGAGCAGCTGGTACTGGCGTTCAGGTGGGTGCAGCAGGCGTGGTCAGGTAGGCAAGGGGTCGGAGGCAGGCAGCAATCAACAAGGTCAAACAGGCTGGGTTCAGTATCAGGAACAGGCAGGAGCAAGAAGCAGAAGTCACGGGAACGCTGTAGACAGGACAGCACGGGAGAACAGGAGCTGATTCCTTAAATAACCTATTGGGCGCCAAGAACGGTCGCACGGTGAGTTTGCATGCCCCCGCAGGTAACCGTGCTCCCGTTCGTGACCCCGCGCATTTTTGTTATCAGTTACTATGGCCAGGAGGGTCGTTGACCTGCAAGGTCTGTCCATTAACTAGATGCTGACCGCCGGCTGTCAAATGACGGCCAGGCGGCGCACCTATTGTGGCGGGAGGCCATCATATGACGGCCTCCCGTTTAAACAGGGAATGTGCGCGATCGTGCGCGCGCATCCCTGTTTCTTCAGTGGCGGCGTGTCACGGAGACACCGCTCGCCACCGAAGGGGGTGAACAGCCATTGGTTATGGCTGTTTACCACGTGATCGGCCGTGATGAAGTCACGACCGATCACAAATGGTCACACCCCGACTATGCACGGCGCATGCGCGCGATCACGTCGGTGGCAACGTGTTCCCTGGGAACACTGCTCGTCGCCGACGCTGGTAAACAGCCATTGGCCAGCTGTTTACCCACGTGATCGGCTGTGATCCTTTCACAGCCGATCACTAAAATGTAAACAAACTGCGGTAACGAGATGTTACCGGGTTCTCCTCCTCACACACTGATTGTGTGTGAGGAGGAGATTGCGGTAACATCTCGTTACCGCCTACAGTGTACACCAATCATACTGATTGCCCCCCCATAAAGAGGACCTGTCACCACCCCTCATAGTACCTGTCAATCACAGTCCATCAGAGTACCTGTCACAGTCCATCAGGGTACCCGAGTACCTGTCACGGCCCATCAGGGTACCCGAGTACCTGTCACGGCCCATCAGGGTACCCGAGTACCTGTCACGGTCCATCAGGGTACCCGAGTACCTGTCACGGTCCATCAGGGTACCCGAGTACCTGTCACGGTCCATCAGGGTACCCGAGTACCTGTCACGGTCCATCAGGGTACCCGAGTACCTGTCACGGTCCATCAGGGTACCCGAGTACCTGTCACGGTCCATCAGGGTACCCGAGTACCTGTCACGGTCCATCAGGGTACCTGAATACCTGTCACAGTCCATCAGGGTACCCGAGGAACCTGTCACAGTCCATTAGAGTACCGAGTACCTGTCACAGTTCATCTTAGTACCAGAGTACCTGTCACAGTCCATATGAGTACCAGAGTACCTATTTGCAGCCCATGTCTCATAGAATATACGTTGGGGTGTTTGCTTTCCAAAATGGGGTCATTTTGTGGGTAATTTCACTGTCCTGGTGCTCCAGGGCCTTCAAAAGTGTGATAGGTAGGAATGAAATGAGATGTGTCATTTATGCTCCTAGAACGCCTGAACGTACTACTTCAATGTTCGGCCTCTCTATGTGGCCAGGCTGTGTAAAAGTCCTACACATGTGGTATCGCCATACTCGGGAGGAGTAGCAGAATGTATTTTTGGGTGTAATTTTTGCTATATACATGCTATATGTTAGAAATATCTTATAAATTGACAATTTTGTGTAAAAAAAAAATGTGTTTTAATTTTTTTCCACAAATTCCAAAAACTTCTGGAAAAAAATTAACCATTCAAAAGACTCATTATGCCTCACAGATTATACGTTGGGGTGTTTGATTTCCAAAATGGGGTCATTTTATGGGAAATTCCATTGTCCTGGTACTCCAGGGCCTTCAAAAATGTAATAGGTAGTTGAGAAATGAGATGCGTCATTTTTGCTCGTAGAACGTCTGAAGGTACTACATCAATGTTGGTGCTCTGTATGTGGCCAGGCTGTGTAAAAGTCTAACACATGTGGTATCGCCGTACTCGGGAAGAGTAGCAGAATGTATTTTGGGGTGTAATTTGTTGTATGCATATGCTGTGTGTGAGAAATAACCTGATAATAATATGACAATTTTGTAAAAAAAAAATCTTCATTTTGCAAAGAATTGTGGGAAAAAATGACAACTTAAAAAAACTCACCATGCTACTTACTTAATACCTTGGAATGTCTACTTTGTAAAAAGGGGTCATTTGGGGGGTATTTGTACTTTCCTGACTTGTTAGTGTCTCAAGAAATGAGATACACATGATGTACTGAAGGCCTGATCAGAAGTGATCAATTTTCAGTGATTGGCACCATAGATTGTAGACTCTATAACTTTCACAAAGACCAAATAATATATACTAATGTGGCTTATTTTTACCAAAGATATGTAGCAGTATAAATATAAAAGTGTAAATTTTGGCCAAAATGTATGAAGAAAAATTACTAATTAGCAAAAATTTATGACAGAAACAAAGAAAAGGCATTTTTTTCACAAAATTTACGTTTTATTTTATTTATAGCACAAAAAATAAAAAACCCACTAGTGATTAAATACCACTAAAAGAAAGCTCTATTTGTGTGGAAAAAAGGACGCAAGTTTCATATGGATACAGTGTTGGATGACTGAGTAATTGTCATTCAAACTGTGAGAGCGCTGAAAACTGAAAATTGGTCTGGTCAGGAAGGGGGTGTAACTGCACTGTATTGAGGTGGTTAAGGAACCTTTCCTATTGGTACAGCCAGATAGGGTCACCCTTAGGACAGATCCCTTATATCTACCAAAGGTATCATCTTTATCATCTTTATTTCATAGGACGCAAGACATTAATATTGCCGTCCTTCTTCTGTGATAAACTAAAAAATGAGAGAGAAAAGAAATGTCATTGTCTAGATGCAAGAAGATTTCTCCTTGCCTATCTAGAAAGAACAAGGCATTTTAGGAGGTCCAGTCACCTGCTAGTTTTATACGCTGGCTGGAAGAGGATTCAGGCTTCTAAAGCCTCCGTTGCTAGATGGATCAGAGAAGCTATCTCTGTAGCATATGAGAGTTCTGGGAGTTCCAGCACCAGCAAAAGTTCAAGCTCATTCAACCAGGTCACTAACAACGTCCTGGGCTGAGAAAGCAGGAGCCTCCTGGGAACAAATCCACAGTGTGGCCACCTGGTCCAGTCGGGATACGTTCCTAAAGCACTACCGTGTGGAAGTGTTGTGGCAGCAGGACTTGGCTTTCGGTTGGCAGGCCCTACAAGCTGTGGTCCCACCCTGAAGGTAGGCCTGGGGTTACTTTATTATCCTCTCAGGTGTGCCGTCCTGGAAGGTGATAGGAGAAAACCTACGCTAGACTTACCGATAACGGTATTTCTATGTACCTTCCAGGACGGCAGGCCTACTTCCCGCCCTATGTGGAGAGAAAGATAAGCTAAACGCTAGGTGGTAAGTACCTATGTAGAGCAATGCTCCTTGTAAACCAGTTCAGGATTACTTTATTACATACTGAGGATCAAGGGGAAGGGTGGGGACTTCTAACTAACGTAGGTATACTAACGTAGGTTTTCTGACTGTGCCCCCCCTTCCCCCAAGGGGCAACCTCTGGGTGCCCAAACTAGCCATCTTTCTTGGATAGCTGTTGTGGAAGGCTTGTATAAGACATGGAGCATGCGCATTGCTAGAGGTATTGTACTTAGCCTTCCTCTATTTCTGCAGTCCATTATGGCTTCCACTTCAAACTTCGCCTCACCTTCTACCAGAACTGGAGGCGGTGGTAGTTCTTCCCTCCTGGGAAAGGGACTTGGGACCACCGGTTTTAGTAGCAAGACATATAAAAAACTGGGTGACACTTGTAAGTGGCAGATAGTGATAATTCAAAGGCCACCAGATTTATCATTCTCTTGATCTTGAAATGCCCATTGAGTTTTGTGTCCTAATTTCTGTGATGGGCAGGAGATTTTAAGATTTACAGCAGACGGCCATACTTCATCTCCTACTTTGAAAACAGGGTTGCCCCTTCTTTTTTTGTTGTATTTTTTTATTTAATTTCTTGGGCCTGTTGCATGGCTTTCCGGAGTTGCTGGTAATTGGTCTGAATGAAGTTTATCCAATCCTGGATCGCAGGTACTGAAGCTTATGGAATGGTATGGAATTGGGTAAAAAGGAGGGGTGGAACCCATAATTGCCCAAAAGGGGATTGATTGGTGGCAGCATGCAAGGAATTATTATAGGCAAACTCTGCACATGGAAGAAGGGACACCAAGTCGTCTTGCGAACAGGTACAAAAACACTGTAGGTATTGCTCCAAGGTTTAATTTGCCCTTTCTGTCTGGCCATTGCTCTGTGGGTGGTATGCTGATGAAAGATATTGCTATTTCCAAAGATTTGCAAAGATCTCTCCAAAACCTGGAAGTAATTTGTACTCCTCTGTCGGAAACAATGTTGTTGGGAACCTCGTGCAATCCTAACAAACTCTTTGATAAAAATATTTGCTGTGTCTGAGGGTGTGCCAACCATTGGTAAAAAATGTGGCATCTTTGAGAGGCGGTCCACTACCACCAGGATGGTATATAATCCCTTGGAAGGAGGTAAGTCAACAATAAAGTCCACGGAGATCTTCCTCCAGGGTAGGGATGAGCTCGGTGTTCGACTGGAATGCATGTTTGACTCGAACACGGGCCGTTCACCTGTTTGGCGAATTCAGAACTTTATGGACCGTTCACACCAAATTTATGTGGCATGAATGGCCCACAATGCACTACACCATCGCAGTGCATTGCTGGCTCATGATCGGCCAAGCATGCACTGTGACCCCACATGCTTGGCAAAATCGCATCGCCGGCAGCGAGGAGAGCCATAATTGGCCACAGGCAAAATGCCTGTGGTCAATTATAGCTCAGGGGGGTTTAGTACACGCCCCACACTATATAAGGCTGCCAGCGCGGTGGCCTTGTGTAGTGTGTTGGCGTGCAGGGAAAGAGCAAGATAGGCAGGGACAGTGTCTTTTTGCTTGGGAACCTAGCGCTGTTACAGTGGGTGTTGTGTGCCTCCTGCACAGTATACATCTGAAGATACCCCTTATTGCTGGTGTTGTTCTTTTGCATATTAGCCTTTAAATTTAGCACTTTTGATTTCAAACGTTCGAGTCCCATAGACTTTAATGGGGTTGTAAAGTTTGTACGAATTTTAGGTCCGTTCAAAGGTTCTGGTTCAGTTTGGTAATGTTCCTTCAGTAACTGCATCATTTTAAATGAGCAGGTCTGTAGGTTCTGTTCCCATGCTTCCCTCGGGTCCTTGCTCACCTGGGGTATTATTGGAAAAATGTGAATGCGTAACGCAAAAGAGACGCATTGATGTTCTACATGTTTATGAATGAATATATTATGCCAAGATATACAATTACTGATCAAAAAGTCAAATCTAAGTTTCAGAAAATATTGTTTGCATCTATATATTCATTATCTGGACCAGACATTTCCAACAATAATTTATCCATCATTCCCTCCCATGATTGTGCACAATAATTAGCCATTAGGGGAATAGAGGTCCTAGTATAATACTAGCTCCTAATTACTCAAAGGAGAAATAGAGCAAAGACAGATGTAAGAGTTTTCCTACTTATAATACTAATAATACAGGATTTTATAGTGCAAACAGTTTGCGCAGCGCTTTACAAGATGAATAGCTCAGGTTATAATGTCCCACAAAATAAGGTGTTTACCACCCAAATCAACAATGGTGTAAAATTAGAGACATAACCAGTAAGTCTTCCCATTGATAATTATTACTTTTATTACAACATTTTGTGGTTTTATTAAACCCTCTGCTCTCAAAGGGAGGCAACTCATTCTACACAAAAGGCATTTATGCAGAATTATACTGTACTTGTCAGGTATAAGCTTTGCCTCACCGAGACCCCTCTCTAGCTGCATTGACCCAGAATCCTGTTCTCCCATACTGTGGACTGTATGTGCATGGCCCCCTTTCCACAGGTGTTGCGGATCAGACACTCCATGGTTCTTAAGCGGTTCCCGACCAGCGCACGACGATGTACATCGACAGAATGGCATGGGCAGGCATATTGGCGTATTTTCAATGCCGCCCTGCCATCGGGAGCGCGCCGCTGGCGGCACGCTCCCGCGCTGGTCGGGACCCCCGTGAGTCCGGTCGCAGGACCCGCGGACTCGATCGCCGCGGGCATACCGCCGATCGTCTCACGGGACGGCTGAATGGAGGAAATGCCGTGTAAACAGCATTTCTCCATTCTGCCTAGCAACTAGTGACGCTGATCTCTGCTCCATGTGATTGGAGCAGAGATCAGTGTTCACTAAATGAAAGCCCAAACCCCCACAGTTAGTAACACACCCCTAGGAACACTTAACCTCTACACTGCCACCCACTGGTTAACCCCTTCACTGCCAGTGTCATTTACACAGGAATCACTGCATTTATATAGCAGTGATTACTGTATAAATGACAATGGTCCCAAAAATGTGTCAAAAATGTCCGATGGGTCCCCCACAATGTCGCAGTCACAATAAAAATCGCTGATCGCCGCCATTACTAGTAAAAAAAAATAATAATAAAAAATTATTAATAAAAATGCTATAAAACTATCCCTATTTTGTAAACGCTATAACTTTTGCGCAAACCAATCAATAATCGCTTATTGCAGCAGGGTGCCTGTGAAAAGCAGGTTAAAATTTCAGGAAAAGTGTTTGATGAGAGATAGAGATAGATCTATAATTCCTCCACGGATTCTTAGATTTGCAATCTAAGATGATACCAGCATAGACTTCAGGGTAAAGGATAGTTCTTTACCCTGTATTGGTAAAGTCCGTTTCGAGGCTGGTTTTATTGGAAGTCTAATGAAGATCTGGGTGGGACAGACTCAGAAGTCCATGGACCGCAGTTTAATGTTTTTGTTTCAGGTCTTGATTAAGGCGGCTGGTCCTAGCTCTCAGAGAGAGTGTGTGTCTCCATGTGAGGAGGCGACTAGGAGCATGGCTGCTTATTCCCTGACTTTGGATTCAAATAATTTGCATTTGTAAGGAGTCGGACACTTACTACAAAACCAAGGACCGGTCAGACTATGGACACAGTAATGCTTAGTAGAGCAGCAGTTTATTTTTGTCTAATGGTAAGATGCCCTTTTTCTTCTGTTTGTGAATATCCTGTGGATTAAACGTGATGTTTTCATAAAGAAACTGAGTTTGTCCCTGCATTGAGTCTGATCCCCTTCAATTGGTGGCTTGAAGTGGACACAAGATCCAGAGAATGTGCCTCTTGCAGCAGCATTTTTGAAAAAAAATGAGGAAGATTTTTTTTTTTTTTTATTATTCACTGGTAGCAGTATACTGTTAAAACAATGGAGGAAATAATCAAAACGGCTGGTACAAGCACACACAGACCAATGAGAAACTAACCACTTGCTGATAACTGCTACCCAAATGGTCACGCAGGAGCAGAAGGAGTTCAATAAGCTCATTCAGAGTCAGGTACAGTTCCTAACTGACAAGATTCCACGTGTGGACAATGTTGCAGGCTGCACTACAGGAAATGACAGCCTAGAATGACATGGAGGCTTTCCTCACAGTTTTTGAGACGGTGGCAGTGTGTGAAGGGCTACCCCAGGACCAAGGTCCTTGCCCCCCTTTTCTTTATCGTACATCATAGGACACAGAGTCTCAAGTAATTACTTGGTGTGTTATAGGCCTACCTTCAGGTGTTGACACTGGTATAACCAATACAGGAAGTTGACTCCCTATATAACCCCTCCTCCTTCCAGGAGCACTCAGTTTTTCGCCAGTGTCTAAAGGTGTTGGTCACGAGTGAAGATGTGCTCTAAAGGAGCTCCAGGAGGGATCCATGCTGGATTTAAAGAAACCTCCACAATCAGATCCATCCTCACCACTGAGGCCATAGGATGGTACCTGGATCTCGATGCAAGAACAAGGTTTGCCTGTAATGCTTATCTTTGAGAGCTGGACCCTAGGAACCAGGATGCTTTTTGGTCTTGCTACATTTCCTAAAGTTGTCCTGAGGGGTGCTATACAAGGCCCAAAGGAGTGGAACCCCTTTTAAAAGGGCCCCAGTCTTTGAGCGTGTTTAAACGCAGCCCGCCATGATGGGTGAAAGTTGGATCTGTCTGTTAAATCAGCAGTATCCTGCAGCGAGGACAAGGTAAGGGAAGAAGCTTTGCTTTTTCCTTCAATATACCTTTATATGCCTTATAAATGTCTCCTCTATAAGGAGTAACTTACACTACCTATGATGTGTCTTAGTGCAGCTCTGTCTCAGAACATGTGTGGTCTCAATGGCAGAGGGGGTTCTTACTATAGATCTTGTGGGATTTGGTAAAAAAATACAGCAGTTGCTAATAGAGATGTGTATAAACTTTTATATGGGCGGTGGCTGATTGGTTGACGCAGCTGCTTTAGCTGCATGGTTTAATTACAACCCAGCACTTCCACCTAGTAACACTGGGAAATGCCCTATGCTTCTGTGGTTTAAAAAAAAAAATGTAAATCTGCTGACAGAACCCCCTCTTTCCCTCCCCCCCTTGTAGAGGTGTATAGTACGTTCACCTTACTTTGTGTTGGCCATCCGGGTCCCTAGCAGGGCCTGAGAACACAGAGGGGCATGTCCGCAAGGTCACGTGGCGCTGTGTATGGATGTAACGTCCACATACACACAGCACTCGCCGCATAGCTGAGGGGAAGCGCTGAGGATGCCAATCAGGTTCCACCTGAGGCTTTATATCACAGACGCTCTCATTTCAGAAAGACTTTTTAACTGAAGAGAGGCAGTCTGTCACACTAAGAGACACCAGAGCGCTGGGCAAGTAAGGGTGTAAAACAGGCATTCCCAGACAGATTGTTACTTAGTAGCAAAAGAACTGTTATTTTGTGTGTACCTCTGCTTGTGCTTTGCACAATGTCTTCCAGCCCTACCGTAAAGGTACCTAAGGTGTCACCCCCCCAGGCGCTGGGAATCCCAGTTATGCCTCCATACTGTCTTCCTCTTCGGAGAGATCAGACATGGCAAGCCAGGGTGAGTCCTTGGAAGCTAGCAATGGTGCAACTGCTTCACACACTTCAGCCCCTGTAGAGGTAACTGAAGATGCATTTTCCTCTGCCTTGCAAGGCTTAGAAGGAAGATTAGCGGCTTTAATCGCATCCTCCATCCAGTGCTCAGATGATCGGGAGGAAAGACATGCGATTATTTATTTCTCTGAGGAGGAAACAATACTTGAAGTTCCCAAGGATCCCTACTTCACAATCTGAAGTACAGAGGCTTGCAAAGATAGTTCGCTCTACTTGCATGCTACCCCTAACAGAGTTAGCTGAAGGGCCGGTCTCTTCCTTTGGTTCTTTGAAGCTGTAAGCCTTTGCATGCGTTTCCCATCCATGCATTACTAAAAAAGCTTATTTATACTGAATGGGATCATCCGGATAAGCATTTTTTCCCCTCCAAAGAGATTCGCAAAGCTCTATCCTATGGAAGAAAAATTCACTAAAAGATGGAAAGTTCCTGCAGTTGATGCTGCGATTTCCAAATGTGAATTTGTGATTTCCAAATGCGATTTTTTATTTTATTTTTTTTTTCTCCCCAGTGGACAATGCGCTTTATGCTTAAAGATCCAACAGATAAGAAGTTGGAAGGTCTGTTAAAATCCTTTTTTTCTTAGCAGGCACTGTTGCTCAGCCTGAATTGCAGCTATAGGCATCTGTCAATCCTTAAAGGACCAGTTCACAGATTCTCTCAGATGAGCTCCCTGCACAACAAGCACAGGAACTGGCTGAGCTACCTAAAGCAATATGCTTTGCTGTAGACGCTATGAAGGATTCTATTCACCAGGCATCACGCCTTGCGTTTGTACTTGTACATATGCAAAGGACCCTTTGGTTAAAGGGTTGGTCAGCTGAGACGCCTTGTAAGAACCTTCTAACTAGTTTCCCCTTTAAGGGAGAACGATTATTTGACGATAATTTGGATAAATACATTCAAACAATTTCCAGCGGGAATGGTACTCTTTTGCCAGTCAAAAGAATATATAAGCGTCTTTCATTTAAACTGTTCAGCCTCTGCCATCAGACCAGGCATAAAGGAAGACCTGGGGCTACAAGTCTGCAAAGCAGAATACAAGACCTCCTTATGAAGAGGCATTTCCCCTCACCAAGGTGGGGGGAAGACCTCTGATGTAGTCAGAAGTCTGGCAAAGGGAAATCCGGGACAAATGGACTCTCTCCACAGTGTCTCTAGGATACAAGCTAGAGCTTTGAGAGTTTCCACCATCTCGTTTTCTGAGATCAAACGTTCCCAAGGATCCAGGGAAAAGGCAATCCCTGTTGCAAGCATTAGACCGATTATTGGCTCAAGGGGTGATCAGACAGATTCCCAAACACGAGCAAGGTTGGAGGATTTACTCAAACCTAATTATGGTGCCAAAGCCAAATGGGGATATCAGACCAAGTCTAGATCTACGTAATCTAAATCGGTTCCTGAAAATCCGCTCCATTTGCATGGAGTCAATAAAGTCAGTAGTTTCCATCCTGCAAGGAGAAAAACTTCTGGCGTCCATCGACATCAGAGATGCATAGCTGCTTGTCCTCACCAGAGGTTTCTGCGGTTCAAAGTAGAACAGAAGCATTTCCAGTTAATAGCCTTGCCCTTTGGGCTTGCTACAGCACCTCGGGTATTCACTAAGATATTAGCCCCACCTCTAGTCAGGTTAAGGGCACAGGGCATAACTGTCTTGGCTTACTTAGACGATCTATTGTTAATAGACCAGTCAGTGGCTTGCTTGAAGCAAGGTGTAGCCATCACAAGCAATTACATGGAAGGTTTGGGTTGGATTCTCAACCTAAAGAAATCCTCCTTAAAGCCACTAAGAAGGATGGAGTATCTGGGCCTGATCATAGACACAGCCCAGAAAAGGGGGGGTTCTTGCCTCCCGCAAGCATCAGCTCCATACAGGAGCTGGTGAGGATGATCAGGTCGAAGAGAAATCCTTCAATTCGCCTTTGCATGAGGTTGTTAGGGAAGATGGTAGCTTCATTCGAAGCAGTTCCCTATGCTCAATTCCATTTGAAACTGAAAGCAGTATTCTGTCTGCTTGGAACAGAACGATTCAAGCTTTGGACTTGCCAATGTGGCTGTCCCCATGAGTGTCTCAAAGCCTCAGTTGGTGGTTACTATCTTGGAACCTGCTGAAGGGAAAGTCCTTCAGATCAATTATCTGGAAGGTAGTAATGACAGATCCACCCTTTTCAGGCTGGGGAGTAGGAGCCTTGCCCATCGACATCCTAGAGATTCCGGCAGTGTATCTGGCTCTAGAAAGCTGGACCTCCAGGTTAAAGAATTGTCCTGCCAGGATCCAGTCCGACAATGCCACGGCTGTGGCATATATCAATCACAAAGGGTTTCCAAGAGTTTCTCAGATCAGAGAGAGGTGAACCAGATTCTAACTTGGACAGAAGAGAATGTCCCATGCCTATCATCAGTTTTCATTTAAGTCGCCGGCAGTTATTCCCAGGAGAATGGTCTCTTCACCCCAAGGTGTTTCAGGCTGTTTGCCAAAGATGGGGGACTCCGGATGTAGACCTTCTAGCGTCCAGATTCAACACTAAACTAGTCAACTTTGCATCCAGGACGGGGGACCCACTTGCATACGGAACAGATGCGTTGGCGACCCTGTGGGATCAGTTTTTACTGATCTATGCACTTTTCCCCGATTTTCAGCTGCTACATCAAGTTCTTCGCAGGATCAAGCTGGAAAGAAAATCGGTAATACAGGTAGCACCAGCATGGCCCAGAAGGCCATGGTATGCAGAGATCGTAAGGATGGCAGTGGAGGGTCCAGGGCTCGTCCCACTAAGGCCAGACCTGCTATCTCAGGGGCCGATATTCCATCCTACTTTACGAACGCTAAATTTAACAGCTTGGCTATTGAGACCCACATTCTGAATAAACGTGGGCTTTCCAGGTCAGTTATCTCTACTTTGATTAATGCTAGGAAGCCTGCTTCTAGAGCTATATATTATAGAGCCTGGAAAGCTTATGTTTCCTGGTGTGAGTCCAAGGGTTGGTACCCTCGGAGATATATCATAGGCAGAATTCTTACCTTTCTACAATTAAGAGTAGAGATGAAGTTGGCCCTGAGTACTATTAAGGACCAAGTCTCAGCCTTATCAATTTTTATTTTAAAGACTGCATGCTATGCATTCTTTAGTCCAGGGTTTCATGCAAGGAGTGCTGCGGATTATTCCGCCAGTTAACCTCCCTAGCGGTAATCCCGAGTCTGGCTCGGGTTGGGAATTTTCTAGCAGGAACGGTAACCCAGAGCCAGACTCGGGATCGCTTCGCTGGATGCGGGGGAGGACACAGTGAGACTTACTTACCTTGTCCCCTGGATCCAGCGATGTCCCCCACGCTGTGTGATCGAGCTGTCCTCCGCTCGATTCACAGTGCCGAACGCAGCCGAGCTCCGTTCCCTGCGGCGTTACGGCGCACGGGAGCAGAGAACGGCGGCAAATTAAAAAAAGTAAAAAGACACAAAACACACACAGCACTGTAATCTTACAGATTACAGTGCTGTATTAAAAAATTACACACCCCCTTTGTCCCTAGCGGTCTGTGCAATGCCCTGCATGCACTTTTTATATTATAAATACAGTTTTTTTTCTGCCTGTAATTTGGAGATTGTCCATAGCAACCAAAAAGTGTCCCTTTTTCAGTGTTTTAGGATTTGATTATTTATTGAATAATTTTTATTATTCTTTATTATATTATAAACTTTATCATACCCGGGATGTCTGCTAGACTCTGGTTTGAAGAGATTTAAGAGAGTTATTCCTAAGGCCGCGTACACACAGGCGGACTGTCTGCCCAACTTAGTCCGCCGAAACACATTTCAGCGGACAGTCCGCTCGTGTGTGGGCTTCAGCGGACTTTTTCAGCGGACAGTCTGGCGGATTAAGTCTTTCGGAATGTTGGAAAGACTGTCCGTCGGACTCGCATTTCAGCGGACAGTCCGCCCGTGTGTGTGCCAGTCCGCCCTACTTTTGAAATGAGCGGACTTTTCCCGCCCGGAGAAAAGTCCTCTCATTTCGAGCGGGTATCCAGGTAGGCGGGGCCTTGTATGGACTTAAAGGGGAACCCCAACGCCGAAAAAAATCGGCGTGGGGGTCCCCCAAAGTCCACAACAGACCCTTGTCCGAGCACGCTACCCGGCCAGCCAGGAAAGGGGGGCGAGCGAGCGCCCCCCTCCTGAGCCGTATTAGGCCGCGTGCCCTCAACATGGGGGGTGCCTTGGGGAAGGGGGGGCCGCGCGGCCCCCCCACCCCAAAGCACCTTGTCCCCATGTTGATGAGGACAAGGGCCTCTTCCCGACAACTTTGGCCGTTGGTTGTCGGGGTCTGCGGGCGGGGGGCTTGTCGGAATCCGGGAGCCCCCTTTAATAAGGGGGCCCCCGGATACCGGCCCCCCACCCTATGTGAATGAGTATGGGGTACAATGTACCCCTACCCATTCACCTGTAAAATAAAAGTACCAAAAAAAAACACAACACACGAGATAAAATATTTTATTGCACAGCTCCGGGGGTCTTCCGTCTTCGGGGGTCTTCTCGCCAGACTCCTCCGCTATCTTCTTGTAGCTCTTTTGCTAGCGGAGGAGTCCGGCTTTCTTCCCCGCCGCCGGCCTCTTCTCCCGACTTCGGGGGTCTTGTCCCCCTCTTCGGTTCTTCTGTCGCCGCCGCCGCCGCCGCCTCCCGTTCTTCTTCTTCTTCTTTTTCTTCTTCTTCTTCTTCTCCAGGAGATGTTGCCTCGACGATCTCTCCGGCCGGAATGCCAGAGCCGCGCTGCGCGGCCACTTATATAGGGACAATAGGGCAGTGTCACAGGGCTTTATGTCACATGGGTTGGTGTCACATGGTGACCCCGCCCCCTTACGATGTCATAGTCCCCATGTGACATCAACCCATGTGACGAGCCCATGTGACATATACCATGTGACACCGCCCCATTGTCACTATATAAGTGGCCGCGCAGCACGGCTCTGGCATTCCGGCCGGAGAGATCGTCGAGGCAACATCTCCTGGAGAAGAAGAAGAAGAAGAAGAAGAAGAACGGAAGGCGGCGGCGACAGAAGACCGGGCCACCGCCTGTAAAAGAGCTATAAGAAGGCGCGGTGGCCCGGCAGAAGAACCGAAGAGTCCGGCGAGAAGACCCCCGAAGACGGAAGACCCCCGGAGCTGTGCAATAAAATATTTTATCTCGTGTGTTGTGTTTTTTTTTGGTACTTTTATTTTACAGGTGAATGGGTAGGGGTACATTGTACCCCATACTCATTCACATAGGGTGGGGGGCCGGTATCCGGGGGCCCCCTTATTAAAGGGGGCTCCCGGATTCCGATAAGCCCCCCCCGCCCGCAGACCCCGACAACCAACGGCCAGGGTTGTCGGGAAGAGGCCCTTGTCCTCAACATGGGGACAAGGTGCTTTGGGGTGGGGGGCCGCGCGCCCCCCCTTCCCCCAAGGCACCCCCCATGTTGAGGGCACGCGGCCTGGTACGGCTCAGGAGGGGGGGCGCTCGCTCGCCCCCCTTTCCTGGCCGGCCGGGTAGCGTGCTCGGACAAGGGTCTGTTGTGGACTTGGGGGGACCCCCACGCCGATTTTTTCCGGCGTTGGGTTCCCCTTTAAGTCCATTCCAGGCGGCGGGGGTCAGCGACGTCTGCTTCGCGGGCCCCGCCTACCTGGAGACGCGCTCGAAATGAGCGGACTTTCCTCCGCGTGTGTGGGCGAGTCCGTTCATTTCAAAAGTAGGGCGGATTGTATGGCGGACTTAGTCCGCCGTATTAGTCCGCTCAAAAAGTGCCGTGTGTGGGCAAGTCCGTTCATTCAAAAGTTGAACGGACTGTCTGTCGGATTGTCTGACGAACTTAGTTGGGCAGACAATCCGCCCGTGTGTATGCGGCCTAAGAATTACAGGACTACAAAATAAAAGCCAGATTTCCATGCAAAATAATTGTACCGCTTTCAGCACCTAATTCCAGACTGAATCAAACCACCAGGGAGGTTAAGTCACTTTTAAGACCTTGGGACTTAAATGTAGTTTTTTCACAAAAACAGCCATTCGAACCGTTGCAGCATGTTCCCTTAGTCCTTCTGACTAGGAAGCTGATATTTTCATTTGCTATATCCTCAGCAAGGAGGATTTCAGAATTGGCTGCTCTTTCTTGTAAGGAGTCATATTTGATTATTCATGAGGACAGAGTGATGTTACGCCCTCGTCCAGGATTTTTGCCAAAAGTGGTTTCAGGCTTTCATCTAAATGAAGATATTGTCCTGCCAGGGTTTTTTTTCCCCAAGACCTTGTTCCAGGGAAGAAAAGTCTCTACAATGTCTTGATGTAGTGAGAGCAGTGAAAATGTATTTAAGAAAACTGCTCCGATTCGTAAGACTGATGTCTGATTTCTTCTGCCAGAGGGTCCTAAGAAGGGACAGGCAAAATCCACTGTCGCTAAGTGCATTTGGCAAGCTATAATTCGAACTTATGATTTACAGGGAAAGATTCTCCCTTTTCAAGTTAAGGCGCACTCTACCAGAGCGGTTGGTGCTTCTTGGGCAGTGCGTCACCAAGCCTCCAGGTCTCAAATCTGCAAGGCCGCGACTTGGCCTTCAATACATACATTTGCAAAATATTATCAAGTGCATGTAAGATGGAATGAGGATATCGCCTTTGGGCGCAGTGTGCTGCAGGCAGCAGTATAAGTCCTCAGATCTGGGGGTTACCCTACGGGTTGTATCTCCCTCCCCTCAAGTAGCATTGCTATGGGATATCCCACCAAGTAATTACTTGAGACTCTGTGTCCTATGATGTAGGATAAAGAAAATGGCATTTTTAAAACGGCTTACCTGTAAAATCCTTTTCTTGGAGTACATCATAGGACACAGAGCTCCCGCCCCTCTGTTTTATGGGGTAAGAGTATATTACTTATATTGCTTGGCTACAAAAACTGAGTGCTCCTGGAAGGAGGAGGGGTTATATAAGGGAGTCAACTTCCTGTATTGGTTATACCAGTGTCAACACCTGAAGGTAGGCCTATAACCCACCAAGTAATTACTTGAGACTCTGTGTCCTATGATGTACTCCAAGAAAAGGATTTTACAGGTAAGCTGTTTTAAAAATCCTATTTTTGACCAGAGACCCACAGAAGGCCTATTTTGATCTGAATGCTGCTGAGGCCCGGCAATATAAAACTCAGAATAATGAGATTCTGGCCCGCCTTGGCATAACAATGGCTGTGAGAGCTCCGCGCGTCCTGCTTGGCAATTTAAGGTGGACCAACCTACAAGGTCTCAGATGTATGACCTCATTCACCTCACATGGATGTGGTTACAGCCAGAGGTTGCCACCCCAGCACAAATCGCGGAGAGAGTCGTAGTAGACCGATTTGTGAGATCCCTTCCAACCCCTATACAGTGGTTTGCCGCGAGAGCTGATCCTAAAGGTGCCAATGAGTTAGTGGCCTTCGTGGAGTGGTACTTGTATACTGGGGATTTTTTTTAGGGAGTAGTACCCAAAGAATCCTTCTCCAAGAGACAGTAGCCCACCAACCTGGGAAAAAGCGATCCTGCCCTAAAGTGGGGGAAAAAGGTGTTAAATGCAATTGAGGTTCCTGAGGCGCAAGGTGTGAAGAGGCTCAATCATCAAAGGGAGACCTGCCAGGACAGGGGTCCTATAGTGTGCTGGCATTGCTAGCAAAGCTCTATTGTTGCTACACTAGGAGGCACCCCACAACAGCCAGGCAGCACTGAGAAACAGATTTGTGGCATTAAAGTGGACGGTTGCCAGGTGACTGCTTTGTTGGATTCTGGCAGTCTAGTAACTCTAGTGCATGTCAATCTCTTGAACCCCCAAAAGTTGCAGCGACAGCTAATGGCTGTTGTTTGTATTCATGGGGATACCAACTGCTACCCCACGGCCATTGTGTCTATCGAATCTCCCTGTGGCACCATGGACCATGAGGTCGGAGTAGTCCATCTCATGTATAACACTGTCCTTGGACGAGACTTCCCTTTTTTGGGGACTTTAGGGAGCAGGGCCCCCATCTGAAATGGATTCCTACTGTCCAGAACCGCTGGAGGGATAGAATGAAGAAAGAGTCTACAAATTTTCCCTTGGAGGTCCTTGCAGGTGACACAGAGGACCCCCCTCTGGAATTAGACCTACCGGACCTGCCCACAACCCAAGAAAAGCTTGGCATGGCCCAACTTGGGGATCCCACTTTAGCTAGGGCTGGGGAACAGGTAAATGGGGTACCCCAAGAACCAGGGGAGGAGGCTCTATTCCCTCATTTTGCTATGAAAAATGACCTGTTCTACCGAGTCGATGAAATACGAGGAGAGAGACTGGAACAGTTGGTAGTACCTCAACCTCATAGATGCATGGTGCTAGACCTGGCACATTCTCATGTTCTTGGGGGACATCTGGGGGTGGATAAAACTAAGGAGAGAATATTGAAACGGTTTTATTGGCCAGGCTTTCACAAAGAGGTAAAATTGCACTGTGAATCTTGCCCAGTTTGTCAGCTCACCGCTCCGGTCCCACATTTCCGGACTCCATTGGTACCTTTACCCATCATTGAGGTGCCCTTTGACAGGATTGCCATAGAAATTGTAGGTCCCTTGGTTAAGTCCGTTAGGGGGCACCAGTACATCCTGGTTGTCTTTGACTATGCCACTCAGTACTCAGAGAGAATCCCATTAAGGAACCCCTCATCCCTCATCTAAGAGTATTACTAAAGAGCTTTTTCTTATGTTTTCACGTGTGGGTATTCTTCAGGGGCTGTTAACTGACCAGGACATGCCCCTTCATGTTGAAGGTTACTAAAAAGATGTGTAAATTGTTTAAAATTAATCACTTACACACTTGTGTACCACCCACAAACAGATGGTCTAGTGGAAAGGTTCAACAAAACACTGAAATGAATGTTAAAACGAGTGGTAGGGACTGAGACTGCTTCTTGCCCTAGCTCATGTTTGCTATACGGGGGGTACCCCAAACCTCCACTGGCTTTTCCCCTTTTTGAGTTACTGTATGGCCGACATCTGAGAGGTCTATTGGATGTAGCAAAAGAAGAGACCTGGGAGCAAGAGGCAACCCCACTCAAAAGTGTAGTGGAACATATTGCTCAAATGCAAGACTGGATTGGAAAAGTCATGCCCATTGTTAAATCCCATTTGCAACAGGCTCCGCAGCCTCAGGCTAGAGTCTATAACCATTCAGCCAAGATCTGAACCTTTAACCGCCGGTGACAGAGTTCTTGTGCTGGTACCTACGGTGAAATGGCAAGGGCCATACGAGATTGTAGAACAGGTGGGGGAAGTGAACTATAGAGTACATCAGCCTGGCAAAAGGAAGCCCTAACAAATCTATCATGTCAATCTATTCAAGCCCTGGAAAGACAGAGAATCCCTTGTGGTCCACGCACCCATGGCAATGACTACCGCAGGTCCTTCTACTGTGCCTGGAGTAGAGATCGCTGAAGCCTTGTCTGTAAGCCAGAAACAGACACCAAGGAATTTCTAATAAGAAATAGGGAGTTCTTCTCTGATCTTCCAGGGGTAACTTCAGTAATAAGGCATGATATTGTGACCGAGCCAGGGGTGAAAGTAAACTTAAAATCTTATCCCATCCCAGAAGCTCAGCGCCAAGTAGTCTCAGAGGTAATGAGGATGTTGGAGCTTGATGTAATAGAAGAATCTCATAGCGAGTAGTGTAGTCCAATCATCCTTATTCCCAAGCCAGATGGAAGCATCCGATTTTTTTTTTTTTTTTTTTTTTTTAATGACTTCCAAAAGCTGAATGAGGTGTCAAAATTTGATGCTTATCCAATGCCCAGGGTGGATGAGCTAATTGAGCATTTAGGACATGCTGGACATATCACCACCCTAGACCTTACGAAGGGGTATTGGCAAATACCACTTGCAGAACGGTCAAAAGAGAAGCCTTTTCGACTCCTGGAGGACACTGGCAGTATAAGAGGATGCCATTTGGCCTACATGGGGGCCACTTTTGAGAAGATGATGGATCTTAGCCTTAAACCCCACCAAGCCTATGCATCTGTATATTTAGATGACGTGATAATATAGTGCAGACTGGAAGAGCCACTTAACTAAAGTGCAGGCTGCTATGTACTCCTCATGACACCAATTTTGGCCTTCAAATAGGTGATGTCTGCCATGGGGATCATCGGCTTCACAAATGCAAGCAGTTTCTCCAGTGCTGCCTGGAGTCCCAATATAAGCCTCAATCTAGAAGCCGTATAGGCCAGTGATGCACCAAGTTAAAAATGTACCTTCATTAGAACGATCGGCGCTTCCGCTTCTTTCTCCGCTCAAAGATTGTACGTACGACGCACGCGTGTTAAGTTTTATATACACTGCGTATGCATGAAACTCCGCCGGCTGCTGACGTTAGTTCTAATATATTCCCCGCCCCTTCTCTTTCGGCGCAGTGGGGAGAGAACATGGCGGAGACACAGCAGGTGCATGCTAATTACAGCAATGAGGAGGACGGGGAAAGCCCGGAGCCAAAAACATCCCGATCCCGGAGAAGATTTAAGGCTTCAATGCTCTTTATAGAGATGTTGGACATATTAAAGAGGAACAACTATGATGGGCAGTATGGACCTTACCCAAACCCAAATATGAGAAAGGCCAAGATCATGACTAAAGTTGTGAAGAGTCTGCAGAAGATTTTTGGGGTACGATGATCCAAGGATCAACTGAAGAAATGCTGGTCAGACCTGAAACTGAGGGAGCAAGATCCGTACAGAAAGATCAAGCGAGTTCGTCAAAAATAAGTATTTGTCATGTGTTCATATTATTTATTATTACTTGCATACTGCTCCATGTGCTTTTCTTTAGTGTTATACAGTTTAATATGGCCACTTTCATGTTCATGGGTTTAATCGGTCGTAGGAAACATTGTTCGTTTGCCCACTAAAATACGATGTTTTGTGAAGTTGCAGCTGACTACATTTGTTCAGGCCTATTTCTATTCAAAGAAGATTGTTGTCTTGATTGGTTTGTAGCTAGAATGAAATGCAAACTTGATTCGTTGTAAAGGAGAGGACACTCAGCAGCTGTTTACACATGTGGACTGAGGAGCACTAGTGTGGGACACCAGAACACCCTTTTTAATTAGGGTGTCCCACACACGTGCTCCAGTGAATACTATCTCCATCTTTGAAACTTGTACAAAACGGGTAAGTATTCCAGCTTTAGAAAGTGTCAAAAATAATGTTTTCAGCTTGCCTCTTGAACCTGCCAAAAAAAGACAATTGTATGACACTTCCAAGCAATGTTTAATTTTCCTATTTCTTCTCTCAAATATCGGTGTGCTAAGTATTCCTTTTTTACATTCTCATAGAGGGGAGAAGACTAGGGAATTCTGAGGACACCAGGGACCCCACACCTCCCAAAGAAGGGGAAATACCAACACCAGAGGCAGAGGAGGAGGAAGGAGAGGTTGTTGAAATTGGCACCATAACAGGTGAGTGTCTGAGACCACAGCTTCAGGTAATAGATGTATGCCTGCATTTTTATAATACATGGTGTGTTTTTTGTTTATTTTTAGGTGATATGGATGTTGTGGAAGAAGAATGTCATTTTACCAATGAAAGTGCCCAGATCTTCGGGGAGATAATGGGGTGCAATCGCGATTTAGAGAATCTCAAGAAAAACATCAATGATCAACAAAAAACGAAGAAAATCATTGATGTTTTAGGGAGAATCTAAAACACACAAAAATAGATAGCATTGATTTGAGATTTTAAAATCCGGTTTTATTTTTTTAGAAAAGCCACATTTTGAAGATGCACACAGTGTGTCAACATGTGCTATCTGTCATCACGGGAGATCAATGTACGCGTTTTGTGGGTGCAACCCCTTCCTCGCTACTAAAGTGGCTGAGGCATGGGATCAGGAAGAAAGTGCCCAGTTTGCATCACAATTTGTGGGCATCTTCAAAATTTGGATTTTACAGGGGGGACACCCCATCTGATGAAGGCAATATCAACACAGTTTGGACATACTAATGTCTGATATTGCCTTCACTTTTCAAAGTTGAACTTTGTAAGTTCCTGAGTTGTGTATGTTTTACGCTTTGAAACATGCCTGTTTTAACAAAAACGGCTGGTTATATTAATGTTACAAAAAAGAATGTTATATACACCAAAAATGTTGGTTTGTTGAAAAACCCTTTTATAAACGCACATGTGAATGTGCTTTGAGTAAAAAGTTTTATTATCATCAACAATGTGTGGCTTCTTCTTTCAATGTTCAAAAGCAGTTTTTGTAGTAAAGTTGGTGTTTTCTGTGACAATGGGGGTTATCTACTAAAGGCAAGTGCAGTTTCAAGTCTACTTTTGCAGTGCACCTGTAGTGCAAAGTGGATTTGCCTTGAGTAAATAACACTCGCAGTGCTTTTTAATTTGCCCCAATCACGCCATTTTCAAGACTCCACAAATTTCTGTCATGGTGCTGAAAATGTTGAATGTTTTTGTCAGTAATGTACTACATACATTAACCACTTAACAACCGCCCATTGCCGATTAAAGGCTTCAGGGCGGTTGTTTAACTCTGAGAGGCCGTTAATTAACGGCCTCCCAGAATTCTGCTCTCGCGCGCCCCCTGGGGCGCGCACACGAGATCATCCGTGACCGCCGGGTCCAGTGGACCCGGCTCATCACGGATCACGGTAAACGGTCGCTCGTCGCGGGCCGTTTACCACGTGATTGCTCCATCAAATGACGGAGTGATCACTTGTAAACAAACCGGTGTCATGTTGTGACGCCGGTTCCTCCCTCCCCCTCTCTGTACCGATCGGTACAGCGGAGGGGAAAGAGATCGGTGTTAGCAGCGCTGTGGGCTGCATCTGCAGTGCCCACATCGCTGCTCACCGAATTTAACCCCTCAATTCCCTGCCAATACTCTGCAATACTCTGCAGTACCCTGCCATTACTCTGCAGTACCCCCCAATACTCTGCAATACCCTGCCATTACTCTGCAGTACCCTGCCATTACTCTGCAGTACCCTGCCATTACTCTGCAGTACCCTGCCATTACTCTTCAGTACCCTGCCATTACTCTTCAGTACCCCCCATTACTCTGCAGTACCCCCCATTACTCTGCAGTACCCCCCCATTACTCTGCAGTACCCCCCCAATACTCTGCAATACCCCGCCAATACTCTGCAATACCCTGCCATAAATTGCCATACTCTGAGATACCCAGCCATACTCGGTGATACCCTGCAATACCCAGCCATAGACGCCCCCCCACCCCTCACCGCCCTCCGGTGCTTCTACCAACTCGCCAGTACGATCAAAGCCAGAATCTTCTTTTTTTATTTTATTTCAGGCTTCCCAGCCTAGAGGTGAGATGTGGGGTCATATTGACCCCCAGATTTCACTGTAAAGAGGACCTGTCACCCCATATTCCTATTACAAGGGATGTTTACATTCCTTGTAATAGGAATAAAAGTGATCAAAAATTTATTTTTGGGGAAAAAAATGTCAAACTAAAATAAATAAAGTAAAATGAACAATAAAAATTTTTTTAAGCGCCCCTGTCCCCATGTGCTCGCATGCAGAAACGAACGCATACGTAAGCCCCGCCCACATATGAAAACGGTGTTCAAACCACACATGTGAGGTATCGCCGCGAACGTTGGAGCGTGAGCAATAATTCTAGCCCTAGACCTCCTCTGCAACTCAAAACATGTAACCAGTAAAAAAAATGTAAAGCGTCGCCTATGGGGATTTTTTAAGTAGTGACGTTTGGCGCCATTCCACGGGCATGTGAAATTTTGAAGAGTGACATGTTCAATATCTATTTACTCAGCATAACTTCATCTTTCACTTTATGCAAAAATTGAAATATATAAAAATATCGAAAAATTGCTGCGCAAATACCGTGTGAGATAAAAATTTGCAACGACCACCATTGTATTCTCCAGGGTCTTTGCTAAAAAAAAATATATAATGTTTTGGGGTTCTCTGTAATTTTCTAGCAAATAAATGATGATTTTTACATGTAGGAGAGAAATGTCAGAATTGTCCTGGGTGCTGCAGAACGCCTGATGGCGCTCCCTGCATGTTGGGCCTCTGTATGTGGCCACACTGTGTAAAAGTCTCACACATGTGGTATTGCCGTACTCGTAGTAATAGCAGAATGTGTTTTGGGGTGTAATTTGTGGTATGCATATGCTGTGTGTGAGAAATAACCTGATAATATGACAATTTTGTGAAAAAAAAAAAAAAAAGGAAAAAAAATCTTGATTTTGCAAAGAATTGTGGGAAAAAAACGACAACTTCAAAAAACTCATCATGCCTCTTACTAAATACATTGGAATGTCTTCTTTCCAAAAAGGGGTCATTTGGGGGGTATTTGTACTTTTCTGGCATGTTATGCCGCGTACACACGGGCGGACTGTATGGCGTACTTAGTCCGTCGAAACACATTTCAGCGGACAGTCCGCTCGTGTGTGGGCTTCAGCTGACTTTTTCAGCGTGCAGTCCGGCGTACTAAGTATTTCGGATTTTTCGAAATTCTGTCCGTCATACTTTGGTTTCAGCGGACAATCCGCTCGTCAGTATGCTAGTCGGACGGACTAAGAATGACGCATGCCCAGAAAGGATTTACAGGGCGGAAGCGCTCGGTCTTGTAAAACTAGTGTTCGTATTGAAGCTAGCATATTCGTCATGCTGCTAATTTTGTGTTTTTTTAATATAGCCCATTCTTTTCTTCTTCATAATGCAAGAAAAGTGAAGTAGCTTTGCTGCTTATATTCACACAGAGTTATCACAAATGTTTTTATTCATCCTCATCCTATGATTAATATTCCAATTTGAGACTATATATATATATATATATATATATATATATATATAGAAAGGCCAGTATGGTGGCCTGAAATTATGGGAGGAGCCCGGTGGAATATATAACCAGCCGTCCGCCCGTCTTCCTCGTCGGTTCCGGTGCGCGATACCTGATACGTCAGATATCAAGGGCCGACTATCCTAGACCAGACGCAGTGAGCCCGTTCGTGAGTTCCCGCGTTGTTCGTCTCCGTCTTGACCGTCTTGACCGTCTTCCCGTTCATCAGCGTCCGTGGGTTTCGCCGTCGGAGTGTCGTCTTACCCATCGAATTTGTCGTTACACGTCGGGCCGGCTGTCGCAGGTAGGGCTTCGGCACCCCCTTTTCGGTTCATGTATTACGATGTCCCATCAACATTCCCTGAACTCACGAATCGCTCGGATGTTTTACTGTGGCTCTCGTACTCATGTCACTGTTTCTACTTTCGATGTAGTCGTTATCACCTTCGGTCGATCACGCCACGTCAGGCGATTCATTCGCAGGTACGACATTCGAAACCGTTCGACTCCCCGAGCATTTCTATTAGTATCGGTCGAATCGTTCGACTCACAGCCGACTGCTTGTTACGACAAAGCAAGCAGTCCGCACGTATCGGTTGGTCTGCTCCAGTTCGAATATATCTCATCATTCATGCAGTTGTGTTATGTATCTCATTTCATCTCATTTCAAGTCATTTCAGTCCCACTCATTTCTACCGTTTCAAATCATTTCTGTCACTAGCCGCGCTCCGGCGCGAATCCTGTCGCACCTCTGGTGCACCGATTCGCTTTGAAGTGCCCCAGGGTTCGGCCTCATTTCTGTACATGCTCCAGAGACTGAGTCACTCGCAGGTTCACGCACGGTCCCTGATTCTTGTCTTTGTCATGGCATACCATTTCTGTCACTTATTACGCTCCAATTCGAATCCTGTCGCATTCTTCTATGCACCGATTCGTCCTGGTGTGCCCAGCTGCTACACCTCATTTCGGTACATGCTCCAGAGACGGATTCTTTTTTCGTAACCTGCAGTCCAGTCGTTGAATCCGGTCTCTGTCATGGGATATCATTTCTGTCACTTATTACACTCCAATTCGAATCCTGTCGCATTCTTTTATGCACCGATTCGTTCTGGTGTGCCCAGCTGCTACGCCTCATTTCAGTACATGCTCCAGAGACGGATTCTTTGTTGTAACCATCAGTCCAGTCGTTGAATCTTGTCTCTGTCATGGCATATCATTTCTGTCACTTATTACGCTCCAATTCGAATCCTGTCGCGTTCCTTATGCACAGATTCGTTCTAGTGTGCCCAGCTGCTACGCCTCATTTCAGTACATGCTCCAAAGACAGGATTCATCTGTTTGGTTCAAGGGCTCGTCCTCTGATTCTTGTCTTTGTCATGGGTTTTTCATTTCATTTCACCTATCACGTTCCGGTACGAATAGTCACATCTGTGTACCAAATTCGTCTCGGCGTGCCCCAGGAATGGCCTCATTTCAGTACATGCTCCAGAATCCGTTTCGTGCTCGGTCGCAAGTTGTGGCATGGCGATCCGGATCTCTGTCATGGCAAGTTCTCTCATTTCACTGTCACATACCGCTTCCCGGCTTGGGTCCAGTTGATTCTTCAATGTTTGGATGCCTGCCGGGGGGCCTTGCTCCTCGGCCTCATTTCATTATAGATTGCCTCAAAAGGGAAAACACAGCTTCGTTTAGGCGTGTCTCGCTGTTTTCTCCACATACAAGCGTAGACTTCTTGCAATCGTTGCAAACACACATCCAAGCGTAGACTTCTTGCAATCGTTGCAAGCACGCATCCAGACATAGACTTCTCGCAATCATTACAAGCACGCATTCGAGTATAGACCTCTTGCACTTATTACTAGCACGTATTCGGGCATAGACCTCTTGCAATCGTTGCAAGCACGCATTCGAGCATAGACCTCTTGCAATCATTACAAGCACGCATTCGGGCATAGACCTCTTGCAATCGCTGCAAGCACGCATTCGAGCATAGACCTCTCGCGATCATTACAAGCACGCATTCGAGCATAGACCTCTTACACTCATTACAAGCGTGCATTCAAGCATAGACCTCTTGCAATCATTGCATGCACGCATTCGAGCATAGACCTCTTGCACTCATTACAAGCACGCATTCGAGCATAGTCCTCTTGCAATCATGGCAAGCACGCATTCGAGCATAGACCTCTTGCAATCGTTGCAAGCAGGTGTCCAGGCACAACTTGTTGCAGTCATTGCTGGCAGGCACTTCTGGCTTGCTCAATAGATTGCTTTAGGGAAAACCTGGATACCTTCCTAAATGTACGTTGTATTACGGGGTACTTATATTTATAGGTATAGTTGATCCAGGGAAAAAATCCGATTGCCTCTCGAGGGGTCAGGAAGGAATTTTTTCCCCGGCTGTAGCAAATTGGCCTATGCTCTGTTGGGGGTTTTTTGCCTTCCTCTGGATCAGCTGCGGGCGTAGAATTGGGTGTGTCGGGTTGTGTGATACCTTATTTATTTTGATTTGGTTGGACCGGATGGACTTCTGTCTTTTCCGGCCTGGCTACCCATGAAGCCTACCATAATTCCTTGCAGTCGTTGCAGGCACGAGTCCTGGCACAACTCCTTGCATTAGTTGCAGGCACGCATCCTAGCATAACATCTTGCAGTCGTGGCAAGCACGCATCCTGGGTAACATCTTGCAATCATCGCAAGCACGCATCCAAACATGCATTCAAGCACAACTCCTGTAGTCTTCGCAGTGCACATGCGGTAACACGAATTGCTCACAGTCACTACGTATACATCTCCAGTGACAAACTCCCGAGCAATTGTCGCAAGCACATGTTTAAACACAACTTTTAGTCATGCCAAGGCTCACGACTTAGCATAACTTCTTGCAATCATTCGTTGGCAAGCACGTTCTCAGTGGCACACAAACTGGCTACACGTCATTTTCAGCAGCACTTAATTGGCCATTCGTCTCCTGTGGCTTTTCTTACAAACCACTCACTGTTGTCTCTCTATCCGTCTCTTCCTTAGGACAGTTGAGTTCAGCTTCCGTCCCGCACCAGGATCATGTTGTCACACGCAACTGGCTTCTTCCTGTAGCACGCCCAGGCTATTTCTAGCCAGCGTTCAGCATTTCTTATCCTTACAGTGCACGGAGAGCCATCTGTCGTTACGGCCCATACAGCAAGATCCCCACCACGAGGCATCCAGAGGCATCAGCCCATAGCCAACGGCAAACGCTCGCCATCACAACTGCCATCTTTAGGGGCATATTATATCCTCGCATATTCTCCAGTCTAGTCGTCCAAAAGACACCTACAGTCCCTACACGGCATGTTGAGTTCGCTATGCGCATCATCCCTCAGGGTCGCGCCTTGTGTCACGCCTATTGGTCTTACTGTCCCTCTCACAGGATCCAGAGCAAGTCCTCAGCCTGGATCCCGCGGCAATAGCAGTCCTTGCTATGCGGGAGGAATTCCTATCGTCTGGGAATGGCGTCTCCCTGTTCATTCCCTCCGTGTCTTCCCTTTCGCCCCAGGTGATGACCGACGCAGCGGCCTCCATGGGCTTGCGGCTGTTTTTTGGCCACCTCCGGCTCGCAGCTCCCTGGCCTCCCCAGTTACTGGCAATTCCTGGCTGCGCCAAGGCGTCCTCTCTGTTGATTATGTCCTTCCTACGTCAACTGGTCCAGCTCTTGTTGTTGTTTCATTTCAACATCCATTGTTCCTTTATCCACGGTAAGTTCAATCAGGCAGCGGACGCCCTCTCCTGCTTTAACCTTGTCTCTTTTCCGATCAGGTACCCGGAGCCGGACCATCACCAGCAGCTATCCCGGACTGGTCTCAACTAACCCTGGATTAGCCCCTCACCTCCTAGCGGCTACCCAACTTATCGATCACTCCCTTTCCCGCAATACCCTCAAGGCCTATCAGTCAGCCTGGAGGGCCTTTAACCGCTTCATCACGTATCACAGCACAGTGACGTCCCGTGTCAAGCAAGTCGTAGCCTTCATTTCCTACTGCCACTCGCAGTTGGTGTTATCCGTTAATACGATCCGGCTATACCTGACCGGTGTACAACATTTCACGTCCCTCCAGGACCCTACCGTACCCTCCTTATTTTCTTACCACACCGTTCGGGCTGTTATGCACAGTGTCCAGAAGCGCCAGCCGATGGCCGGCACCAAACCACCGCCTTTCACAGGAGACGTTCTAGAACTATGTCAGATATCCTGGCCACTTCACCTTTCGGTCTCCACATGAGTGGCATTTACAAGCAGCCATACACCTGGCCTTCTACGGCTTCTTACGGCCAAGCCAGTTTACTTGTAGTAGCCTCACAGCACGCATGCTGTACAAGCACCACCTGGTCCGATACGAAGACCATTTCATCTTACACTTAGCAGTCTCCAAGACGCAGCAGCTTGGCTCGGGTATGGACATACACTTCTATAAAACCAACAACCGCTGGTGCCCGGTCACTGTTCTCATCCGCTTGTTGACCCTTTTGGCCAACCAACCAGGAACTGGCCTGCTTCTGCCTTTTCACACGAAACCTCTCAACGCAGCCCAGTTCATGGAGCATGTCAGGATACTCATGGGCATCCTTCACCTCAATCCTGCTCACTACTCCGGACATTCATTCCGTATCGAAGCAGCTTCTACTGCCTCCCGCCAAGGGGTCCCGGTCCATGTTATCAAGAAATTGGGTAGATGGAAGTCCTCCTGTTTTGCCCGTTACATACCCAATCTGCAAATAGAGATGGCCCAGGCCTTTGTCAAACTCACCCAGTGACAGTCTTGATTCAATAAAGTGCAACCCCTACCTGGATGTTTTGCCCCCTTATTTTGGCATACCGTACGTTAGACCAGGGCACACTTTCAGGTCCATTTCAAGTAAGCGAGTTTATGTTAACCTTGTTTGTCATCCTTATCCGTATCGGTCTGAGGGCTCTGGACCATAAATAGAAAGGCCAGTATGGTGGCCTGAAATTATGGGAGGAGCCCGGTGGAATATATAACCAGCCGTCCGCCCGTCTTCCTCGTCGGTTCCGGTGCGCGATACCCGCCCACCCATCCCCTTTATCAGGGCATTTCTCTAAGCATACTCCTCATGTGAGTACTCATTTCACCCATTTCATATTCATTTCATTTTAAGGTATGCCCCCTTATTTTGGCATACCGTACGTTAGACCAGGGCACACTTTCAGGTCCATTTCAAGTAAGCGAGTTTATGTTAACCTTGTTTGTCATCCTTATCCGTATCGGTCTGAGGGCTCTGGACCATAAATATATATATATATAATTTATCTATTACTATATATTTTTGGAACTACTATTGTTAGTTTAAAATTATTTATTTATTTTGCTTTTTTTTTGTGGGGGGGGTTAAACAAGATGGACTTGCGTTTTTTTTTGGCCAAGCAGACTATGTAAGTAGAGATAGATAGATAGATACCCAAACCAGCATTTTAGCTTACACATGATTGAATGTTCAAAATCAGCAGAGCTTCCCCTCATTTCAAATGTTAGCCTCAAATTTACAGCGACTGCACTTCCAAGTGCACTTGCAGTGCTTTAAAAATTGCACTTGAAGTTAGCATATTTATATTAACATGAACGTGTGTTTTGTAAATAACCCCCATAGTCTTTTGACATGTACCTGCCTACTCACAAATAAACTCTGTTTTTTTAAGCCAAAAAAAAAAAAAAAATTACAATATTTTTGGAAATAATAATCGTTTATTTTTAGTCTGTACAAAACAAAATCAAGAGGGAGGCAACACTGGAGACAATTTTGAAGTTTGTGAAGCCTTTTGTCCCCCAGGCACACATCAAGTCAGTGGCCACCAAAATTCAGATCCTCTGTAACATGAAAATAGGGAGCACAACATGGTCCTAGAATCCCACAGACCAGGAACAGCAGCAGATGACATCTATGTCCCCAGACTGTGGTACTACAACAGCCTGCGTCTTCTGTCAGAGCAGACTGAAGCCAGGCAGTCACTTCCGACTCTTCCGTCTAGCCTTCCCTCCACGCTTCGCTGGAGGCTGTGCCTCTGGTGGTGGACTTGTGGTAGGAGGAGGAGGAGGAGGAGCAGTAGGGTCTGTGTTGTACAGTCTGGTGGTTGGTGTTAGCTCACCCTTCAGACCCCGCTGAATACTGTCAAAAAAAATCGCTTCGCACAAGTTGCGCTGTCCCTTCTCCATTTCAAGCAACTTTCTGGCCAAATATGTTGCGTAGGCCTCTTCAGGATTGGGGGGTTTACTCAGCAATTGGCTGGCTTGACGTATAAGCGCCAATGACTCCTCCTCTGTCTGTGTCATCCTCCTGGGCCTTTTGCTGGCTAGGCGGAGGGGAGGGACCTGACTTTCGGTCCGACTCCTGCTGGGCCCAGCTAGCTCCTGCGTGTGGCTGGTCCCGGCCTCCTCCTCCATACCACTGGTCCCAGCCTCCTCCTGGGTGAGCTCATTCTGTGTAAAAAATAAAGAAATAAATAAATAAAATATGTCTATATTTTGAAATCATCAATCACTGACAATTTTACAGTTCCCACTTGCAAATACATTTGTCTTGAAATACAAAAGGCTATCATTTTGACACCATCATTTTTCCATCAGTTCACCAAGATTTGAGCCACATTTGTGGAAACTACTGTATCCTTATATCTAATTTAATTTGTGATGAAATCCTAGATTTGGAAGCTATTCAAACATTGAACTTTACATCATTAATATTTGAGCAATCCTAACTTTAGAAACTAAAATATACCTGGCTCCAGCTGGGCGCACCAACTTCGTCCAGCAAGGAAGGGTCTGGATCTTCCTGGGGTGGCTCACCTGAGGTGGAGGGAAGGGTGGAGGGAAGGGTGGAAAGTGACTGCCTGGCTTCTGACGTGTCATCCAGAAAACGCAGCCTGTTGTAATACCACAGCCTAGGTACATATATCTCATCTGCTGCTGCTCCTGATGTTTGGGACTCTAGGATCTTGTTGCGCTCCCGCCTATACATGTTACGCAGGCCCTGAATTTTGGAGCTCACAAACTTAAGGTCTGCCTGGGGGAGTCGGGTTTTCACAAACGTCAAAATTGTCCCCAGTGTCTTCCTCCGGCCAGGACGGCTTGAATATAGTGGGTGCTTGGAATCCCACAGGCTCCTGTGCATCTCAAACATATCAATGAATGTTGAGAGGAATGCCTCCTCCTTAAAGGGGTCTGGAGTGTACTTTTGCATTTTGAGTTCTGAAAAAAAAATAAAAAAACATAAACATAAATACTAATGTCAGACCAAATGCACACTATTTATATTGTGACAATGTAGGCGAGACACACACTACACCCACACTACACCCACCCACACTACCCCCACACACACACTACCCCCCCCACACACACACTACCCCCCCATACACCCACCCCCACACACACTACCACACACACTACCCCCCCACACACCCACCCCCACCCCCACACTACCACACAAAACACCAACCCCACTCAACCACCAACCCACATTAAAATCAACTAACCAACCACAAGGTAAAATCCCACTATATACATTCCTAACGCAGGCCTAAAACCCTAAAAATAAAAAGATAACCATCTTACCGTCGCGTGTATCACTCGCTGCTTCCGTTCGGACAAACGTACGGCCTCGCGGTAACGCTTTATATACAGCGCATGCGTTCAAGCTCCGCCTGCGTTGCCCACGTTGCCCGCCCCTGACGTTCCGTGTGACCGTATTTCCCCGCCCCTTTTACCCTCGTTCCGCTGTGGGAGATTGAATAGATGAAAATGGTGGACGGATTTTCAGTTAGCAGCGCGGAGGAAAGCCCTGAACCCCATGCTTCCGGAGCAAGGAAGAGGTATAAGGCCACAAACATGGCCTTTGAAGAGATGGTGGAGATGGTGGATATACTGAGAAGGGAGGATTACGATGGGGAAAATGGCCCGTATCCCAAACCCAATATCAGAAAAAATGGCATCATGACGATAGTTGTGAGCACTTTGGAAAGCAAATTTGGGGTCCGAAGAGCCAAAGATCAGCTCCGGAAACAATGGTCCGACATCAAATCCAGGGAGCCGGACCAATACAGGAGAATCAAAAAGGCCCTGAAAAAAAGTGAGTACTCTGCGCTTATCGTGACGGTCGGACATAATCGTTCGTATAGGTGTATATGATATATTTGTAAATCTGGCGAATTTGATCGTTTGTGTGGTTAATAGTTCATGTAATGAGCGAATATGCTCGTTCGTATATGTGGACGTAAATAACGTGAATTTGTATATGGTGTAAATTTATCTGGTGTTGGATTAGATTTTAATTAGTTATTAATTTTTTTTTGTATTGTTCATGATTAGGGATGAGCTTCGTGTTCGAGTCGAACGTACGTTCGACTCGAACATTGGCTGTTCCTCCGTTCGGCGCAATCCGAACATTTTGTTCCATTCGCGTCAAATTCGCGTGGCGCTCACGGCCCACAATGCACTGCGATGGCGCAGTGCATTGCTGGCTCATGATTGGCCAAGCATGCACTGTGACCCCGCATGCTTCACCAATCGCAGCACCAGCAGCGAGGAGAGCCATGATTGGCCACAGGCAGGATGCCTGTGGCCAATCATAGCTCAGGCTGTGTAGTGCACGCCCCACACTATATAAGGCCGCCATCGCGGCGGCCTCGTGTAGTGTGTTGGCGTCTGAAGCAGTGGGTGTTCTGTGTACCTTCAACACAGTACACACCGATCGTTTTCGGCCGATTTTCTATCTTGCTGTTGTGTAGTGGTTATTGTCTGCGTGCCCTGACCGCAGTATACACCGCTATATTCACCTCACCTATATAGCTAGTGATCTATCTTTTATAATAGAGCTTGCAGTCAGTAGTGTTAGGAGATAGTGCGTGCTGTCTGCGTGCTCTGTACCCAGTACATACCGCTATATCCACCTACATAGCTCTTCTCTATTTGATCCCACTTGCCATCTGCAGGAGATATTGGAAGCTGTGTGTGCCTCCAGCACAGCACAGTATACATCTGTATATATCCCTTTATCTCTGGTGTTCTCTGGTTATTGTCTGCGTGCCCTGACCGCAGTATACACCGCTATATTCACCTCACCTATATAGCTAGTAGTAGTGATCTATCTTTTATAATAGAGCTTGCAGTCAGTAGTGTTAGGAGATAGTGCGTGCTGTCTGCGTGCTCTGTACCCAGTACATACCGCTATAATCCACCTACATAGCTGTTCTCTATTTGAGCCCACTTGCCATCTGCAGGAGTTATTGGAAGTTGTGTGTGCCTCCAGCACAGCACAGTATACATCTGTATATACCCCTTTATCTCTGGTGTTCTATAATAAAGGCATCTGCAGGAGTTAGTGGGTGTTGTGTGCCTCCAGCACAATATACACTACCCAACTGCTGTTTTACCCAACTCCCTTCAGGCCATTACCATGTCTGGAAGGCCAGCAAGGAGAGGCAGACAGGCGCGAGCCGATAAAAGAGGGCAAGCAGGCTCTGTGTCTAGAGACAACAGTGCTGGTCGTGGACGCGGTGCATTGTCATCAGCACGTAGCCATGGGACATGCTTGTCCTTCTTTTCGGCAGCTGGACATGTTGAACCGCAACATGCCAACGACTTGGTAGAGTGGATGACCAAGCCCTCTTCATCCTCCTCATTCTCTCTCACCCAGTCTCAGGGTAGTAGCAAAGCAGCTGCCAACGCATCGTCTTCCCTCCTCTCAATGTCATCATCAGTGACTCCTTCCCTAGACCCACCACGTCCTCCTGAGGAGTCTCCTGAACTCTTTGAGCACAGTGTTGGGTACATGCTCCAGGAGGATGCCCAGTGTTTTGTGGGCTCTGATGATGACACTCAGCTAGAGGAAGGCAGTAGCGTGAGGGCAGACAGAGGGGATGCTCAAGAAGGACAGCAATCTGGCAGTCATGTTCCACAAGCTGCAGCATACTGCCAGGTTTGCTACAGCGATGAAGAGGGAGGGGATGATGAGGGCACTGACTCCACGTGGGTGCCTGGAAGGAGGGAGGAGGAGGAGGAGGAGGAGGCACATGTCCAACGAGGCAAGATGCCCTCCAGGGGCCAGCTTAGGGGCAGCACACCGACTGAATCACACCGCAGAGCTCCGCCTGTGCAGAGCGCTGCCTCTGCACGTTATTCTAAAAGTTCTTTGGTGTGGGCCTTTTTTGAGACGAGTGCATCAGATCGCACCGCTGCTATTTGCAACATATGTCTCAAGCGTATCTCACGTGGCCAAAACATCAGCCGCTTGGGCACCACATGCTTGACCAGACATATGTTGACCTGCCATGCAGCTCGTTGGCAAGCGTACCTCAAAGACCCACACCAAAGAACAAAGCGGACCTCTCCTTGCTCCTCATCAGCTGGCATCTCCAACCCCACTAGACCTTCAGTCCTCTCTGAAACCTGCTCTGAGAGGAATGAAGGTGTAGAATTAGGTGTGTCACAGCCAAGTGCTTCCGAGAACTCTGCTAGAGGTACACCCACATCCGATTATAGCAGGCAAATGTCCCTGCCCCAGCTGCTGGACCGGCGGAAGAAGTTCACTCCCAGCCATCCACATGCCCAGCGGTTGAATGCTAGCTTGGCTAAATTGCTAGCACTTCAACTGCTGCCGTTTCAGTTGGTAGACTCGGTCCCTTTCCGTGAGTTTGTACAATGTGCGGTTCCTCAGTGGCAGGTCCCCAAACGCCACTTTTTCTCACGGAAGGCGATTTCGGCTCTCTACCGGCATGTGGAAGGCAATGCCCTTGCCTCACTGGACAGGGCGGTCAGCGGTAAGGTGCATATTACCGCTGACTCATGGTCCAGCAGGCATGGACAGGGACGTTACCTGTCTTTCACGGCCCATTGGGTCACTCTTCTGGCAGCTGGGAAGGATGCAGGACAAGGTGCAGTAGTGTTGGAGGTTGTTCCGCCACCACGCCTCCAAAATGCTACTATTGGTTGTGACACACCTCTCTCCTCCACCCCCTCCTCTTCTTCTTCCTCCATGGCCTCTTCCAGTGCTCTGTCCTCAGAACCAGCGGTGCTCCGTAGGCGTTCCAGGGGCTACGCAAGTACGCAGGCAAAACGATGCCATGCCGTGCTTGCGCTGGTTTGTTTGGGGGACAGGAGCCACACTGGGGCGGATGTTTTGTCAGCTCTGCAGGGGCAGGCCGAGAGGTGGTTGACGCCACGCCAGCTTAAGCCAGGAATGGTGGTTTGCGACAATGGCACCAACCTCCTCTCCGCCCTCCGACAGGGACAACTGACCCATGTGCCCTGTGTAGCTCACGTCCTTAACCTGGTGGTGCAGCGGTTCTTGGGAAGGTACCCCGGCTTACAGGATGTCCCGAAGCAGGCCAGGAAAGTCTGTGTGCATTTCCGCCGATCATTTAATGCCTGTGCTCGGCTGGCTGAGCTCCAAAAGGAGTTGAACCTGCCCAAGAACCGCCTTATATGTGACATGCCCACCAGATGGAACTCAACATTGGCCATGCTGCAGCGGCTGCACACGCAGCAGAGGGCCATCAATGAGTACCTGTGCGACTACGGCACCAGGACAGGGTCAGGGGAGCTTGGTTTTTTCTCACCACGCCAGTGGGGCATGATCAGGGATGCATGCACTGTCCTGTCACCGTTTGAGGAGGCCACAAGGATGGTGAGCAGTGACAGTGCATGCATCAGTGACACTGTACCTCTTGTCCACCTCTTGGAGCATTCGCTGCGTGGAATAATGGACAGGGCACTTGAGGCAGAACAGAGGCAGGAAGAGGAGGACTTCCTTGCCTCTCAAGGCCCCCTTTATACAGACAGTGTTCCTGCTGTGCCACCCATCACACAGGAAGAGGATGAGGAGGAGGAAGAGGAGGAGGATGATGATTGTGTCAGCATGGAGGTGGAGGCTGGCTCTCAGCATCAGCATCAGCAGCAGCAGCAGCAGTCCTGTAGGGATGATTTACAGTCCCAAGAAACACGCGGACTTGTACGTGGCTGGGAGGAGGTAGCTGTGGATCATGTTGTCCTTAGTGACCCAGAGGACTCCGGACCGAATGCCTCAGCTAACCTACGCTGCATGGCCTCCCTGATCCTGCAAAGCCTGCGGAAGGATCCTCGTATTCTTCGGATCAAGGAGAGGGACCATTACTGGCTGGCCACTCTCCTTGATCCATGGTACAAGGGTAAGGTTGCCGACCTTATCTTGCCATCGCAGAGGGAGCAGAGGATGAGACATCTCCGGGAGGCCTTTCAGAAAGGTCTGTGCAACGCGTTCCCAGAGACTGGGAGGTTACAAACTCCTGGTCCTGGACAACGTGTTGCTGAGGCATCGGTCAGAAGGAGCGGTGGAGAAGGTGGCCGTCTGACTGATGCTTTCAGACAATTTTTTAGTCCGCAGCCCCAAGGTATGATCGGTTCCAGCACCCATCGCCAGCGTCTGATTTACATGGTGCAGGAATACCTAGGGGCAAGGTCAGACTTGGACACCTTTCCCACCGAAAATCCTCTGGCTTACTGGGTCTTGAGGATGGATCACTGGCCAGAGCTTGCACAGTATGCAATTGAGCTACTGGCCTGTCCTGCATCCAGCGTTCTTTCGGAACGCACCTTCAGTGCTGCTGGTGGCTTTGTTACCGATCACAGGGTGCGCCTGTCCACCGAATCAGTTGATCGACTGACCTTCATCAAGATGAATCAGTCTTGGATCACCCACAGCTACCAAGCACCTGAAGCTGATGTAACCGAATAATTTTTTTTGAAATACCACATCCCTTCAAGACTGCCTATGCTGATGCTGAGTGACTGTCCTGTTATGTTGATTGTCTATCCTCTTCCTCCTCCGCTGATATGTTGGAAGAACATTTCTGGTTCTGGTTGATGCCATCAGCCCAATTTTTCTGCCCCTGTTTAACAGGGGCGTTTAAGTACAATTTTTGATGCAATGCTTTGCAGCAGGGCTAATTCCTGCAATAAAACTAGAGTATATGGAAGAGGTTGCAGGGTGGTGGCACCAGCAGCAGTGCCTACGGCCACATTTTTCTGCCCCTGTTTAACAGGGACATGTAATTACAATTCTTGATATAATATTTCACAGGAGGGCCCCTTCCTGTGCCCACCCAGAGTAACGGTGAGGACTTATAGTGTCGTGGCACCAGCACCACAACCACCAAAGGTCAATTTTTCTACCACTGTTCAACAATGGCATGTAATTACAATTCTTGATATAATCTTTCACAGCAGGGCGCTCCAAGCTTTAAAATAGTTTTTTTGACTGGAGCTACACTTTAAAAATGTACCAGTTGAAAATTACAAACAGATTCAACTTAACACAACAAACCTACACAGTCCCTATCTTGTTTGCACCGCTTGTATACTGCTGTTCTGAGTATATAGGGCCTGGGGGCCACATGCATTTCCTTTTTTTAATATGGGTACGGGGTTCCCCTTAATATGCGTACAAGACCCAAATAGGCTGGTAATGGGCAGGGAGGGCTACCCATGCCATTTTTCTCAATGATTTTCAACCATATTGCAGGAACCAGATATAACATTAAAACCGCAAGCAGTTTTAAATGGTGTTATTTCCGTTTAATGTCATTTTGTGCAGGGACTGTTCTAATCACGGGAAACACGTGGCACTTCACAGGCATACTACAGACACCCCCCAGGCACCATATTTAAAGGAATATTTCACTTTTTTTTTTCACTTTAATCGTCATTAAAATCAGTGCTCCCGCCAAAACGGCCATTTTTAAAAACATTTTAGGCATTGACCCATGTCCCCTGGGGCAGGAGCCAGGTCCCCAAACCCTTTTTAGGACAGTATCTTGCATATTAGCCGTTAAAATTAGCACTTTTCATTTCGAACGTTCGAGTCCCATAGACTTCAATGGGGTTCTAACGTTCATTCGAATTTGGGGTCCGTTCGAAAGTTCTGGTGCGAACCGAACCGGGGTGTTCGGCTCATCCCTATTCATGATAAACTGAATTGTCACACTCAGTTTAGGATATCTTTTGTGTACATGTCTTTATAGCTGCAGCTGTTTCATAAATTTATTCAGTGTAATGTAGTCTAAATAAATAAAAAAAAGAGATAGATAGATAGATAGATAGATAGATAGATAGATAGATAAAATGCTGGTTCAACATCTGGACTGGGAATCATTTAGTGTAGTTTGGGACATCATAGAACATTTTTTGACATAATCACACACAGGTACTCCAGGGGATGATTCGAGTGTGTCCGTCTGTGAAACTTGGACAAAAGATATAAAGTATCGCAGTTTGGTTAAAGGCTAGGTTCACATTGCTGCAATGTATGAGATCGAATGTGATTTGCACCGCACTGCAGTGCAAATCACATGTGATCTCTGTGTGATGCGATTTCAGCCATACATATAGTATGGCTGAATTCGCATCGCATCCGGCCCAAACTTGTACATGGCCCTTTTTTTAGTCCACAGCAGAATCGGATCACATGGGTGTTCACACCATGTGGTCCGATTCCTGTCCGAGTTTAAAGATTGCACTGTGATATGAGAAATAATTTGGAGGTGTCAATAAAACTTTACACTGACACTCCCAGCAGGTCACATAGGGCAGTGTGAACTGCCTCCGGGAGGCATGCGATGCGTGAAACCACAGTAGATTTGCAGCGTTCGCACATCGCAGCAGTCTGAACACAGCCTAACTAAAAAAATGGCATTTAAATGATGTATTAAACTAGGATCTTGTAACAACCAGCTAATAATTGTACACCACTTCAAACCAATGTTTCATATTCCAATTTCTGAACTCAAATATCACTATGCTTAAAAGTATACCTTTTTTTTTGTTTTTTCATTCTCATAGGGGAACAAAGACTCAGACAAGAGGCGGAGCAGCCCAGGGCCCCCCGACCTCACCAGCCTGATTGGGCAGTTAGCCCAAGCCCAGTGTCCGAGCTGGAGCAGCCCAGCCCAGTGTCCGAGCTGGAGCAGCCCAGCCCAGTGTCCGAGCTGGAGCAGCCCAGCCCAGTGTCCGAGCTGGAGCAGCCCAGCCCAGTGTCCGAGCTGGAGCAGCCCAGCCCAGTGTCCGAGCTGGAGCAGCCCAGCCCAGTGTCCGAGCTGGAGCAGCCCAGCCCAGTGTCAGAGCTGGAGCAGCCCAGCCCAGTGTCAGAGCTGGAGCAGCCCAGCCCAGGGCTAGATGTGGAGGAGGAAGAGGTGGTGGAGATACGCACCCCACAAAGTGAGTGTCTGACAACTCAGCTTAAGGTAAACAATTAATGGCTGTATATTTTAACAAAATTTTTTATCTACACATGTTTTTAGGTGATGATCTGGTTGTGGAAGGACAAGCCGCGGGGCCATTTTCCTCTGACAGTGCCCAGAGACTCATTGGTCAGATCATGGCCTGGAATGGCAAGATTGATCAAATGCAAAACATGCAACGAGAACTGGACACTATGAAGCAGGAAATGAAGAACATGATCGATGTTTTAGGGAGAATCTAAGCCCCTTTTCCCTAAAACGAAAGATCATGTTCTTCATTTCCTTGTAAAAAAGTTTTTAATGTTTTTATAACATTGTTTTTAGAGGCAAAAATTTTGAAGATGCACACGGTGTGTCAACATGTGCTATGTGCCATCAGAGGATCGCAATGTACGCATTTTGTGTTTGCAAACCCTTCCTCATTCTAGTATGTGAGAGGAAGGGATTGCACCCACCAAACACGTCCATTGATCACTCATGATGGTAGATAGCACATGTTGACATTACCAATTTTTGGTGTGCATCTTCAAAATTTGGCTTTACCCCTTGTTTTCTGTAAATAGTTAAAAATTCGATTTTATGTATTTTTTTTATTATATATATATATATATATATATATATATATATATATATATATGTGTGTTTACAAAAAAAATTGTTTACAAAAACAAAACAAAAAGAAAAATACCAAAAAAAGAGGCACTTGTTGGAATGTGCACTATTAAAAATTAAAAAAAAAGATGTGTGTGTGTGTCTACTTCTTTCAATACTCAATACCAGTTTGGGAAGTCATTTTGTGTTTTCTGTCACAAAGGGCCTTATTTACTATTGGCAAAAACCACTTTGCAATACAAATGCACTAGGACAGGAATATGCAATTAGTGGAAATCCAGCTGTTGCAGAACTACAAGTCCCATGAAGCATAGCAAGACTGACAGCCACAAGCAATTGCATATCCCTGAATTAGGAGAATGTAGGAGACAACCACCTTGAAAAGCAAACAAGAACCAAACTTAAAAATTTGATCAGACAATACATATTTAAACAAAAAGAATTTTTTATTGGTCAGCTGGCATTGGAATAGCCCCCCTACCATTAAAATAGGTGACATACCGGTCACGCACCTCACGTGCTGTTTGGGGGGCTAAGCCAGGATGGGCATGATCCAGCCCTGTGAGTTCTGGCATTATTAGTCCGGCCTCAGACCCAATTGGCTGCAGGTAATGGGTTCCAGAAAGTTTTCTTAAAAAGTTGTGCAAAATGCAGCAGCAGAGAATGACATAGTTCAGTTTGTACTCTGCCAAGTTTATTGCTGTCAAAAACAGACGGAACCGGCTGGCCATAATACCAAAGGCATTCTCCACAACCCTTCTTGCTCTGGCCAGCCGGTAATTAAAAACACTCCTCTCCGGGGTGAGGGTCCTTTGGGGGAAGGGCTTCATCAAATGGTCACTCAGACCGAACGCTTCATCAGCAATAAAAACAAAAGGTAGACCCTCCACATTATCAGCATCTGGTGGCAGGTCCAGGTCACCAGTGATTAGACGGTGGCAGAACTCGGTCTGCCTAAACACTCCTCCGTCAGACGTCCGGCCGTTCTTCCCCACATCCACATACAGAAAGTCACATTGTGCTGACACCACCGCAATTAACACCACACTATGGAACCCCTTATAATTCCAATAGTAGGACCCCGAATGGGGTGGGGGCACAATCCGCACATGTTTCCCGTTGATCGCCTCTCCACAGTTGGGAAAGTCCCAACGGGCAGCGAATTGGGAAGCCACAGTCTGCCATTCCTGTGGCATGGAAGGAAACTGGGGAGTCAAACACATATATATATATACACACAAAGGGTGTATACAAAGAGTATACAAAGGGTGGGGGGCAGTAAAACAGTACAATGGAGCTGACAATATGAATTAGAGAAAAACTGTCTCGGCTGTGGGTGTATAGGGGCCCAGGATTGCATGCTGGGGACGTTAGTGAAAGCAAATATGCACGTGGGACACAAAAAGGTAAAAGCTATAAAAAAAATGACACAAAAAAAAAAAAAAATACATAAAAAAAAACAATTGCATGCATTCATATAAAGGGGACATTCACAGCATATTCCTGTCATGGATATTAAAAGTCATGATGAAATTAATACAAACATACAATGCATATAATGCAATATTAAAAGAACAAACTTACCTTCATATATTCCTTCTGCAGGACCCGAATAATGGCAGAACAGGTCTCTGGAATAATGATCCCCAGAGCCTGGGGGGAGATGCCTGTAGAGAACTTGAGGTCCTGAATGCTTCTCCCTGTCGCCAAGTAGTGCAACGTGGCGACGAGCCTCTGCTCTGGAGTGATGGCTTGCCGCATGCAGGTATCCTGCCTGCTGATATAAGGGGTCAGCAAAGCCAGCAGACGGTGAAATACGGGGTCCGTCATCCTGAGATAATTCCTGAAATCATCAGGATTATTCTCACGGATCTCACGGAGTAAAGGCATATGCGAGAATTGGTCGCGCTGGCGCAACCAATTCTTTGTCCATGAACTCCTCCTCACCCTGTTCACAGACTGGGCTCGGGTCAAAGTATTAACCCCAACACCAAGCCCCAATATAGCACGAACTCGTTCCCGAGTACGTCCACTCTCCATGGCTTTGAAACGGTCGGCTGGACAAACAAGCTTAACTGAACGCACTGAAGAACGACCTGAAACCCAGAAACAAGCGGACCAGAAGCGCCTAACAACAGGTACCAACTGATCCACGTGTACCGAAAGACGGATACAAACCTCACAGGTAGACTGCGCCGCAGAAAACGGACAAATTAAGCTGAAGTCCGAAAAGTGTGAATCGTCTCTAACCAAACTTCTACTAACGCAAAGTCAGCAGAAGGAGCCCAAAGGGTGCTTTGCTGTGTCTTGGACTTCCTATTTCTAGTCCCGTCGTACGTGCTGTACGTCATCGCGCAAGCTTTCTTTGGACTGTTTGGGTATCCGTGTGTGGTCAAGTCCGTTCAGTGGAAAGTATGACGGACTGTCCGTCGGATTGTATGACGGACTAAGTACGCCATACAGTCCGCTCGTGTGTACGCGGCATTAGGGTCTCAAGAATTGAAATAGGCCGTCAGGTGTGATCAATTTTCAGATATTGGCACCATAGCTTGTGGACTCTATAACTTTCACAAAACCAAATAATATCCACCAATTTGTACTTATTTTTACCAAAGATATGTAGTAGTATAAATTTTGGCCAAAATTTATGAAGAAAAAATTACTAATCTGCTAAATTTTATAACAGAAACTAAGAAAAATTCATTTTTTCGCAGAATTTTCGGTCTTTTTTCTTTTCTAGCACAAAAAATAAAAAACTGAGAGGTGATTAAATACCACCAAAAGAAAGCTCTATTTGTGTGAAAAAAAGGACAAAAATTTCATATAGGTCCAGTGTTGCATGACTGAGTAATTGTCATTCAAAATGTGAGAGCACCAAAAGCTGAAAATTGGTCTGGTTATTAAGGGTGTTTAAGTGCCCAGTGGTCAAGTGGTTAATAACAAAAACAAGGTGTATGTGTAGCAGACCCACAACATAATAATAACAATAATAATAGCTGAAGAAGAGACTGTCACCTCGTGTCTCAAAGAAATTTGGTTTGCACTGTTGAAGAAAGGCCCAAAAAAAAATCAAACAAAAAACCTAGGAGACAGCTATAAGAAACCCAAGCAGTAAACGAAAACAGATATTATTCCAGTTTCAAATATAAATTTATTTAAATAATGTCTGACATTGTCTGGCATATCAATGGCCCTCCTACCCACAAAGTAATCCATGTATCTGCTTCTGACCTTGTGGGCGCTTTGGGGGGCAAGCCAGGATGGCCATCTTCAAGTGCCGTCAGGTTTGAAGGTTCTGGAAAACTGATGCCACATATTTTGGTGAATTTTTTCGGAGAAAATTGTGCAGAATACAGCAGGCAAGAACTATATGGTTCAGTTGATATTCCGCCATGTTAATCCATGTCAAAAATAGGTGGAACTGGCTGGCCATTATCCCAAAAGTGTTCTCCACCACTCTTCTGGCTTTGGCCAGCCGGTAATTAAAAACCCTCTGGTCCGAGGTGAGGGTCCTCATAGGGAATGGCTGCATAACATGGTCCCCCAGCACAAAGGCTTCATCCGTGATGAAGACTAAGGGGAGTCCTTCCACATTGTTTTCTGGAGGTGGCAAGCCCAAGCTGCCATTCTGGAGACGCCAGTAGAACGCCGTCTGGGCGATCACTCCACCATCTGACAGCCGCCCATTTTTCCCCACATCCACATAGAGGAATTCCTAAGTAGCTGACACCACCTCCAACGTCACTATACTATTATATATAAGGAAAGTTGATGTTGCGCTATTCTTACCCTATTCTGGGTAGGGGGCTATTACACCTTCCACTCTATTTAGTAACATAAATGACTCTCAGAACATATATATTTGAATATATGATATCTTCTAAATGGTTCTATATGATTAGAAATTCATTATGGTGTAGGTAATTTATAGAAAGAACTATAGAATTGTTCTAACCAAATAGGGATTTGGTCCACATTTTCTGCAATGGATCCAGGCCCTCTATTCCGCACCGTCAGCGTCGGTAAAATATGCGGGCTTCCTTTCTGACCCTTTCCCGATACTCCGGGGGACTAGACAGGGATGCCCCCTGTCCCCGGCACTGTTTATCCTGGCATTGGTGCCGCTGGCGGCGGTGATCAGGGCCAATAGTGATATTTCGGGAATCCCTTACACGGGCACTCAATACAAAGTGAACCTATTTGCGGACGACGCAATTTTGACTATATCAAACCCGCTCATCTCCCTGCCCAACCTGCAACTAGTATTAGACCGATTTTCAGCCTTCTCAGGTCTTCAAATTAACCCCTCCAAAACCACAGCGCTGAATGTTAACCTACCTCTGGAACTGGTACAGCGACTTCAGGACCATTTTCCTTACCGTTGGGCATCCCACTCGATTGACTATTTAGGTGTCAAATTGACGCCATCTTACTCTTCCCTTTTCTCTGCCAATTATTATCCCCTGTTACGAATGGTGTCCACCCTTATGCAAGCCTGGCAATTTCCCACACTCTCATGGGTAGGGAGGATCTCAGCGGCGAAGATGACGATCCTTCCCAAAGTCCTTTATTATTTTTGCACTTTGCCTGTCCGGGTACCCGCTTTTTTCCTCCAACTCCTGCAGAATAGGATCCTCCAATTTATATGGGCGCGCAAACGCCCCAGGGTACCTAGAGCGACCCTTTATACCCATAGGCTCCGGGGAGGCTTGGGGGTCCCCAATATCTCTAAATACTACACAGCGGCCCAGATCTCCCCGTTGACTATGCTTCATGCAACCACGGATGTTCCTCTGTGGGTGCTCCTGGAGGTGCCTGGCTGTGACCCGTGTTCACTTCAGGCACTCCTCTGGCTCCCCAGGAATCTGCGCCCTCCCTCCCTGAGCCCCTTGCTGCTACATGGTCTACAGGTGTGGGACTCAGTTCGCTTTTCCAACAATCTGATGTCCCCCTTCCTACCCCTACTCCCCATCACCCATAACCCTCTTTTCCCACCGGGTCTGGTGGAGCCCCAGGCATTCTCCTGGTGGCCTTCGCATGGCTACCCACAAGTCCAAAATTTTCTTTCCTCACGTTCATTCCCCTCCTGGGAGAGTATCCGGGAAACACAAGGGGCGCCAGCTACAGAGCATTATCACTTTATCCAATTAAAGCACTGGATTGCAACATTGCGCCACATGTTACATAGTTACATAGTTAGCCAGGTTGAAAAAAGACACAAGTCCATCCAGTTCAACCTTAAAAACAAATAAATAAAATAAAAAATAATCGTACAATCCAGATACCCAATTTTATGCCCACAATTGATCCAGAGGAAGGCGAAAAAAAAACCCAGCAGAGCATGCTCCAATTTACTACAGCAGGGGAAAAAAATTCCTTCCTGATCCCCCAATAGGCGATCGGATTTTCCCTGGATCAACTTTACCTATGTTAGTACCTAGTTATATTATGTACCATCAGGAAAGTATCCAAGCCTTTCTTAAAGCAATCTACTGAACTGGCCAGAACCACCTCTGGTGGGAGTCTATTCCACATTTTCACTGCTCTAACTGTGAAGAAACCTTTCCGTACTTGAAGCTGAAATCTCTTTTCCTCTAGACGTAAAGAGTGCCCCCGTGTCCTCTGGGTTGACCGTACAGAGAACAACTCAACACCAAGTTCACTATATGGACCCCTAATATATTTGAACATGTTAATCATATCCCCCCTTAATCTCCTCTTCTCAAGAGTGAATAAATTTAGTTCCTCTAATCTCTCCTCATAGCTGAGTTCCTCCATGCCTCTTATCAGTTTGGTTGCCCTTCTCTGCACTTTCTCCAGTTCCCCAATATCCTTTTTGAGAACTGGTGCCCAAAACTGAACGGCATATTCCAGGTGAGGTCTTACTAATGATTTGAACAGGGGCAAAATTATATCTCTCTCTCTGGAGTCCATACCTCTCTTAATACAAGAAAGGACTTTGCTCGCTTTGCAAACAGCAGCTTGGCATTGCATGTTGTTATTGAGCTTATGATCTACCAAAACCCCCAGATCCTTCTCCACTATGGATTCCCCCAGTTGTACTCCCCCTAGCATGTATGATGCATGCATATTCTTAGGCCCCAAGTGCATAACTTTACATTTATCAACATTAAACCTCATCTGCCACATAGTCGCCCAATTAGACAGTGTATTGAGGTCGGCTTGTAAATTGGAGACATCCTGTAAAGACGTTATTCCACTGCATATCTTGGTGTCATCTGCAAAGACAGAAATATTACTTTTGATGCCAGACCCAATATCATTTATAAAGATGTTAAAAAGTAAGGGTCCCAACACTGAACCTTGGGGTACACCACTGATAACCTTAGACCATTCAGAGTAAGAGTCATTAACCACGACTCTTTGAATTCTGTCTTCTAGCCAATTTTCTATCCATTTACAAACTGATATTTCCAAACCTGTAGACTTTACCTTACACATGAGCCGTGTGTGCGGAACTGTATCGAATGCTTTTGCAAAATCCAAGTATACCACGTCCACCGCCACCCCTCTGTCCAAGGTTTTACTTACCTCCTCATAAAAAGAAATCAGATTTGTCTGACAACTTCTGTCTTTCATGAATCCATGCTGTCTGTTGCTTAAAGTGTTATTGTTCAGCAAGAACTCGTCGATGTGGTCTTTTATTAAACGCTCCAGTATCTTCCCAGCTATAGAAGTTAAGCTAACAGGTCTATAGTTACTTGGTAAAGACTTTGATCCCTTTTTAAATATAGGCACCACGTTCGCCCTGCGCCAATCCAGTGGGACTATTCCCGTCATTAATGAGTCCCTAAAAATTAGATACAATGGCTCTGAAATTACAGAGCTCAATTCTTTTAGGATCCGTGGGTGGATGCCATCAGGTCCAGGTGCTTTATCCACCTTTATTCTGTCTAAGTATTTCTGGACCATATCCCTTTTGAGCCATTGTGGATCATTTGGGGCTGTGTCACTACCACCCCCATTATGGACATGAGCTCCCCCATGCTCTTTTGTGTACACAGAGCTGAAGAAAGTGTTTAATAAATTAGCCTTCTCTTTGTCCCCAGTCACCAACTCTAGATTGTTTTGTAAAGGGCCTACATGCTCAGACTTGACCTTTTTACTATTAATATATTTGAAGAATTTTTTGGGGTTTGTCCTATCTTTTGCAATCTGACGTTCGTTTTGAATTTTTGCATCCTTGATTTCCTTTTTACATATACTGTTAATTTCTTTGTAACATTTAAATGACACTAGTGATCCTTCATTTTTATATTTTTTAAAAGCTCTTCTCTTATAGTTTATAGCTTTTTTAACTTTGGCCGTGAGCCACATAGGTTTTGTTTTTAGCCTTTTAAACTTATTGCCCATGGGAATATACTTTGCAGTGAGGTCCCCAACAGTCTTTTTGAAGAATTCCCATTTCTGTTCTGTGCCCATTGAAGCGAATATTCTCTCCCAGTCTAAGTCCTGGAGAGTAGCCCTCATCCTTGGAAAATTAGCTCTCTTGAAGTTAAGTGTTTTTATCTTACCCGTATGTATTTCTTGTTTAGCGCTAACATCAAAGGAAATCATGTTATGATCACTGCTACCCAGGTGTTCCTTTATCTGGACATTAGTAATAAGCTCTGCATGGTTTGAGATTACCAGGTCCAACAGAGCTTCATTCCTAGTTGGGGCCTCAATAAACTGGACCATAAAATTGTCCTGTAATAGGTTTATCATTTTTTGCCCTTTAACTGTCCCAGCAGTGCCATTACTCCAGTCAATTTCTGGGTAGTTAAAATCCCCCATTATTATCACTGTCCCAGCCCTTGCAGCCCTTTCCATCTGTGCAAGGAGCTGAGTGTCCACCTCCTCATTCACATTGGGTGGTCTATAACAAACTCCAACGATTAACTTTGAACTACCCCCATCTAAATGCAGTTCCACCCATAATGCTTCGGACTCATCACACTCTCCATCCACCAGGTCCTCTTTCACACTTGCTTTGAGATCACTTCTCACATAGAGACAGACCCCGCCACCTTTCCTTTTTACCCTGTCTCTCCGAAAGAGTGCATAGCCAGGAATATTAATAGCCCAGTCATGTGAGGATTGAAGCCAAGTTTCAGCAATACCGATTACATCATAGCTCTCCTGATGCACCACAGCTTCCAACTCACCTATTTTGCTTGGCAGACTTCTGGCATTGGTGAATAAACACTTTAATGCATTATTACATTTTGCTCTGGTGTTTTTCATATTATTTTTAGTAGTACAAATTGCACTATAGTTTTCAATGGCTGTTTGCAACATGGGAAATTTCTTGACACCTGCCATATCCCACCCCCCATCTATCCCCATTCCACCCTCCATTAATGTCTGACCCCTAACTGACCTGTCTGCCCAATGTACTTCTGGTTCACCCTCCCCCCTCAAACCCAGTTTAAATACTCCTCCAGCCTTCCCATAAACCTCTTCCCCAGCACAGCAGACCCCCTTCCATTCAAGTGCAAACCATCATTAGCATATAGGTTGCACCCCAATGAAAAGTCAGCCCAGTGCTCTAGAAACCCAAATCCCTCCTCCCTACACCAGGTCTTTAGCCATGCATTCAGCTCTCTAATCACCCCCTGCCTTTCCTGTGTTGCGCATGGCACAGGCAATATTTCAGAGAATATCACCTTGGAGGTCCTTCCCTTCAACTTGCAGCCTAGTTCTCTAAATTGATTCTTGAGGAGCCTCCACCTTCCATGTATACGGTCATTGGTTCCAACGTGGACCAAGACTGCTGGGTCATACCCAGCCCCTCCCAGTAATTTATCCACCCGGTCCACCACATGCCGAACCCTAGCACCAGGGAGACAGCAAACTATTCGGTTGAGGCGATCCTGGCGACAAATTATTCTATCAGTCCTTCTGATTATAGAATCCCCTATAACCACCAACTGTCTAGGCCTTTCTGCACTCCCCTCACCTCCTCTACTAGATGGGCTGCTCTCCCGGCTGTTAGGGGGAGCAGTGACATCTAGGGCTGCCACCTCTGTGTTTGTCACCTCCACATTTTCACCCAACTCGGCAAATTTGTTTTGATGCACAAACACAGGACTGGCCTTCCTTTTCTGCGAGCCCCTTCCACTCCCTCTAACTACATTAACCCATCTTCCTATGTGATAATCCTGACTTGCCCCTCCACCCTCCACATCAACCCTACTGACCACCTGCTCAGCGAGCAGAGGACCCCTTTCAAGGTTGTCCTTTCCACCCAGTGTTGCAACTTGCTCCTCCAGATCTCTAATGCGAGCTTCTAGAAGGGCAACCTGCTCACATCTGTCACAGCGGTATGCATCCTGGAGCTCATGTCCACCTATCCCTTCCAAAAAACTTTTTTTGAACATACATGCCATCATGCCCCAGCGTCCCCGGGCCTTATTTCGGCCATTTATGCCTTCCTGAAAGGTCGCCCGCCATCGGCACCTCTATCTTATATGACTCAATGGGAAAAGGACCTTCAGGCCCCAGTAGACCCAAGGGACTGGAACAGGGCCTGGAAAACGGTCGCCAAATGCTCGTTATACACAAATACCCTAGAGGCCGCATATAAAGTAATGTTCCGATGGTATTGGGTACCTGCCCACACAGCTCGGGCTTTCCCTGGGAGTACTGACAGATGCTTCCGCAACTGTGGACAGCGAGGTGATGTTATGCACACATGGTGGGCTTGCCCAAGGTTGGTGGGGTTCTGGTCTAGGGTTTTTGGCTTGCTGCAGACACTCTTTCACCTAACGATCCAAAGGGATGCTAAGCTAGCTCTCCTACATTGCCCCGTTCCTGGCTTGCGAGGCCCTCAACAGAAGCTGGCTACCTATCTATTTATATCGGCCAAGCGGACCATTGCCCAAGCCTGGAAGTACCAACGGGTAGATTTTCAAGGAGTTAAGACCCACATGACTGCTATGTTACTTCAGGAACGTATGTCCAGTATTGTCCATGATTCTCATGCTAAATTTCTAAAAATCTGGGAGCTGTGGATCTCCTATGAGTTCCCCGCACTCCAAGCGGCATGCCTGGGCTTGGTCTAATTTCTCTTGGCGGGGAGTCCACGCCCGAGCTCCCCCCCCTCCTTCCCCCCCCTCTCTTCTCTTTACCCTTCCTTCTTCTGTTCCCTATCTCTCTTTACTCTCCTTTGTAATCTCTCCCATTGCTAATAAATACTGCTGCCACCCGTGGACGGGGGTAGTGGGAAAAGGGCTCACCCTCCGGAAACAACAAGGGAACAAGTTGTTTGGTACTGGAACTAGTCTCAATATCATCCCCTACTCATTTCCCTTCCTTATCTTGTGTTTATTAGAAGTATAATGTGATGGTTTGCCCTGGTTTTGTATTCATGTTTTGTGGCCCCTGTGAGGGCACTCAAGGAGCAGATTGTAATCTCTTGTTTATTTCTGTTTATTCAAATTTTCAATAAACATATTGAAACAGAAAGAACTATAGAATAAGGTGCCAAGAAAAGGACTACATTTTAAAAGTTGCACTCTTAAAAAAACATAAACACACTTGCAGAGGTGCTGACACCCAGTGATGTTGGGTGTATATAAAACTATCGGAAGTGTGTTAGTGTTGGATGTTACCGCAAAAAAAAAAATGCCCTACAGAGGCAATTATTGTATACATATAACTTATCAACTCTAAATCTATATGTGATTAAATGACATCAATATTGCATGAAGAAAAGTGCCACGTGCTCATCAGGTAAGTGCAACTACTTCAAATATGCTAAACAGAACTAAAAACGCTCTGATTCACTCATATTGAATTGTTGGCTGGTATTGTAAAGGTAGTAATAACAATGTTAAAAATAGTAAGACATGTGAAGTGTCAAAATAAATATAAAGTGCAAAAGTGACAAAATGTAAACACCCTACAGAGGTGCTATCACACTAAAGTATAAATAATCCAAAAAATAATATATTAATGTGGGATAATGGGTATCACACTCAGATTTGAAGTCCTAGAAACATTAATAAATATAAAGTGCAAAGTGACAGAAATGTAAACACACTACAGAGGTATTTAACAACCAAAAGTATAGATGATCCAAAAGAAATTGTACTAATGTGGAGAAATGGGTATCGCACTCAGACTTGAAGTCATATAAGGTGCATGGGTGTGTAAAATTTGAATATCCAAAAAAAGAAAATAAGAGTAAAGTGGATGATTTTAAGAACAAATTGTGCGTGTGGAACTTCAGTGACAAGTGTAAACTGGTCCCATGCACTCACCTCAAAGACTGCAAAGAATCTAAAAAAATTATAAAAAATATCTCTAAGAGTCCAAACAATAGTAATTTGTAGTGAACAATAAATAAATGAACAAAAATATTTTGATAAACACCCTACAGAGCTAATGGAAAGCAGGGTGTGTAAAAATATATAAAAAAAAAAGAGAAAAGACACCAAAGTTCAACAAGGAAGAAAAAAAACATCTCTAAAGTGCATGTGCTTTTCCGTGATAACTAATGTGCATGCAAATCCGGTAACCACTTCCCAGTGTTCTCTTTGCTGTGTCAACACACTTAAGTGAGTGATGGCCCCTTACCTCAAGGCAAGAAGAAAAAAGCGTATAAGTGGTGGTCGCTTTAAGGCTCCTCTTTCTGGATCTGCATCTCTCCTTCACTCTCTCCACAAAAGCACATTTGGCAAGAAAATGGTCACAGCACAGGTGCAGGTCACTTTAAGACTCCTCTCTCCAGCTCCACTCTCCTCCTTTAGTTTATCTCCATAGAGCCCAGTTTAATCAGAGAAAGCAAACCATAGTGTAGTAGGTCTTTTAAAATATATCCAATTTTTATTAGCAATAAACATAGGGTACTCACAAGAGAGGTCTCTTTAAAAACTTATATCCGACGAGCAGCAAACTAGTGCATTGTGAATCAGCATACAGCGTCCTTCCCTTTCCCTACGCTTGGCGTCACAACTCGTGACATGACAATGTTAACTTTAGTCAACCCCTCCTTACTTACACTATTGGCAGCCCACTGGACCGAGAAATGTCATAATAAAAAAAAAAATACACACTGAACAAATGGAAGCACATTTTTACATTCTGCTATTGCCTATCAAGATGATAATATGAGAAACAAACTTCAAACAGTACCATTTGAAAGTATTCAGGCAGGCCCTTGCTTGCACCACATGCTTTTGTGAATTCATCCATACATCTGACCACAAAAGAGGTAGGTATAGTGTGTATGGGTTGCCAAAGTCAGCAGATAGAGGATTGCTATGAGGTGACTTAGCGGTTGGGTGGATGGAGGGTTCCAAATGAGTTTGGCCCACCAAAAAAAGCCTCTGGCACTCTGCATGAATTTAAGGTCGCAAAAAACATTTTGACACATTTTAGGGTGTGCTTAGGAGAAAGCACTATTATGGAGCTGACAAAATACATTGCTAAGTGACTAGGCTATAGGCATATATGGGCCCAGGAGAGCATGCTGGGGCGGTAAGTGAAGGCAAATATGCATGAAGGACAAAAAAGGAACTTTAAAAGCTTCCAGCATGCATGAGGACAAATGGGCACAGCATATTACAATCGTGGTAATTATGGAATGATGAAAGAAATACAATACATTAGCAAACATTAAATACATAGAATGTGATGTTAAAGAATAAAACTTACCTTTAATATAGACCTTCTGCAGGACCTTAATAATGGCAGAACAGGTCTTTGGAATATTGATCCCCAGAGCCTGGGAGGAGATGCCTGTGGAGAATTTGAGGTCATGCAGGCTTCTCCCAGTCGCCAAGTACCGCAACGTGGCGACTAGCCTCTGCTCCGGAGTGATGGCTTGCCGCATGCAGGTATCCCGCCTGTTGAAATAAGGGGACAGTAAAGACAACAGATGGTGAAAAATGGGGTCCGTCATCCTGAGAATTCCTGAAATGATCAGGATCTCATGAAGCAAAGGCATGTGTGAGAATTGGTCACATTTGAGCAACCAATTCTTCGTACATGAACTCCTCCTCACCCTGTTCATGGACTGGGCTTGTGTCAAAGCTAGAAGCCCAACACCAAGCCCCTGCGCAGCACGAACTCTATGATGAGTACCTACATGCAACATGGCTTCAAAACGGTCGGCTATTTAGAATGGACTAACAGAAAGCACTGAAAAACAGCAAGGCCTGAAAGAACGAACTGAAAATCAGCAACAAGCGGACAAGAGCACACTGAATAACAAATACGGTACTATAAATAGCACACACTAACAAACAAATGCATGCACTGAAAAGCAGATACGAACCCACAAACACAAACTGAAGAGCAGTAACGATCTGAAGCACAAGTCCAAAAAGTGCAAATCGTCTCTAACCAAACTTCTACTAACATGAAGAAGGAGCCCAAAAGGTGGTGCACATGCTACTGAACTTCCCTTATATAGTCCCGTCGTACGTGTTGTACGTCACCGCGTTCTTGAGAGTCGGAAATTACGACAACTTTGTGCAACCGTGTATATGCAAGACAAGTTTGAGCCAACATCCGTCTGAAAAAATCGGATGGATTTTGTTGTAGGAATGTCCGATCGTGTGTACAGGGCATTAGAATGACAATTGCGTGGTCATGCTACACTGTACTCAAATTAAATTTTTATATATTTTTTCACACAAATAGAGCTTTCTTGTGGTGGTATTTAATTCACACTTGGGTTTTTATTTTTTGCTAAACAAACAAAAAAAGACAAATTAAAAAAAAAAAAATTTCATAGTTTGTTATAAAATATTGCAAACAGGTACATTTTCTCCTTCTTTGATATTTGATGAGGCTACACTGATGGGGACAGATAAGGTGGCACTGATAGGCAGCACTGGTGATGACGCACTGATTGGTGATTTATAGGCAGCACTGTGGGCACTGATAGGTGGAAGTGGTGACTCTCCACGATCAGGACCGATGTCCCTTTCACAGCCACCTGTGATCGGCGGCGGAGGAAAAAAATCGCATGAGGAGGAAAAATAGCTGATTACCGGCTCTGTTTACTGTCGGTGTCACCTCTGGCAAGTATAAGAACGCTGTTCAGTTGGATGCATTGGGTGCCAATCTCTCTTGGAACCAACCAGTGAGTGTGCCATCTTGCTGGGCATTCTAGGAGGGGGTACTTAAGGTGTTGAGGTCACGTGATACAGGGTTTCCAGTCCAGAGGATCGTTCTGTCTTCTTGGTCCTAGTCCTCCTGACCAGCCCTCAGGGGCCCTCATGGCCTGGGGTGCAGATCCATCCATTTCAGAGTCTCGGGACTGGCTAGCCCAAGGCGCAGTAACTGGAAGGAGGATTCCAAGGTGGTCCGGTGCCGTCTCGTCTTTGGAGAGTCCCAGCGACTGAGAACGCAACCAGGGGAGGATTCTTCAGAAGAGGGCCATGCAGGAGGCTGGCTGCTCGGTAAGAGCCTGGAAGCCAAGTTGATAGACACCAGGTGATTCCACACTCGTATGGCAACACCGGACCGGATGCAAGATACTGGTACTGTACGAGGGTTCTCTAACTTCAAATATCCTTCAGTTACAACCAAGTCTGTGGCAGAGACTTTTCTCTATCTGAACCATCTATCGCAGGGATATGCAATTAGCGGACCTCCAGCTGTTGCAAAACTACAAGTCCCATCATGCCTCTGCCTCTGGGTGTCATGCTTGTGGCTGTCAGTCTTGCTATGCCTCATGGGACTTGAAGTTCTGCAACAGCTGGAGGTCCGCTAATTGCATATCCCTGATCTATCGTTTGCTAAATCTGCTGAGAGAAGATTTATCCGATGGCTGTAATGTCCAGTTGCGAATGGCTATTCTCTGGATGCTATGGTGAGAAATTTATGCAGTTCCAAGAGTACCTGAACTTCCTAGCTATACCCGCTATCCTTTATTGAGAGACTGTGTTTTGTCTACCATTTTGCAAATAAAAATCCCTAAAGTGGATACAGTGTCGGTCTCTACAGTTCTTTGGGCCATCTACCTCAGGAAATCCTTAGACACATACGAGGTCAAGACGGTAACGGTAAGCCCAAGTTTAACCAGCAGCTCCTTCGGGGGTCAGTCCTACACTAATATTCCCAAGTTCTTTGATTTCAGCATTTTCTTTCGGCTTTTCAACTATCTGATTGTAATCCGCTTCTTGGCCAAAACAGGTTATAATGTCATCAACATAGATAAGCATGTATGGCCATCTATCTTCTTGATTCCTGGAGTAGAGACAGGAGCCTGCTTTACTTCTTCAGAACCCCTCTCTGGTAAGCACTTCATTCACTTTCTCATTCCGCATCCTTGCAGATTGCTTAAGACCATAGATGCTCTTTTTAAGTTTACACACAAGGTTGTCTCCTTGCTCAAATCCTGGTGGTTGCTCCATGTAGAGGTCCCTCCATATAGGAAAGCAGTTTTAATGTCTAGGTGTTTCACTTGCATGCCCTTTCCAGCTGCAACTCTAAGAAGCATTCTGGTAGTGGAGTGTTTTAGGACAGAAGCAAATGTTTCATCAAACATGTACTATACACTATAATACTACAGCGCCACCTGCTGCATAAATGGGTATAATGCATACAGTGTATATTGTTCAGTTTATATAAGCAACTTTACATTACATGTTCTTCCAACACAAACTTCAGTAATTTGTCTGTTAAGCCACCTGAGTAAATTACCTTAAAAACAATATATAATAATTATTTGTATATTACCTACTTATGGTAATAAGGGAATAAAGTGGTGGTCACTGTAACTGTTTATGTCACACGGTATTTGCTCAGCAATTTTTCAATGCGTTTTTTGTTTTTTTTTGGAAAAAAAATTAATGAGTAAAAACTACTTTTTTTTTTTTACTTAATGTGAAAGATGATGTTACGCCGAGTTAATAGATACCCAACATGTCACACTTTAAAATTGCGCACACTTCAGTACTTAAAAATCTCCACAGCCGACACTTTAAATTTTTTTTACAGGTTACATGTTTAGCGTTACAGAGAAAGTCTAGCCCTAGAATTACTGCTCTCACTGTAACGTTTGTGACGTATGTAACCTGTGTGTATCTGGCTCTGATACTAGCCAGTGCCTCACCAGCCACTGACCTCACCGCACGTTCCTGGATCTTAGGTAATATTAGCTGTATCCCCAGTCCTTTTGCTTACATTTAGCTTTTGGCCAATGAATCCCCTGGCTGACAGCCAAATGAGGCTGAGGATACAGTACTGTGTGAGATGGTGCCACATACAGTTACATAATTGTTCAGACTGAAAAAAGACACAAGCGCATATAGTTAGATAAATATAGGTTTTCACCATGTCAGATAGCATAGTGAGTTTGCCACATCCGTGTATATATAGAAAGGTGGTTTACCACCCCCCCCCCCCCCCCAAAAAAAAAATTGTGACTTGGCAAAGACACTGAAAATGTATTAAAAGATCTGAATTTTATTTTACAAATAACATTTAGATTCTATAAAAAAAAATCTAAACATGATGATTGTGAAAACAGACATTGACAAATGCATGATTACCATAAAAATAAAAAAACACAAAGATATATTTACTGGCAATAAATTATATGATACTTATATAAATATAAGTAAATATCACTCCATTGTCCGGTAGTACTTTCCGGTGTCCGACATCTGGGATAAGTTCTAGCGGTAATCAGCACATTTCAGGTTTTAGATACCTTTCATCAGGGGTAATTATATAGGAGGATTTATATTCTGATAAACAGAAAAATATAGTATAGTTTATAATGCAAGACCACAGTTTTAACAGGCATAGTAAGCATTGTGCTATTACATTTCAAAAGAGTAAGAAAAAGGGGCAATATTTTACCACAGAGGATTATTCCATTAAGGGAAAGGAGAACAAATAAAGAGAAAAATAAGGAATAAACGACAACCTACCAAAAAATGGGATGAGAGGCATCATATTCAAGCAAGGGTGGTAATATTGCAGCAAGAGTAACTGGTGGTGCTGTCAGAGGATGGCCCCTGAAAAGGTTTAGATTGAACCGGGACGGTTAGAATATTGGTCCATCCCACAGGGAGGTTATTGTCAGAAACCATGAAATCAGACCAAAACAGAAGTACAGTTAAATCACACTTGTTTAATAGTAAAAGTAAAAAGAACAAACGTGGTGAAAACATAGCCAAAGTTTAGTAACTAGAACGGATAGTCAGACAAGCCAAATGTCAGGGAGCCGGAGATGAGCATAGAAAATCAGCAAGCCGGATCTGGAGCCAGAAGGTATGTCAGCCAAGCATGTCTTTTAACAAGAATGCAGGAGAGTGTCTCTGTGATGTTGACTAAGGCGAAGGCAGAGATCCACTGGGCTGGACGGCTTAAGCAGGCAGGGCTGACTAGCAGGATATTATCAACAGCTGTGTAACTGGAGAGATAGAACCTGGCAATTAGCCGACAGCTGAGCGACCAGCTCAGAGAAGGAAGGGCTGAGCCCAGCCCTAACAGTAACCTCTCAATGACCCTTCCCCCTCGGAGGACCACCAGGCTTGAGGGGTAAACATCTATGGAAATCAAGGAGGAGGACAGGGGCATGTACCTCCGAGTATGAGACCCAAGAGCATTCCTCCGGACCGTACCCTTTACAATGCACCAGGTACTCTATGCGAACATAAGGGAGTCAACAATGGACTGTACTTCATGGTTCTCAACAAAACAGGGTGAGGATGTGGCACCGAGGTGGTAAAGAGGTTGCAGACCAAAGGTTTTAATAAGGAGACACGAAATACATTCGAAATATGCATATTAGAAGGAAGGTCTAATGCGTAAGCCACTGGGTTAATCCTGCGAAGAATACGGTAAGGCCCAATAAACCGAGTTGCGAACTTCACTGAGGGAAACAAAGTCAGAGATTGTGAGATGACAGCCAGACCATGTCCCCAACCTGGTAGGAAGGCGCAGGCAGGCGTCTGCAGTCAGCATGGAGTCTGTACCTATCACTAACCTGTTGCAAAGCCTCCTGGACTTGTGCCCAAGTGGAACGAAGACCAAGGAGATGCTCCTCTAATACAGGAATACACTGCGGAACAAATAAGTCAGGCAACATGAAGGTTGGAAACCATAATTCGCCATAAACTGGGACAATCAGGAAGCGGGATTCAAGGCACTGTTGTGAGCAAACCCTACCCACGGTCATAGGTCTGACTAGTTGTTCAGTTGGTCAGAAATATAGCAACGCTGGAATTGCTTCAAGGACTGATTGGCTCGTTCTGCAGCCCCATTAGATTGCGGGTGATATGCAGAGGAGGAAGCAAGCTGAATTCCCAACTGTGCACAAAAGGCTCGCCAGAACTGGGACACAAACTGACTACCCCTATCTGAGACTATCACCTTGGGTAGTCCATGTAATCGAAGGATCTCTCAAGCAAAAATGGAAGCCAGTTCCTTACAAGTGGGCAACATTTTTATGTGGAATACAATGACACATCTTTGAGAACCAGTCAACCACAATAAGGATAACTGTGTTGCCCTGGGAGTTGGGCAACTCTACAATGAAATCCATAGACAGATGGGTTCAGGGCCTCTCTCCATTGGGTATGGTTGTAGGAGGGCCACTAGAAGGTGTCGTGGAGTCTTACTCTGAGTACACACGGAACAGGCAGCAATGAAATCTGCTACATCAGCGCATAGACTAGGCCACCAGAATTGTTGGGAAACTCCAGCTCAGTGGGTATAACCAAAACTAGGGGCTTATCCTTCTGGATAACTGGGGGGTATATCTCGGAATCCGAATCCGAGAGGCCATAAGAAAAAGCAGCCAGGAGGGCCTCATTGTTCCAAGCAACCTCTGCTGTCAGAGTATGGATTCAATGGCGTAGTCGGCAACAGTTCTCGTACTCTGATGGATATGAGGCACCTGGCAGCAGAAGCAGAGCGTGCGGGAACGTCAAATACTCTTTTAAAGGAGACCACAAACTCAGGGTAACTCAAGACAATGGATTTTTGAGCCTCCCATAGAGGCTTTGCCCAGGCCAAGGCTCACTCAGAAAGCAAAGATATCACAAAACATACTTTGCTTCTTTCTGTTGGAAACACCTGGGGCAGCATCTAAAAGTATATCTCAACCTGGTTGAGAAACTCTCTGCATTAGACTGGATCACCCTCAAATCACTGGGGAAGTGGCGTGGAACCATAGGTAATACCAGAGGTAATACCTGAGGCAGGTGCCTGCACAGAGACTGGCGCAGCAGCAGGGACGGCCAGCAACACGGGTTGTACCGGAGCAGCCACAGTGGGAGATTCCAGGTGAGCCGTGTGACTCAGGAGCGTTTGTAACGCTATGGCAAACTAATCTTGTTCGTCCAATCTGGAAAAAATATTACCAACAAGTGGATTGATGGTATCTTTTGAATTCATGGCCTTCGCCTACTGTCAGAAACCATTAAATTAGACCGAGACAGAATTACAGTTAAATCACACTTGTTTAATAATAAAAGAAAAAAGAACAAACTTGGTCAAAACATAGCCAAAGTTCAGTAACCTGAATGGATAGTCAGACAAGTCAAACGTCAGGGAGCCGGAGATGAGCATAGTAAAACAGCAAGGATCAACAGGATCTGGAGCCAGAAGTGATGTCAGCCAAGCAAGTTTTTTTTAACAGGAATACAGAGAGCGTCTCTGTGATGTTGACTAAGGTGAAGGCGGAGATCCACTGGGCTGGATGGCTTAACCACCCTGCGCCCGTGCTAAAGCCGAAAGACGGCTACAGTGCGGCGCTCAATTGCTGGGTGGGTGTCCCTGGACATCCTCCTGTTTACTTAACCTCTGCGCGCTGACAGGGGTGCGCATCAGTGAAATTCTGTCTTGGCCATGTCCCTCGGACACAGCCAATCACAGATCGTGTTAAATGGCCAATCACAGCAGCCATTTAGCACTCAATCGAAGCCTCCAATGAGAGATGATCTCAAGTGTAAACATATGAGATCATCTCTCATTGCCGGCTCTCCCTCCTCACACAGAGACCACGTGTGAGGTGGGAGAGCGACCTGTGTTGCAGCGTCAGTGAGTGCCAACAGTTTACAGTAAAAACACAGGATAAATCAGCCCAAATAGTGCCCATACAGTGCCACATCTGTGCCATTGGTGCTACAGTGCTCATCACTGTTAGTGTAAGTGCCATCTGTCATCAGTGTCACCTGTCAGTGTCACCTGCCACATCAGTGCCACGTGTCATTAGTGCCACATCGGTGCCACGTATCAGTGCCATCTGCCAGTGTCACGTGTCACCAGTGCCATCTGCCCATGTCACGTGTCACCAGTGCCATCTGCCAGTGTCACGTGTCACCAGTGCCATCTGCCCATGTCATGTGTCATCAGTGCCATCTGTTGTCAGTGCCACCTGCCACAACAGTGCCACCTGTCAGTGTCACCTGCCACATCAGTGCCACGTTTCATCAGTACCACATCAGTGTCACGTGTCATCAGTGCCACACATCAATGCCATTTGTCACCACCAAGAATGTCTAAAAGATTATTTTTAGCCAAGGAGGCGTACAATATTCTTGCGGCCGACGAGAGCAACGGGAGCTCTCCTCTTCGGATTCCTCCTCATATTCTGAGTCTGACGTGGACTACAAGCCTGTCATAAGCAATGGAACACTGACATCCTCCGAGGAGGATGAGAGTCTGCCTGCCAGACGAAGGCATTCTGATGAGGAGGCAGTGCCATCCACCAGCACTGCATTGCCATCCAGCAGCACTGCATTGCCATCCACCAGCACGGCAGAACCTCTGCAAAGGCCACGTACCAGTGGGGTGTCACCTCAGTCCCAAAGGGTTAGGTTTCATGCCAGCCTTCCCTATTCCCTTCAGAACCCCTTGTGGCTTCCTCCTAATTCAGGAGAAGGTATTATTCCCCCTTTCAATGCCCAGCCAGGAGTCCAGGTGGACACAATGTTTCCCTGATTGTTTTTTCCATTCTATTTTTACTGAGGACATGCTAGCATCAATTGTGGCCCAGTGCAACCTGTATGCACAATAATTCATAGCATGTAACCCAACGTCCTATTATGCCCGTCCCTATAAGTGGAGAGCCCTAACAGTGGAGGAGTTTAACCACTTACAGACCGGACCATTTTGCTGGTCAAAGACCAGACCACTTTTTGCGATTCGGCACTGCGTCACTTTAACTGACAATTGCGCGGTCGTGCGACGTGGCTCCCAAAAAAAATTGACGTCCTTTTTTTCCCACAAATAGGGCTTTCTTTTGGTGGTATTTGATCACCCCTGCGGTTTTTATTTTTTGCGCTATAAACAAAAATAGAGCGACAATTTTGAAAAAAACACATTATTTTTTACTCTTTGTTATAATAAATATCCCCCAAAAATATATAAAAAAACATTTTTTTCCCTCAGTTTAGGCCGATACGTATTCTTCTACATATTTTTGGTAAAAAAAATCGCAATAAGCGATTATTGATTGGTTTGCGCAAAAGTTATAGCGTTTACAAAATAGGGATAGTTTTATAACATTTTTATTAATAATTTTTTTTTTTTACTAGTAATGGCGGCGATCAGCGATTTTTATTGTGACTGCGACATTGTGGGGGACCCATCGGAATGGAGAAATGCTGTTTACACGGGGATGCCCGCGGCGATCGAGTCTGCGGTTCCCGCGACCAGACCCACGGTGGTCCTGACCAGCGCGGGAGCGCGCCGCCGGCGGCGCGCTCCCGATGGCAGGGCGGCATTGAAGATTGGACGTACCTGTACGCCAATATGCCTGCCCGTGCCATTCTGTTGACGTACATCGTCGTGCGCTGGTCGGAAACTGGTTAAAAAATGTTTGGGCCTCACATTCTGTATGGGACTAACCAAAAAAAAATGTATTACGTTCGTATTGGTCTACTCTCCCCATCCACCACATGCCCATCTTTTCTTCAGCAATGTCCTACACTACATTGGATAATACCCAGTGCCCTCCCCGCAATGACCCAAATTTTGACAAGTTTTATAAAATTTGGCCACTACTAAAACTTCCCGCAGTTGTTTACCCCAGGCCAACACATATGCGTGGGTGAATCCCTTGTCAAATTTTCTGGCAGGCTGGGCATAAAACAATTTATTCCCACCAAAAGGGCCCGCTATGGGGTGAAGCTTTATAAATTGTGGCGACCAAGCCACAGGGTATACCTATGCTTTCATGGTATACGAAGGGAAGGACACCCAGCTGCATCCCCCTAATTGCCCAGACTACATCAGATCAGGCGGGAACTCGTAAACCCACTCCTGGAGTAAGGCTACCATTTGTATGTGGACAACTTTTATACTAGTTTGCCCCTGTTCCGCAACCTTCACAGAAAGAACACTCCAGCATCTTCCATACGGTTACACCGTAGGGAAGAACCGGAAGGGCTTTCCTCAAAGCCTCATCAACAAGAAGCTAAGAAGGGAGACGGCGAGTTTACGGAATGAGGAAATTCTGGCTGTGAAGTGGAGGGACGGAAGGGATGTCTACGTGCTTTCATCAATACACAACAATACATTTATTGAGATCACAAGGAGGAATGGCCCAATCCACTGTAAACAGTTAGCACTCACTGACGCTGCAGCACAGGTCGCTCTCCCTCCTCACATGTGAATACAATATGTTCATGGGGGGTGTCGACTTCAACGACCAAATGCTCGAACTCTACCTTGCCACAAGATGAACATACCAGTTGTATAAAAAAGTTTATATTTATGTGTTTTATTTGGCCATATACAACAGCTACGTTATCTATCCCAAATCCACTGAAAGCCCCAAATCCTTCCTTGGCTACCAGGAGGAAATCACCACTGCCCTTGTATTCCCACACGGCCCACCAGAAACCATTCGGTTTTGATGTGATTCGCAGACTCTCCGAACGCCACTTTCCCGAAAAAATCCCCCCCAGACCAACAGGCCAAAAACGTCAGAAAAAATGCCAGGTGTGCACCAGAGGAGGAGTTAGAAACACAACTTTTTATTGTCCCCAATGTCCTTCCCAACCAGGCCTCTGCATAGTTGACTGTTTCTGCCGTTGCCATACTTCACTAAATTATTAGTGAAGTATGGTGAACATAACCCTCACTTCCTGCCATTTACCTTCACACCCCTTATGCCTCTACTTGCTCTGTAACTGACCCTGGCTTGTTATTCACCCATGCTTCTGCCCACCGATTCTGTACATACCTCTGCCTGATCTGAAACTGACCCTGGACTTTTTGACCATGCCTCTTGCCTGCCTCTTGGACTGATCTTGTACCCTGCTACTGGACTAGTGGGATTCATAACACAGGGGTCTCACAAATGTAAGGGGATCCAGAATTGTTTTTCTGGATGAAGAGAAAATGTTTTTTTTGTTTTCTCATTACTAGATTAAGGTCTGGAAACTTGGAGGCTTCAAAGAGATTTGGGGGGAGAAGCCTCTATCCCTGTCCCCATTCTCTCCTAAACGAGGCCCTACTTCTGCCTGCTTCCTGTAGGACCTATACCATCATGCCTCTGCCTGTCGCATGAACTGACCACACCACATGGACCATGTTCCTGCCTACTTACCAGGACCAATATTTTGTCACTGCTGACAATCTCTGCCTGCACTGACCCTGGACTGTATATGGACAGTATCCCTGCCTGCTGCCTGTACGGACTATGGACAGTATTCCTGCCTGCCACCTGGACCATTGCTATCCTCCTGTGGACAACTGCACTACTAAAACCACAGGTAATCTTTTATTTACCCTTTGCTCAGCAGAATGCATTTTGGGGTGTAATTCTTGGTATATGCTTGCTATGTGTCCCTAGAACACCTGACGGAGTTCCTTTTTTATGTGGTCAGGCTGTGTAAAAGTCTCACACATGTCAGAGGCGGATCCAGAGTCTAGTCTCGGGTGGGGCACTGCTAGAAAATAAATTGCCCCCCCCCCAAAAAAAATTGGGGAAATGGCTAGTATTGGTGCTTCAATCATCACGGCACCATGGTTGTTATGGTGTCAGGATGATTTAAGCACATAATTTCTATTATTACATTGTAATATAAAATTTTATTGGTTCAACTCACCATAATGCAGAATCAGTGGGAGCCCTGAGGGAGTCACTTGCCACATTGCCTGCCACCACATGCGGATTGTCACTTGCCACGTCACATGCCACACATTGTGGATTGTCACTTGCCACGTCACCTGCCACACATTGTGGATTGTCACTTGCCACGTCGCCTGCCACACATTTTGGATTGTCACTTGCCACGTAGCCTGCCACACATTACGGATTGTCACTTGCCACATCACCTGCCACACGTTGCGGATTGTCACTTGCCATGACGCCTGCCACACGTTGCGGATTGTCACCTACTGTGTCACTTTCCTGCTAAGGTGGTCTTTTGCCGTGTCCCAGAGTGAAGTTAGGCAGCAGAGAGATGATGTAATCTCTCTGCTGCCCATGGCTTCCCGTACAGTGAGGGCGGAACTGCTGGGATGCAGGGCAGTGAGATGATGTCATCTCCCTGCTCCCCTGCCTGCCGGTTTCCTGATTGGCCAGCAGCCTGCTCAAACACTGAGCCGCCCAGCTGCCCCCCCTCACCCGCCCGCACTGTCACCCGCCCGCACTGTCACCCGCGGAACCACCCACACTGTCACCCGCTGAGCCGACGTCCGTGGAACATCGCCCGCGCTGTCACCCGCTGAACCGCCCACCTGTGCTATCACCCGCAGAGCCATCCGCATTCCTAGAGGGGGCAATTGCCCTGTTGCCCCCCCCTTTATCCACCTCTGACACATGTGGTATTGTAGCAGAATGTATTTTGGGGTGTCATTTTTGTTATGTACATGCTATGTGTTGGAAATATCTTATAACTGGACAACTTTGTGTAAAAAAACGGTTTCATTTTTTTTTCACATTTTCCAAAAACTTCTGGAAAAAAATGAACCGTTCAAAAGACTCATTATGCCTCATAGATAACGTTGGGGTAAAAGTTAGTTTTGCTGGCGTTTCCATTGTCCTGGTGCTCCAGGGCCTTCAAAAGTGTAATGGGTGGTTAAGAAATGAGAGGTGTCATTTATGCTCCTAAAACCCTTGAAGGTGCTGTTTCAATATTGGGCATCTGTATGTGCCTAGGCTGTATAAAAGTCTCACAGATTTGGTATTGCCATACTCAGGAGGAGTAGCAGAATGGTATTTTGGGGTGCAATTTTTTGCTATGTACATGCTATGTGTTGGAAATATCTTATAAATGGACAACTTTGTGTGTGTTTTCATTCTTTTTTTCCCACATTTTCCAAAAAATTCTCAAAAAAATGAACCATGACTCATTATGCTTCATAGATTATACGTTGGGGTGTTAGCTTTCCATAATGGGGTCATTTTGTGGGCGTTTTCATTGTCCTGGTGCTCCAGGGCCTTCAAAAGTGTAATAGGTAGTCAACAAGTTAGATGTGTCATTTATGCTCCTAGAACACCTGATGGTGCTCCCTGAATGTTGGGCCTCTCTTTGTGGCTAGGCTTTGAAAAAGTCCCACACATGTGGTATAGCCTTACTTAGGAGGAGTAGCAGAGTATATTTTGGGGTGTCATTTGTGGTATACACATGCCATGTGAGAGAAATAACCTATTACAATGACAATTTTGTGGGGGGGAAATCTTAATATTGCAAGGAATTGTGGGAAAAAATTACAACATTAAAAACCTCACCATGCATCTTACTAAATACCTTGGCATGTCTACTTTCAAAAAAGGGGTAATTTGGGGGGTATTTGTACTTTCCTGGCTTGTTCGGGTCGCAAGAAATGAGATCGGCCACCTGTACATCAGGTGTGATCAATTTTTATGATTTGCGCCACAACTTGTAGACTCTCTAACTTTCACACAAACCAAATAATATTCACTAATTTGGGTTATTTTTACCAAAGATATGTAGCAGTATAAATTGTGGCCAAAATTTATGAAGAAATAATTAATAATTTGCAAAATTTTATCACAGAAACTAAGCAAAATGCATTTTTTTTCAATTTTTAAGTGCCTAGTTGTCAAGTGGTTAAGGCCCCTTTCACACTGGGGTGGTGCGGTCGTCGGCGGTAAAGTGCCGCTATTTTTAGCGGCATTTTACCGTTGTTTAGCGGCGGTCTGTGGCCGCTAGCAGGGTGGTTTTAACCCCCGCTAGTGGCCGCAAAAGGGTTAAAACCGCCCGCAAAGCGACGCTACAGCGGCGTTTTGCCGGCGATATATCCGCGCTGCCCCATTGATTTCAATGGGTAGGAGCGGTAAATACACCGCTCCTTTTAGTGCTCAAAAGATGTGGCTAGCAGGACTTTTTTCACCGTCCTGCTAGCGCACCACTCCAGTGTGAAAGCCGGAGGGCTTTCACACTGGATTGAAAGGCACTACACAGGCACTATTTTTAGAGCTGTAGTGCCTAAAAACCGCCCCAGTGTTAAAGGGCCCTAAGTAGGCAGGGCTGACGAGCAGGATATCAACAGCTGAGTAACTGTAGAGAGATAGGAGCTGGCAATTAGCTGACAGCTGAGCCGCCAGCTCAGAGAAGGAAGGGCTGAGCCCAACCCTGACAGATATATAGTCCTAAACCCTCTCGATAGTGCTTTAAGGTGGGTATAGATATCAGACTGTATAAAAAGTTGGAAGAAAAAATTATCACAGAGTAAGCTCATCATTTTAAATGCCCTGATTTTGCTCCCAGTAGTCCCTATGTACTAGTCACTATTTACCTTATAGTCATGAACAAATGATCTCGCAGCATCAATAGGTTCAGGATTCAAGTGAAAATCCTCTATTAGTAGTATGGCTGCAATAAGAGATCCATTGTTTGTTCTGACTGAAAAATGGAGAAAGGAAGCTCTGATCGCATGGTTTAAGGTGCTTTCTATCTAGTCCAAACCTCCCACAGAGAGAAACTCTCTGTGTGGGATTGTCAGTCAAGCAATAGTGAGTAGCCCAGTAAATACCTGTGTTCAGGGGGTCCGTGAGACACACCATCCGTACTGACAAGGTCGACAGTTACTGTGGATTAGCCTCGTTTACCACTTAAGCCCCGGACCAATTGTAAGCCTAAGGACCAGGGCTCTTTTTACAATTTCGCACTGCACTGCTTTAACTGGTAATTGCGCGATCATGCAATGTTGTACCCAAACTAAATTTGCGTCTTTTTCTTCCCACAAATAGAGCTTTCTTTTGATGGTATTTGATTGCCTCTGCGATATTTATTTTTTACGATATAAAAGGAAAAATACTAAAAATTAAAAAAAATATATATTTTCTACTTTTTGTTATAAGAAAAATCGAATAAATTAAATTTCAGTCATACATTTAGGCCAAAATGTATTCAGCCACATGTCTTTAGTAAAAGAAAAATGTCAATAAGCGTATATTTATTGGTTTGCGCAAAAGTTATAGCATCTACAAACTAGAGTACATTTTCTGGAATTTACACAGCTTTTAATTTATGACTGCCTATCTCATTTCTTGAGGTGCTAAAATGGCAGGGCAGTACAAACCCCCCCCCAAATGACCCCATTTTGGAAAGTAGACACCCCAAGGAAATTGCTGAGGGGCATGTTGAGCCCATTGAATATTTTATTTTTTATTTTTTTGTCCCAAGTGATTGAATAATGACACAAAAAAAAAAGTTTACAAAAAGTTGTCACTAAATGATATATTGCTCACACATGCCATAGTTATATGTGGTATTGCACCCCAAAATATATTCTGCTGCTTCTCCTGAGTACGGGGATACATGTGTAGGACTTTTTGGGAGTCTAGCCGCGTACAGCCCCCCGAAACCAATCACTGCCTTCAGGATTTCTAAGGGTGCAAATTTTTCTAAGGGTGCAATTTTTTGATTTCACTCCTCACTACCTATCACAGTTTCGAAGGCCATAAAATGCCAAAATAGCACAAACCACCCCAAATGACCCTATTTTGGAAAGTAGACACCCCAAGCTATTTACTGAGAGGCATGTTGAGTCCATTAAATATTTTATATTTTGCCACAAGTTACAGGAATATAAAAAAAAAATTTTTTTGCACAAAGTTGTCACTAAATGATATATTGCTCACACATGCTATGGGCATAAGTGAAATTACACCCCAAAATAAATTCTGCTGCTTCTCCCGAGTACGGGGATACCACATGTGGGGGACTTTTTGGGTGACATCACTTCCTCCCTGCCTGTGTTTACACTACACAGGCGGGGGAAGCTTCTCATTCGCCAGGAGCAATCGAGAGGGGATGGCCGTTGTTTTCCTCATCCCGAATCGCTCCTGAAGCGAAACGGACCGTCGCAGCCAGCGGGAGGGGGTCCGATCGGACCCCCCACCCGCTGGAAGGCAAGCACGTATATGTACGTGCTTGTGCCTGTCAGTGCCATTGTGCCGACGTACATTTACATGTGGCGGTCCTTAAGTGGTTAAGATGGCGCTGGACATGCGCAATGCATGTACAAGGTCACGCTGATCAGAGCCATACCACTAATAGAGGATTTTGACTTGAATCCTGAAGCTATTGATTGAAATCTAAAACCTGAAATGTGGTGGTTGCCGCTAGAACTTATCCCAGATGTCGGACACCGGAAAGTACTACCGGACAATGGAGTGATATTTACTCTATATATGTATCATACAATTTATTGAAAAATAATATATCTTTTGTGTTTATTTTTATGGTAATCATGTCTGTTTTTCTGGTTTTGTTTTGTTTTTTTTCAATGTCTGTTTTCACAATCATAATGTTTAGATGATTTTTTTTTTTTTTTTTTAGAATCTACATGTTATTTGTACAATAAATTCAGATCTTTTAATCAATTTTCAGTATCTTTGCCCATTCAAAGTTTTTTTTTTTTGGGTGGGGGTTACAAACTACCTTTCAAGTGCATATAGTTCAACCAATAGAAAAAAACTAACAAATAAGAAATCTCCATTTACACAATCTTCTACCCACAGTTGATTAAGCGCAAGGCAACAAAACCCCAAAAAATCATGACCTAATTTGCTCCAGCAGGGGAAACAAATCTACCTCATCCCCCTAGAGGCAATCAAATATGCCATGAATCAACTACCTCTGATGGTATTACATATGCATATTAGTACCTGGTTATATTTTTCACATTTAGGAATACATGCAGCTCTTTTGGAAAACAATCTGCTGGGTTGGCCAGGACTAGTTCATAAGGAAGTCTATGGGACCGTAGGCGATATGCAAAAAAGACCAACAAATGCATATGAGAAATAAAAATGCCACGCCATTTTATTTTTATTTATTATTTTTTATTGGATTAAATTTTGACCACGGACCGGTTTATTGGTTTTAATAAATACATAAATAAATATTTAAAATAAATAGCAAACTTATTTTATCAATTAACTTCATCAACCAAATATTGATAAATTAAACCACTCTCAGCTCAGCCACTGAGACTCAAGCTGACTCAACCTTTCATTAACATTTCCTTACCAATCCCCTTTAATCGAACTAAAGGGATCCACCACATAAACCGGCCACGACAAGGGGGGATTAGGGAGGGAGCTCCTTGCTGAATTCTCTTCTCTGGCAACTGACCAGTAATCCTGTCAGCTTATTCCTTATATAGCCTTTTACCTCCTGTTTCTAGAAGATTCTCTTATCACCTGACTAAACTGACCAATCCTAACCCTTAAAATATTCAATCCTGCCAGTCCCAATCCGCCAATGAAGCCACAGTAATATTAACCTTCTAAATGATTAACTAGCCATCGTCACAGCCCCATAGTGCAAAGGGGGGGGGCATATAAGGCTAACCCCCCTTTTCCCTCATTCAGCATTTTCAAAGCTCTTACTGTTGTAGCGCTGGCCCTGACCTCCAAAGGCCTAATGGTGACCTCCACAATCAGGGAGAGCTGAAATCCTTTCTAGTAGAGTGGGTTACTAGGCATAGTGGGTGTAATGCAAGATGGAATAATTGGGACACAGTCACTTTTGGATGCGAACAGAAGAGATTTATTGTCTCCTAACAAGAACTGGGGGAGAGGGGATTAGGGCCAGGACACCCTTAAGCAGATGCAATGGTATTTGGCAGACCCCAAGACAAATTAATATGCAGACAGCTATACAGGTTGGGAGCCTTCCAGCCAGATAGGACCACTGCATTTGTAGAACTGCTGTCTCCTATGGCAACTGAACTTGCAACCGTCACTAGAGATCCTTATACTTAACTCACAGTCAGGACCATTTTTAAGGCAGGGCAAAAAGAGCAGGTGCCCTGGGCCTCATCATTGTTGTGGGGCCCCAAGGAGCTGCCTCATACTTGCCAACTATCCCAGTTTAAATTCCCTTATCCTTTGAAGTTTTAGTAGGAAATAGAGGCGTCATTCGTATGTATATCATGTCCCCCTGAGGTCATATCTACTGTAGACATGTCACTGGAGAAGTGGTTGAGGGGGTGTACATCTCACCTAGGTTGCTACACAGTGTGAGATGGTAAATCCAGGATGGATCAGTTTCTCAGCAGCGATATGCTGCTGAGTTGTTATTTAATTTTGCCGGGCCTGGGTTTATATGGAATGGCAGGTAGGTTTGGTAGAGGGACCTGTCATTCCACATCCCCCGATCCAGTTCTGGGTTTGGGATCAGGTGAGCTTTGATCCTAATTAGCCTGGGAAGCTAAAGGCACTGCAGGGTCTGCAGGTGGTTGCTCTCAGCCAGGGAACGAACAATCTGTGTGTTGAAGGAAGCTGCAAGCACAGCCACTGCTGGAGCTAAAACTCACCCTGCGATGTCCAGGCGAAAGACGCTGTGTTTGTAAGTGTCAGATAGGTGAGCAGAACCTGTTAGTAAGCGCCCAGCCGGGCTAGGACTTTTATTTTTGTTGTACTTAGAAAGCACGGTGTTGCTGTATATTTTGTTTGCTGGACTGTTTGTACCACGAATAAACGCCAAGATCTGCTTTATAAATTCCAAGTTTGCTGTGAACTGTGTCCAAACACACCCTACCCCGGGAAGATCCCTTACAATTGGTGGAGAATGCGGGCAACGCGGTTGCTAGGGGCAACGGTGTGGACAGACTTGGCTACAGCTGCTGATGTCCTGGGTGAAAGCTGCAACTACACTCCAAAAACAGTCCAGCAACATGGAGGAGATGCTGAAGCAGTTTATGCAAGTGAGTTTGCAACAACAGCAGGCGCAGACAGAGGCCAATAGACGACATGAACAGTCCATGGCTGCACAACAGCAGATGATGGCTGCACAACAGCGGATGCATAAGGAAGAGTTGCAAGCTTTGCGCCAAAGCCAACAACAACTTATCGAGCACCTGATAGTAAATCGAGAGGCGCCTGTGGTTGCTAATCCACCCACAATGGAGGGAGCCGCTCCAGAGATTTTTTTTGGGAGAAGGACTGTGCAGAAAGCGCTGCAAAAGATGACTGCTGAGGACGATGTTGAGGCCTATCTAACAGTATTTGAGCGCGTGGCTGAGCGAGAGAAGTTACCAGCCGCTGAGTGGGCAGAGGTAATTGCGCCCTATTTAACAGGTGAACCTCAAAAGGCCTACTATGACCTCAGTGAGCAAGAGGTTAAGGACTATACTCGGCTAAAAGAGGAGATACTTGCCCGACTAGGAGTTACTACTGCAGTCCGTGCCCGGAGGGTACGCAACTGGAGCTACAGTCTGGACAAATCAGCGAGGTCCCAGATGTATGATCTAATCCATTTGGCAAGAAAGTGGTTGGAGCCAGACACTTCTACTCCTGCACAAATCCTAGAGAAGGTCGTGATGGATCGCTACCTCCGAGCGCTTCCTACTGACCTGCAACGCTGGGTGGGACAAGGTGATCCTAGGAACGCAAACGAACTTGTCAACCTTGTGGAGAGGTTCCAGGCGACTGAGGACTACCTCCGTGATGTTCCTGCAGCATCTTCACCTCCCCGGAGCGCCAGATCTGTGCCGTCAGCTGGTAAGAGACTTCCATCTATTGGGGGAGTGTGGAGGGGTGCTGATGGGGGGAAAAGGGCTCAAGTGGTGTCTCAGGGACAAAAGACTGGTGATGGTCCCGGGTGGCTAAGGGGCTCTGAAAAAGACTCCTTGCCAAAGAGACCAGGCCCTATCCAGTGTTGGAGATGCCATGAGGCGGGACACGTGTCTGCCCATTGCCCTCTTACCTCTGAACCCATGGAATGTGACGCTAGCCGGCGTCAGTCGCTATTTGCGGAACCATCTTGTGCTGCAGTTCCTGGACTAGAGACTGAACCGCAAATCTGCAACATCACAATCAATGACTTTCCTGTTAAAGCGTTAATGGACTCAGGAAGCCTTGTAACCTTGGTGCATGCTAGCCTGGTGACTGGGGACTTAGAGTCTAAAAAGCATATGAGTGTTGTGTGCATACATGGTGATACAAAAGTGTACCCTATAGTGCTGGCTAAAGTCGGGACTGAACAAGGCACCGTACAATATGAAGTGGGTGTGGTTAAAAACCTCATGCATAATGTAATATTGGGGCGCGATTTTCCATTATTCTGGGCTCTTTGGGAAAAAAGAAAAATCCCCAAAAGGAGTGAGGATACCTCTAAGGGGGTTGCCTTGTCCACTATGAATGATAAAAATGTGCAGGATGAAAATGATTGTTTTCCTTTGCAGGTCCTGGCTGGGGAGGAGGAGGCTCCTCCCACTGAGCAAAATATACTAGACTTAGAGGTGTCTAGCGATAATTTTGGGACTGCACAATTACAGGACCCCACTCTCAAAAATGCGAGAGAGCAGGTTGCTGTTATGAACGGGGTACCTCAGGAACCAGATGCTGAAAAAAGATTTCCACATTTTTCGGTGACTAATGATCTTTTCTATAGAGTCAATAAGGTTAAAGATGAGATTGTGGAACAGCTTCTGGTACCTAAGCCGTACCGGCGTCAGGTGCTTGACATGGCACATAACCATGTTCTTGGGGGACACTTGGGGACTGACAAAACGCGAGAGAGGGTTCTCCAGAGGTTTTTTTGGCCGGCCATATATGATGACATTAAAAAATACTGTGAGTCGTGCCCCACATGTCAGGTTAGTGCCCCAGTGTCACATTTTCGCAGTCCTTTGGTTTCGCTCCCTATTATAGAGGTGCCTTTTGAGCGTATTGCCATGGATTTAGTGGGTCCCATTGTAAAGTCAGCTAGAGGACACCAGTATATTTTGGTAGTCCTGGATTATGCGACCCGCTATCCTGAGGCTGTACCCTTAAGAAACACTGCATCTAAAACAATTGCACGTGAGTTGTTTTATATGTTCTCTAGGACTGGGATCCCCAAAGAAATCCTAACTGACCAAGGTACGCCATTTATGTCGAAAGTAATGAAGGAATTATGCAAACTATTTAAAATCTCACACATCCGTACCTCTGTGTACCACCCCCAGACGGACGGATTGGTGGAGAGATTTAATAAAACTTTGAAACATATGTTGAAGAAAGTGGTGGCAAAAGATGGTCGTGACTGGGATCATTTATTACCCTACCTCATGTTTGCTATTAGGGAGGTGCCCCAAGCGTCCACAGGGTTCTCACCATTCGAGTTGGTCTATGGTCATCACCCTAGGGGTCTACTGGACATTGCAAAAGAGACATGGGAGAATGAGTCCACCCCATACAAGAGTGTTATTGAGCATGTAGCACAAATGCAGGACCGTATAGCCACTGTAATGCCCCTGGTAAGGGAACACCTCCAGAGGGCTCAAGAGGCCCAAAGTAGAATTTACAACCGGTCCGCAAGAATCAGGACATTCAACCCAGGCGATAGGGTCCTTATACTAGTCCCCACTGTTGAGAGTAAATTCTTGGCGAAGTGGCAAGGTCCTTATGAAATTGTTGAAAAGATCAGTGAGGTGAACTACAAGGTGCACCAACCAGGTAGAAGGAAGCCTTTCCAAGTTTATCACATAAACTTGATCAAGCCCTGGAAAGACAGGGAATCCTTGGTGGCGACAAATACTGTTAATGATTTGTCACAACCAATCCCTCCAGTCAAGGTAGGTGATACTCTATCAGTGTCACAGAAACAGGAGGCTCAGGAATTTTTACAGAAAAACAAAAACAAGTTCTCTGACCTCCCAGGGCGTACACACCTCATCCATCATCACATTGAAACTGAGCCTAGAAGCAGAGTAAACCTTAAGCCCTATAGGATACCGGAGGCACGTAGGGAAGCCGTATCTGCCGAGGTAAAACGTATGCTTGCTCTGGGGGTAATTGAGGTGTCACAGAGTGAATGGTCCAGCCCAATTGTGCTAATCCCAAAGCCCAATGGAACTTGGAGGTTCTGTAACGATTTCAGAAAGTTGAATGAGATCTCCAAGTTCGATGCGTATCCTATGCCCAGGGTAGATGAGTTGATTGAGAAGTTGGGTAACGCCAGGTACATAACCACTCTCGATCTCACAAAGGGCTACTGGCAGATTCCACTTTCTGGTGAGGCTAAAGAGAAAACTGCATTCTCCACCCCTGATGGGCTATTCCAGTATGTAGTGATGCCATTCGGGTTACATGGAGCGCCTGCAACTTTCCAGAGGTTGATGGACTTGATTCTGCGACCACATCGTGATTACTCAGCTGCCTACCTCGATGATGTGGTCATTTTTAGCCCTGATTGGGAAAGTCACCTCTGTAAGGTACAGGCCGTGTTGGATGCCATAAGTGATGCGGGGTTGACCATAAATGCCGAGAAGTGTGCTCTAGCCCTAGAAGAGGCCAAATATCTGGGCTACATTATTGGGAGAGGGTTGATTAAGCCACAGCTAAATAAAATTGAGGCAATACAGAATTGGCCTAGACCCCTGACAAGGAAACAGGTTAGAGCTTTCCTGGGTATTACGGGGTATTACCGTAGATTTGTGCCGAACTTTGCCTCAGTTGCTGCTCCACTAACTGACTTGACAAAGGGCGGAAAGACAGCAATGGTCACGTGGACCCCAGAGGCCGAGAAGGCTTTCCAAAGCCTTAAGTCTGCCTTGTGCCAACCACCTGTGTTAGTTACCCCCGATTTCAGGCGAGAATTTCTGGTCCAGACAGATGCCTCTAACACAGGCTTAGGTGCAGTACTCTCACAAGTAGTGAATGGTGAGGAGCATCCAGTGACGTACTTGAGTAGAAAACTAACCCCGGCCGAGAAAAATTATGCCATTGTGGAGCGAGAATGTTTGGCAGTAAAGTGGGCCCTAGAATCGTTAAAGTATTACTTGCTAGGCAGGAAATTCAAGTTGGTGACAGACCATGCCCCCCTAACATGGATGAAGTTAAACAAGGAGAGAAATGCAAGAGTGACTAGATGGTTTCTCTCCCTACAAAACTTTAATTTCACTGTGGAACACAGGCCAGGGAAATTACAGGCAAATGCTGACGCATTGTCAAGGGTGAGTTGTCTGTGGGGACAAAAGGCTCAGCCCTCCGGTCTGAAAAAGAGGGGGGGGATATGTAGACATGTCACTGGAGAAGTGGTTGAGGGGGTGTACATCTCACCTAGGTTGCTACACAGTGTGAGATGGTAAATCCAGGATGGATCAGTTTCTCAGCAGCGATATGCTGCTGAGTTGTTATTTAATTTTGCCGGGCCTGGGTTTATATGGAATGGCAGGTAGGTTTGGTAGAGGGACCTGTCATTCCACATCCCCCGATCCAGTTCTGGGTTTGGGATCAGGTGAGCTTTGATCCTAATTAGCCTGGGAAGCTAAAGGCACTGCAGGGTCTGCAGGTGGTTGCTCTCAGCCAGGGAACGAACAATCTGTGTGTTGAAGGAAGCTGCAAGCACAGCCACTGCTGGAGCTAAAACTCACATTGCGATGTCCAGGCGAAAGACGCTGTGTTTGTAAGTGTCAGATAGGTGAGCAGAACCTGTTAGTAAGCGCCCAGCCGGGCTAGGACTTTTATTTTTGTTGTACTTAGAAAGCACGGTGTTGCTGTATATTTTGTTTGCTGGACTGTTTGTACCACGAATAAACGCCAAGATCTGCTTTATAAATTCCAAGTTTGCTGTGAACTGTGTCCAAACACACCCTACCCCGGGAAGATCCCTTACACTACCATCACATCTGCTGAATGCTGCCTACCGGGGAGGTAGAGGAGCATGCTCGATAGTCCTGCCTACAACTATAGTCATTAAGCCTAAAATCAGTCTGTTCTGCAAAGGTAAGCAAATTGGAGGTGGAACCTTTCTTCAAAATAACATGGTAACATAACACCCTCAATTTTGGAGCATGTGAAAACACAAATCTCATCTGATGCATGAGGATGTCATTAACCGTTAATGGCACTGCTGTGTATCTGCTGAAGCGAAGCATGTTTTTGTAGTGTAAGGAAAGCGATTTTGCATGCGTTCCCGACACGCAAATGTGAATGTAGGCTAAATGTCTCAGTTACATTGGTGGTCAGTGTAAATCCTCTCAATACATTGGGGCTTGGTGTACAATCCCTTCATTCACACCAAGGACCAGTGTAAATCCCTCTTTACATTGGTGGTTACTGTGAATACTCCTATTTTATTAGTGGCCAGTGTAGAAACTCCTCTTTATATTGATAATCATTAAAAAAAATCCAAAATTTCATTTGTGGTCATTTTTTAATCATCCCTTACATTAGTGGTCCATATAGAAGCCCCCTTACATTGCTGGCCAGTGTAGAAATCCCCCTTTATTGGCAGTTGATGTAAAATACCCCATTACGTTGGTTGTCAGTGTAAAGTCTTCATAACATTGGTGATCAGTGTACATTTCCCTTTACATTGGTGGTAAGTCCCGATTTCCCCTTATGTTGTTGGTCAGTGTAAATCCCCCTAACATTGGTGTAGAAGTGTAGAAGTGTCACCCTAAATTAATAGTCAGCACAAATCTCCTCGACAATAGTTGTCAGTGCTAATTCCCCCTTCATGGAGGTCATTGTATATTCCCCCTTACATTGGTGGTTGTTGTAAATGCTCTAATTAAAAGGTATCAGTGTAGAAATCCCTCTTTTCTATTGGTGGGTAGTGAAAAATCTCCTGTTACATGGTGGTCAGTGCAAATTCCCCCTCACTTTGGTGGTCATTGTAAATTCCCCATTATATTGGTAGAAACCCCCACTATACTTGCCAAAGATTTCCAGCTTTGCTCTACATGATTCAGAATTTGCCACAGTATACTGTCTACTAACTAATCCCATCACCCCAACCCTGTTACTGATCCCATCAACCCCCCCCCCCCCCCCCAGCATTGGCACTAATCACACCCCCCTTTCCCCCAGCATTGCCACTGATCCTAGGATTTGAAGGAGTTTTCTGTTAATTGATGGGTCCCCTCCCCTCCCCAGTCCATGGTGTACAGGCAGTGAAGATGATGTTCTGTAACCTTTAGCAACCAATCAGTGAGCAATAATGCTGTGCACTAACCAATTAGTCGCCTGCCACCAGATATGGATTGTCACTTGCCACATCGCTTGCCACCAGATGTGGATTGTCACTTGCCACATCACCTGCCACCAGATGTGAAATGTCACCTGCCTTGAGATGCAGCTTGTCACTTGCCACGTTGCCTGCCACCAGATGCAGTTTGTCACTTACCGCGTCGCTTACCACCAGATGCGGATTGTCACTTGCCACATTACCTGCCTTCAGATGCAGCTTGTCACTTGCAACCAGATGCAGCTTTTCGCTTGTCACTTGCCACATCTCCTGCCACCAGATGCAGATTGTCACTTGCCACATTGCTTGCCACCAGATGCAGCTTGTCACTTGACACATCTACTGCCATCAGATGCAAATTGTCACTTGCCACATCACCTGCCACCAGATGTGAAATGTCACCTGCCTTCAGATGCAGCTTGTCACTTGCCACATCGCCGGCCAATAGATGCAGCTTGCCATTTGCCATGTTACCTGCCACCAGATGCAGCTTACTTGCCACTAGATGCAGCTTGTCACTTGCCATGTCGCCAGCCACCAGATGTAGATTGTCACTTGCCACGTTACCTGCAGCTTGTCACTTGCCACATTGCCTGCCACTATATGCGGATTGCAACTTGCTACATCACCTGCCACCAGATGTGGATTGTCAATTGCCACATCACCTGCCTTCCGATGCAGCTTGTCACTTGCCACAAGATGTAGCTTGTCACTTGTCACATCGCCTGCCACCAGATGCAGATTGTCACTTGCCACATTGCTTGCCACCAGATGCAGCTTGTCATTTGGCCCATCTACTGCCATCAGATGTGAAATGTCACTTGCCACGTCGCCTGCCCTCAGATGCGGATTGTCAATTCCTACGTCCCCTGCCACCAGATAGGGATTATGCCTATATGAAAAGACGCATTTCTCTTTTTGCACAGGTCACACGTAATGCATCATGTCAGACTCACATTGAAAAACAAATGTGTCTTATTTCAGTGGATGAGAAGCCAATCACAGCCTTGCTAGACTCTGGTAGTGTGGTGACCCTAGTCGGGAATGATTGTGTAAATCCCACAAAACTACACCCCATTACTATTGGGCTAATTTGCCTCAATGGGGACACTCGGGACTACCAGACAGCAGTGGTTGAGGTTGATACCCCCTGGGGCAATGTAACACATTCAGTGGGGTGGTACCTTCACTGCTTCATAAAGCTTTAGTGGGGAGAGATTTTCCCAATTTTTGGAATTTATGGGAGAGCAAAGGGAGGCTGGCAGATAGAGCTCCCCCTGCTGGGAAAGCACAGGAACTCTCACCAGACCCTTTTTGCCAAAGGGAAGAAGATGCTTTTGGTGGCATTGAGGAAGCCAGAGATCCTCTTCCTTTCCCTGCCATGGCTGGGGAGCTGGAGGACCTGGAAGCTAGCTCCCAGCCCGAGGGTAATTAACAGGAGAGCACCTCTGACTCTGATAGTGAGAGTAGCCAGAATGTGGTATCTGACTTGGAGGTCAGGAGAGAGGATTTCTGTATCCAGGAAGTCCGAGATGCCACCCACATGAGAGCCAGAGAAAATGTTAAGATGGTGGATAGGGAACCGGTGGATCCTAACGGAGGGGTGTCTCCCCCCTATATGGCCCTTAAAAACAACTTACTGTATCAGATGGTAAAAGGGGGAGAGGATGAGGTAGAACGGCTACTGGTTCCCAAACTCTTCCGTAAGGTGGTGATAGACCTGGCCAATTGGTCGTGTAATGGGGGGGGGGGGCATCTCAGTATCAAAAAGACCCAGGGAGAGAATCCGGATTGTATGCAGATGTCAGGGAGTACTGTAAATTATGCCCCGAGTGCCAATTTGGGAGGATTGGCATAGACCTGGTGGGGCCGGTATTGAAGTCTGCCTGGGGGCCCCAGCATATTTTTGTAATCCTGGATTATGCGACACGCTCTCTGCTATCCTGAGGCCATTCCCATGCGTAACACCTCGGCTAAGACTATCGCCAAGGAGTTAGTCCCAAAAGAGATCTCAACCGATCAGGGCACCCCATTTATGTCCAGGGATACCAAGTGTCATGAACCTTAGAATACTGAAGTATTTCTCCTTTGATTCTATTACACAGTAGTGGGTCTTCTGCTCTGTCTTAAGGCTAACCCCCTCCAGATGGCTCCATGGTCTGGAAGGAATGCATTTTTCTGTGTTTGACCGTTTGTTTATGTACTTTAATTACCCCCTGGTGCTTCTCTGTGTCATTACACATCAGTCTTCCTTTCCAAGCTATTGGACCAATCCCTGCTGACCCTGTTTCAAGTCCTCATTTGCTGACCTGAGTGAGGACCTCAGTGAGGACTAGAGTGTACTTTACAATTGACCAATAGGAAAGTGGTTGTTGGGGCGGGATGTTAAAACTGCTATGTATAAAAGTGTGTGGTGTGCATCCAATAAAATTGAGGTTGCTGTTTGAATTTACATAGAGCCTGCCTGGTGTTTGTTCTGAGCTTTCACAACTGGATTCGAGCGGCACATAGTTGTAGTTTGAATCCCGGAGCATCGAATGACCGAACCATCAGACGTTGCGATCTGCAATCTGATTCAATAGCCACAGACGAGTGTCGGCAGAGTGGAACTGAGCCAGCAGGGGCTCATTACATTAGTTGGCGGCGGTGGGATATGCTCTCCAGTTACTGGGACACTCCAAACCACCATAGTGAATGGCCAGCTATGCAGCCGGCAGGAGAGGCACGCTGAAAGACTTACTTGAGAGCCGTGGAAGGACCGGTGGGACAAAGAACAAGGCCACCCTGATCAGTGAGCTAACCAAGATGGATCTGAGGGATGGTGAAGCGGGACCCTGGTCAGTTGAACACTTGTTTCAGCAATGAGTTCAAGAGCAGTTGGAATTATATGGTGCTAACCCATCAGAGACCACCATATAGAATGCCATTAGAGACATCCAGCTGCAGGATGAGCAATGAGAGAGAACTAGAATGGAAACATGAGCGGAGAATGGTGGAAATATGGCAATCAGAGACACTTAAAGATACGGCGCTTTTCCATAAGTTGCCCTTTTGGGCATTCAAACTATTTAAGGAAGGAGAGGAGGGAACTGAAACATTCCTGCAGGACTTTGAGAGACTATGCCAGATACATGAAGTACTGTCCCAACATTGGGTCACCTTACTGGCGAGTAATTTAACTGGCAGAGCGGCCGATGTGTATTGGGCCCTGGAGGACGAGGATGCTAAAGATTATGACCGGGTAAAAGAAGCTCTGCTAGCCCGATTTGCCATTACATCCGAAGCCAGCCGGATTAAGTTTCCAGAGTCCCAGAAACAAACCAACATAACATGTGGAGTGGGCACATCGTCTGCAGCGGAACCTTAAGGGCTGGTTCCAGGGAAGCCACACTCATACAATAGACGACATCACCCAGCTAGTACTCTTAGAACAGTTCTTTAACCACACACCTCTGGTAGTACGGGATTGGGTGCAAGATAAGCAATCACAGACTGTGCAGCAAGCGACTACTTTGGCCAATGAATATCTGGACTCTCGAAGGTCAGGCGGAAGTGAGAGCTATCCACTATCTCGGCCCAGTTTACCAGCCTCTAACCCAACTTGATTACCTCCGTGGTCTGCCTATAGACCCCCCAGCCCGACCCAACCCTCCTACTGGACTTAAGTGCTATACCTGTAACCAAACCGTTCATCTGCACCTACCCGATCCACGAGGTACAGACCAGCGGCTCATTGCTTCCAGAATGAGCCCAACCATCAAGATGTTCAGGAAGAGTGCGGCAAACTTTTCTAGGCTGTTCCTGTCCAAGCTGCTGCTGGAGATGATTGGCAGCACCATCGTCAGGCAGTATGGGTTGATGGGGAGCTGGCGCAGGGACTCAGTGATTCTGGGGCTACGATTACCCTCATCCAGCCTCACATGATTCCCCAGTCAGCCCGGACCGGCCAGGCTCAGGGGAGCAACAAGTGCGAGTGGGATTACTACGCGAGTTACCCGCAGAAGTACTTTTGGGGAATGATTTGGGGCATTTAACTTCCTCATATATCTACCTTCCAGCAGATGATAGATGAACTCCTCGATGGTCTGCAAGATTTTGACGACATCGTATTCTATGGGACATGGGAGGAACATCTTGGACACCTGGGAATAGTAATAGAGAGGAACCGAGCTGCTGACCTGACCATGAAGCCAGACAAATGTAATATCGGGATGTCTGAGGTGCAATATCTGGGACATTTTTAGGGACAGCAGGGTACTACATGAAGTTTGTACTCCACTATAGTGACATAGCCAAACCACTGACGGACCAAGACTCTCCCTAGACAGGTCCTGTGGTCCCCGGAGTGCGAGACAGCGTTTCATCAGTTAAAAACTGCCCTAATGCAAGCTTCCATACTGGCGGCACCTGATCCTAACAAACGCTTTGTCATTCATATAGACGCCTCCATGTTTGGACTTGGAGCCCTACTAAGTCAAGTTGGCGATGACGGGAAAGAGCACCCGGTGGCATATCTCAGCCGCAAGTTGTTAGCCCTTGAAGTTGGATATGCTGCTGTGGAAAAAGAGTGTTTGGCCTTTGTCTGGGCTTTAAAGAAATTGCAGCCCTACGTGTATGGATGCTCTTTTACCGTCATGACGGACCACAATCCCTTGATATGGCTTAGTCGGGTGGTGGGAGAGAATGGCCGATTACTAAGGTGGAGCCTGGTTTTGCAAAAATACAATTTCACCATACAATATTGGCCAGGGCCTCAAAAAGGGAATGCGGCTGGGTTATCCCGGCAGACGGACCTGGAACCTTAAGACTACTTTTCCAACATCCTCGAGTTACCCCTTTAGGGGTCACACCGTGGCTGTTGGACTGTTTCCCAGGGGGGAGTATTGTCATCAACCTTGTGCCGCGTACACATGGTCGAACTGTTTGACGTACGTAGTGCGTTGAAACACATTTCAGTGGACAATCCGCTCGTGTGTGGGCTTCAGCGGACTTTTTCAGCGTGCAGTCCGGAGTACTAAGAATTTCGGATTTTCCAAAAATCTGTCCGTCGTACTTTGGTTTCAGCGGACAATACGGTCGTCAGTATGCTAGTTCGACGGACTAAAAATGGCGCATGCCCAGAAAGGATTTACACGGCGGAAGGGTGCTTTGCTGTGTCTTGGACTTCCTATTTCTAGTCCCGTCGTACGTGCTGTACGCGTCATCGCGCAAGCTTTCGACGGACTGTTTGTGTATCCGTGTGTGGTCAAGTCCGTTCAGTGGAAACTAGGACGGATTGTCCGTCGGATTGTATGACGGACTAAGTACGCCATACAATCCGCTCGTGTGTACGCGGCATTGGAATACTGAAGTATTTCTTCTTTGATTCCCAGCATATTTTGGTAATCTTGGACTATGCGACTCGCTATCTGCTATCCTGAGGCCATTCCCTTGCGTAAAACATCAGCTAAGACTATCGCCAAGGTGTTAGTCCCAAAAGAGATCTTAACCGATCAGGGCACCCCATTTATGTTTATAAAAAAGGGGGATATTTCTCCTCTCCTCTAAGTATGGTCAAAGATTTAGCCCAACCTAGAGGAAGAAAGAGAAAAGAAAGACTGCTACTATGGCTATGATGGACACATATAGAGTAATTGTCATTAGTTTAGACCTTTTATTAATAAATACTACAAACAGACCATATTGTTGTAAAATCACATTACCCTATAACTAAATAACATTCAACCCTGCTGAGCTTAAACTAGTGACACACTATACAAATCCAACATATGCACCCTTAGTTTAGATAGAAGTCACCTCAAAGGATAAATATTAAACAAAATACCTTTGTCCCATATTAATATATAGAGAAGAGAGAAGCTCAACAAGGAGGATTACTCCAGACAAATCCTGAGAGCATAAAGGGCACTGGGGACTATTGCGGTATCAGAAAATGGTAAATAAAGAAAATTTTGTTTTTAAAAATGTCATTATGATTTATTAAATTACATAAAAAAAAGACACATACAAACAAGCAGTTGTCATAGAAACAAATTGATAATAATCAATCTATACAGAAAATATAATATTTTACAATATTTGCTAAAAACCCCACATAGAGGGGTTTTACATTGATGTTTCGCGACTAAAAGCCGCTTCCACAGGAGACGTCACTTACAGTATCTAACATACAAAGAAAAAGTAAATTGAATTTTTCGTAAGAAGAAAGAACATTTACATAATTCATCATTAATTAAGAAAATTAATAACCTAAGATTGGAGCTGTTACTAAGCATAGGGTACCCATGACTCACCCAAAATTCCAAAGCTTAACCACAGAGACGGCAATCTTTGAGACACCCTTATAAAGGGGTGCCCCCCCTGGGAGCAGATATGGGGGGTGAAGCGTGAGGGAGCACAGTCTACACTACAAGTAAAAAAAATTAGTAAAATAAATTGGATATAGCCTGACGGTAGAGTCTAGCACCGTATAGTGGCCCATGGACGAAATTACAAATAGTACACAGATGTAGCTGAGGGGTAGAAAAAGTTTCCCTTACCAATATTACACCAAGTGGTCCATGGGTCACACACAACATAAATTATTTGTGATGAATATGGTAAGGTTAGATGACAATGGTGTACCCATATACTATCATGTACTAGCATGTAACAGGACAGGAAGTATATATTTTCTTCCGTATTAGGTTTGTTTAGCTGCAAGAGAAATCTTCAGTGGAGAGCCCAAAAGGGATCCAAAGGAGTTGTCTACAGAGGGAATAAGGGTATGGAAAATTCAATATGGACCATTGAACGTCCGCTTAAAACAAATGCAGTATAAAAACGGGGAAAGATAAAGAAATTCCTGTAGTTAAAGCAATCTTACCATTCACTAATGATAGACGTGTGCTTCCCATCCAGGCGCCACTCTGAATACTGTTTTCAAGGCGTCTTATAAACCCCCAACCCGGAAGTGAAGAGAACTTAATTTGGCGCTCACCGTCATCACCTATGGTGCGCGTGCGTCAGGAGGAAAGTTGCGTACGCGCACTTATAGTGACCCCGGCTGGTGAAACAGCATTGGAGAAACTAAGAGGGTCCGCCCATGGTGAGTCAACGCCAAAAATTTAATTTACTTTTTCTTTGTATGTTAGATACTGTAAGTGACGTCTCCTGAGGAAGCGGCTTTTAGTCGTGAAATCGGTCAAGACATATGTCCACCTTACATCAATGTAAAACCCCTCTATGTGGGGTTTTTAGCAAATATTGTAAAATATTATATTTTTTGTATAGATTGATTATTATCAATTTGTTTCTATGACAACTGCTTGTTTGCATTTGTCTTTTTTTTCTTTTTTAATGTAATTTAATAAATCATAATGAAATTTTTAAAAACAAAGTTTTCTTTATTTACCATTTTCTGATACTGCAATAGTCCCCAGTGCCCTTTATGCTCTCAGGATTTGTCTGGAGTAATCCTCCTCGTTGAGCTTCTCTCTTCTCTATATGCACCCTTAGTGCGTCCTACAACCGAACATTAAGATATAAGTAAACATAAAACACACACATAAAAGGCAAAAACGAACGGACAAGGTGCCACTCAGATCGTATACACACGAATCTCCCCAATTGGAAACCAGTTTCCCTCATAAATATATTAGTATTATTAGTCTATAATAGGGAGCTTGGTGTGTATATGATTCCCCATAGCTAAAATCTAATAAGAACGTATTGCTGCAATATTGCAGAGTTGACAACACAGCTGATCTGTTAGGATTTGATTATGCGTTCAGATCCACTTAAATCAGTCAATTACTAGTGTAGATCAGTGCTTTGTAAAAGTCACCAAAGATTTCCTCAGATATCGTTTGTATCAAATTCGATCCATATTTGTAGCAAAAGTAACAAACTGCAAACACTATAATTTTATATAGCAATCCCCTTGTAGCCACTAAACTTTCGCTTTCAGACGTTATATTTAGCATTAGTTCACTACTTTACCCCTTCTGAGCGGTACACTATTCGATTACCAATGAGCAGCCATCGTCAGTATATCCTTATTTTCACCCTCAATATCTCTAGAGGTTGGATATAATATCCATTCTTATGCTGTTCATTCCATCCGATCGATCCTTATGCCACCCATAGATGGTACAAGTGGTTACGATCGGCCGATAACTTCGTCCATTTCAGATCGCTGTTTGCTCTTTTTTCCCCAAGTCCTCCTTTCAGAGATACTCAGTCCCGCTAGATTAGAGATCGTGAGGGGTTACGGTGACCGGTGACCGGTGATGTGCTCAGTTGTTCGTTTTCTACCAAGATCCTTGGTTCAGCACATCAGCAAAGCTGACCAACATGTTCCGCATAGGGGAAAACGATCGTGGTGCCTGCCGTGGGTAATTACGTTGATGCGTTTCGCAACAGCATTTTGCGTAGCTTAAACTGGACATAGAGAGTTCTAAACAGCATCCACCATTTTATAGTATCTGAGTGCTGACGTCCCTCCAGGTTTTTCTTTAAAATAACATCAGTAGGGACAAGCCACAATTTAGACTTGGATGACACCCCATTTATGTCCAGTGATACCAAGTGTCATGAACCTTGGAATGCTGAAGTATTTCTCCTTTGATTCTATTACACAGTGGTGGGTCTTCTGCCCTGTCTTAAGGCTAACCCCCTCCAGATGGCTCCATGGTCTGGAAGGAATGCATTGTTCTGTGTTTAACCATTTGTTTATGTACTTTAATTACCCCCTGGGACTTCTCTGTCTCATTACACATATCAGTCCTTCTATTCAAGCTATCAGACCAATCCCTGCTGACCCTGTTTCAAGTCCTCATTTGCATGGCCAAGAGGACCTGAGGGAGGACTAGGGTGTACTTTACAATTGACAGATAGGAAAGTGGTTGTTGAGGGGGGGTGTTCAAACTGCTATGTATAAAAGTGTGTTGTGTGCATCCAGTAAAAATTAGGTTCCTGTTTGAATTTATATACAGCCTGCCTGGTGTTTGTTCTGTGCTATCACAACTGGATTTGAGTGGCACATTGCTTTAGTTCGAATCTCAGAGCATCGGATGACCGAACCATCAGACGATCTGCAATCTGATTCAATAGCCGCAGAGGAGTGTCAGGAGAGTGGAATTGAGCGAGCAGGGGCTTGTTACACCAAAGAACTGTAAGTTATACAAAATCTCCCTGTCTACCACCCCCAAATGGATGGGTTGGTTGAAAGATTTAATAAAACTTCGAAAAGTTTGCTGAAAAAGATGGTCAACAAAGATGGGAGAAACTGGGATTTTTTGCTACCATATCTCATGTTTTGCAGGCATCCACAGGCTATTCCCCCTTTGAGCTCTTGTATGGTAGACTTGCCAGGGGACTACTAGATGTTGCCAAAGAAACGTGGGAAGGAGAGGCCACCCCATATAGAAGCATCATAGAGCATGTCTCCTTGATGCAGGATCGAATCACAGCTGTCCTGCCGCTGGTACGAAAATATATGGAGCGAGCTCAGGAGGCCCAGAAGAGGGTCTATGATCGGGGTGCCAAGGTCCGTACTTTCACCCCCGAGGGCCAGCGTGTTGGTACTGGTTCCCACAGTGGAAAGTAAGTTCCTAGCCAAGTGGCAGGGTCCCTTTTGATCTTGTCGAAAGTGTGGGGGAGGTAAACTATAAAGTCTACCAGCCAGGGAAAAGGAAACCCCACCAAATTTATCACGTGAATCTCTTAAAGCTATGGAAGGACAGACAGACTTTACTGCCCGCATCCCCACCTCCAACAGACCGGGTATCGGTGACACCTAACGTCCCCATAACTGATTCCCTGTCCGCGGCACAACAAAGTGACATTACGGCGTTTGTGTACAAAAAGAGAGACTTTTTCTCTCCCTTACCCAGACTGACCAATGTGATCCAGCATAGCAGGTTGCAGGTATCATGGGGAACTCTGTAGACAAGACAGCACTGTTCCTGATTACTGACTCAGTTTAAAAAGCCCACTGGCATCTCATGTTGTTCACAGTTTTTTTTCTATGAAAATGCTAATAAATATATTTTCAACACTAAATAGCCCACTGGGCGTCAACATCTGTCATCAAGAGCGTATGCGCATTGCGCATGCAAGCACATTCGCGCCTGTGTACCTCCTTTTCAAGGAAGTGTGGAGCACAGGATATCCTCTGCGGCCACCATCTTGATTGCTGGCATGCCCTTCCTAACATTGCCATCTCCCAATGCCTCCGACTGTCCAGCCAGGCCAATTTCTCAGGCTGAGACCTCTTGAGTGTTTGGATGAGTTTTTTGGCGCGAACATTGCCTTCAGGTTCCCATGATTTCGCCTTGGGCCAATACCCCCTCCATTTGATCAAATATTGAACTTGATCTCTCCTCTTCCTGCAGTCCAGGATCGCTTTGACCTCAAATTCGTCTTCCCCACTAACTTATACTGGTGGACCAGTATTCTATCCAGGAAAAGGATCAATGATTGCAGGTTTTAGCAAGGTTACATGGAAAACAGGATTAATCCTGAGAGAGACCAGAAACTCCAATTCATAGGCTACATTGTTGATTATTTTCTTCAAAGGGACCAACAAACTTAGGACCCAATTTCTTGGACAAGCTCATTTTAGGTTTGTCGTAGAAAACCATACCTCATAACCAGGTTCCAGAATTAATTTTCAACTTTTTTTTTATCAAAGGTCTTCTTGTAGTTGTACGCCTGCTTCTTGGCTATAGTTTCCTACAACAACATATTAGGATGTAAGAAGTTTGATGTATCTAGATCAGCTGGTACTGAAAATTCCAGAATTGTGTTAGACAGGAATGATGGGTGAAAGCCATATGGGCGAAAAACGAGAATTGCTTTGTGGCAGAGTGGGAAGAATTGTTGTAGGCAAATTCGGGTAGTAGTGAAACCCAGTCATCTTGGGAAAATGAAGAAAAATAGCGTAGATATTTCTCAAGGGCCTGGTTGGTTCTTTTCGTCTGACCATTAGTTTGCGGGTGATAGACTGAGGAGAAGGAGAGTTCAATCTTGAGAGTTTCACGTAAGGCTTTCCAAAATCTGGGAGGTGAACTGCACCCCTTGATCAGACACAAAGTTGGCTAGAATTCCATGGAGCCTTACAATCTCTTGACAAATATGTGTGCTGTCTCAAGAACTGATGGTGTACATTTTATAGGTAAGAAATGTGCAATCTTGGACAACCGATCCACCACCACAAAGATGGTAGTGCAGGCTTTTGAGGAAGAAAGTTCCACAATTAAATCAATTGAAATCATCTTCCAAGGTCTATCTGGGATGGGTAGATGTTTGAGCAGAAGACCCCATGCTTTGGTTTTCCTATTCTTGTTTCGAATGCATATGATGCAGGCCTCCACATACGTCTTAAAGTTCTTTTCAACATTGGGCCACCAGAACGTACGTTGCACGAGTTCAGAAGTCTTGCTAATCTCAAAATGTCTGGCTAATAATGATCATTGCGTAACCCCATGGTAGAAACTCGTAAGACTTCTGGTATGAAGATTTTGCCTTTGTACCATAGCAGACCATCTCTTGCCTGCAACGTTGTTTCTAGAGGTGTGGGAATCCCCACAGACACCTGCTTGATCTGTGACAGTAGATCTTCTTGTAACATGAGAAAGTTACCCGAAGACCAGATAGTATCGGGAGTAGTGATGGACGATCTTCCGACGGGACGTTTCGCGAACGCGGCCGATAGTTCGCGAACCGGAGCGTTTGCGGCGGGCCCCATTGACTTCAATGGGAGGCGAACTTTGCAAATCTACAGGTCAAATTTGCAGCCACAAAATAATTAATAGCTGTGCAAACATAGTCCCACCACATGGCCAATGACATAACACATGTATGAGGTGAATCTGGGATCGACAACTACAAGCATTCTTTTTTTATATGGGAAATTGTTGTGACAATTCAGGACTGTGGAGCGCATGAAGGCAATGGAGGAGAGGGAAGGTCAGGGTAGGCAAAGAGGGTGCAGGAAATGATCACCAGCAGCGTGACATACAGCAATGACACCTGCACCGTGATAGTCATCTGACACCAGCACCGTGATAGAGAGCACTGACATCAGCAGCGTGACATACAGCAATGACACCAGCACCGTGATATACAGCACTGACAGCAGCACCGTGACAGAGAGCACTGACATCAGCAGCGTGACATACAGCAATGACACCTGCACCGTAATAGAGTCATCTGACAACAGCACCGTGATGGAGAGCACTGACATCAGCAGCGTGACATAAAGCACAAACACCAGCACCGTGAAATACAGCACTGACAGCAGCACCGTGATAGAGAGTACTGACATCAGCACTGTGATATACAGCACTGACACCTGCACCGTAAGCAGCCCCAGGAGGAAGTCAGCATAGCACAGGGATGGTGGGAGCCCCTCATAATGAGCATAGCACAGGGATGGTGGGAGCCCCTCATAATGAGCATAGCACAGGGATGGTGGGAGCCCCTCATAAGCAGCCCCAGGAGGATGTCAGCATAGCACAGGGATGTGGGAGCCCCTCATAATAAGTAGCCCCAGGAGGAAGTCAGCACAGCACAGGGATGGTGGGCGCCCCTCATAATAAGCAGCCCCAGGAGGAAGTCAGCACAGCACAGGGATGGTGGGAGCCCCTCATAATGAGCATAGCACAGGGATGGTGGGAGCACCTCAAAATATGCACAGCAGAGGTACAGCCCCAGGAGGATGTCAGCACAGCACAGGGATGGTGGGAGCCCCTCATAATAAGCAGCCCCAGTAGAAATATGACACAGCTCAACCTCTTCAAAGAGGAGGGTACGGGCATATAGTACTGTGTGCTTTTTTTGGACAAGGAAGTGAGCCAAATGAAGAAAGAAGGTCTCTGTGCTCGATTAAAAAAATTGTTTATAGACATATACATGGTCTACTGGTCACATGTGTTGAATTCCTCCGAGATCCATGCCTCATTCATTTTTAGAAATGTGAGGTAGTTAACACTGTCGTGAGCTAGGCGAGTACGCTTATCGGTCACGATCCCCCCTGCTGCGCTGAACGTCCTTTCGGACAGGACACTGGATGAGGGGCTAGCCAACAGTTCGATTACAAATTGGGCAAGCTCTGGCCAGAGGTCAAGCCTGCCCACCCAGTAGTCCAGGGGTTCATCACTCCTCAGAGCGTCCACATCGGCCGTTAACCCGATGTAGTCGGACACCTGACGCTCTAGGCGTTCCCTGATGCTGGATCCGGATGACACCTGTCGATGGGTCGGCTGAAAGAATGACCTCATATCCGAAGTCACCAACACATCTTCAAACCGGCCTCTTCTTGCAGGCGCTGTTGGATTGGTACCCGCAACTCCTTCTCTGGGAGTGGGAATTGCTCCTCTGCCAGCGCACGCAAAAGCAGAATGCAGCATTTCTCGAAGCAAGGCCTGGAAGTGCTCCATTCTGCCAGCCCTCTGTGACGGCGGTAACATTTCTGCCATTTTGTGTTTGTACCGGGGGTCTAAGTACGTTGCCACCCAGTACTGGTCCTTGACCCTTATGCTTTTTATACGGGGTCCCTATTAAAACACTGGAGCATGAAGGCCCCCATTTGCACTAAAGTGGAAGCGGTGTGGTGGCCTGGCTCCTGCTCATCATCCAGGATAATGTCGTCCTCTTCATTCTCCTCTCCCCATCCACGCACAACAGGGATCCCAGAAAGGTTTAAAGCATGCTCTTCTTGCTCCTCCTCATCCGCCCCGGCACCATCCTCCTCTGACTCCTCTTCAGACTCCTGTTGTTGACTTGTCTCAGATAGAGTAGCCCCCCCTGGGAATTCATCCAGCATTGCGACTTCCTCATCTTCCCGCTCCTGCTCCTCCACAGCTTGATCAATGACACGACGCAATGCACGCTCCATAAAGAAGGCATAAGGTACCATGTCACTGATGGCGCCATGGCTGCGACTGACCAGTTTGGTGATCTCCTCAAATGGGCGCAGAAGTCTGCATGCATCGAGCAGCCACTGGCGCGGTGAAAAAAAACCCAGCTCCCCAGAACCGGTTCTGCCGCAGAGTTCATACAGGTAGACGTTAACTGCATGTTTCTGCTGGAGCAGCCTATCAAACATATAGAAGGTTGAGTTCCATCGCGTCGGGAAATCGCAAATAAGACGTCTGACCGGCAGATTGTGTCGCCGCTGAATATCAGCAAGGCGAGCCATGGCCGTGTAAGATCTTCTGAAATGGGCCCAGATTTTCCTTGCCTGCCGCAAGATGTCCTGGACCCCAGGGTATTTGACAAGGAATCACTGCACGACCAAGTTTAAGACGTGTGCCATGCATGGCACGTGCATGATTTTGCCCTGTTTCAATGCGCTAAGCAGATTGGCACACACCACTTTACCAACTGTCAAATTGAGCGGTGTTAGCCACTGATCTGCCTGTGAACGCAAAGCTGAAAGGAGTGCCGGGCCAGTGTGGCTCTTGGCTTCCAGGCACAACAGACGCAGCACGGCATGGCAACGTCTCACCTGGCATGTCGAATAGGTTCTGGGGAGCTTGGGCGGCGCAGCGGAAGAGACGCTAGCAGTGGAAAAGGAGGAGTCAGCCGAGGAGGAGAGCGAGGAGGATGGAGTAGGAGGAGGAGGAGAAGAAGAGTCAGGCCTGCATGCAATCCGTGGCGGTAAAACCAAATCTACAAGGGTGCCACGGGTTACAAGCTTGACGGCCGTCAGAAGGTTCACCTAGTGGGCAGTAAAAGTGATATACCTTCCCTGCCCGTGTTTGCTAGACCACGTGTCTGTGGTCAGATGTATCTTGGCACCGACACTGTGTGCCAGAGATACATTCACTTGCCGCTGAACATGGCCATATAGCTCTGGGATGCCCTTCTCTGAGAAATACTTCCTTCCTGGGACCTTCCATTGTGGTGTTCCAATGGCCACAAATTTGCGAAAGGCCTCCGAGTCCACCAGTTTATATGGCAGTAGTTGGCGGGCTATGAGTTCTGACAAGCCAGCCGTCAACCGTTGGGCAAGAGGGTTATCCGGTGTCATCATTTTTTTACGCTCGAACATTAGGCCCACGGAAGCCTGCCTTTTTGCAGAAAAACGTGAGCTTGGCGTGATGGAAGGTGGAGTGGAGGACAATTGTGAGGAGAGAGGAGAAGGAGAAGTAGAAGACGAGGCTGGACGGTGAGAGCCTGCAGTGTGGCTTTGTGTGTTTTCCGTTGCTCCCACTTGGCTCGGTGATGGCTGTTCATGTGCCTTCTTAAGGCGGTCGTCCCTAGGTGAGTGTTGAGCTTACCGCGACTAATGCGTTGACTGCAAAGATTGCAGATGGCAGCGCTATTGTCAGCAGCGGACACGTTAAAAAAAGCCCACACTGCGGAGCCATGTGCCAGGTGTCCTGGGAGCGCCAGATGTGACCGTACATGGTCGATGACTCGCTCCTGATACATTTGCAGTCTGCTTTGTCCCTCCTGTGCAATGTAAGTTATTCCTGCTTCTCCCCCCTATCTGCTGGTCCATATCTCCCTCTGAACTCCCCTCCTCTTCCTCTTGTGGGCACCCACGTGACATCACTAGACACGTCATCATCAACGTCACCTTCCCCACTGCTATAAGTAGAGATCTCGGAGTAGGCAGCAACACCGGGGACCAACCCCCTCCTTGGGCTGATCTGGGTACTGTCGTCAGACTGCTGAGTAGCGGTTGTTGCTACCTCCTCTTCCTGATCCAATACCAAGAGTGGCTGCGCATCAGAAATGTCCTCTTGATATGGATCGGAAAATAATTCCTGTGACTCAAGCGGAAGGTATGTGGTGGTGGTGGTGGTGGTGGTGTTGTTGGTGGTAGTGTCTTTGGGGGTGCACATAGCAGAAAGTGAAGAAGAGGGTGCAGATCGAGAGGATGAGGAGGGTGCAGAAGAGTAAGGCTGAGCGAGCCACTCAACCAAGTCTGGTGCGTCCTTTAAAGTAATTGAATGCACCTTCTGCAACTTCCCACTTTGGCTCAAGCCTGTTGCTCCTGCCCTACCCCTACCACTCCTGCGGAAGGGCCTGCCTCTTCCTCTGCCTGTCATTTTTTAAATGACCCTGTGACAAAACTCTCAGTCCCTATACCGATGAAGGACTGCTGCAGTATAGGGCAGCGGTCAGCAGTAGTGCACCTCAACCCTATGTATTGTGGACCTATACCAGTCCTTATCGAATGGCAGACTGTACCTCACTCAACCCTATGTACTGTAGTACCCTATACCTTACCAGTCCTTATAAGGACCTTTGTGGGACAAGTAGGTTGTGTGTGAGTGATTAGCAGACTGTACGTCAGTCAATATACCAATGAAGGACTGCTGCAGTATAGGGCAGCGGTCAGCAGTAGTGCACCTCAACCCTATGTATTGTGGACCTATACCAGTTCTTATAGACTGGCAGACTGTACCTCACTCAACCCTATGTACTGTAGTACCCTATACCTTACCAGTCCTTATAAGGACCTTTGTGGAACAAGTAGGTTGTGTGTGAGTGATTAGCAGACTGTACGTCAGTCCCTATACCGATGAAGGACTGCTGCAGTATAGGGCAGCGGTCAGCAGTAGTGCACCTCAACCCTATGTATTGTGGACCTATACCAGTCCTTATAGAATGGCAGACTGTACCTTACACAACCCTATGTACTGTAGTACCCTATACCTTACCAGTCCTTATAAGGACCTTTGTGGAACAAGTAGGTTGTGTGTGAGTGATTAGCAGACTGTACGTCAGTCCCTATACCGATGAAGGACTGCTGCAGTATAGGGCAGCGGTCAGCAGTAGTGCACCTCAACCCTATGTATTGTGGACCTATACCAGTCCTTATAGAATGGCAGACTGTACCTCACTCAACCCTATGTACTGTAGTACCCTATACCTTACCAGTCCTTCTAAGGACCGTTGTGGAACAAGTAGGTTGTGTGTGAGTGATTAGCAGACTGTACGTCAGTCCCTATACCGATGAAGGACTGCTGCAGTATAGGTCAGCAGTGGTGCACCTCGACCCTATGTATTGTGGACCTATACCAGTCCTTATAGAATGGCAGACTGTACCTCACACAACCCTATGTACTATAGCACCCTACACCAGGTTATTACCAGTCCTTATAAGGAGCTTTGTGGAACAAGTAGGTTGTGAATGATTAGCAGACTGCAGCAGAAGGGCAGCAGTCAAGTATAATATTCTTTCTATATTTGGAAGAAAGAATATTATACGTGTACAAGCCTATTACCATACCACTGATACCAGTCCTGAAAAGAACCTTTGTGGACTTAATATACTAACAGCTACTGATTAAACTGACCCTCACTGCCTCACACACTGCTTCCTGCCTGTCCCTATATAAACTGACAAAACAGAGGCTACTGGAACAATAACTGGAATAGCACTTTTGTGGACCTGATAGTAACAGCTAATGACTAAACTGACTATCCCTGCAGCAGACACACCGTCCTGTCCCTTTCTCTAAACTGACAAAAGACACTCAGGCTGCTGCAACAATCAGTAGCACAGCAAACCTATATACACCTAACACCTATACCAGTCCTGAAAATAACTTTTGTGTACCAAATAGCTAGCGATTTGGGTCACTGCAATCTCTCCCTGCTCCACACAGCAACCTCTCCCTATAGTGACAGAAGAAAGAATGTAAAATGGCCGCCGGATCGGGTCTATTTATAAGTTAGGGGGAATGTCCAAGTGTCCATATCCTTTAATGTCTCAATTGGCTGTCCTGTACCCCATGATGGATGTGTCATCATAGGTCAAAGTTCTTTTACACAGTAAACACGGAAGTCCGCCGGGCGAACGGCGCCAATAGTCCGCCGAACGGGCAGACCGCGAACAGCCGAAATTTGCAGCGAAACGACCGCCGGGCGAACCGTTCGGCCATCGCTAATCGGGAGGTGGAGAGTCTTCAGATTTATTAAACATGTGGGAGAGTGCATCAGATTTAGTATTCTTTAACCTGGGCCTGTAAGTTCTATGGAAGGATAAACTAGAAAAGAATAATGCCCATCTGGCCTGACATTGTTTCCAACTGGTTTGCTGCTCTTACATATTCCAGATTTTTGTGATCTGTATAAGTTGGGTTTGGGTGAGTTGCCCCTTCTAGTGCAACCTTGATTGCTAGAAGTTCCCAGTCCCCCACATCGTAGTTTCTTTCTGCTGATGACACTTTATGGGAAACTAATGCAACTGAATGTAAAAGAGCTTTGGACACTTTAGTTGCATGATGGGAAAAATGATAGTTGAAAATCCTTTGATGAATTTTCGGTAAAAATTTGCAAACCCCCACAAACCGCTGTGTGCCCTTCTTATCTGCAGGGGCTGGCCAGTCCAGAATGGCAGCAACTTTTTGGGAGTCCATCTTAATACCTTCAGTGAAGATAATTAGTCCTAGGAATTTAATGCATTGACGTTCAAATTTGCATTTCTCGGATTTAGCGTATAGGCCATGCTGTAGCAGTCGGACAAGCACATTTCTGAGGTGTCTTCGGTGAACGTCCATGGAAGAAGACAAAATCAAAATATCATCCAGCTATTCTTGGACAAACAAGTCCAGGTAGTCTCAGAAGATATCACTGATGAAATGCTAGAAGGGAATTACTAGATATTCAAAATGCCTGAATCGGGAGCAAAAGGCTGTCTTCCATTCATCCCCCTCTTGGATAGGCTCCCCGAAGATCCAACTTTGTGAATATGGTTGCTGATCAAAGCCTTTGGAACAGTTCTGGCACCAAGGGGAGGGGGAGTAACGGTTTGTGAATGTTCACAATAGTCTACACAGGGCCGCAGAGAATGATCCTTCTTTTCTACAAAGAAGGATTTTTAAAACCGCTTACCTGTAAAGTCCTTTTCTTTGAAGTACATCACATTCCCCCATGACGTATGGGTGACCCGCCCCTCCTCTGATGTAACGGAAACCTGCATTACATCAGAGGGGGCGGGGTCATCCATACGTCATTGGGGAACCCCTGGCTTCCCTCACTAGCGTCAGAGGGGGCAGGGTCAGTTGATGGGTGGCCCCACCCTCCTAATATAAGAAACGTCAGTGCTGGGATCCTGCAGTGTCGCCGACAGTGGAGACAGAAGTTGGATGCATGGATGGACTGCGCTGGACTGAAAATCACCCGTTGCTAGATCAGATCAGCCATCGATGGACCCCGGAGAGATGATCATCCGTAGCTGGTAGCAAGAGCTGGAATTTTTTTTTTTTTTTTTTAATGAAGGAATTTTTCAAAAGTGTGTTTGTCTTATTTAACTATTTTTTACACTTTCTTTGTGAAATGGTAGGGGTACTTTTGTACCCCCTTACCATTTCAAACGGGGGGGGCCAGGATGTGGGGGTCCCCTTGTTAAAGGGGGCTTCCAGATTCTGATAAGCCCCCCGCCTGCAGACTCCCACAACCACCGGCCAGGGTTGTGGGGATGAGGCCCTTGTCCCCATCAACATGGGGACATGGTGCTTTGAAAGGTCACAGACCCCCAAAGCATCCTCCCAATGGTGAGGGCATGTGGCCTGGTACGGTTCGGGGGGGGCGCTCTCTCGTCCCCCCCCTCTTTTTCTGTGGCCTGCCAGGTTGCGTGCTCAGATAAAGGGTCTGGTATGGATTTTTAGGGGACCCCCACGTCAATTTTTTTTTTTTAATTTGACACGGGGTTCTCCTTAATATCCATACCAGACCTGAAGGGCCTGGTAATTGAATTTGGGGGAACCCCACGCTTTTTTTTTTTTTTTATCAATGACTTTCAATGAGTGTTCTCTGTATTACGGGAGCCGACAATTCATTATAGCCGCAAGTGATTTTAAAATACTTTTTTTCCTGCAGAAATGACACTTTGTGCAGGGACAGTTCTAAGCATGGGAAACATGCGCCCCTTCACAGGCATACTATAGACACCCCCAAGGTACACAATTTAAAGGAATATTACACTTTTATTGTTTCACTTTAATCATTATTAAAATCACTGCTCCCGAAAAAACGGGCGTTTTAAAAAAAAATTTTGCATTGATCCATGTCCCCTGGGGCAGGACCCAGGTCCCCAAACACTTTTTTTTAGGACAATAACTTGCATATTAGCCTTTAAAATTAGCACTTTAGATTTCTTCCATAGTACAGGTTGTTCCCGGCTTTTTGAATTTGCCGTGAACAACCCAAATTGTTCACTGTTCGCTGAACAGGCAATGTTCGAGTCGAACATGAGTTCGACTAGAACTCGAAGCTCATCCCTAATAAGGAGGTTTTAGCAACTTGTTTTGTGGGTTTCCTTCCCCAGGTCCTCTTTTGTTCCTGGGGTTGACCCTGAGGTTTACCTCTTGAACTTGATGGTAGAGGCCATCGTGACTGATGCTCCTGGCACTGGAGAAGAAGCTTGTTTAAAAGAAAAACGCTAAAACCTCTTCTTTTTAACTGGTAAAAGGGAACTTTTCCCATTAGAAATTCTTTGGATGTATTTATCCAGATTAAAATGATATAAATAAATGCAGCGCTACCTAAAAGTGCATATAAAAATGATAATAACTAGATAAATATAGTGTAATTCAAATAAATGTAGTGCAACTCAAGTGCTATCCTATTAAATAATAAATGCAGCATATAAAGACACAAAAAAATAAATCTGCATAAATTTTCCAAATACATAAATTTCTAAATAGATTGTGAAAAAATATATATATAAATAATTAATAAATAAATATTTTTAAGTATCAATCCAGTGATTCTGTGTAAATTAATCAATATTTCAAGTGATTGTCCACAAAAAACATGCACATAAAGCTGAAAAAACTTTTTTCAAAAAACAAAAGACAAAAGTCCATGCAAAAAGTGATTTCCAATAGTGCCACTCCACTGCAAACTTCAGTGCCTATTCAGTGCACCACCTATTTCCCCCAGCCTCTCACCTCCAATAGCTGGCACAATAGGCGGTGTGTATAAACAGATAAGCTGCTGGCTCCTTATTCATCCAGTTTCACTGTTCTATCGCTGTTAGTATTTCACTGTGACTCATATACATAGTACATATTCTCCCAATTTCTCCAGAGTATCCAATAAGTATGCAATGGAAGAAAACAGAAGGGCTTTCATGTGTAGTAACTATGTATCGCTTTATTACAAAGAACAAATCCACACTTACATGAGAATACACAGTGGAACGTACAGCTGACACGGACTTCCGGTTTCGGCCGTAACCGGAAGTGGTATGTGCGACACCCAATTCCTTCCCTGACGCGTTGCGTTACACCACGTAACTTTTTGAAAAAGTTACGTGGTGTAACGCAACGCGTCAGGGAAGGAATTTGGTGTCGCACATACCACTTCCGGTTACGGCCGAAACCGGAAGTCCGTGTCAGCTGTACGTTCCACTGTGTATTCTCATGTAAGTGTGGATTTGTTCTTTGTAATAAAGCGATACATAGTTACTACACATGAAAGCCCTTCTGTTTTCTTCCATTGCATACTTATTGGATACTCTGGAGAAATTGGGAGAATATGTACTATGTATATGAGTCACAGTGAAATACTAACAGCGATAGAACAGTGAAACTGGATGAATAAGGAGCCAGCAGCTTATCTGTTTATACACACCGCCTATTGTGCCAGCTATTGGAGGTGAGAGGCTGGGGGAAATAGGTGGTGCACTGAATAGGCACTGAAGTTTGCAGTGGAGTGGCACTATTGGAAATCACTTTTTGCATGGACTTTTGTCTTTTGTTTTTTGAAAAAAGTTTTTTCAGCTTTATGTGCATGTTTTTTGTGGACAATCACTTGAAATATTGATTAATTTACACAGAATCACTGGATTGATACTTAAAAATATTTATTTATTAATTATTTATATATATATTTTTTCACAATCTATTTTGAAATTTATGTATTTGGAAAATGTATGCAGATTTATTTTTTTGTGTCTTTATATGCTGCATTTATTATTTAATAGGATAGCACTTGAGTTGCACTACATTTATTTGAATTACACTATATTTATCTAGTTATTATCATTTTTATATGCACTTTTAGGTAGCGCTGCATTTATTTATATCATTTTTACGGATTTATTTGGTGTTGAGATCACCGATTTTGTGCTGGCGGCTTCCTATGCTAATTTTTACTTATTTATTTTTACTCATTTAGTCGTTCTATAAAACCATTAGGGAGCGCACTAGTATTTCGTATATACATTTATCCAGATTGTCCCCAAACAGCTGTTTACCGCGAAATGGAAAACTAGCCAAGAGCTAGTAAAAATTTATGGCCTTAAATACCAAAAGTACTGGACAGAGGCGGCGCTAGGCTTTGTAAGGCGTTAGGCATAACTTATAGGTGAGGCCCCACTCACGTCCATAAGGGAAAAGATAATTCAAGCAATAAAATTGAATTGCATATATTAAGAGCAGGGCTGGTGCAAGGATTTTTTACACCCTAGGTGAAAACTAATTTTGCTGCGCCCCCCCCCCCCCCCCCCGGCTGACTCTGCCCCCTTTTTCCTGCCCATGTAAATCCCACCTTTTTAATAACACGTCTATCAAATGCAGACTCACCAGCGCCCATCAAATGCAGCATCACCAGCGCCCATCAAATGCAGGCTACCAGCACCCTTCAATGCAGCCTACCAGTGCCCATCAATGAATGTTTGCTTGCTGCGGGAGTCGGGACACATACACAGTCCTCCACCACTGCTGTGCCTCTGACACGATGTGTGAACGGAGCGGCGGTTGCCTGCTGATGCTGAGACTTAGTTGCCTGCTGCAGAGAGAAGAGCGTAGGAAAACCAGTGGCTGGGTGCCCTAGGCAGCATGCGCCCTAGGCAACCGCCTAGTTTGCCTAGTGGTAGCACCGACCCTGATTAAGAGTACTGGTGTCAGTGTCGTCTATGTCAAATCTGGTGTCAGTGCTGGCATGCTCTCAGTGCTGGTATCACTGGTGTCGGGGGAAATCCATCTCAGTGCAGTGTGCTCTATCTCATCGCTGATGTCAGTAACCTCTCTCTTTCAGTGCTGGCATCAGTGTTTGCTCTGCTAGTGTTGGTGTCAGTGCTCTGTCTCTCTCAGTGCTATACTCACATAGAGCTTCTTGAACTCAGCCTCGTAGAAGAGAAGGGGCTGTGTGAAATTTCACCACCTCCGAGGTCTCATCATCCCTGTTGGACAGCAGTAGGTCCCCTTGTACTCCTCATAGTGGAAGAGCTCCTGGTGGGAGATGGCCCCAGAGAAGCCGATCATGAGCAGTGCAAGCGCAGAATGAAGAGCGTCTTGCCCACCATGGATGAGGATCGGCACTGGACTGAGCTGGGACCTCCTGACCATAGCAGTGGAGCCGTGGGTGGCTGCGGATGAGGGGAGGGTGGTGTGGAGTCAGGTCAGGGGGACCCGGGTTGTCAATCACAGGCAGGCACACTGGGACACTGGCAGAGGACTGAGCAGACCTGACTGTAAACCCCAGTCACATGCACACCCCATCAGTCGCATGTGCCCCCAGTCATATTTCCACCCCCCTAGTCACATGCACACACCCCCACAGTCACATTCGATCCACCCATCACATGCTCACCCCCCAGTCATATGCACACACCCCCCCAATCACATGCACACACCCTTCCGTCACATACACACACACACACCCCCAATCACATGCACACACCCCCAATCACATTTACCCCCCCCAAGTTTCATGCACACACCCCCTAGTCACATGCACACACCCCCCAGTCACATGCACCCCCTAGTGACATGCACACACCCCCAATCACATGTTCACCCCCCAGTGACATACACACACACCCCCAGTCACATGCACACACCCCCTATCACATGCACACACACCCCCAGTCACATGTTCACCCCCCCTAGTGACATGCACACACCCCCAATCACATGTTCACCCCCCCAGTGACATGCACACACACCCCCCCCAGTCGCATGTACCTCACACAGAGGCTCTGTCCCCTCACAGCTCAGTCAGAGCATCCTCAGCTCAGCAGTCGGCTGAACACAGGCAGGCTACAGCGAGTGAACTGGAATTTGCTCCACCTCCACCACAGAAGCCCCGCCCTGGAATGAGGGTGGACTCGCGATCCTGCTGAATTGCTAGCTGTGCCCGGCCGTTGCACAAGATATTGGCTCAAGGGACGGACAGCATTTGAGGTGAGGGTCAGGGGAGTTGTCGGTTGCTGTCGGCTATTCCAATGGAGTTTTATTGACAGGAGTGGAGACTGGGCAGTGATCTGATGGGGCGTGGTGACTTCTTACAGAGCAGGGAGGAGGATGACTGTTTGTAAACTGAACGAGGTGGGCACAAAGCTCCCCTGAGGTGACTGTACTAGGATTGCTGCAGGAGAATAGCAGAGGCAGCTCTTTAGGCAAACTAGGCTGTGGCGAGGCCCCTGAGAGGGCTAGGCTTTAGGCCATCGCCTAATTTGCCTAATTAGAGAGCCGTCTCTGGTACTGGATCCCGGGGTCCAGCTCTCTAATTAGAGAAGCGTTTACAAGAAAAACCTTGTTTCTTCAGATACGAGGCCTGGGCACCATTCAATTTAGCCTAAGACACCTTGAATGGATACGGCTGAATAGCTAGCCCCAGCAAGGATTGCTCCAGTGGAGCTCAGCACAGCACATCTTCACTAGTGACCAACACCTTAGACACTGGCGAAAAAATGGAGGTACTTCCAGTAGTGGGAGGGGTTATATAGGGAGTGGACTTCTTGTCTTAGGGTGTGCCAGTGTCCATCACCTGAAGGTGGCCTATAACACACATAGTAACTAATGTGGGTACATGACGGCTCTGTGTCCCGTCATGTACAATAAGAAAATGCCTGCTTTTGTTGGGGAGGTTGATGGGCAGATGAGCCCCTTTCTTAGACTATCATCAATGTATTCCCTTAATGCTGCCAGCTCTTACTCGGTTAGTGGAAAGATTCTTCCAACAGGAATTTCAGCCCCAGGGAGAAGCTCAAATGGGCAGTCAATGGCATCCAAGCATTCCAAACAGTTCTCTGTGGTTAATGGCAATGGTGGCAGCCAGTGGAATGGTTTCTTGTGTGACTAATTCAGATTTGATCGCAGATCCATCTGCTGGATGTACTGAAAGTCTCTGAGCCTTGGACTGTAGTGGTATCTGATGTTCAGTGGTAAAAGATAGATCCAGAAAACAGCTGCAAGCTCCAGAGTCAATGATGGCTGAGACTTGAATAGTCTTTCCTGGAAGCTGTAACAGAATGGGAGGAGAGAGATGAGTAGAGTTGCTTGGCATGGCTGATGTATGAGTGTTACAGTACTACACAGTGAGCCCACAGGCGAGCAGGTGACACAGGATCCCCCAAGGCGTGGAGTCTAGGGGCCAGCTGGTATTCCGCCAGGGACCCCCTCACGAGGGTTTGGGCTTAGCTGCGTGTTGACCCCAGGTAAAGACCCCTGTGTTCACCCTGCTCTCTAGGGAAGTACCAGAAGACACTGTTAGACAAGGATGGATGGATGGATGAAGCAAAGGAGAGCCGGATAGTGAGCCAAGGTCAGGGCGGGCTGCAGACAACGTAATCAGAACAAGCCGGGTCGGTACACAAGAGATCAGTTCACGAGAGGTTAGGTAAAACAGGTTATACAAAGGGAGCTCGGAAACAAATATTGCTCAAGCAACCAGTAGCTGGTTTGAAAGGGATTTAAATAGGGAAGCACATGAGGGGCTGGACAGGAAGTAGCAGGAAGGAATCATATATTAGGCAACAGGTGAGGGGCGGCGACACCCATAGCTGCAGAGTGCACAGAGCTGAACACCAGCTAGTGGAACAACAGGCGCCAGCCGACCTACAGCAGTAAAGGTGAGACACAGATCAGCTCCGCAGCTGATCTGTGACAATGAGCAGAAGAAGTTGATAGGCACTTACAGAGTTTAGCTGGGTATGATCTCACATAGTGGCCTGGTTCCCCGCAATACAGATAAAGATTGTTCTGGTGCCAAAATTGACGCTCTTTAATGGTGAGTGAGGGGTGAAGCAGGCCAAGCTGCATTGGTTCGGGGGTATCAGGTGCTGCAGGAACTGGAGGAGCTGGGTTGGAGAAACTGACAAACCATGGTAGAATCCAGATAGGACGGGATTGCCCTGTTCTTTCAGATCTTCGTTCCCTCAACCGTCGGTCAATCTGGATAGACAAGTTAATAACAGCATCCAGAGAGTGGGGAACACCAACAAGAGCCAGTTCATCTTTCAAGGGTTCATAAAGACCCATACGAAACTGATAGCGAAGAGCAGCATCATTCTAGTTAGTATCAGAGCTCTGGCACCTAAAGTCTGAAAGATACTTGCTGGAGCGTATGTAGAGCTACTTCTGCGGTGGTGGTTCATTGAAGATCCTCATAGAGCTGAGCCATGGCATCGAGGAAGGTGGTTAAGTTAGGTAGTGATGCATCTTTCTGTTCTAGTAGGCGGTGAGGCCAAGACTTTGGTTCACCGTGCAGTAGGGAGATAACAAATCCTACTTTAGTGACTTCCGAGCAGAAGTTGTGATGCTGTAGGGCAAAATAAAGTTCACAAGCATTGCGGAATGCCCTGAGATTACTGTGTTCTCCAGAGAAACTTTTGGGAGTAGGGACCCTGGGTTCTGGAGGTAGCATTACAACTGCATGTGAGCAGAGATTCTGGCTGAAGTGGAGGGTGAAGGAGCAAACCCATGAGCAGTGGAAGATGAAGACAGGGATGAACATGTTCCTCCAAAGGGGTATAACCCTCTTGCAGATTTTTGACAGCCTGTGTAAGGCCCGTCAGGTGTTGGCAAAGTTCATCCATGGGAGAGGTTCCTCGCTCAAACTCAGACATGGCTGTCTTGTACTGTCATGCAGAGGAAGGCCTCTCTTACACCTCTGACTCGAGGCCCCTAATAGAGAACACAGGTGGCATGGGAGTACCTGGCAGGGTTGCTAGCAGTGGAGCTGGACTGGAATTTCTGATGAGCCATGGAAGAGTCCAAGGACAGCAGACAGACTAAGGACTGCAACAGGCAGGTAGTTGAATGCCACAGACAAGGAGACATGCACAGCAGCTAGCAGATAGGACTTCCGTGAGGATTGGAACACAGGCAGGTACAGGCAGGCTGGATCATACACAGGCAGGCAGTTCAAGAACAAATGCAGAGTCAAGATGCAGGCTTGGTAACAGATGGGCAGCAAAGTACAAAAGGATCAGACAGGTGCAGAGTCAGTGACAAGCCAGGGTCAGATGCAGGCTGAGAGCAGAAGTCAGGAACAAGCTGAGTCAAATGAAACAGGAACGGAGTAGCAGGTAGCGGGTATCATGGGGGAATGCAGCAGACAAGACAGCACTGTTCCTGAGTACTGACTTAAATAGCCCACTGGGCACCAACATCGGTCATCCGGTGCGTGCGCATCACCGCATTCAAGCGGGCCCACGCCTGTGTACCTCTTCTCAAGGGAGTGTGGAGCACAGGATATCTTCTGTGGCTACCATCTTGATTGACACAGCTAAAGAGGAAATGTTGTTTGCTTATGTTGGGAAAGCAGCGGGTACTAAGGGGTGGCACAGGGAGTAGGGAAGCCCGGCTATGATTGATTGTAATTCATTTTATACCAGAAAGGAGGTGGATGCTAAAGCCGGGGTATCAGTGGGGGCGGATCTATAAGCCAATTACAGTCAATCATAGAACAAAAAAAAGAAGGGGGTCTGTGACTTTATAAGGCCTGTCATTAAATTCATTGATTCACACATCTAATACATCTACGCATATGTTAGCGGATGTATGTATACTGCACAGGAACTGTATCGTGGTGACCTGGCGTGCCTGTGGCTGTTCTGCTTGGTCTGGGGGGGGCTTCCCGCTTCAACCCCCAGGTCGGACACTTGTCTGAGGCCCCCGTTGAGAACAATACCTACCTTTTAGTCTAAATTTGCATCATACTCCTGATGAGTGGCTGCAATGCCATGAAACATGTCCAGTCTTTCAATCCAAGGGTGCCAAGAAAAGTCTGGCTTATTATCATGTATTATAATTAATTGTTTACAATCGCCAATTGATGTATGTCTAATTTATGAATTTATTTACCAACTATGTCTATTTGATGATCTGTATTATCCATTTGTGTGCCCTTGTATGAATCATGCTCCTTGATCAAGTGTAATGCTTATTGTATCAGTTATACTCAAATTTGAGTATCTTGATTGTATTACATTATTGCTCATTGATTTAACATGTTTCATAAGTTATGGAAAGTCCACTGTGTGCAATAAATTATAATAAATTTTATTTTTTATGTATGCATCAGCAATTTTAATGACAAGCCTCATATAAAGTCCCAGACCCCCTTCCTTTTTTTGTTCTAACACAATAGGGATGGAGGCTTACCATTATTGGTTAGGTCGCGCCCCTCTCTATATTGTACAGTCAATTGTAGCCCCGTCCCCTGCTCTCCATGCCATCTTTTAGTACTAGCCAACTCCCCGACATAAACAAAAACTGTTTCCCCCATAGCTGCCTATGACAAGCACAGTGGGAGACACAAAAATAGGATTGCCTTCCGTTCTTCTCCCTTGGGTTTTCACATAACTCAGGATACTGCAACTCTAGCTCTCTATAACCCCCCCTTCTTCTATTCCCAGGTCCAGTGGGCAGGGCACTGCAAAACCGTAATTTAGCTCTCCCTACAGCAGGGGTTGACAAATGTGCTTGGAATCTAGGAGCCAGCTAAAAAAAGTTAGGAGCCAGGTCCGTGACGGCGATCTGGACCTATCCCTGGCCTGACATGGAGACGGGTGAGGGGAAGATAGCCCCCAGCCCCCCACATATGAGATCACCCCTCATTGGACACACCGCTCGAGTGCTAAATGGCCGCTGTGATTGGCCATTTAGCATGATCTGCGATTGCCTGTATCCAAGGGACACGGCCAACACAGAACTAACCAGGAGGATGTCCAGGGACGCCCTCACGGCAATTGGTGTCCGTGCTGTAGACAGCTTTCGTCTATAGCGCGGGCACAAAGTGGTTAACAAAAGAATGTGACTTCTTTTATTTCCGCCATATTCCCGCTTATTTACTGCCATATCCCCGCTAAGGGTTCGATCAGGTCCGCCTGAAAAACTGACAGGTGAACCTGATCAGACAGCCCTTGTGAAAGGGACCAAGTAAGTAGGATTACAAATAATTTTTTTTTTTCCTTAATTAAATTTTTTTTTTTTTTTTTTTTACTTTTAAACTTTTTACTTTTCATGTGCGTGTCATCGCGGGGCCAATGCGCATGCGTGCGCGCCATTACCTTGCGCGCGCACTGTGCGCTAGCTGGGCTGTGTGACGTCATGCACCGGCGCCTTATGGCGCTGATTGAAGCGTCGCAGGGTTGGGAGCTATATAGAACAGGTGTCTGCCTGTGATGTGCAGATCTAGACTCCAGTTCCCGGGATTTTATGCTCCAACTAACCCCTAGTAAGTGTCCCTCTAAAAACCTTATATAATCTGTTTTCCAAATCCTTAGATAGCACCCTGTATTTTCAGGTCCTATTACTTGCGTTATGAATCGAACTCAACAGTGTTATCACTTATTTGCTTCATAGGAGATTCAGGCATGGGTGGATAGACCTTATTATGCCTCCACCCTGTAGCCTGCGGCCCTCATAGCTGCATACTGGGGTCACATACTGGCACAATCTCCTCTACGGGGTGTGCCCCTCCCGGGATCTTTCTACCTTCATTAACAACCATTTCAGGTATACCCTGTTTTTTCCTTATTCATCTTATTTCACACCAATCCACCTTGCTTTATTCACCTTTTTTGTGCAAATTTTTATTCTCACTCACATCCTCACTGTCTTTCTTTCTCTCTCACTAACCCGTCACCTACCTCACCAATTTTCACTATTTCACCATCACCTCTGATTTTGTTGGGTTTCTTTCTTCACACATTCCAACACACAAGCGTAATCGCTCTTCGTCTCACCAATATGGTTTCACAATTATTTTCACTACCATTTAATTATCCATTCACTTCACCTGTTTTACCCCGATAAACTGACAGTATACTGATTTACTCTGTTTTATTTTATTCATTTTATTCTACTACCTAGACCCCAATCATCACACTATATAGCTTCCCCGAGCTGCCGCAGGGGACTACCTATCAGGTGGTAGCACTGTGAGCGTGACGCCCGTTTGGAGCATGGGTAAGCTGTGTCGCTCTTTCCCCGTTTCCAACTTTGTTGCAAAAGTTTTTTTAATTAGGATGCTCTATAAAAGTCTATCAACATTATTATTTTTATATCTTCTTATTTCTTTTGACTATTTGTTTTCTTGATCTAATCACAGATAACCTCCCGATGAAGCGGTAAAAGTCCGCGAAACTAGTTGAGGAAATTGATATCTGTGATCAACACCTGTATTGTGACTACTCATTGATGATATAAATATACATGTGTACTGCGTTTATGTTTTTTAATATGTAAATGATGATTTGTTTTTTGGCATCAATAAAATCATCTGTATTTTCTATTATTATTACTTTATTATATTGTTTATTGTACTGTTTTTATTGTACCGCAATAGTCCAAACTGCCTCCATTTCTGGTGGCCTGGTTGGGGATCAGGCCACCAACCCATATACTAATCCACCACAAGATGGCGCCAGACTATGGAAAGACTTTAGAAGGCCGCAAAGCCGCGGCCTCAATTACTGGCCGGCACGGCCCGCTGCAATCGCACGGCGGAGTTCGGGGTCCACACGGAGACAGGATACCCCAGCTGTGTTGCCCCAGGCGCCAGGACACGAATTCTAGTCGCAAATGCGACCTGGCGCCCGGGGTTTGTCGAGCCCTGCCCTACAGGACCAGTGACCTCTGAATGCCATAGTAAGTGACGCAGAGCTCAAAATTGACTTGGAGGTCAGTAGTAAGTAATGTGAAGTTCAGAGGTCAGTATCAAGTGTGGCAGGGTTTAGGGGTCAGTAGTAAATGATGCAGAGCTCAGAGGTCAGTAGTAAGTGAGGCGGGGTTCAGGGGTCAAAAATAGGATTGCCTTCTTTTCTTCTCCCTTGGGTTTTCACATTACTCAGAATACTGCAACTCTAGCTCTCCATAAGTGAGGCGGAGTTCAGGGATCAGTAGTAAGTGAGGCTTAGTTCAGGGGTAAGTAGTAAGTGAGGTGAAGTTCAGGGATCATTAGTGAGTGAACCAGAGTTCAGGGGTCAGTAGAAGGTGAACCAGAGGAAGGTGAGGGGTTCTCTCTCTCTCTCTCTCTCTCTTACTCCTATTTGGGATAATGCTCATTACCACCAGCTAATGAAGCTCAAGGGTTTTAACGGCTGGAAAGTGAAGGGCAATGAATATTTGTCTCAACTATACAATGGTCCGGTTCTCAAGTCCTTTTTAGAGCTACAGGTGGAGTTTGAAATACCACAAAATGACTTCTTTAGGTACCTTCAATTGAGGCACGCTCTACAGGTACAATCCAGAACCACACCGTTTTGCCTGACCGACCATACCGTTGTGCAATCGATAATAATGGCAGATGGTAAGAAGGGTATGATCTCAAAGGGGTATGGCATTGTTCTTGGTGTACTTCAGGATTCAACCACGTTGCCAAGTAGGTGCAAATGGGAGGAAGATCTGGGACCGATGGATGGAGAGACTTGGAATTATTGCCTCACTTCTGCCCCTTTGGTTTCAGTGTCGGCCTCCCAAAAACTATTGCATCTTTATTTGCTACATAGAGCCTACAGAACGCCAGCCAGGCTCTATGGTTGGGGCCTGCGTGACTCACCCCTGTGCCCTAAATGTAAAAGAGACCATGGAGACCTTCTCCATATGTTCTGGAGGTGCCCCAAACTGGACTGGGATTCTGGAGACTATTACTCAGGTATTCAGAGTTACCATTCCCAAAAATCCTGTGATCTGCCTGCTGGGGGCCCTGCACTAAGAAACCCTAACTCCGGCCACACACACGGCGATACTCCGGCTGCTCTATGTAGCCCGAAAATTGATAGCGCAATTGTGGATAACGCCAAGGGTTCCCGGCAGGCAACAGTGGATTGATCAGGTTAACAAAATGCTGATACGTGAGAAGCTGACATACCAACACAGAAATGTTCCCCAAAAATGTTACAATCTCTGGCAGGATTGGCTTGAAGTCCCAGGCCTAGCGCAGTACTTGTTGATCCAACATAGGCTGCTACTAGGTTGACCCAACCCTAACCAACCCTGTGGTGTGTAAATTACCTATTTAGAGTTTATGTACACCATTGTTTGGGGAGTGGTGACGGTCACTACTACTGTGTTAGCTCCAAGAGCGCTTTTATCTCTGCACTCTATAACTCTCAGGGGTTTCTGAATCTTTTTACCCCCCCCCCCTTTTTTTTTTAATTGTTTTTCTTTCTGTTAGGTTTCCCTGTTTGGATAGCTACTTTTTTTGTGTTACTACTGCACTTGCTTTTCATTGTCACGATAAATGTACCCCTCTGTTATGTTGTCGCTGTGGAGACTCTATATGATATACAGGTTCAATGATATGTAATTCGGTGCACTGCATTTTCAGTGTTACGGGTGACTTGTAACATTCTGTTTTCTAATAAAAAACTTTTCTGATTTAAAAAAAAGAAAGTGAACCAGAGTTCAGGGGTTGGTTAAAAACTGAGGTGGAGTTCAGAGGTCAGTAGTAAGTGAGGCAGAGTTCAGGAATCAGTATTAAGTGAACCAGAGTTCAAAGGTCAGAAGTAATTGAGGCAGAGTTCAGGGGTCAGTAGCAACTGATGTGGAGTTAAGAGGTCATTAGCAAGTATGGTGGAGTTCTGGGGTCAGTAGTAAGTGCGGCAGAGTTCTGGGGTCAGTAGTAAGTGAACCAGAGTTAAGGGATCAGTAGTGAGGCGGAGTTCAGAGGTCAGTAGTAAGTGAATCAGTTCAGGGGTCAGTAGTAAGTGAGGTAGAGTTCAATGTCAGTGGTAATGAACAGAGTTCAGAGGTCTAGCACCAACTAGAAAAAGCGTTACTGGATCTACTTACTGATTACCAACAATACAACCCTAATCATGGATGTGGAAATACTGGGCAATTTAGGAAACGGTGATCACAGGTCAATTGACTTCAGTATAAATCATACAAATAGGAACCATAAGGGGAGTACAAAAACACTGAATTTCAAAAGAAAATGCAATAAGGAGGGTAGGATGGAGCTCTGGCAGGGGCAACTGATGAAATAAATAAATAAATAAGTAGTAATGGATAAAACAGGGGTGGTAGAAGTCCAGTTTTGATTTGGGGGATTTAGCCAATTTTCCTCTCTAGATCCAGACCTATATTAAAGATTCTGGTTGAAGTTAGTAGCGGCAGGCGGCTCAGAAGAGCAGAAGTAACTCTATGATAACCAGAGAAGAGGGGAAAAAGAGCAGCGCCGCTCTAAGCCCCTGTACACACGGTCGGACATTCTGATGGAAAATGTCCGATCGGACCGTGTTGTTGGATAATCCGACCGTGTGTGGGCTCCATCTGACTTTTTCCGTCGGAATGTCCAACCAACAAAGTTTGAGAGCTGGATATAAAATTTTCCGACAACATGATCCGATCGGACTTTGTCGAGAATTCTGATCAGACAAAGTGCCACGCATGCTCAGATCAAATTACGAGACCAAAGCTATTGGCTACTAGCCTCAACGTAGTTCCGTCATAACGCACAAATGTCATCACGTTCCAAACTATCGGATTTTCCAACAACTTTGTCCGACCATGTGTATGCAACACCAGTTTCGGACAAAATCCGTTGGAAAAAATCCAAGTGTGTGCGGGGGCTTTGTGTAATAAATACGGTAAGTTGAAAAAAGATCTTTAATATACTTAAAGTGACACCTACTATTTTTTTAAATAACAAACATGCCATACTTACCTCCACTGTGCAGCTCATTTTGCACAGAGTGGCCCCGAACCTCATCTTTTGGGGTCCCTCTGCGGCTCTCTCGGCTCCTCCCTGCATCAGATAATCCCCTGGGGCAAGCGCTCTCCTGGGGGGTTGCCTTTAGGGGCGCGCTCCCGAAGCCAGCATTCAGTGTCCATAGACGTCTAATTCAGGACTTGGCCCTGCCCCCGGTGGCCACGTCATTGGATTTGATTGACAGCAATGGGAGCCAATGGCTGTGCTGCTATCAATCTACCCAATCAACAGCCAAGAACCCTAGGCAGAGAGATGGCGTGTTTTGTGCCGTGGGACAAATTTGAGGGTTCAGGTAAGTAAAACCTGAACAATGACAGGTGTTTTTTTACCTTAATGCATAGGATGCATTAAGGTGAAAAAACACAAACCTTTACAACCCCTTTAAAATACACTCACATTCTGGCAGTGTTAATCAGGCATTTGGATGAAAGTTTGTTCTCTCCCCATCTATTAATATTTCTATTTCTTTTTATTCTAGTTGATCTTAATTTTTTCTTTTAATTACATTTTATTTTTACTTCTATTTTATTTTCTCTCTCTCTCATATATATATATTCGTGTGTGTGTGTGTGTGTGTGTGTGTGTATGTATATATATATATATATATATATATATATATATATATATACAGTGGGGATCGAAAGTTTTGGCACCCCAGGTAAAAATGTGTATTAATGTGCATAATGAAGCCAAGGAAAGATGGAATAATCTCCAAATGGCATTAAAATTACGGGGGGCGTGGCTTGGCGCGCAGCGTGAATGGACGCTGACTAGGAGAGCTCCGGTGTGCAGGGAGACCGTTCGCCGAAAATAGCCTGCAAACAGACCGAACATGCCCAACCACAACAAGAAAGGACCCCACAACCACTCCCTGCGTTCATCTGGAACCCCAAAAGACAAACAGCTAGCGCACGGCCTCAGCAAATACCGCTACAGCGGCGAACACTGCAGCCCCAAGATGGCGCCGACATACAGAGCAGGCGGGAGAGAAGAAAGGGAGGATGATGAGATATCCTTACCAGCGTCGGAAGACTCCAGCAGAGGTAACACTGCATCTGACCCTCCACTTACATATACTACCATGACTGAAATAGCAGCTGATATTAAAAGCTCATTCTCTGCAGCTATAACAGACATTAAAACTGAATTGCTTAGACTCACAGAGCAAATAGCGGTGACAGAGAGAGCAGGCAGGAGGAGAGACAGAGCCTTAATGAGACTTGATGATATTTCAGAAACCCATTCCACACAGATGCTAGAAATGAACAGACAGATCGAGGACCTCGACAACAGAGGAAGGAGACACAACATTAGAGTGAGAGGTGTCCCTGAGACCATCGCCCCAGAGCAGATTAAGCCTGCTCTGTCCTCCATCTTTAATGGCTTACTGGGCAGGCCTGCTGACTCACCCATAGAATATGACAGGGCTCACAGAGCTCTGCGGCCTAGAGCACAAGACAACAATCCTCCCAGGGACATCATTTGTTGTCTGCCAAATTACCCATTGAAAGAGGAGATTCTACAGAAGGCCAGGACAAATGACCAAATTCTTTTTAATGATGACACAGTTCAGATCTTCCAGGATCTCTCACCAATTACTCTGAGAAACAGAAGAGCCTTGAGACCGTTACTGGCTGTCCTTCAGGAGAAGAGAATTGCTTATAGGTGGAAATTCCCCTTTGCTCTCCAAGCCACATTCAACGGCAAACAGCACCTACTCAGAGTGCCGGAAGAATTACCTAAATTCTTTGAAAACTTACATATTGCACCTATAGACCTGCCCGATTGGTATTCTGAGTACAGGCTGCCGCCTCTTATCAACAATGTGATTCCTGCATCAGACCCTTCCCCAGCGAAATCTCCCTATCACCTTGGGAGAATCAGAGGTAGTTCATCCAGGCGCAACTACCCTTCCCCCGCCGCCAAGGGCCCTCAAATGTGACCATGATGCTGAAATTGCAGCAACTATTCCTCAATTATGGATGGACGCTATGCTGTATAAGAAGACAACTTAGCTCAACTCGAGTCACTCTGATGTCAGTTTAGCTATGCACTGAACTGCTTATGTTAAATGATCCCTCAGTCAGAGATGTACGGATAAGACAGATTAATATATCATTTCGCACCACTAAAGGGAGATGTGGCAGACAAAAGTTGGTTACGTTAACCTGGTTGCTTCAGTTTGGTCTGATCACTTATCTCCCCTGACATGCTCACCCATTTGCAGTTCTATATCTTGGCGGCATAGCCACATTGCTACAGACTGAAGTTACAGAAAATGAACGCTGCCCAAGTACAGAATTGAACGCATCATAGAACCAACACTAGCGCTAACGGATGGTATTTCACTTGATAGTAGTTTCTACCTGCAAGACTATTAATACCAGCAGAACGCTTTATGTGATCATACCTGCTCCTGGAGTGGGATGAGCTTATAGACCCGCTGAACACAGCGCGTTACTCAGAGATGGTTACTGTAACATTAAAACAGAGCCCTCTGATTTCTGTTCTACCACCACCTTGCAGCACCATAGTCATGAGGGTTTGCAGTCTCTAAGTCACCTTTGAAACACAACCGCAATGCTGCCATGATGCAGACCAGACGGACCAAAACCTGTGACACATGTCCAAATAACTTGGATCCACTGCAAACTGTACATGCAGAATTTATACTTTTTTTGACTTTGGACCAGTTGTATTGGTTTACTTATATTATGCCTTCTTACACATATTGCTTAACCATTCTTCTCTTTTTAGCTCATCGTCTTAAATTAGCGAGTGATGGCATTCAGGTCTCACATTACACATCAAAATCTAAAGGTGGATACCCCACTAGCGAAATTGTGAATGTGAGTCTTGTTAACAAAGAGTTCAGTTCAGTTTATTTTTATTTATTTTTTTTTCAAACAAATTTGAAATGTTTAGGTTTTTTTGAATATAACAGCATAGAGCATCCCTTTCAAAAGGTCTTTCACTATATATGTTCGGAGTTATAACTCGTTGGATGCACTCAGCATTCCCGAGTGCTCCAACTGATAATTCCAGACATACTGATGTATTAATATACACAACAAGGCTACAGAATTGTGTTGATTTTTGTACAAGCTTTTGAATAGGTCTCTCTTGTACACCATCCTCCGGAGACACGTTTGTAAACCTACTTTATCTACGTACACTTACGGGCGTACCTCCCACCAACCCCCCAGAGTCGCTCTCGGTGTGCAATTACCCACACCAGATACCCAGCTCAGAATCACTCGTCAGTGCTTCTGAGCAAAGACTCGTGTAGGGTTACCTTACACCCTATAACTAATCCTTCTCCATCATCCCCCGGGTAAACCTGCTCACCACCCTCCCTACCACCGTTTATACCCCTACCCCCATCCCCACACCTCCCCCCTGCCCCCCCTTTTTTTTTTTTCTTCTTCTCTTTTTTCACCCCCTTCCCCCACTCTCCCTTAGCCTATACTTACAATGGCATACTCCTCTTTGGGGAAATCCCCGGTAGTAATTTCGCACAACATAAATGGACTCAATACCCCAGAAAAACGATCCAAAGTACTTAGAGAGCTTAAAAAATCGAATCCTGCTATAATTTTTCTTCAGGAAACTCATTTTAAAGGCCAAAACATACCCAGACTCACTGACAATACCTTCTCAAAGGCATATCACGCCACGAATCCATTAGCCAAGACCAAGGGTGTGTCCATTTTAGTGAACAAAAATTCCCCCTTTCAGATATCTGATCAACTAACGGACCCGGGTGGTCGTTATCTCTTTCTCAAGGGCACTTGGGAAGGCAACCCAATAACCCTGGCGAATGTCTACTTCCCGAACAAGGCACATATTACCTTTTGCACCAAGATAATAGCTGAACTTAAATGGTTTGCCACTGGTTGCATTGTGCTAGGTGGCGATTTCAATATCCCATTATCACCATTACAAGATACATCGTCAGGGTACTCTCATGTATCATATAAAATTCTGAAGAGAATTAAAACTCTCCTACATTCCCTGACATTAGTCGACTCATGGAGGTTCCTTCATCCCACCGGGAAAGACTTCACATACTTCTCCACACCACACCAAAGGTACTCAAGGATAGACCTGATTTTTATCTCCCAAAGGGACCTGATCAATTTAACCTCAGCTGATATAGGAATCATCACCATTTCAGACCATGCCCCTACAGCAATCACCTTAAAACTAGACCGACCTCAAAAGACGCCCTTTAACTGGAGACTTAATGCGGCACTTCTCACAGACAAGACAATAGAGGAAGACATACATAAATCCATTGACGATTATTTCACAAACAACAGCGACTCTGACACCAACCCTCTCACCAATTGGGAAGCCCATAAGAGTGTGATCAGGGGAGTTCTTATAAAATGGGGAGCACGCAAGAAAAAGGAAAGAAATAAAGAAATAGCTGACTTGTCCCTTAAAATTGCCAAATTAGAATCACTACATAAGAAATCCCTTACGGCTCAAGCTGCAGAAGAACTAACCAAACATAGACAATCCCTGTTACAAATACTAAATTTTCAATCCCAGAAATCACTTTTCTTTCGTAAGAGTGTGTTTTACGAGTTTGGTGATAAAAGTGGGAAACAATTAGCTAGAGCCCTAAGGGATGCGAAGACAATGAACCACGTACATGCAATAAGAAACAAAGAGGGCAATTTGGAACACAATCCGGAAAAAATAGCGACACTCTTCCACGATTACTACACTAAACTTTATAACTTACCCTTCCAACACAAACCAAGACACATTTCACAATCTAGAGCAGATGTTGTAAGACACTTCCTTTCAGAAAGCAAACTACCTTCACTACAGACATCGGACAAAGAGATCCTGAATGAACCCATCACCCCTACAGAAATAGTGGAAGCGATCAAACAACTTAAAACAGGCAAGAGTCCCGGCCCAGATGGCTTCACGTCACAATATTACAAAACCTTCACACAACTCCTCACCAAACCCTTACTTAAAGCCTTTAATCACCTAGCTAACAACGAACACGATTCCAACACGCTTTTGTCGGCACACATAACGATTATACCCAAACCAGATAAAGACCATACTGACTGTTCGAATTTTAGGCCGATTTCCCTTCTAAACATCGATATCAAGTTACTAGCGAAAATTCTAGCCAATAGATTGAAACCCCTACTCTCGAAAATCGTAGGTCCAGAGCAAGTAGGTTTTATGCCTGGCAGAGAGGCCAGGGATAACATCATTAAGACACTGAATATGATTCACTATACACGCAAGTCCAAACTGGAGGGCCTTCTGGTATCTACGGACGCCGAGAAGGCCTTCGATAGGGTCTCCTGGGACTATATGTTTGCCACTTGCACCCATATTGGACTTGAAGGTAACATGCTAAATTGGATAAAAGCCCTCTACAGAAATCCACAGGCCAAAATAAAAGTAAATAATACAATGTCAAATCCGATTCACATTCATAACGGTACCAGACAAGGGTGTCCCTTGTCACCGCTCCTTTTCATTCTAACACTAGAGCCACTCATAAGAACTATAAATCTCTCCCCCGACATCAAAGGTTTCCCCCTAAATAACAGAAACTACAAAATTGCCGCCTATGCGGATGATTTATTATTTTTTATCACCCAACCACACCTCTCACTGCCTAATCTTTTGAAAACCTTCTCCACCTTTGGATACATATCCAATTTTAAGGTAAATCAAACCAAGTCCGAAGCACTTAACTTGAACCTCCCAACTGAAAAACTCAACACAATTAAAGGAAACTACAAATTCAAATGGGAACAGGACACGCTTAAGTATTTAGGAATAAAATTAACGCCCAATATAGATTCCCTTTTTTCTGCCAACTTCACCCCTCTGTTGAGATCCATACAAAAAGATCTCCAGAACTGGACCTCAAAAAGATTTACCTGGTTTGGTAGAGCAGCTATATTAAAAATGACAATACTCCCGAGACTGTTGTATCTCTTTAGTGCATTGCCCATCCCAGTACCTAACTCCTTCTTCTCCAAACTGTTAGCAATACAAAGAAAATTCCTTTGGGCCGATGGGAAGCCTAGAATAAACTTCCATCTTCTAACGTGGCCCAAACATAAAGGGGGACTTGGTCTCCCAGACTTCAAAAAATATTACTACGCCACGAACATGTCTAGACTGATTGATTGGCATTGCCATTCCACAACAAAAGACTGGGTTCACTTAGAATTCCAACACGGCGAAACAAAGCTACCATATTATCCTTGGTCCACACACTCTAAAAACACCAAAAGAATAACGCATCCACTTGTAGCCAATACCTTACATATTTGGCATAAAATAGCTTCACACCACAAGCTTGCTACCATACCAGGCCCACTGACTCCGCTGGCCGACAATCCTGACTTCCTGCCAGGTCTTAACCAGAGACTACTCCCAACTCCTGGCCCGAATTCAAGCTTTTTGGCTATGCACTGCATGCTTGGAAATAGGGTCAAATCACTGAACACCCTACAATTAGAACTGGGCAGCGCTGCCCCGAACCCTTGGTTTTACTTACAGATACAAAGCTTCTTACTCCATAACAAACACAGACAGTCATTTTATCAAAGGTTGACCCCGCTCGAAGATATATGCTACAGAGGCTCTCAAACCTTTGGAACCACATCCATGGTGTACAAATGGCTAGCCTCCCCACCACCAAATAGCAGTAACAAACACAAAGAAACTTGGGAAACGGATCTTGGCATCGGGTTAGATGATGCTCAATGGGAAAAAGCTTGCATTCTTTCGCACAAGTGTTCCCTTAGCTCAAAGTACCAAGAAATATCTTACAAAATACTCACACAGTGGTACACAACGCCGGTCAAAACTAAAAAATGGTTTCACACATCCTCAGACGTGTGCTGGCGTTGTGAAAGAGAGGTAGGCACATTTTTGCACGTGTGGTGGGGATGCCCCCTGATTCAAGAGTACTGGAACAAAATTATTTACTGGATTAAACTCATCACGGATTCTAAGATCAACTTCGATGCCGCTGCTTGCTTGTTACACATCAACTCACTTTCCATAGGTAAATATAAGAAGTCATTATCAAGACACTTATTGACAGCAGCTAAGAGTCTAATTCCACTATACTGGAAATCCAGGCTTGTTCCAGGGATCAGAGACTGGCTAGCCAGGGTTCACTATATGTATAAAATGGAAGAGGTGGTGGCCATGAAAAAGGAAAACTGCACCCGTTTTCATAGAACCTGGCAGCCCTGGCTATTATTTACACTCTCAAGGGAATACCAGTCTTTTCAGTTATAAGATTGAAGCAATGTATCTGTAAACACTTTCTAATAATCTTCACCTGATATAGTTTTAGCAATGATATGAGGTAAACAATGCTCACAGGGACTCGTTTGAGTCCAACACTGTTCATTATCTCACTGTTTGGTGTGTCATTGATATTATTAATACTGCCAAGTGCTTATATGACATAGCCTTTTCCCCTCTCCCTTCCCCTCTTCCCCTTCTCTTTTCCTCTGCACCCCCTATCCCACAATCCCATTACCCTCACCTGTCCCCCACTTCCTCAAAATATGCCACAAATTTTCTGTTATACTTGATGTAAAATTACATGAATATGCCTTGTTTTATGCCATGTTTTTGCAAAACCCTGGTTTATCTTATGTTTTCATTGTTTGCTACATTTTCATTAATAAAACCTTTGATTGAGAAAAAAAAAAAAAAAATAAAATTACAGATTAGACATTCTTATAATATGTAAAAAAAAGTTAGATTTTATTTCCATCATTTACACTTTCAAAATTACAGAAAACAAAAAAATGGCGTCTGCAAAAGTTTGGACAACCTGCAGAGTTAATATCTTGTACTGCCCCCTTTGGCAAGTATCACAGCTTGTAAACGCTTTTTGTAGCCAGCCAAGAGTCTTTCAATTCTTAGTATCTTTGCCCATTCTTCCTTACAAAAGTGTTCCAGTTTTGAGATTTCTGGGCTGTCTGTCACGCACTGCTCTTTTAAGGTCTATCCATAGATTTTCAATAATGTTGAGGTCAGGAGATTGTGAAGGCCATGGCAAAACCTTCAGTTTACGCCTCTTCATGTAATCCCCCGTGGATTTTGAGGTGTGTTTAGGATCATTATCCATCTGTAGAAGCCATCCTCTCTTTAACTTCAGCTTTTTCACAGATGGCATCAAGTTTCCATCCAAAATTTGCTGAAATTTTATTGAAACCATTTTTCCTTCTACTCGTGAAATGTTCCCTGTGCCACTGGCTGCAATACAACCCCAAAGCATGATTGATCCACCCCCATGCTTAACAGTTGGACAGAGGTTCTTTTCATTAAATTCTGTGCCTTTTCTTCTCCAAACGTACCTTTGCTCATTCCGGCCAAAAAGTTCTATTTTAGCCTCATCGGTCCACAGAACTTGTTTCCAAAATGCCTCAGGCTTGTCTATATGTTCATTTGTAAAGTTCAAACACTGATTTTTGTGGTGAGGATGTAGAAGAGGTTTTCTTCTGATGACTCTTCCATGAAGACCATATTTGTACAAGTATCTCTTTATAGTGGAATAGTGTACCACAACTCCAGTGTCTGCCAGATCTTTCTGGAGGGAACGTGGGTTTTGAATTGCTTTTCTCACAATCCTGCGAGCTGTTCTGTCTGCTATTTTTCTTGGTCTTCCAGATCTTGCTTTAACTTCCACTGTTCCTGATGACTGCCATTTCTTAATTACATTCCGAACAGAGGATATTGACATTTGAAAACGCTTTGCTATCTTCTTATGGCCTTCTCCAGCTTTGTGAGCTTCAACTATTTTCAGTTTCAGTTTTCTAGACAACTGCTTAGAAGAACCCATGGTGCTGATTGTTGGGGCAAGGTCAGATGAGTCTGTCCATTTAAAACCTTTGAGATTGACATCACCTGGTCTTCCCAGACGATGATTGAGAACAATCCATGACACTGGCAGGTCTCAGCTTTGCAAAGGGGGCAGTGCATGCTATAAATTCTGCAGGATGCCCAAACTTTTGCAGATGCCATTTTTTTGTTTTCTGTCATTTTGAAAGTGTAAATGATGGAAATAAAATCTAACTTTTTTTGACATATTATAAGAATGTCTAATCTGTAATTTGATGCCATTTGGAGATTTTTCCATCTTTCCTTGGCATCGTTATGCACATTAATACACATTTTTACCTGGGTTGCCGAAACTTTCGATCCCCACTGTATAAATATATATATATATATAATATATTGTACAGGACGCCAAGGTTGGGCCCTGGATGGGTGCTATGTAGCACCTGTATTCGGGTTGTGGTCCCTTTAAGGGAATCCCGGTAGGCTTCAGGGGGTCACCCAAAAATGGGTGAGAAAATCCGGGGATAGTCTTTAGGAGAGGACTGACTCGCGGTCCTCTCTATATTAAAAGAGAGATAGTTTGGACCCGGAATTTGGGGGGCTCTGAAGTGACATTTGGGTGGGAAAGAGCCTCCCTCCCTGACCACAGGGATTCTGCACACGGGATTAAAGGCCTCCAAGAAGACAGCTGATAAGAAGG